>NW_027361743.1:37240000-37896500 GCF_039654945.1 Dendrobates tinctorius | reverse complement strand
AATCGACCTTTTAAATTTAAATTAAATTGGTTGCCAATGGTTAACATTTTCAATGGGGAACATAGGTGGGATGGAAAAACGGCGCATGCGTGGATGTGTTCCGGCTCTTAAACCAGAGGCCGTCACTAGGCACTCCCAGAATACAGAGGAGCAGGTTGCTTAGCAACCTGACACCAATCGCAAACTATGTGAGCACTTTGTGAATGCCTCAAGCAGGGGCACAATCAGGCATGCGCACATCTCCCTACAGGGACGCTCAGTGATATAAGCACAAAATGAAGATCCATATCAGCTCACCAAACTAAACAATATATGTTCATATCTGGGCACGTGACATACATTACTAAAGTGAATGATTATTAACCTTACCCTGTAGTGTGCGAGTATAATTTCATAGAAATAGCTAATAATAGCAATGTGCTAAAAATATGTTATACAGTGTATTCAATAAAACAATGAGCATATAATAAACAATATAATAATACATACATGCTACAATAAAAAATTATTGTGAAATATGATATTCATATCCATAATACATTATGTAAACACATTACAATGATGTAAATCAGAAAAATAAGAATAAAAAGATGTGAAAAATGTGCCCAATATCGATACAAAAAATTGATACCAAATATTTTTTTTTTTTTTTTTAAACTCTTTTTAAAAAAATTTTTCCAAAAAATCTTCTTATCACATAAAAAAAAAACATCACGTGCCCAGATATGAACATATATTGTTTAGTTTGGTGAGCTGATATGGATCTTCATTTTGTGCTTATATCACTGAGCGTCCCTGTAGGGAGATGTGCGCATGCCTGATTGTGCCCCTGCTTGAGGCATTCACAAAGTGCTCACTTAGTTTGCGGTTGGTGTCAGGTTGCTAAGCAACCTGCCCCTCTGCATTCTGGGAGTGCCTAGTGACGGCCTCTGGTTTAAGAGCCGGGACACATCCACGCATGCGCCGTTTTTTCATCCCACCTATGTTCCCCATTGAAAATGTTAACCATTGGCAACCAATTTAATTTAAATTTAAAAGGTCGATTTAGCGCACTGGTCCTATATTTACAAAAATACATCTATACATGCGCTGTTCATTTTATGTTATATAGGAACTTTCCATGCTATGGGCAGCGTTCATTAGGACAGAGTGCATGCGCTATGATGTCATCTTATTTGACGATCGTTTTTAATGGTTGCCTATGATATATATACCAACGTCAGATTACAATTAGCCACGCCTCCTGAGGAAGCCACGGCGTAACGCGCGTAGGGGCGGCAGGCCAGGGCAGCGGTCTTATTTACAACATGTAAGTGCAATTTGACTATGATGTTATAATCATTTATGCCTCCTTTACTAGGGCATTAGTGTGAAGCACTTTGTTCAGTCAGATGGGCGTTTACAATTAGAGCTCTTATCTGTATGCAGGTATTCACAAGTCTATGGCAGCAGGAAGCATTGGCTTTTTATGTCAGCTCCTTAATAGACTGCTGACCAATGATGATTTATTTACATAGATAGTCTGACTATGTTGTTTTTACATACCCCTGGCCGTTTAGGTGTATATACTTTGTATTTTATTCTTGATTAAATAAAATATGTGATTTTAGCTTTAAAAACTCTCTGATCTCCTCTTCTTAATTGAATTGTGGGATTTTTTGTGCTATATACTCTCAATCTGGTCTGGTCTTCTTTATCTGGTCATCAGAACGGTCTTCACTGGGCCATTTTTGGCATCTTCTGGTTCTTGGCACCTTTAAAAGGGATTATCCAAGCTTCGGGCTCAACTCTATGTGACTTCAGACTTGTGAATCCTCACATTAGAATAAAGGGAACCTAAACTAAGCAGGGACATAGAGTGACAGAAAAGAAGATTTCATGTCAGATTTACAACTCTTTATGGTATTTCTGTAGCTTTTGGAGCAGAAACTCATAATAAAACTTATCAGGAAGTTTCATGTTATCTCTGCAATATAAGTAGTAAGTAACTGATTTTATATAATCTCCCAAACAGAAAATAATGTTTCTAGAATTGCTGTCAGTCACAGGTAAAAGAGTGTAAGACACTTTTACAGCAGTAATAATTCATTGGAAGGGCTGGCAAAGAAGAGGAAAAGGAGAGATGTAAGCTAAACAGGTATTCCCATCTTAAAAAGTGATGGCATATGGCTAAAATGGTAATACACCCTAATGAACACTGAGGGTCCAACCTTTTAGACCTCCACAGATCTTGAGAATTAGGCAGTTCTTAAAGGCCCCAATACACATTAGATAATATTCATCCAAATACACCAATTTTGACCCTCTTTCCAGAGGTGACATCAAGGGAGAGTTGAAATTTAAATGTCAATTAGGTTTTGTTTTATTGGACGATGAGCTAGTGTCAGACTTCTCTGTTCCTCTCCCTTCTGCCTATTGAACACACATGAACGCTCAGCCAAGCAGAACGGAGCTGGCCGGCAGCTACCTTGTGTATAGTAAACCTAATTATCAGAATCACTTGGGGTCCCAGAGTTCGCATCCCCAGCAATCGTTATAGCATACCCTACTGATATCTCATTGCTTTCTGAGATGGGAACAAGCCTTAATCTCTACCGGACATAATAGTATATCATTAAAAACTTCAGCTCAGCACTCAAGAAACAATCCCTCTCACAGATCCATTGATGAAAAAATGCAAACATTTTCAGTGTCAGAAAATGTTGACAAAAAAAACAAAATTTTTTGTTGTGCAAAAAACAATTCAAGACAAAAAAAAATAAAAAATGTTGGAATTCCAATTTATTCACCATTTCATCACAATGGAAAATGTTTCTAATTTTTCAGTAAATTGTGCAGAAAATTGAATGGGTGTCCTACAAAATTACAACTGGTCCTGTAAAAAGCAAGCCCTTGTACAGCAGTGTTGATGGAAGAATAAAATGTTGTGACATTGTGAACACTGGCACCAATGATAAATCTGTAATAGAGTCCACTGTCATGTTCCATCTATAATGCTGTTGTCCTCCTAGGTGACAAAAGAGACCTTTTAAAAGAGAACCTGTCACCAAGTGAAAAGTAGACAATTTTTCTCTTAGTTTATTTCTACTGCTCCCCTGAGTATTCGGCTTCTTGATGTTTTTAAATCCAGCATACTACTCGAGAGCTATCGGCCTCCTTATTTAATTCTAATTTTTATGCTCTTTATCAAAGAGTCATTACTCAACAGGTAATAATGCAGAGCAGCCTGAAGACACGCCCCAGAGGACCTTGTGAGCCATGCCTCCATGGTAAAGACCATAAAAATTATTGCTAAATAAAAATAGATTACTAATCAGCAATGGGAATAAAACAAGAGCAAAGACTAGACATTTATGACATGATAACAGGTCCAATTTAACCCCTTTCTGACATCTGATGTACTATGCCGTCCATGTGACCGGGCACAATTTGACCATGGACGGTATATTACGTCATAGTGATCGGCCACGTATACGGGTGGTGTTCGGCCGATCGTGGCTGGGTGTCAGCTGATTCTCACAGCTGACACCCGGCATAAATTGTCAGGAGCCGTCACAGACCACTCCCGGCACTTTAACCCCCGGAAATGCTGTGATGGAACATGATGGCAGCATTCCGGGAGCAGGCAGAGGGCTGACAGCCCCTCTGCCTTAGCATCAGTGCCCCCGTGGCGTGACGCAGGGTCCAGATCGCTGCCAGGGTAACCCGATGTCATCATGACAACATCCAGGTTACCAGAGCTAAGAAACTTCCTGGTCATGTGCAGTGCATGTCAGGAAGTCACTCAGTGTCAGTGCAGTAAGTGCAGCGCTGACAGCTTCTGTAGCAGGCAGAAGCTGCTTCATCTGCATGCTATAGAAGTGATCAGCCTGCAGAAAATGAGTGTCCCATAGTGGGACAAAGTGTAAAAGTTAGAAAAAAGTAAACAAAAAAATATGAAAAATTGCAAAATATTTTTTTTTAAATAATAATAATAAAATAGATGTGTATTTCCAGAAGGAAGTACAGATAGTGCTTTGAAATGGTGCCCGGGCTGCCCCTTTAAGAGAGACTTACCTGTTGCCCCTGCAAGACTTTCAACTCAGGATCCGTTTTAACTGTGGGGGCCTCTCAGGGGCTACTTTGGCCTGTGGGGCCCCTCAGGGTCCGATTTGGTTGGTGGGGCCCCTCAGGGTCTGATTTGGTGGGCGGGGCCCCTCATGGTCTGATTTGGTGGGTGGGGCCCCTCAGGGTCCGATTTGGTGGGCGGGGCCCCTTAGGGTCCAATTTGGTGGGCGGGGCCCCTCAGGGTCCGATTTGGTTGGTGGGGCCCCTTAGGGTCCGATTTGGTGGGCAGGGCCACCCTGGGTCTAATTTGGTGGGCAGGGCCACCCTGGGTCTAATTTGGTGGGCGGGATTTGGTGGGCAGGGCCACTCTGGGGCCGATTTGGCGGGCGGGGCCACTCTGGGTCCGATTTGGAGGCCAGGGTGGCTCAGCCTCTGATTTGTAGGCCAGGGTCGATCAGCCTCCGATTTGGAGCCTGGGGTCACTCAGCTTTCGATTTGGTGCGCCGGCCGTTTAAGAGCTAATTTGGCGCACTGGGCCTCTAAATCCACTTTGGCGCACATTCTCTCTCAGGGGCATGCGTCATGTGCTAGATTTGCATTTGTGCTGTGGGTTTCGCTTTAAGAGCTGATATTATCTGCCAGAAACTGTGTCCTGGAGGGGTCATGTGAAGTTCGTAGGCATTGGCATAGTAACTGGGTCTGCCTGCGCATATCAATGAGCTTAACTGCCATTTGAATCACCTCACGGCATGTTTTCTCTGTGGCAACATTTTCCCATTGAAATGCATTGAGAAAAATGTTTTTTCAAACGCAAATTGCGCAAAAACTACAAATCTGATCGACACGAAAATTACTTAGCACACCACTCGTGGACGCTGGCTTCGAAACGACACCTCAACAGAGTGTGCGTGTAGCGTTTCGGGCCGCATTAATTGCGGAAAATCAGCTGAATAATAATAATAAGAAGAAGAAGCAGAAAAAGAAGAAGAATAAGTTCGGATTACAAGATAGTGCTTTTTTCAAAAGCACTATAAAAAACAATATTTATTCTATCACTAAATAAATATTTGAATGAAAAGAAATCTAAACAATAAAAGTACACATATTTGGCATCTCCGCGTCCGTAATGACCCAACCTTTAAGGATATGTGCACACGTTGCGGATGAGCCTGTGGAATTTTCTGGAGAGAATCCGCATCTCTAGACAGAAAACACAGGGTAAAACGCTTGCAATTTTCCTGCGGAATTGATACGGATTCCTTGCGGATTTTAGTGCATTTTCGGGTTATGAAATTTCTACCTTGTGGAGCCCCCATACAGCTCCCTCACCGGAAAAATAAAAAAGTTATAGCTCTCAGAATAAAGCGATGTAAAAATAAATATTTTTTATATAAAATAGTTTTTCTTGTATAAAAGAGCCAAAACATAAAAAAATTATATAAATGAGGTATCGCTGTAATCGTACTGACCCGAAGAATAAAACTAACAGTGGTGACAGACAAGAAAGTGATAACTCAGGCTGAAAGAAACGTGGATGTAACATCGTACTGTGCTGTGACTAAGATGGAGTTTGGAAAAACAGCGTATGCACAACTTCAGAAGGTACTCAAGTAGGGCCCCACACCATACATGAATAATAATACAGGAAAAAGAAAGAGCGATCAAAGAGGCCCACTTTTCTTATAAAAATATAAATTTTATTATCTCAAAGAGAACATGAACATGGGAGAGACACAAAGTGCACATATGCAAAGACAAAAAATATACCAAAAGGGTACAGATAATACTGGGCATCAAAAAGTACTAAATATCTGAACATCCATGTAGATAGTTACCAATTCCTTCCATATACATATCAATACATGGTTACATCATGCAATGTGCTGGCCCACATAAAGGTAAGCATATAATGATAATAGTATGGCCACCACCGCACAACTGATCTTACCTATGTAATAATAATAGCAATGCCCTGGGACCTGCACCCACCCCAACACGCGTTTCGGCGTTGCCTTTGTCAGGGGGCGTGGACAAATGTAAAAAGACAAGGTATTTAAAGGGGTAGGCGGCCAATGAACATGCTGAAACATAATACTAGTGCAATCCCTGAAATGACGCCCACAACGCTACACATAAAAAGAGACAGACGCATAGACGAGATCAGAAGTGACATCATCCACGTCATACAGGGCGGAGATCCGCAAAGACACCAAACCCATCATCCACCGCGATATGAAAACACCGCTCCGCCCATAACTTCCGGCCACTGACGTCATTGCCGTCATACATAGCGAAAGTCCCCGATGACGTAAGTCCCATCATCCACCGCGTCAACATACACCATCCTGCCCACACATTCTAGTCTATAACAAGTAATGATGAGCAAACGCTCATCCACAGCAATCGTCATGTATCACAATGTGGGGATGTCACACACCCGTGGATTGGTCCCACACAATCATACTGCAGATCTTAAGAAGAAGTCTCATTGTACCTTTACTATGCGTATACAAATATCACCAGGCCATAGATTTAACGCAAGCCAAGCCGCACACACCTGTCTGAACTGTGGGATAAAGGTCAAAAGGACCAAATACCGCTGGACAGAAAATAGAGGAGAGGCCGGCATGTGTAGAAAGACCTAGGATATTTGAGGAAATATACCCTACAAACCACATACATAGCCACTTACAAAAAGATGTATAAATCAAAAACAAAAAAACAAAAAATACTATGGTAAACAAATATATAATTAACACCGAATACAACATATATATCATCATACAGTAATTACAAATATAAATAGAAAATATTAATTGCAGGGACCCAGCGGGCTGAAGACCATCACAATGGGCAAATCGATAGGGGTTTATTCCAATAACGTAGCAGAGACAGGAAAAGGGTCAGCGTCATTTACGTAGAGTCCATATGTATAAGCATGATCACTGAGGCCTTAAGGCCTCTGGTCGAAAGTCTCCCATCATTCCTCAAGGATACAGGTTCTCTCCTCAGGAGGATTGATGGCCTCCATGTTGATGGGGATGCGGTATTGGTGACAGCGGACATTGAGTCACTGTACACCAATATCAGGCACCCCGATGGCATTGAGGCCACTAAGTTCTACTTGGGTATGACTAATTTTCCTATTGCATTTCAGAACTTGGTTCTGGAGTTGCTGGAATTTACTCTTTCACACAACTTTTTTACATTCAAGGGGTCCTTCTTCCTGCAGCTCCAGGGGACCGCAATGGGGGTGGCTTTTGCGCTCGCATATGCAAGTCTCTTTTTGGGGCTGTGAGAGAGGGACCTCTTCCTGTTGGATCAGGGGGTGTCGATGGACCGTGTCCCCTTTTGGACACGGTACATCGACGATATTCTCCTGATCTGCGAGGGTCCTATTGATTCCCTTCATATATTTATGAAATCTTTGAATGATAACGATCGCAATATACATATCACATCATTTTGACAATTCAAAAATTGAATTTTTGGATGTTCTGATCAGCCGGGGTGATGGCAATGTATTGCAGACGGATATTTATAGAAAACCCACATCCACAAATACATTGCTGCATGCCTCTTCTGCACACCCATGGCATATGATTCAATCAGTACCTACTGGACAATTTTTGCGCCTGCGTAGGATTTGCTCCACTAGGGAGATTTTTGAAAAACGGGCTGAGGAGCTTAGGGTTAGATTTTATGAGCGTGGCTATAGCCACAGAATGGTGAAAAGGGCATATAACTGTGCTAAAAACTCCTCTCGTAATGACCTGATATACGGTTCATCTGAAAAGAAACAGGACAATGTGGTGTGGTTTATCACGGACCACCATGCACGTTTCTCACAGGTGAGGGATGCCCTTAATAAATCCTGGCCCAATTTACTGGCTGATCCTGTGTTGGCCAGTGATTACTACATGTCGCTCCAGGAACCTTCGGGACTCTCTGGTGCGTAGTTATCATGTGGGCAATCCTAGATCTACCTTTTTGGACTCCTTCCCTGTGAGAAATGGATGTGCCCCATGTGGCAGGTGTGTAGCCTGCTCAAATATTGAGAAATGTGACACATTCTTTAACTTTGACGTACAGTATTAGGAAGCGCATAACTTGCACTGCAACTAATGTAATCTATTTTGCCACTTGCCCTTGTGGTTTGATCTATGTGGGTCTAACTACTCGCCCCTTTAAAGTACGAGTAAGGCCTCTTTCACACATCAGGTTTTCTGCTTCAGGCGCGATCCGGCGCTTTTGACTAAAACCGGATCCGTCGAAATGCAATGCCGGATCCGGTTTCCCCCCCATTGACTTGCATTAGAGCCGGATCAAGCCGGATGGCCATGCGTTTCATCCGATTTTCGCCGGATCCGGCAATGTGACGCGATCCGGCATCTGGAAAAAACGGTGACTGTAACGTTTTTTGTATCCGTCGAAAAAGCCGGACACGCCGGATCCGGCGTGTCCGGCTTTTTCATACAATGAAAGCCTATGAGCGCCGCAATGCGCCGGATCCGGTTTCTTTGGTCTGAGCATGCTCAGTAGCTCTGCCCACAGGACATATATAAAAGCAAGACAATGGGACCCTCAGCCACACCCAACATGCCACCCAAGCCAAGAACCAGGAGCAGGAGAAGGCAGCAGACATCTGCAGCAGCAGCACCATCAGCACCACCCCAAATGGAGCAGCATGCTGAACAACGGGAGGGGAGTCCAGCAGCAGATGAGAGACGGTAATTATCAAATCCCCCATTCCTCCAAACTAGGGCTATGGAATATCAAGATATTCATTGGCCCTTTGTTTCTCTTTATTCAACAGCCGCCCAATAGATGCAGCAGCAGCAGCAATGGCAGCAGCAGAAACACCACCCACAGCCATGGAGTCTGGCCATGAGGAAGACAGCACATCTTCTGGGAGCCCTCCCTCGCATCGTCAGCGTTTGACGGTAAGTTTTTATTTCCAAAATCCATCATCTCTGTAATATATGTGTATTCATTGCCTTTTATTTCAAAACAGGAATCACAAGATGAAGAGGAGCTCCCAGAAGAAGAAGGAAGGGGTGGACAGACACTTGGAGTGGGCTCACAATTGGTAAGTTTTTTGCATCAAACGCAGAAACACAACATCACACTACACACAACACATAGAAAACAATGTTCTGCAGACCACACACAGCAAACAAATGCCTACATCCAAAGACATAACATTTTTTGTTTTCTTCTCTAGTCTTCCCAATCTGGTGCTCGGCCAAGAGGTCCTCGCAGTGCCTCCCAGGGTCGTCGGCGACAGCAACGCGGCGGTCACCAGCGTGTAAGTATAAATATTTTTGCTTTGTTTTTTTTGCACTTTTTATTTCATTTCTTTTGTGGAGGCTAATTATGTTATTTTTGTCTTTTTCTTTAACAGCCTTCACAGCGTGCTCCCGACTCTGACGGTGAGGATGGAGGGATTGATGTGGACCGCCTCATCGATCTCATCAGAGAAAGGGAGCCGCTCTGGAATATGGCTGACCGACGCCACGCTGACCTGATCGTTACCCGACGACTCTGGGAGGAAATCTGTTCGCTCCTTGTGGACCGCTGGGAGGACCTCGAAGCTCGGGCCCAGATTAAAGAGCGTAAGTATATACAGTACCGGTTGCTTGATTTAAACCAGTGTTTCCCGAACTCCAGTCCTCGTGGTCCCCACGGATCATGTGTTCAGGATTTCTATTTACTTTGGAAATCCTGAAAACATGACCCCTGGGGACCATGAGGACTGGAGTTTGGGAAACACTGATGTTGTATACTAACCACTTTGTCCTTTCTCGTTTCAGGGGAGAGAATTGTGAAGCGGTGGCGGTCTGTGAGGGATCGTTTCAAGAAGGAGTTCAATAAAGAGATGCGGGCCCCGAGTGGATCTGGAGGACGCAGGAGCAAGTACAAGTACGCACGAGCCCTGTCGTTCCTCCGGGAGACAATGCTCACCAGAAGGTAAATATTACACACCACATGTGACAAAAAAATGTTTAGATGTAACTTTTTTTTTTCAGCCAGGGCCATACCATGTCACTATTTTAATGGTTTTTTTTTCTCTTTATTCCACAGCACGGTGAGCAGCACTCGGGAGCCTGCACGATTGGACCCTTCTGAGACGATCCCTGAGGAGACCGGCACCGAGGGACACTTCGACCGCCCCGGTACATCTGCACCTTCCCAGCCTTCCCACACATTCGTCCCATCTGTCCCATCCACCAGCACAGGAGCATCGTGGCCGCCTACATTACATGAAGCTGCTGGTGAGGAGATCGCTTTCCCTTTACCCCACCCTTCTGCCCCTGCCACCTCTAGTACACCTGCGGGTACTGGGCGGCAGCGGCAGAGGGGTCAGGAAAAGACTTATGCGCCAGAGTTCTTGCATCTGAATGCATCTTTACAGAACTGTCTAAAAGTCTTGTCAGAGCAAATCTCCGCAGGCTATCAGCAGATCAACTCCAGCATTCTGGAGGTGAAGACACTTCTGCAAACCATGCATTCAGAAGCAAGATCTTCGCCAAACCACACCTTTTTCAGGTCTGTTGTGGAGCGCATGGAAACGCTCTCTCCTGCCCAGCAGATGCATGTAATGCATTCATGCCACGCTGCTCTCCAGCAAGTTACCTCCCAACCTCCTCCTCCCACCACAGTAGTTCCTCCACCTGCACCCCCTCCAGCCACTTTCCATCCTTCCCCTCCTATTACATCTACACCCCCTCCAGCCACTTTCCATCCTCCCCCTCCTATTACATCTACACCCCCTCCAGCCACTTTCCATCCTCCCCCTCCTATTACATACCATCCACCTCCCCAGCACCATCCACCTCCCCAGCACCATCCACCTCCCCAGCACCATCCACCTCCCCAGCACCAGCAACCTCCCCAGTACCAGAAACCTCCCCAGTACCAGCAACCTCCCCAGTACCAGCAACCTCCCCAGTACCTGCAAACTCCCCAGTACCAGCAACCTCCCCAGTACCAGACATCTCCCCACTTCCAGCAACCTGCCCCGTACCAGACATCTCCCCACTTCCAGCAACCTGCCCCGTACCAGACATCTCCCCACTTCCAGCAACCTGCCCCGTACCAGACATCTCCCCACTTCCAGCAACCTGCCCCGTACTAAACTCCTTCCCCATACAACTTGCAATCAACATCATCTGCTCCTACAGTCCCTGCCCAACCCTCCACTCCACCACCCACCACCTCTTCTGCTTCCCACATGTCCACCCATTCTGTAGTTTTTTCCACACCTTCACCTCTAACTGTTCCTTCCCCACCACGATCCCAGTCCTCTCTCCACACTCCCAGTGTCGAAGTGTCCCGCAGCCCCTACAGCAGTATTTCCACCACACACTACACAGATTTATAATGTGTGTATTTAAATAAAAATGACCAGTTTTATGGTTTCAAAGCTTTATTAAACAAGTTTATTAAAATTTTAAAAAAGTTTACTAAAAAAAACATTTTTCAATAAAAGTTAAATTATTTTACACTGGTTGTCTTTCATTTCTTTCTGCGGCGAAAAAGGTTAAATACAGGGTATTTAAAAGGTGAAATGGTATTCAAAACTAGGTACCGTATTTTTCGCTTTATAAGACGCTCCGGATTATAAGACGCACCCCAAATTTTGAGGAGAAAAATAGGAAAAAAACTTTATTTTTAATAAAATGGTGGTGCATCTTATAATCCATGCGTCTTATTGCTTACCAGGGGTGGTGATGGAGGAGGCCGGAGTGGAACATTGCTGCTGGGATGAGGGGGTGTTTTGATGTGCAGCGTGCCGCTGCCGGTGTCTGTTACTGCCGCCGCCCTCTGTCCCCTGATGCTTGCCACCACCGCCACGCTCTGTCCCCCAGTGCCTGCTTGCCACCACTGCCGCACTCTGTCCCCCAGTGCTTGCCACCACCGCCACGCTGTCCCCCGGTGCCTGCTTGCCACCACCGCCGCGCTCTCCCCCGGTTCTTACCGCCACCACCACGCTCTGTCCCCCGGTTCTTACCGCCACGCTCCTATCCCCCGGTGTTTGCCGCCATCGCCGCGCTCTGTCCCGTTCTGAGGGTACTTGCCGTGGCACTCTGTGCCCTGATGCTGCCGCTGCGCTGTCCGCCACCGCCGCGCTCCTGTCCCCCGGTGGTTTCTTCCGCCGCGCTCCTGTCCCCCGGTGGTTTCTTCCGCCCCACCGCCGCCGCCGCGCTCTGTCCCGTTCAGCGTGGGGGGGTCTCTGTCGCTCCATGCCTGCTTTCTTCCTGGAAAATGGCCGCCGCGCATGCGCAGACGGACATCTCGGCACTGAAATCTCGGGAGATGAGATTTCAGCGCTGAAATCTCATCTCCCGAGATTTCAGTGCCGAGATGTCCGTCTGCGCATGCGCGGCGGCCATTTTCCAGGAAGAAAGCAGGCATGGAGCGACAGAGACCCCCCCACACTGAACGGGACAGAGCGAGGCGGCGGCGGTGGGGCGGAAGAAACCACCGGGGGACAGGAGCGCGGCGGTGGCGGACAGCGCAGCGGCAGCATCAGGGCACAGAGTGCCGCGGCAAGTACCCTCAGTGGCAGCGCAAATGTATATCCTCTTTGTAAGACGCACCCCCTTTTTCCCCTCAATTTTGGGGGAAAAAAAGTGCGTCTTACAAAGCGGAAAATACGGTATATAACTGTGGGTAAATTTTAGCTTTTTGCCACAGTTGTGTTCCTGGTTGTGTTTGAAGCAAAGTATTTCACCTAAAAAGTTGTGTTTATTGTTGGTGATTTCATAACAATGTACACAACTTTTGTTAAAAGGTGAAATACTTTGCATAAAACACAACCAGGTACACACCTGTGGCCTAAAGCTAAAAATAGAGACCATGACAAGATAGCCAACTTTGG
Organism: Dendrobates tinctorius; assembly: GCF_039654945.1. Lineage (NCBI taxonomy): Eukaryota > Metazoa > Chordata > Amphibia > Anura > Dendrobatidae > Dendrobates > Dendrobates tinctorius. The sequence goes on along the minus strand of NW_027361743.1, from coordinate 37,883,569 downwards.
TTGGCAAAGGTATATACTGTTGGTACAGAAGGTACACAAGTTTGGTTGGGCACAAATCTTTCACACTCTGTCATCCTGCCAGTGTACTCTGCCTTGAGGTGACATAAAGTATAGTGCAAAATTGTCCCTCATTACTGAAACCGTCACAGAACTTCTAGTGGTAATGTCATGGTAATCTTGCAAGGTGGTTTCTTCAGAGGTGTCCTCAATGGAAATGGGTTCCTTGCAGATAACAAAATTGTGGAGTACCACGCACGCTTTGATCACCTCGTCCACAGTTTCTGTCTTGAGGTTGATCGCAGTCAATAGGACCCGCCATTTGGCTGTCAGAATCCCAAAGGTACATTCAACCATTCTTCTTGCTCTTGTGAGGCGGTAATTAAAAATGCGTTTTGGTCTTGTCAATCCTCTGCTAGAGTACGGTTTCAAAAGGTGTTCTGACAGCTGGAAGGCTTCATCCCCTACACAGATAAATGGCATAGGTGGACCAGATGTTTGCGGCAGCTGTCTAGGTGGTGGGAACTGGAAGGTGTTTCCATACAGTTTACGCCCCATGGCAGACAGTTTGAAAACTTGAGAGTCATTGGAGCGGCCATAGGCCCCAATATCAACCGCAATAAATTTGTATTCCGCGTCAGCGATGGCCATGAGGACAATTGAAAAATATTTCTTGTAATTGAAATATTCCGATCCCGATCCAGCTGGCTTTACAATGCGGATATGTTTCCCGTCCACAGCGCCCAAGCAGTTGGGAAACTGACATATCTGTTGAAACTTGTCAGCAATTTCAATCCACCTCTCTGTTGTGGGCTCTGGTAAAAACTCTTCAGCTAAGGAGTCCCACAGTGCACGGCATGTGTACTTCACTATTCCAGATATGGTGGAAATCCCGAGTCTGTACTGGAAATGCAGTGACGAAAGGGATTCTCCAGTTGCAAGAAATCTGTGGGGAATTAAAAAACAATAAATTAGTTTTAAATCACAGCATTACATACCAAAACTGAGCTATAACACTTGGAGATACAAACTACCACCAACAAGATTGCAGTGAAAGTGTGCTCTGATGCGATCACATCCAATAAATGTGGCTTACCTTAAAGTCACCATCAGACGCTCTGTGGGTGAAACAGAGAAGCGGCAATAGGTGTCCGCTTTTCTTATGAGGTGTGCAATGCGCTCCACCAAGTAATCAAAATTCTCCATTTTCATCCTAACATATCCAAAAAATTTATCCGGGTTTCGTCGAAGGTCCATGCAGAGTGTAGAATAGACCCCACGCATCATTCTCTTGGCTGTGATGGGGTGGATCCACAAACGTCGTCTACGATGCCTGATGCGCTGCTGTCTCGCTCTTTCCTTCTCCAGAACAATCACCCTCAAACGATTCGCCTCCGCTATAAAATCCGCCAAATTCTTCAAAATATTTCCAATGACAACATCCATCTTCGCCAGTAACTTTCTCTTCTCTCCAACCTGCACTTTCTCCTCTACAACCTGTCAAAGAAGGGCTGTAGGAACATGCTATATATAGTTTTCCAGTAGCCAATCCCGTTCGGAAGGCCACAAGGGTCAATTTTAAAAACCGGATCCGGCGTAATCCGTCGAAAAACGGATAGAAAAACGGATGAACAGGATGAGACGGATCCGGTTTTGTCTGTCAAGAAAAAGACGGATCCGGCAGAAAACCGGATCCGTCACATCCGGTTTTACTAAACATTTGCCGGATCCGGCGTTCCGGCACGACGCCGGATCGCGCCTGACGCCGAAAACCTGAAGTGTGAAAGTAGCCTAAGAGAACATGTTTTAGGCATTACTGCTGCCCTAGGTCAAACTGATCCATCTATACTTAAGACCATTTCCCGTCATTTTTGGTCTACCCATGGCTGTGATTCCTCGCTTCTGAGGGTTAGGGGCATCGATTGTATTGACCCTGGAATTCGTGGTGGCAAAGGTTCTCAAAAACTAGCTCAGTTGGAATCAAGGTGGATATATACGTTGAAAACTTTACAACCCAATGGACTCAATGAGGGCATAAGTTTCGCCCCCTTTTTGTGATTCTTTGGTTTACTATGTTTATATAGTCAGCTGTCCAACAGTGGATTCTGGATCACTGATGTCTGCATGGCACCCCCACCCACCCACCCAGGTACTATTTGATTCAGGCTTCATGCCCAGCGCCTAGTGCATGACCAGGCACATTTAAAGTGACTATGTTGTCACTTCTATTATCGCACTGAATGCGATTAACTACTATACTGCAGTCTGTTACTGATGAAGGCCAGTGAGGCCGAAACGTCTATTATTTTCTGGCTGCATTAAAAAATCCAAAAAAGTATTCTAGAAGTTGAGTTCCAAGTTTTCTTTATTATATAAGATGGAGTTTGGACTTTTAAGTAAAGTTAAACTGTTTGAAAAGGATCAAGGGTCTCCAGGTCACTATGCGGCTGTTCCTGGATCCGGGATCGTAGAAACAGCGGAAGCTTACAGTTAAACGGTGAGTGTTATAATGTACACACACAGAAGAAAAGAAACGGGATACTTGTGGGGTGCCAGGGTGTGGGGTGTGCGGTTACAATCCGCAGCATGTCAATTCTTTGTGCGGTTTCACACCATATCATTATGAGGTGTGAAACCGCAGGGCAAAACCGCAGGCTAATCCACAGATAAACCGCAGGAATTTTGTCCTGCGGATTTTTCAACAAAATCCACACAACCTAAAATCTACGTGTGCACTTACCTTTAGGGGAGAGTCACACTGCCACATAACTCCGATGAGGATCACAACCCAATGCTCGGACTGGCCAACGTCTCTCCCGACCAGAGTGTGTCAGCTGCATAGAAATACATGCTGTTGCCCTCCTATCAGGAGAGCTACCGGCCAGTCCGAGCATTGAAATCTTCATCTGAGTTATATGGCAGTGTGACTATTCTCTTATTGGCATTATTTTCTTGCCAATTGCATACTATATCGGATTGACACAATGTACAACCCCTCGGATCTGTTGTTTCATTCACAGATTCTGTTAATCGCCAAGAAATTTCCATAAAGTCATGTTATCACATTTGCACGCCTCACTATTGCGTAACATACAAGCAATCCCCACATGTGTTCAGGCTGTTTAACAGCAGTAAAAAATGCAGCCGTAGGGACTCGAACATAAGAATCTGGGCATGCCCAAGATACTTGGATAAAACACCCAAGCATGCTCGGATAACACGTTATCCAAGCACACTTGCTCAGTCATCACTAGTTATCAGCACACAGTTCAAATCCTGCACCTCTGATGGTATGGGGTTGCAGTGGTGCCTATGGTATCGGCAGCTTACACATCTTGAAAGCCACGATCAATGTTGAGTATTATGTAGAGATTTTATAATATATGGTTCCAATCAGACAATGTCTGGTTCAGGGAATTTCTTGCATATTTCAGTAAGACAAGGCTAAACTAGCTACCAGGTCCAACATAATGCTCTTGCAATAGCTGTGAATCTCAAAATTGGAGTCACCATAATGTGAGGCAAATATGATAAATACGCTCTATGTCACAAATAACCCAGATAAGGATACTTCTTTCAATTTGCACACTTTGTATCTTCAGACCAGAAAAAAAAAGTTTGTGTAGACATGCTTCCTTCACAGCACAACTGTCAAACTCTGGCCCATTGACCATATATGGTCCACAGGGGGAGTATATTTGGCCCATGACTCATGGCTGGTCCTCCAAGTATATTTGGCTCACGTCAGCCATCCCTTTCCTTCTTCTTCTGACATCTCAGTATAGTGGGCGCAATGAAGTCATTACAACACTCCGGCTGTTCCGGAATGTGCAGAAGATCTCCATACGCGATAAAAAGACTGGAGTAGTGGGGGAACTGGCAGAGGTGAGTATATATGTATATTTTTATTGTGGTGCCTATTATACTGTATGGAGCACTATGTGGACCTATTATAATGTATGTAGGGTCCTTTATACTGTATGGAGCACTATGAGGCCATTATACTTTATGGAGCACTGTATAGGGCCCATTATATTGTATGGAGCACCGTGTTGGGCCATTATACTGTATAGAACACCATGTGAGGCCATTATCTTGTTTGGAGCACTCTGTGGGCCCATTATCATGTAAGGAGCACTATATGCGACCCATTATACTATATGGAGCAATTATATTGTATGGAGCACTATGTGGGACCATTACACTGAATGGAGCACTATATGGGGACTACTATACTATATGGAGCACTATGTGGGGCCATTATACTGTATAGAGCACTTATATGGGCCTATTATACTATATGGAGCACTGTTATGATTGAGTCACCGTAGGAGGCAAAAACAGAAATGCTAGCTAAGTCCAGAAAACCAGAGAAGTTGGCAGCTATCGGTTTGCAGACCCCTGAACCTATCAACACAACTAGCAGTAGCCGTGGGGGGTTCCTACGATGCCCTAGACCCCTCGATCACAGCCGGAGAATTAAATAGGCCTAAAGAAAGAAAGGGGAAATCTAAACTGCCCCAGAGCAGACCCCAAAGCAATAGGCAGCCCCCAACATATAATGACGGTGAAGCAAGATGAAAACACTAACACAGACAGAAAGATAGACTGAGCAAAGACGGGGCCAAAGCTAACTAGATAGGAAAGGACAGAAAGGCTGCTGTCTGCAATCCGTGAAAAACCCTATGAAAATAAGAGCCAACAGACTGACAGTGAAAAAGGCCCTGAAGACGCTAGGCTTCAAAAAAGCTATGTCAGTACTCAGGAATATTCTGAAGACAGAGCAACAGGCAAAAGGAGACTCAGCTCACCCCAGCAGGGAATGGCAGAATCCAGAAAAGCAAGGAAAACAAAAACAAAACACAAATGCTAACAGGCAAAGCAGAAAACTTAGCTTTAGAGGAGCAGGAATCAGACTGGTGTCCTAGAAGTCCACAGAGAAATCACCCGCAGGGCAGAAGGGCGTCGGCAGCCTTATATCCAGTCCGTGACTCCACTCAGCCAGTCATCCTCATTAGGCTCAGGTGCCTGATAATCAGGCTCATTACCTTCCTTTACCAGAATAGGGAGTTCACCAGACCTCAGTGACGAAGGGGAAAATGAACTCACAACAGAGCACTTTATGGGGGCCATTACACTATATGGAGCACTATGAGGGGTCATTATACTGTATGGAGCACTATGTGGAGCCCATTATACTATATGGAGCACTATGTAAGCCATTATATTGTATGAAGCACTATGTGGGGCCACTATACTGTATGAAAGGCACTGCAGGGCCCTGTTATACTGTATGGAAGACTATGTAATTGAGGGATGTGAGGTACCGTAGGGTCACCATACCGTGCATGTGAAGTAGTTTACTGTGGGGTGTCTTACTGTGTTTGGGGGGCACTTTTATTTGCATCATACTTCATTATTTAACCACAAAAGAGCAAAAGACAGTATAACATGCCAGTAGAATTAATAAGTCTTTATTCAAAATAGACTAATAGTAGAAAAAAGTATACTGTACAAAAAACATTTTCAAGGTCACTACAAAAATTCCAATAGGAGTAAAACAACGCCAGAAGCCCGACCTACTAATTATGCTAAACAGTGCACATTTGTAATTCAAAGAATGCCAAAACATTAATTAGCATTAACTACCTGTCAGCTATCAGTACACAATAGGTACTGTTGTGTTGCCTATGAATGGCAGCTTGTGATAACAAAGAGTTAATCTGGTCACTTACATAATGAATTGTGGTCTGCTAATGTGGTCCTCCACGAGCGCCCCAACACACAATTCGTCCCTTCATCAGGAGTAGGCATGTTATACTGTCTTTTGCTCTTTTGTGGTTGATCATTATAGTGAGTTGTGCCATATTTCCATTTATGGGTTTTTGTGCTATGCATACTTCATTATTTGTATTATGTAAGGGATTTTTTAGCCTTTGTCATTACATATTTAAATTAAGCCATTGGGCCATATGCTTTTTACTGCTCTTACATAACATATTCCATTATTCAGACTTCAGTCTTAGAGAGGTATTCACACTAGACACATTAGGACCCAGCAGTTTTTAGACCACCTTGTCTTTGGTTACTGGGCATGCATGAATTGATCAAATTATGTGCTACGTGTCTCAATTTTTCCTAGTATTCAGAAGCAGTATTGTTATTCATCTTTCATATATTTCACACTGACATGCTTTAGGACTACAGAGTGCAAATTTTTTTGTTCATTGTAAATGGAGGTAGCTGCTCCTGGTATGCACCTGTTCACATTAGCTTGCAAATATCAGTCAGTCTTTTTGTCATTGTACAGTATATCAGCTCTCTGACCGAGCACTCCACCCTTCAGCATGTGGTGGATTTTAATTGCAACAGGGTCCTACCTACCCATAAAATCAGACTTGTAAGAGAGGTATTCCAGAAGCAGTATGGCTACTGATATTTCATATATTTCATATTGACATGCTTTAGCACTACAGTGCAACTTTTTTGTTTATTTAAACTATTTATATAAATGCCTTGTAATGTTTTCATTTCCTGTTCTGTCCAGATGTCACCGTATCCCAGAATTCCAAGCGGAGGAAGTTATCCTAACCGCCATATTGGGACACCCAAGTGTTGGGTTTCTCAGTATGGAAACTGCTGCTGGTACCAACCTATTGCGTGGTACCACTAGCGGAACACCGTCGCACCACACACACTCTATACGCCGTACGCACCACACACACACTCACAGTCACACACACACAAACACTCACACTCAGTCACACTCACACACTCGCACTCACATACTCTCAGTCACACACTCACAGTCACACTCACAAACACTCAGTCACACACACTCACACTCTCAGTCACACACTCACTCAGCCCCTTGCGTGGTACCACCAGCGGAACACCTTCACACTGCGCCTGCGCGAATTCCGCACAAATTGTCTGTGTCTGACCGTGTACAGAGCATACCACATCTCCTGGGCAGGGGCGGAAGCAAAAGACAATACTAACATTATAGCAGGGGTCACAGAGGATTCATTTTGTGAGGTAAAATATTTCACTGACTGTTTTTAAACAATTCGTTACTGGGGCGATATCAGTCCATTTTGGCGAATCATGAGGATGACTTCAGCTGCACCATGGTGATCACTCACGAGATACCAACGGGGGATACAGCCCCCATTCGAGAACGTTATCGGCAGATACCCCCCAGTTATATCAGGAAGTGAGAGAAATGCTCGGTCAGATGTTGCAAGCAGGTGTCATTAGCGAGAGTCAGAGTCCATGGGCAGCTCCCATTGTGCTGGTGCGGAAGAAGGATGGTTCACTGCGGTTCTGTGTAGACTATCGCAAGCTTAATGCCTGTACCATACGGGATTCATACCCTCTGCCCGGATTGAGGAATCTCTGTCCACATTGGGAAAGACCAAATTCTTCTAGACTCTGGATCTCGCCAGTGGCTACTGGCAAGTGCCCATGTCGGAAAAGGATCGGGCAAAACCGGCCTTTATACTCCCCATGGGCCTTTTTGAATTCAACAGGATGCCGTTTGGCCTGGCCATTGTCCCCCGGTACGTTCCAACGGCTGATGGAGAGGTGTCTATGTGATTTGAACTTTGAGACCACTCTTATCTATCTGGATGACATCATTGTATACGCAGCCTCGTTTGAAGATCATGTGCAGAGACTACAGCAAGTGTTGAGCCATCTGCAGAAGTATGGGCTAAAAGTGAAACCTCAAAAATGTCACTTGTTCTGGACTCAAATCGAGTACCTAGGCCATGTTTTTCCACTGAGGGAGTGAAGCCATCACAGGAGAAAATTGCAGTGATTCGAGATTGCAGAGAGGAGGAAAATCATGGAAATAAACCGTGCTGCTGTAAAATTCACAATCCAGGTATATGGATAAAATGTATTGGTATTTATTTCATAGTTCACACAGTTCACTCAACGCATTTCAAAGTTCACATAACTTCTTTCTCAGGAGATTCAGGAGTGATTCGAGATTGGCCAACCCCGGAGAACGTAAAGGATGTCCGGGCGTTCCTGGGATTGACGGGCTACTACCGTCGCTTCGTGGAGAACTTTGCCCGAGTGGTGCAACCGTTACTCGAACTCCTGAAAGGGGTACCCCCAAATGCCAAGGGTCAATCCATCCATTAGGAGGAGACAGGAGAGGCAAGAGAAGGTGTTTTCTGACTTAAAGAAGGCGCTGACCGAAGCTCCGGTACTGGCTTATGTGGACTTCTCTATAATGTCCATACTCCACACTGACGGCAGCTTGCACGGACTTTGGGCTGTGTTGTCACAGGGGCAGGATGGAAGAGAGAAGGTAATTATTTATGCTAGCCGGTCCCTTCACGATTCCGAATGCAACCTGGATAATTACAGTTCCTTCAAGCTGGAGTTGCTGGCGGTGTGGGCCATGACGGAGAGATTCGCAGAATTCCTGTCTGGCTCGGAAGTGCTGTTGCGCACTGATACCAACCTGTTATCTGGAATCTGGAAAATTCCAAGTTATGGGCCTTGGAGCAACGCTGGATTGCCCGGATGGTGAAGTTCCAATACAGAATCGCCTTTAAAAGGGGTGCGGAGAACACTCACGCTGAGGCCCTATCCAGAGCAAGACATGCACCGCCAGGAAATAGTAAGGATGAGATGTTAGAGGAAGAGGAGGTTCCCCAATTCCGGAAGACCGCTGGGACGGTGGGGGCTACGCTGGATCAAGTACAAGCCCTCCATCATGAAGGAATGTTGGGAAAATCTCGGGATGAGTGGGTTCGGTTGCGGCAGGAGAATCGTGAACTTGCTCTGTTCAGACACTGAAGAAGTGTTCTGACTCCAGAAGCATTGAAGATGCTTTGGCAGTGGGAGCGTCTCCAGATGAGAAACGGGCTGTTATATCGGAAGGTCCAACTGCAGCGGGAACTTGGTGCTTCCTGGCATGTAGTGATTCCAGAGAAGGTGCTGTCTGCCTTGACCACCAAAGCTCATGAAAAAGGGGCCCACTTCGGTCTTGAAAAAACGTTCCAGTGGTTACAGTGGTTTGTTTACCATCCTCGGCTAAGAGTAGTGGTTGAGGAAGATTGTTGACTCTGTCGGGCTTGTGAGTTGGCCAAATCCCCAGAACGAGCTCCTACTCAGATGATAGTAGCCTCAGCTCCACTGAAGCTGTTGACCATCGACTACTTGACCATTGGGCCGGCCCACCAAGGATACGACCACTGTCTAGTGATGGTAGAGCACTTCACGAAGTTTGCGATAGTGATGCCCACCCGGGACAAAACTTTTGAGTCCACTGCATACGTCTGCACACGTCATTTGTAAATATTTTTCCAGGTGTATGGATGCCCGCAGAGGATCCATTTGTATCAGTGAGTTTGTTTCTTGGGAAAAGTAATGGATGAGTTACAGTGGATATATCAGCTCGACAGGTCGCACACCACACCGTACCATCCTCAGGGAAATGGGGCCTGTGAGCGGTTTAACCGTACTCTAATCCAGATGCTGAGGACCCTGGAAGACGACAGGAAGGCTGGGTGGCCAGAGTATGTCTCTGAACTCATTTGGATCTATAACAATCGGGTTCATCAAACCACTGGTTACACACCTTACTCCTTGTTGTTTGGGTGAACGGGAAAAGAATTCACGGAGCTGGATCTAGGAGATAACTACACACGGACGGGGGTGTCTACTTGGGTCTGAGAACATCACCACCGTCTACAGACCTGACATTGTTTAGTTCAGTCACAGCTCCGGGAACTGGAGAACCCTGAGAAGCTTCCTCTGTGGTGGACAAATCTTCAGGTTGGTGATCGAGTGTTGGTACAGGAGAAGCGTCCCCGTGACAAGCTGGAAAATCGGTGGGAGAGTAGGCCATAAGAGTGAAACTTTGGGTCGGTACAGAAGGGCCTGTATACGAGATCTACCCAGAAGGGGAAGAGAATGCGCCCACCAGAGTGGTCCACAGGAGTATGCTCCGGCCATGCCTCTCCGAGGTCCCCATGCAAAGGGAATAAACCCCTGAGGTTCCTGAAGAGGTGCCTCCCGTGACTGTAGAAGATGAAGAAGAAAGTCCTGAGCAGCCATCTGAAAATACGTCTGTTGGTCCGGGCCCTGGGACCCTGGAAGAAAACATTGTGGCAGGTGCAGATCCAACTTTGCCTCCACTAGACGCCTATGCAGCATCAATAGTAAAAGATAGAATGTTAAAAATAATTTAAAAAAATAGGGATATACTAACCTCTGTCGGTCCCCCGGAATTCTCCCGGTCCTCATTGGCGCAGGCGGCAACTTCCGTTCCCAGGGATGCATTGCGTGAATGACCTCTGATGACATAGCGAGACCGCTACATCATCAGAGGTCATTCGCGCGAGACCGCTACGTCATCAGAAGTCATTCGCGCAATGCATCCCTGGGAACAGAAGTTGCCGCTAGCGACAATGAGGACTGGGAGAACTCCGGGGGACCGACAGAGGGTAAGTATATCCCTATTTTTTATTTTAATTCTTTTTTTTACAGGAATATGGTAGCCAGGGCCTGGAGGAGAGTCTCCTCTCCTCCAGGCCCTGGGTACCATCCGCACATGAAGCGCTCACTTTATGCATGGTGGGCATAGCCACATGCGTAAAGTGAGCGTTTCAACGCAATCCTATAGCGACGGAATCGCCGTGATTCCGTAGAAATAATGGACATGCTGCGGATTTTACCGCTATGTGATTCTGCAGCAGGAAAATCTGTAACATGAGCACAGCAACTGCGAAATCCCATAGGATTGCATGGGAATGCGTTTTTTAAGTGTTTCTGGAGCGGCAAAAACACTGCGGAAACGCTTAAAAATGCAACATGGGCACACAGCCTAAGAGCTTATACTCTACAGGAGAGAGAGGCTAAATGCTCGCTCACACAGCCGTGAATTCTTTCATGCAAGAGAATTGGGCCGTTTATGCTAATAACACTTGGCTCAAACCTTGTCAGAGTTTGAGCCGAGTTTCATCGCATGAGAGAATTGTATCACAGGTGTGGAGAACATGTAAAACTTAATTTCTCCATTGTCTCTGTGCATGTACATCAGACTGCACTCGGATGACATCTGAATACAGTCCAATGGTTTACACACTTCCATAGACTTTTATAGGTATGTAAAGTCCGATTATTGGATACACTCGCATCATGCTTCGATTTTTCTTCTGATGCCGAATCAGTATGAGAAAAAAATCTCAGATCTGCACTGCCCCATAGTATAAAATGGTCTTAGTGCTATGGTCCTAGTGCTTAATTGTAAACGCATGCTTTAGGCAAAATTTACACTTTCGTGCTTCAGACGGAAAACACAGATGGCGACTGTATTTAAATGTAATGCAAAACCTGATTTAAAGAGATTGTTTAAAGAGGTTGTCCACAACTGATCAGACACTTTTATTCTAAGGTCATCAATGTAAAAGTAGTGGACAACCTTTTAAAACAATAATTCATTTTCTGATGACTCAGAAAAGAAACTTTATCCGAAAGTTTTTGCTATTTAATCTGAGAGCAGCATAATACAGAGCAAGGGAACCTGATTCCTGTGATGTGTCACTTATTAGGCTGTGTGTTGTAATTCAATACAATCAGTGATTTATCAGCAGAAGATTACTACTAGAGAGCTAGGTCTCACATGCATGCTACAGTAGTCCTGCTTATCTGCATAGTCAGCCCCACCACTGATTGGCAGCTTGCTGACAATGCAGGGTACATAGAAATCTGCCAATCAGGGGTGTGGGCGGGGTTATGTACAGCTGAGCATTTTGAGCACTGCTACATCTGCAGGAGAGAAAACAGGTATTCTATCAAAACTACAGCAAGCCGTCCATTAAGTGGCACATCTCTGAAATAAGGCTCTCTGCCCCTACATCATGCTGCTCTCAGAATACATAGCAAAAACCTGCTGACAGATTCCATTCCATTTATTACAATCACATACAGTACAATTAGAATACACTTTGGAGTCAATTGTTTAAACCTGGCATTTAGTATGCCAGTCTTATTGAAGGGCTCCCTGTAGTATGATGTGCCAAATTCATTAAGAGGCACACTTCTGCACATTTTATCACTAGTGTGCACCTCTGTGTGCCTCAACAGAAATGTTGCTCCAGTGATGAAAGGGAGAATTACCCATGTGACACATGTAATGACTGACTGTCTTGATCTACATGTCTCACACTGGTAACTTCCCTTTCTTTTATAATAACCTCTTGGGGAAGATTCTCAGGGAGATCTATGACCTGCCCATAGATCTTAACAGCTCATTTGCATATTAAGAAAAACATAGTTTTATCTGGAATAAAGTATCGGATTGCAGATATCAAGGTGTCCTTTTATTCACCTCCCTATGACTAACATGTACATAAAGACAACTTAGGGCCCCGTTACACACAGCGATAGCGTGATGCTGGTTTCCAACGTAAACATTGGGTTTCTAAGAGCCACGCGGCTCTTAGAAACCTGACATTTATGTTGGATACCAGCTTGCTCGTTGGTCCTGATTACTGGAGGGGCTGTCTATGTGACAGCTCACCAGCGATCAGCCTAATAATGTCCCAGCGATCCCATCCACGTTGGAACGTTGGTGGGATCCCTGGGACATCGTTATGTGTAACGGGGCCTTTAGGGAGGTTGATGCTCCTAAGGGTGTGTGCACATGCTGCGGATTCTGCTGCGGATTGATCTGCGCGGATTTTGCAAAATCTGCAGGTAAATCCGCAGGTCAAAAGACCTCCGGCTCCGGTTTATCTGCGGATTAGCCTGTTGTTTTGCCCTGCGGTTTATCACCTCTACAATGGAGGAGATGGTGAACCGCAGCGGAATCCACGAAAAGAATTGACATGTCAATTCTTTCTGTGGATTAGAAACCGCAGCAAATCCGCTTGGAAAATTCCGCACCGTCTGCACTGCGGTTTCCTTTTCCCATAGGATATTATGGTACTGTACACCGCAGCAGAAACTGATCCGCAGCGTGTGCACACACCCTTATAGATTCCTTTTAAATGTGGAGTTTTAGTTGCAGAATGCCTTATAAGGCCGGGGTCACACTGGCGAGGAATATGGACGAGTGAGAGGCGTTAAAAGCACGCATTACACACGGACCAATGTTTCTCTATGGGGCAGCTCCCAACAGCCGTATATTTCTCGTCTGTATTCTACGGTCCGTAGTACGCCAATGCAAGTCTATGGGTGCGCTAAAAATACGCACTACACATGGACCAGATGTGTGACTTGCAAGAAATACGCACCAGATGTCTTTTAGAAAAGCCGGCAATTCAGTGCACGATACAGTAAACTCACACTGACAGGTTTAATAAAGGTTAATTGACAGGTTAATTCGTTGTTAAAAAATGCGTGGGCTTTCCATTGCCCTATATTGGTGGCGAGTGGGTTAATCTAACAAAGGGTTAATGTCACCATTCGATTGTAAGATGACATTAACCCTTTGTTAGATTAACCCATTCGCCACCGCTACAGGGCAATGGGAAGCCCACACATTTTTTAACAACGAATTAACCCCTTAAAATAACAACTACAACTCCCAAATTTTGCACACAAACGCTCATCTAATTATTAGTCAGGGACATATAAAAAAACATGAAATGAAATGCTTTACTGAATGTAAACCATGTGTCATTTCATGTCGGGTTGGGAATGATTTGATAGAAGCCGGCAATTTAAATAGCGGCTATTCTGCTATGAAGAACTCTGTGAAATATAAATATATATATATATATGTTTGTCTCAATGACGTGTGTGTGTATGTATGTATGTATATATATATATATATATATATATATATATATATATATATGCATTCTATGTGTCTATATCTATTCTTTGGTTTCTGTTAGAAACCCTGTCATAGGGCTTTTGCAAGGCGGCGAGAAAATCTCGCCATACGGATGCCATACGGATTACATACGGATGCTGACATGCGCAAAATACACGACCACACCTTGCTTACGGATCACTATTTAGGGGCCATTCATCCGTATTATGCCTGTAAACTACGGACCGTATTTTGCTTCGGTTAGTGTGACCCCGGCCTAAAGCTAAGACTATAAATGTGGTTTTGTGGGTTTTGAAATGTGATTTTGATTACCCTCATCACATCATACTTTGCTAACTTGCTGCCTAGATGAATAATATTAGCCTGCATCAGTATCTACAATATCGCATCCAATGTATGGCCATTAATCATTTAATACTATATGGATGGCCCCATTGTGATATTGCTCATGATTTTATTTATCTATTTTATAGTTCCAAAGGGTGAAAAATTACATTTCTCCAAATCTGTTTACTGAATAAAAGCAGTGAATCTGTAGGCAAAATATGTATTATTAAAGAGGAATGAAACATTCTTCTATCTAATAAGATCAGGAAATGAAGCAGATTCTTCTGGGAATCTCCTTCTGGGAATCTCATCAGCTTGGAGCAATCAGTTGATGGAACCTTTCCCTATAAAGCATTTTAGATAAGAATTAAATATACAAATCAGATTTTTGCAGCTGTGCAAACAAACTGAATTTGGTCCATTAAATTAAAGGATACGTCTCCCAGGGGTGCACCTAGAAATTTAACATGGAGGAGGATCCAACATAATGGAGATTAGAAATAATAGTATAATGTATCGAACAAATTTGATGTGCAAATATAAGGGATGTTAACAATTTTTTTTAAACATTTACTTTTACTAAAGAATTTTTGAAATTTTTTTATTGAATTCATATGTAAATATAGATCGGTAATGGTAAGGACGCAGTTAAGCAGCCATAGAAATCGGACTGAGATTGGAACATGGTGCACAGACTGGCTGGTGGCTCTCCTGACCCAAGCGAGACAGGTTCATGTATCTCTATGCAACTGTCATGCTCAGGTCAGCATAGCCGCCAGCCAGTCCGTGCACTACATTCCAAACTCATTCATTATATGGCCATCTGACTGAGCCCTAACACAGATCAATAAATGTAGTCAAACTGTGGGCTATGTAGTCTGAGGACAGCATGATGTAGGGGTTAAAACACTGAATTCAACAATGTGCCATTTATTAAGCTGTGTGCTGTTTACTTACACTGAAGGTTTTATCACTAGAAGATTATCATTGCCAGGTCTGATGTGCATGTGACTGCTAGTCTGACTTCACCCCCTCCTCAGATAAGCATCTTATTGTTTATAGATATTGTGCATACAAAGCCTGGTGCAGGCGGGGGAAGCTGTCCAAAAAAATGAGCAGCATGAATCAAAGCCTGGCAGTCAGGCATATTTTCCTATGAATCGCAAGAGCGTATAGTTAGAAGATCGAACCGAGGACCAGAGACGAGGATAGTCTGACGCCACTCCAGGTGATTGACTGGTTTCTCCCATAGCGAAAGACTTGTCAATTATCTGAAGTGGCTGTGAGAAACAGCTATCTGGGGGCTGATCTGGCCTAAGATCGTCTCTCGCGGTCCCCGGCCAGATCACGTAACTACGGTATATTTTCTCTGAGTGTTTCAGGATAAAATATTCCTGGCTGCAATTGTGCAGCCAGGCTCTGATTTATGCTGCCTATGGTTTGGGTAACATCTCATGGCAGGTTCCCTATAATAAAGCAAAAAATACAAAAAACACACAACTATTTAAAAATACGGTAGATTTAAACTATATGCAGATGCACCAATAAATGGAAAAAAAAGATGGATCTTGAAACACAGTGTCCAAAAAATGAGCAAAATCACTAAAACCTGCTAGTGCAAAGTAAAACAAAGTTCTCCTTTAAATATGACTGAATCTCCAGCAACGCTGGAATAATCTGTACGTGCTCTGTGTATTTCAGGAAAAGATTCTTCTTAGCTGGAAAGTTTTGGTGACGCTGAGGTTTTTGTCATGATGGTGTCACATAAAGATTTCAAAATGATATGAATTTTGACTTATGAGACGCAGTTTCTGGCCCCTGGCTTATTAGATTTGCTATCTTTGAAATATAAAAAAATGGTTCGGATGTTGAACGGCGCAGGTCAAAGGATGAATACTGAATGCTCTGGAGCAAGATACATTTTTATGTATTTTTACATGCTTTTATTATGCATTTTTTTTCCCACTCATTTGAATTGGTTAAAAGCGCTGAACAATTTGTCAAGCTGCAGATGTGGGAAGAAAAAGCACTTTGCTGCCTCAAATCTGAAAGGAAAAAATAGGAAGCAAGTGCATGAGATTTCAGAAATCTCATTCAGTTTGCAGGTACTTAAAAAAAGAGTGGGGAAAAAAACAGCTTGTGAACAAGCATTTACAGTATTTGGAGTATACTTGGGTATATTTGGGTGGTTTGCATCTGATCCGGGACCCTTATATATCAGCTAATGCGGAGAAAGGCCATCACGATTGTCTGGAGGGTCCAGTAAGGCTAGTTTCACATTAGCGTTTTTTTGCGCAGCGCATCGTGCGCATAAAAAATGCAAAGAAAAGCGCAAAACAAACGCGCTTTTTTTAGCGTCATGCGTACGCTGATGCGTCAAAAAAATGCAGCGTTGCATGCGTTTGCGTTTTTTATGCGCATGCGTTTTTAGGTGTGACATTTTTTCCATTGTCTAGACCATATTCCAGACTTCTTTACCTCAAAAGCGCATGCGCAAAAAAACGCAAGCGTGCGCAAGACCATGCGCACGCATGCGTTCTCATAGACTTCAATGTGTTGTTTTTGCGCATTCCGTGCGCATGCGTCTTTTTGACGAGACAGGGCGGACCAAAAAATGCAACATGTTGCGTCTGGCGCGAAAGACAAAAAACGCATGCGCACGAAAACACAAGTGTGCGCAAGACCATGCGCACGTCATGTTAAACATAGGTGCGCAGTGCGCATGCGCACGGGTGCGCACAAAAGCGCTAATGTGAATCCAGCCTAAGTTTGTGCATTACCCAGACCCTACACTGATTTTATGTGTAATGATGTAATGTAATGCACCGTGCACCATGTGATGGCGCTAGAAAGGAGTTGAACATTAGTTGCTGGGTACCAGCGTAGATAACTCCTAGTCTCTCAAGGTCTCTATAAATATTGCCACTATATTGGCAAGTCAATAATATGATTATTACAAGGAATTCATTATATTTCTAGCACCTTTGATGCCAAGTAAAGTAGCTAGCTATTGTAGAAAAATTAAAAATATTTTGTATTATTACGTGTTTCAGATCACACTGTCTATCTAGCCTTCCTATACAACTTATTACTTATATCTTGCATATCATCCAATGTTTCCGGTAAAATCTGTTTTCTGTTACAGTCCCAGTACATATTACAGCTAAACAGACAAACCCTATATTATTTATTCTCCTTAGTTACAGTATATAGCGCCATTAATTCGGCAGCACTGTCCCCATTGGGGGTCACAATCTAAATTCCCTATCAGTATGTGTTTGGCGTATGAGAGGAAACTGGAGTACCGGGAGGAAACCTACACAGACTGCCACGCCAGGGAAGGAAGATGCCCGGCGAGCGACGCAAAGGATGGGAGGGAAACAGGAAAAGGAAGGCCCTGATGATAGGGAGAGGGCAAGATGGTAACCCCTTAACACTTGCATAATACTGAACCCTGCGCTCCCTATCACCCTAGATGGGTCCTTCCGCCCATAAGCCGTTGCGTGCCTAAGCCCTGGCTGATCCTGAGCTTTGCCCTTACTAGTGATATAGGCAGCAAGACACTGGTCTTAATACTATGACAAGATCAGACAGGAAAGGAGAGAAGCAGGGGAAAACAGACACAAATAGAACTCCACGGCATTAATGGAAAGCACAATAGTTTCTCCTAGAAACACCTTCTCCAGAGAAGTAAGACTCAGGATGGAAACTTTATTGCTAGCATGGGAGGAAGCAAGGTCTGGGTTTAAATAATGAAAGGTAGTGGGCCAATGAGCAGCAGCTGAGACAAAAGCCAAATGGAATCTCAGCAGATTTAAATCAGGAACTCTTAACCCCTTTCATACAATAAGAAGCAATAAATCTGCACCACTCATGTGAATGGCTGCGTAGACTCCAAACAGGACCTATGATCAGCTAATCTCTGTGATCTTCTAATCCCAGATGCACCACAGGACCCAGCAGGGTGTTGAACATTCAAGATAGTACCCCCCTTCAACGAGGAGCCTCCAGACCCTCAGGAATAGGGTTATCTTGATGAGGAACATGGACAGAACAAACCAATCTACCAGCATTCACTTCAGACTCCAATACTCACATTCTCTCCTTCAGACCATAAACTTTTCCAATTTACCAGGTATTGGAGGATGCGACAGACAAGAAGAGAATCAATAATTCTAGCTACTTGAAATTCTAAATTACCATCCACCATGACTGGAGGCGGTGGCAAGGGTGATAGGGCAGATGACGTGTAAGGGACACAAAGGAGTGTCCGTAAGTGTACAGATATATACATGTGTGTGTATATATATATATATATATATATATATATATATATTTAATGAAGGATGCACCCTTTCCCTTTAACGTTATTCATATTTATTGTGAATGCCATGAAATTGAATATTTATTGCATCTGTTATATGTATTTAACATTGGACACTGTTATATTGATAGGGAAAGTGTGGTACCCTAGTTTGCCCACTAGATGGGGTTAGAGATGCTCAGCTTGTAAATAGTTAAAGTAGGAGGGGCTAACAGCTGTTAAGCCAGGGAGCATATGGAATTTGAATCAGTTGGGCGGGAACACCCTGACAGGGCTGTTGGCTCTGTAACGTTGAAGTCAAGAGCCCAGTCATACAGAATTCAGGACAGTATCTCATCAGGGAGTAACACCAGGAGAAGTGCTGACAGTGCAGAATTAGTGGGTCTGCAGTTGCCAGAAGAAGACAAAGCAGTACGGGCAGGTCACTCAGAATGTGGCAGCTTATTTCATCTGTGGATTTTATTGAGACAGGAGCTAAACGGTTAAGAGGGTCCCCTACTGGAGTAATACTGAGCAGAGTTGATGCTGAAAGACTGGAGAGCACGGTCCGTCCTGGAAACTTAGTGGGAGAGAGGGAAAGACAGAGACAGAGGAGAAAATGGCCATTGCCAACCCTGATGCTGATGCTGGAGTGAATATGTGTGTGCTGTGTAAAGGAAACAGTAAAGTTGATTGTTCAAGTATTGAACAGGATTGTGACTGTTTGTTCCACATCGTCTGAGGAGAATGTGCAGCACATAACAGAAAGCCCTGAGGGGGAGCTGGAGAAAGCAACAGGTATTCTGACAGAAAACTAGCATGTCTATGTGACGTGAGGCCAGGACTCTGTTGCCCCGGAGTCCTCGGCCATGTCTTGGCTGAACCTTACATTTGGCATCGTCGGCAGGATGCCGACACCGTGCTATGCGGAGAGACCGCAAATAAAGAAAAGAGTGATGTGGAAGATTGTGGTCCAGGAGGAATGGACGCCCTGGAAGAGGCAAGTAGCCTGAATGTGACAGGAAAAGATGACACTGATGTGACAGGAAAAGATGACACTGATGTGACAGGAAAAGGTGACACTGATGTGACAGGAAAAGAAGAAATTGATGTCATAAGAAAAGATGAGACTTGGGACCAGTAAAAATGAGACTGGAGACCTGAGAGAGGTGACAAATACCTCAGATGCTATGGAAACTTTGGAAAATTTAATATGGATTTATATACTGTCTTGTGGAGATGCCGCAAAGAGAATAGAGACTGAAATTCACAAAGTGACCAATTTATGGGATATGCCTGAACCTTTATGTGGAGTTACAAACGCCTCAGAGACTAAGGTGGCAGTTAAAAAGATGGCGGCGAGTGCTGACAGGAATGAAAATGACAACTGTGACTCCTCCCTTCTTGGGCGTGTCCTGGAAAGCAGAAGCATGCCCTAGGACTACATCCTAAACCATGTGTGGCTGCAACTATAGACTGTTTTCGGACAGGCAGCGCACATGACATAAAGGGCTGTGCTACCCTCAAAGGAAGGGGGAGTCCAACCCTAAGGACTGTGGACCTTATACTTGGAATACTATTGTAAATATGTTTGGGTCCTGTGGACAGATGGGACCGTGTTGTGAGTTCATTTTCCTCTTCGTCACTGAGGTCTGGTGAACTCCCTATTCTGGTGAAGGAAGGTAATGAGCCTGATTATCAGGCACCTGAACCTGATGAGGATGACTGGCTGAGTGGAGTCACGGACTGGATATAAGGCTGCCGACGCCCTTCTGCCCTGCGGGTGATTTCTCTGTGGACTTCTAGGACACCAGTCTGATTCCTGCTCCTCTAAGCTAAGTTTTTCTGCTTTGCCTGTTTGCATTGGTGTTTTGTTTTTGTTTTCCTTGCTTTTCTGATTCTGCCATTCCCTGCTGGGGTGAGCTGAATCTCCTTTTGCCTGTAGCTCTGTCTTCAAAATATTCCTGAGTACTGACATAGCTTTTTTGAAGCCTAGCGTCTTCTCTTCAGGGTCTTTTTTACTGTCAGTCTGTTGGCTCTTATTTTCATAGGGTTTTTCACGGATTGCAGACAGCAGCCATCCTGTCCTTTTCTATCTAGCCAGATTGGGCCCCGTCTTTGCTCAGTCTATCTTTCTGCCTGTGTTAGTGTTTTCATCTTGCTTCACCGTCATTATATGTTGGAGGCTGCCTATTGGTTTGGGGTCTGCGCTGGGGCAGTTTAGTTTTCCCCTTTCTTTCTTTAGGCCTAGCTATTTCTCCGGCTGTGATCGAGGGGTCTAGGGCATCGTAGGAACCCCCCACGGCTACTGCTAGTTGTGTTGATAGGTTCAGGGGTCTGCAATCTGATAGCTGCCAACTTCTCTGGTTTTCTGGACTTAGCTAGCATTTCTCTTTTTGCCTCCTACGGTTACTCAATCATAACAGAATCACCCGCCATACCGCAGACCCTAGGGTACTCAATAGCAGGAAAGAATTGTGTTTAAAAAAAAAAAAAAAAAAGTGTGCGTATATTCTTTCCTCTATATCTCTGAGGCCGTAGGGGGAATTTTTTTTTCTCTCAATGGAGATAAAGCAATTGTCTGATCATGTGGAGCAGCTCACTGCGGAAGTGCGGGGAATTTCCGCCTACCTTGCTCATTCACATGCTGCTGAACCAAAGATTCCTACACCTGATGTATTTTTTGGGGCTCAATCTAAATTTTTGAGTTTCAAAAATAATTGTAAATTATTTTTTGCCTTGAAGCCTAACTCGTCAGGGAGCTCCGCACAGCAGGTTAAAATTGTCATCTCTTTGCTGCGCGGCGATCCCCAGGATTGGACGTTTTCTTTGAAACCAGATGATCCTATTCTGACTAATGTGAACGCATTCTTTCAAGCTTTGGGGTTGTTGTATGACGAACCTAATGCTATTGATCAGGCTGAAAAGACCCTGTTGGCATTGAACCAGGGTCGAGATTCTGCAGAGTTGTACTGTCAAAAGTTCCGAAAGTGGGCGGTCCTTACTACCTGGAATGATAATGCCTTGGTTGCTCTCTTTCGGAAGGGTTTGTCAGAAGCCGTAAAAGATACTATGGTGGGATTTCCTGTTCCCTCTGGTCTGGACGATTCTATGTCATTAGCCATTCAGGTTGATCGGCGTTTACGTGAACGCAGGATTGCACGAGAGGTGTTGCCACCGGTTGAACAGACGTCGGAACCTATGCAATGTGATAGAGTTTTGCCTAAGGCGCAACGTCAGGAGTTCAGAAGGCGTAATAAGCTGTGTTTTTTCTGTGGAGATGCCTCGCATATTATTTCTGTTTGTCCTAAACGAGAGAAACGCTTTGCACACACGTTTTCTGTTGGTGGCGTTCAACCTAAGTTTCTTCTGGCAATTACTCTGATCTGCTCCCTGTCCACATTTTCCGCCAAGGCTTTTGTGGATTCGGGAGCAGCGCTAAACCTAATGGACTTGGATTTTGCTAAACGTTGTGGATTTCTGATGACACCTCTGCAGACGCCCATCCCTTTGAGGGGGATTGAAGCTACTCCTTTGGCTAAAAATAAACCTCAGTTTTGGACCCAGGTGGTCATGCGGGTCGCCCCAGACCATCAAGAAAATTGCAGATTTTTGGTGTTGCATGGTCTGCATGATGCCGTTGTTCTGGGGTTTCCCTGGTTGCAAATTCATAATCCAGTTTTGGATTGGAAATCTGTGTCTGTGGTGAGTTGGGGTTGTCGGTGTACCTTTAGTGAGGCTCCGGTTTTTTCCACCTCTCCTCAGTCGCATGATGTTCCTGACTATTTGGCGGACTTTTATGATGTATTTAGTGAGAATGAGTCTGCATCCTTGCCTCCTCATAGGAGTTATGACTGTGCAATTGAACTAAGCCCGGGGTGTAAATTTCCCAAGGGTCGGCTCTTCAATTTATCTGTACCCGAGCACGAGGCTATGCGGTCCTATATTAAGGAGGCGTTGGAGAAGGGTCATATTAGACCATCCTCTTCACCCTTAGGTGCCGGGGTTTTTTTTGTGGCCAAAAAGGATGGTTCTTTAAGGCCTTGTATTGATTATCGTGCCCTCAATAAAATTACTATTAAATATCAGTATCCGTTACCCCTGATTTCGGATCTATTCTCTAGAGTTAGAGGTGCTTGCTGGTTTACCAAGCTTGACATCAGGGGGCGTATAATCTTATCCGCATTAAGCAGGGGGATGAATGGAAGACGGCGTTTAATACTCCGGAGGGACATTTTGAGTACCTGGTGATGCCTTTTGGGCTCACTAATGCCCCTTCTGTCTTCCAGTGCTTCATGAACGATATTTTCCGAGACTTTGTCGATAAATTTTTGATTATCTATCTGGATGATATTTTGATCTTCTCCAAGGATTGGGATTCTCATGTGGAACATATTCGGACTGTGTTCCGGATCTTGAGGGAGAATTCCCTGTATGTCAAAGGATCGAAATGCCTTTTTGGAGTACAGAGGATTTCATTTTTGGGATTTATTTTGTCTCCATCAACTATTGAAATGGACCCGGCCAAGGTACAGGCCATTTATGATTGGGTTCAGCCCACTTCTTTGAAGGCCCTCCAGAAGTTTTTGGGTTTTGCTAATTTTTATCGGAAATTTATAGCAACATTTTCTAGTATTGCCAAGCCATTGACTGATCTGACTAAGAAGGGTGCTGATGTGTTGAATTGGTCTCCGGAGGCTGTTGCTTCCTTTCAGGAGCTGAAGCGAAGATTTACCTCCGCCCCGGTTTTGCGGCAACCTGATGTCTCACTCCCGTTCCAGGTAGAGGTGGATGCTTCTGAGATTGGTGCAGGAGCTGTTTTGTCCCAAAAGGATCCTGTAACAGCTAAAATGAATCCCTGTGCTTTCTTTTCCCGAAAGTTCTCTCCATCTGAACATAACTATGAAAAGAGCGACCAGAATGGTGACCGGTCTGCAAACCCTGTCTTATGAGGAAAGGTTGCAGGATTTGGGAATGTTTAGTTTGCAAAAGAGAAGACTGAGAGGAGACTTAATAGCTGTCTACAAATATCTAAAGGGCTGTCACATTGTAGAAGGATCAACTTTATTCTCATTTGCACAAGGAAAGACTAGAAGCAATGGGATGAAACTGAATGGGAAGAGACACAGATTAGATATTAGAAAAAACTTTTTGACAGTTAGAGTGATCAATGAGTGGAACAGGCTGCCACGAGAAGTGGTGAGTTCTCCTTCAATGGAAGTCTTCAAACAGAGGCTGGACAGACATCTGACTGGGATGATTTAGCGAATCCTGCTTTGAGCAGGGGGTTGGACCAGATGGCCCAGGAGGTCCCTTCCAACTCTACGATTCTATGATTCTACGTGGGGAATCGGGAACTGTTGGCCATGAAATGGGCATTTGAGGAGTGGAGACATTGGTTGGAGGGAGCTAAACATCAAGTTGTGGTCCTCACTGACCACAAGAATTTGATTTATCTAGAGTCGGCTAAACGCTTGAACCTTAGACAAGCTAGGTGGGCTTTGTTTTTTACACGCTTTGATTTTGTGGTCTCTTTTCTTCCTGGAACTAAGAATGTCAAGGCAGACGCCCTCTCTAGGAGTTTCTTTGCTGATTCTCCTGTGGTGACCAAGCCTGCTACCATCTTAGGCGAAGGGGTAGTTCTTTCTGCCATCTCGCCCGATTTGAGACTTGCTCTGCAAGAGTTCCAGGAGAACAAACCTAAGCGTTGTCCCAGTGGAAAGTTGTATGTTCCTGACCAGTGGAAGAAGAGAGTGATGTCTGAAGTTCATTGCTCTGCATTGGCTGGTCATCCAGGTATTTTTGGTACTAGAGATTTGGTGAATCGCTCTTTTTGGTGGCCCACCTTGTCGCATGATGTCAGGAAATTTGTGCAGTCCTGTGGGACTTGCTCCCGGTCTAAATCTTGTTCTCGTTCTAGTGGGTTATTGATGCCTTTGCCTGTCCCCAGGAGGCCATGGACCCATATTTCAATGGATTTCATCTCTGATATGCCGGTCTCTCAAAGAATGACTGTTATTTGGGTGATTTGTGATAGGTTCTCTAAGATGGTTCATCTTGTACCACTCCTTAAGTTGCCATCTTCCTCTGAGTTGGTTCCCCTGTTTTTGCAACAGGTGGTTCGCTTACACGGGATTCCTGAGAACATTGTATCTGACAGAGGAGTTCAGTTTGTGTCTAGATTTTGGAGGACTTTTTGTTCCAAGCTGGGAATTCAGTTGTCCTTCTCCTCTGCTTTTCACCCTCAGACCAATGGGCAGACAGAGAGAACAAACCAGACCTTGGAGTCGTATTTGAGATGTTTTATTTCCGCTGATCAGGATGATTGGGTTTCATTTTTGCCCTTGGCCGAATTTGCTTTAAATAATAGAGCTAGTTCTGCCACTTTGATGTCACCTTTTTTTGTAACTTTGGGTTTCATCCTCGATTTTCTTCAGGGCAGGTGGAGCCTTCTGCCTGCCCAGGTGTTGACACTGTGGTGGAGAGAATGCACCAGATCTGGGACCAAGTGGTGGATAAGTTATCTCTCTCCCAGGAAAAGGCCCAGCGGTTTTCCAATCGACATAGGACCATTGGTCCCCAGTTTAAGATTGGTGATATGGTGTGGTTATCATCAAAAAATATTGCTATGAAGGTGGCTTCTCCTAAGTTTAAGCCTAAATTTATTGGACCTTACAAGATTTTGGAGATTATTAATCCGGTCTCTTTCCGTTTGGCTCTTCCTGTCACATTTAAAATCCATAATGTGTTCCATAAGTCCTTGTTGAAGAGATTTGTTGAACCAGTTGTTCCTGGGGTGGCACCTCTGGACCCTGTATTGGTTGAAGGTAACATGGAATATGAGGTAGAGAAAATACTGGATTCCCGTCTGGCTAGACGGAGACTCCAGTATTTGGTTAAGTGGAAGGTTATGGTCAGGAGGATAATTCCTGGGTCTCTGCCTCTGATATTCATGCCAAAAGATTGGTGCGTGCCTTTCATCAGGCTCACCCTGATCGCCCTGGTGGCGTGGTTGAGGGTTCGGTGACCCCTCCTCAAGGGGGAGGTACTGTTTTGAGTTCATTTTCCTCTTCGTCACTGAGGTCTGGTGAACTCCCTATTCTGGTGAAGGAAGGTAATGAGCCTGATTATCAGGCACCTGAACCTGATGAGGATGACTGGCTGAGTGGAGTCACGGACTGGATATAAGGCTGCCGACGCCCTTCTGCCCTGCGGGTGATTTCTCTGTGGACTTCTAGGACACCAGTCTGATTCCTGCTCCTCTAAGCTAAGTTTTTCTGCTTTGCCTGTTTGCATTGGTGTTTTGTTTTTGTTTTCCTTGCTTTTCTGATTCTGCCATTCCCTGCTGGGGTGAGCTGAATCTCCTTTTGCCTGTAGCTCTGTCTTCAGAATATTCCTGAGTACTGACATAGCTTTTTTGAAGCCTAGCGTCTTCAGGGTCTTTTTTACTGTCAGTCTGTTGGCTCTTATTTTCATAGGGTTTTTCACGGATTGCAGACAGCAGCCTTCCTGTCCTTTTCTATCTAGCTAGATTGGGCCCCGTCTTTGCTCAGTCTATCTTTCTGCCTGTGTTAGTGTTTTCATCTTGCTTCACCGTCATTATATGTTGGAGGCTGCCTATTGCTTTGGGGTCTGCTCTGGGGCAGTTTAGTTTTACCCTTTCTTTCTTTAGGCCTAGCTATTTCTCCGGCTGTGATCGAGGGGTCTAGGGCATCATAGGAACCCCCCACGGCTACTGCTAGTTGTGTTGATAGGTTCAGGGGTCTGCAATCCGATAGCTGCCAACTTCTCTGGTTTTCTGGACTTAGCTAGCATTTCTGTTTTTGCCTCCTACGGTTACTCAATCATAACAGGACCGTAGTCAACGTACGTTGTCATGGAAAGACTTTCCTTACCATGGATAGTTGTATTGGACTGTAGGTTATCTGGAGGACTGTGAGTCAGGCACCTTTGATAAGAATAATGTAAGAGTTTAAATAGGAAATTGCTCATGTTGAGCTAAGTTGGACTATTTTAAGTGACTCCCTGTGTGGAGTATTGTATGTATAAAAAAAAAATAATTTATATATTTTTTGAGTAAATGGTCCGGGATGACTCCTTTGGAAGAAACGTGGACCTGACCCATATTTAGTCCCTCTTATATATTGTATTTTTAGTTTAATTCTAATGGTTGGGGACAACCATATTAAAAGGAAGGGGGAATGTAAGGGACACAAAGGAGTGTCCATAAGTGTACAGATATATATGTGCTTTGGGATTGCGAAGCAAACCTTGCCACAAATGGTCTCTTATATAGTGAAGCAGCTAGTCAGCACCCCCATTCCATAGCCAGCTCCGCATGATTGACAGGACTATCTCTCTTTTTGAGTTGATACAGCAGGCAGATTCTTACACATGGAGGATCTGCTGACATCTCTATTAAAAATTACTCCAAAGTGGCCAAAATGAAACACATAACAAAATAATGATCTGCTTTCATTGTACAATGTTGATAAAATCAGAAGTTCCTCTGTTCTTCACTGACTACGTAGTATTGTAACAATATATATTCCATAATGTTCCGATAAACCAGTAATTCCTCATTGCTGCTCCAGACTGGTTATTTCCTCCAAGCTGGACAATTTGCACGATATAAGTCAGAAAATGACCAATTAGTTTCATGTGATTTACTGGCCCCATCTCATATTCTGCGTATTTACTGCAAGTCGGGGAATATGAGCCTTATCTTCAATTACTATAATCAGCAATCCCATTTCTACCGCTATTCAGATCAGCACCAATGCTATATGCAGTCCTCAGTAATTCAGGACAATAAACTCGGACAGTAATAAGTCAGTTTAAGATCTGAATGTGCATTGAAAGAGAGTGCAATCTTTACCTAAGAACATCCCAATTTCCAGGAACGATAGTAAGGCTGCTATTTTGTGCAATGTACATTCTTGAATATCCATTATCTTTTAGTAATGCTATATACCAATTCTTGTATCTAGCTGCTTTGTAAGTAACAATGGCTTCTTTACAACAGTCTGCAGATATATAGAGCTCAAAAAGATGTGATATCTTTTATAATACAGAACGAGTCTATCACCATCCACTCCATTGTTTGTCCTTTTCCCCAGGAATTTTAACCGTCCACTCCATTGTTTGTCCTTTTCCCCAGGAATTTTAACTACTTCAGTGAACAGGAATCACATATAGAGAGGAGAGAGCTACGTATACAAGTATAAGTATGACTATAAGTATGACTATTAGTATATGTCTATAGTTCTCTACTTTTCCTAACATCTAAGGAATTTAGGGCCCAAGTCATCAAATCATTTAGACTAGTTTTCCAGCTTTGAAGAGTTGCAAAATTTTGGAGCAACTCAAGATTGTGCTAAAATTTTGCAACTTTTTCTCTTCCAACACCATTTTCTCCAAGTTCTGACAAAATGGGCAAAGCTGGAGTGGGACAGAGGCATGCTGACCACCGCCAAATTCATGAGAAGCGGCAGGGCTCGATACAGCCCAAATCTACTCCAGTAGGATTTACGGTGGGGTGCACACAGAGGTTTGACACTCCTGATTCATCAAGAGTCAGTCTTGATGAATTTGGGTCTTAATCTTTGTTAAGAGAAGAATTTGTGAACAAGATTTTTATTCCAGGTAAGTTTTGATAACTTTTTAAAGCATATTAAAGAAACCCTCCAGTCTGAAATAAAAATTTCACTATACATGTCAAAATGTATAGTCCACATACATGGTGCCCTCCTAACAAACTATAGCGTTACCATTACAGAGTTCTGGTCCTCATTCGCTTTTTCCAAAATTGACAAAGCATTCTCATGGAGTATGAGACACGATCCCTTGCCTTCCACTGTCTTCTGATTAAACCAATGTCAATAACATGGGATTTCGATGTTTCGCCCCCAGCAGTTCGCCCCGGGTACATTTCGCCCCCGCACATTTCATCCCCAGGATGTTTGGGGCGAATCTTCCTGGGGGCGAAATGATAGGGGCAAAATGTACCGGGGGCGAACTGCTGGGGGCAAATTGCTGGGGGCGAAACTTCCTATAACCACACTGACCATTTTAAATAAAAACAAATGGGGACCTGAACTCTGCAACAATGGCACCATCATTCTTGGCTCTGTTTAACTGTCAGATCCACACTTCTGCAGCTGCATGATAATGTGCAGCAGTTTTACAATGCATTGACATTTTAGAAAGTCACTGCAGAGTAAAACACTGACAGCCCATACATTTACAATCTACAGGGGGTCCGGAAGTAGGTAAGCAAAATAGGTAGAGAAAAAAAAAACAAATCCTACCACAAATCCACTTTCAGACTTTTCATGTTTTCCTTAACAAAAATGTCCAAAAATAATCCCTCTTATTCATGTGATATTAAGTCTACTGTTCTGTGCAGAACACTCAAACTGACAGTGTTGATGTCAGAGGTAACATTATCCTGCTGTGACTGAGACAAGTCATATGCAATGTATTTAATAAAGACCTTCCCCAGAGGCAAAGAAGGTCAATTGTGGCCCATGATTGGTAGTACTATTGCCCAGATGGCTGGGGCTACTGGTGATTGTGGCGTTTCCGTTACTGCCAACAGCTTACACATTCTTAGCCATGTTTTTTCTGCCCAAAAAACATATAATATGAAATGCTAGGTAAGTACGAGTAAAGCAAGAATAAATGTGTCAACATGCTGCAATATAGTTGCTGATGCATGTCAAAAGGGGCACAAACATACAAAAGTATCTGAGACAAATATGTCACTGCTTATGTCTGAGGCATCTATTTTGGTCCCCATACTACATACATCATGGGTAAGCAGTGACATATCTGTTTCAGATACTTTTATATGTTTGTGCTCCTTTTTATATGCATCATTATTACTCGTTACACATATATGGCAGCCAATTGCAATTGTTACATATACACTGTGGGTGATGCCCTCCTCATTGCTTGATCCTTCCTTTGAAACCTCATTGTTTACACTATATAAAGTTTTGCTCAAAAGTTTACATAAGAATTTTTGCTTTCTTGGCCTTTTTTCACACAATATGAATGATAGCACCAAAACTTTTTCTCCACTCATGGTTAGTGGCTGGGTGAAGCCATTTATTGTCAAACTCCTGTGTTTTCTCTTTTTAAATCATAATGACAACCCAAAACATCCAAGACAAGCGGTGGATGCCGCGTCAGGACTCAGACACCTGCGCTTACAAAGCCTGTTACTCACTTCAATACTGAAGGCAATAAAGACTGCTTATCTATTTGATGCGGATAAATCTGTCTGTACTGCTATACACTTTTTCTGAAACTACTAGTACGTAACTGATGAAGGTCCTTGGGACCGAAACGTTTGTTTAGTACTACAAATAAAAGCAACTTTTCACCAGCATTAAGATGAGTGCCAGGTTCTATTTATACGTATCACATGGTGGGAGAACCTACCTTGGCACCTTCAGCAGTAGTGCGCACTGTTTCTTTGTCTATGTGATCTATTAGTATACCCAATTGTTTTCACACAAGCTGTTCCTTAGTTCTACTCCTCCCATTCTGTAGATGTAATTTTCATTTTTCTTACCCAGATATAGAATCTTGCATTTCTCCCTGTTAAATACCATTCTATTAGTTGCTGCCCATTGTTCAAGCTTGTCTAGATCCTTCTGAATCCTTTCTCTGTCTTCTCTAGTGTTAGCTATCCCTCATAGCTTTACATCGTCTGCAAATTTGATTAGTTTACATTCAGCTCCCTTATCAAGATCAATTAACAAATGTTGAACAACACTGGGGCCAGGACAGAGTCAGTGGTACCACACTTGAAACACTTTTCCAACTGGACATGCAACCATTTATTACCACTCTTTGAGTACGATCACTGAGCCAGTTATGAATCCACCTAACTGTAGCCTTGTAGGTAACAAGATCTTCCATAATGAATGCTTCAGTTATTATTTCTTCTCTTATTTCCTTTTTAGGGAAGAGAATTTTATCCTTTACTTTATCCTACAAAATCCCATAATATTTGTGTGCACGGTATACTCATTCTACTTGAGCTTTGACAACCACAGATCCTCCCTCCCTTGGTGTTTGTGATTGAATGTAGTAAAGTTCTTCATTGTTCATTTACTTTTGAAGTGTGCAATAAAATTGGAATATTATTCTAGCTGCGCTGCCAACATTGCCCCGAAGATGGAAGTGCTTTACACATAAATCAGATCATTACAATAATTCTAATCTTCTCAAGAAGCTTTCAAGAATACCTGCCAGTTCTCCGTGTCTAACTGTAATTATTATCAAGGGATTAGAGGTGACACTTAATTTTACAACCACTTTACACAAAGTAACTTAACCGATGTGGCAATCAGCTGCCTACAGGATGTCCGTTTTCTCTTCACTCAAGTGATCAGTTGACAGTCCCGGGAAAAGCCACTGGCAGGAACAAAATCCCACTCATGTAGAGCCCACTGTGGAAATTATGTAGCATTTCATGCTATTCATTCAAAAGAATGGCCTTCTATGTAATTCACATGTAAGAACAGTTCCCCAGAAAACAGTAGATGCAGTTGAACATTAATAAATGGTACAACCAAACATATTTCTATTTCTCTTCACACTACAGTTCCGGTCCAAGTCTTTAGTAGTGTGGGGTGCACGCAGGCATCCCATAAGCAAAGCATCACAGAAGCTAAGCATCCAGCAAAACGGCAGTTATACATGGCATGGAATTAACATTCATCTTCTTTCTTCACACAGGTAATCAACTGAGCCACCCTGCATGTATTTACTCCATTCACTGCTAGCAAGCAGCCTGAATGATACAACTTCCCACCTCTGCTGCCTCTATTCTCTGCTGCTATATATCCAAATGGTAATCAACTGAGCCACCCTGCATGTATTTACTCCATTCACTGCTAGCAAGCAGCCTGAATGATACAACTTCCCACCTCTGCTGCCTCTATTCTCTGCTGCTATATATCCAAATGGTAATCAACTGAGCCACCCTGCATGTATTTACTCCATTCACTGCTAGCAAGCAGCCTGAATGATACAACTTCCCACCTATGCTGCCTCTATTCTCTGCTGCTATATATCCAAATGGTACAACTCCATACTTCTGCTGCTTTACCATTTTGCTGCATATTTTAATGTGCTTGCTAAAGCTTTGGTATAATTCATTTGTTGCACTGTATGTAATACTTACTGCTTTAGATCCGCGACTGGGGCCTTTCTAGATCTTATCAGGTGGAAGGTGCTATAGCATATTGACACATCTTGGTCTAGTGCCTTTGATCATCTAACCATCCCCTGGTGTGCTGGCCCCAGCTGCCAAATTATACCCAACCAGCTCCCACAATCCCTCTCTCCTGACCCTGTAGTGTGGCCTAAGTAGTAGTTCCTAAGGGGAAGCACGCAGTGTGGGGTGCACGCAGGCATCCCATAAGCAAAGCATCACAGAAGCTAAGCATCCAGCAAAACGGCAGTTATACATGGCAGTTAATCCGGGCAGGAGTCAGGTAACCCACACTTTGCTCTCCCCTTTAACCATGTGCTTTATTTTTATCCTCCTGTGTTCCCTTGCCATCCACATTCACCACCCCATCCCCCCTTCATCACGACTCATACACATCAGCCCCTCTATACTTCCCTTTCCCATGTACAGCTCCCACACACTCCTCACCTTCCTGAGAAACCTCAGCCCATCTTGCCCAAACACATCACAGAAAAAAACTACTTACAATTCCAACAACTATTTGCTCTTTACCTTCCTACACCTACTGATTTCAGGGGACATCTCCCCCAACCCTAGTCCACCATCCCCCAACCTCAACCCCTACCCTACCTCATATCGAAACCATAATAATCTTATTAACATTACTTGCTCTCCCTCATCTACATCTTTTAATTGTGCCCTCTGGAATCCACGGTCTGCTTGTAACAAGCTTCCTTTCCTACACAACTACTTTCTGAACAACTCTCTTAATCTGTTGGCCCTCACTGAACCCTGGATTCAGGATTCTGACACTGTCTCTCCGGCTGCCATTTCCTATGGTGGCTTACAATTCTCTCACTCCCCGAGACCCACAAACAGACATGGTGGTGGAGTCGGCATACTCCTGTCCCCACAATGCACTTTCCAGGTCATCCCCCCAGTTCCATCACACCTTATTCCCTTCTTTTGAGGTCCACACCATCAGGCTCTTCCGTCCCTTCTCCCTCAGGGTAGCGGTCATATACCGGCCCCCAGGCTCACCCACCCACTTCCTTGACCACTTTTCAGCCTGGCTGCCGCACTTCATGTCCTCAGAACTACCAACCCTCATCCTGGGAGACTTCAACATCCCCATTAACAGCCCTACTTCCACATCTGCATCCCAGCTTCTATCACTAACCACCTCTCTAGGCCTCTCACAGCTTTCAATCTCTGAGACACATAAGGACGGTAACACCCTTGATCTGCTAACCTGTCTAGACCTGTTTAGACCTGTCTCTAACCTTCCCTTCATCTCTAAACTCCTGGAACGCCTGGTCCACTCCCGTCTAATCCGCTATCTCTCGGATAACTCTCTTCTCGACCCCTTACAATCTGGTTTCCGCTCTTTACACTCTACTGAAACTGCCCTCACTAAAGTCTCTAATGATTTAATAACAGCTAAATCGAAAGGTCATTGCTCCCTGCTGATTCTCCTGGATCTCTCTGCCGCATTTGACACTGTGGATCACCAGCTCCTCCTCACTATGCTCCTCTCTATAGGCCTCAAGGACACAGCCCTCTCCTGGTTCTCCTCCTACCTCTCTGACCGCTCCTTCACTGTATCTTTTTCCGGCTCCTCTTCCTCTTCTCATCCCCTTACTATTGGGGTCCCGCAGGGCTCAGTCCTAGGCCCCCTCCTCTTCTCTTTATACACTGCCCCTATTGGACAAACAATCAGCAGATTTGGGTTCCAGTATCATCTCTATGCTGATGACACCCAATTATACACTTCTTCCCCTGACATCACCCCTACCCTAATTCAAAATACCAAGGATTGTCTGTCTGCTGTCTCTAGCATCATGTCCTCCCTCTATCTGAAACTAAATCTCTCTAAAACTGAACTTCTTGTGTTTCTCCCCTCTACTAACCTCACTCTACCTAACATCGAAATAACCCTGGAGGGTTCAACCATAACTCCCAAGCAGCATGCCCGCTGTCTTGGGGTCATATTCGACACTGAACTTTCCTTTACTCCGTACATCCGATCACTCAGTCGCTCTTGTCACCTGCATCTTAAAAACATCTCCAGAATCCGACCTTTTCTCACCTTTGAAACTGCTAAGACTCCTACTGTCGCTCTTATTCATTCTCGTCTGGACTACTGCAACTCTCTTCTGATCGGTCTCCCTCTTACCAAACTTTCTCCTCTCCAATCCATCTTGAATGCGGCAGCCAGGGTCATATTTCTGTCCAGCCGCTTCACCGATGCCTCAATCTTGTGCCAGTCATTACACTGGCTACCTATTCGCTACAGGGTCCAGTATAAACTCATCTCTCTCACCCACAAAGCTCTCCACTGTTCTGCACCACCTTATATCTCCTCTCTCATCTCTGTCTATCGCCCTACACGTGCCCTCCGTTCTACAAATGACCTAAGACTAACATCCCCCGTAATCCGAACCTCGCACCTCCGTCTCCAAGACTTCTCTCGTGTTGCTCCAGCTCTCTGGAATGCACTTCCCCAGATGATCAGACTGATACCTAGCCCCGACCTATTCAAGCGCGCTTTGAAAACCCATCTCTTCAAACAAGCCTACCACATCAACTACTCAGCAAGCTAACTTTGCCCTGTTCCCTCCTTCCAAATATTATTCTGAATCTGCACCCTACTATTCATCTGTCTCCACACCCTTCATGCACATGATAACTGCACTTGATACTTGTCTATTGCACTTAAACACACGGGCTGATGACCGGATCATGCAGCTTTATATGAAAATCCCTATTATAATTGCCAGACCTGAATTAACAAGCATTTCTCACCTACTGTGTCCCCCCATTTCCTTGTAGATTGTAAGCTTGCGAGCAGGGACCTCACTCCTAATGTCACTGTTTGAATTGTCTTAACTTGTATTGAATTTATTGTCTGTACATGTCCCCGCTTAATTGTAAAGTGCTGTGGAATATGTTGGCGCTATATAAATAAAAAATATTATTATTATTATTATTATCTGGTCTTCTGCCGGCTCTGTTTCTTCCCTCATTTCTGTCTATCGGCCTAGCCGATCGCTGCGCTCTGCAATCGACTTTCGACTAACCTCTGCACTAATCCGTACCTCCCACTCCCGACTCCAAGACTTCTCCCGTGCTGCTCCTATCCTCTGGAATGCTCTACCCCAAGAAATCAGGACTATCCACAATTTGCATAGTTTTAGGCGCTCCCTCAAAACACACTTGTTCAGAGAGGCCTATCACGTTCACTGATCAAAGTAATTCTCTGTGTAAGTGTGCTTGTGTAGCCCATTCACTATCTCCATCCATCCTTCACTCCCTCAAGATGGCTGGACCTTCATTGTAAATACACAATTGTAAATACACACCGGTACTTTGTATCTCCCCCACCTCATTGTAGATTGTAAGTTCTCACGAGCAGGGTCGTCTCATTTCGTCTTATTTTGCTTCAATTATTGTATTGTTAACGTTGTTACTTATGACTTGTGTTTTGAAACTGTTAAACTGTAAAGCGCTGCGGAATATGTTGGCGCTATATAAATAAAGATTATTATTAGTAGTAGTAGTAATGGGATATTATTATTATTTTTGGGGGGAACGCTTATCAATAGCTGTAGTTGGAATATAACCGTATATTTCAATAAGGTAATTTTTAATGTACCCCTTAGGATTCTGTTTTTGTTTTCTTTTTAATCGGCCATTCAATTTAAAAAATATAGACCGTTTTATTTAATATTATTTTTTACTCTCTTTGCCAAGGGGGAAGTGCTCACAGGATCTTCTGGGGCGTGTCTTTAGGCTGCTCTGCAATATTACCCTATGAGCAACACACTTTTAATAAAGACCATAAAAATTAGCCCTACATAAAAAAGCACAAATCTCTGGATCAATATGGGAGATTTAAAAAAACAAAAAAAACAAGATAAGAGCAAAAAAAGGACACTTTTGATCCAGTGAAAGGACCTCTGTCTACTTGCATCATGTGCATATAAAAGGTGTGGCCTGCCTTTGTATTGAGCTGGGTATTATTCATGTCGTTTCCTTCGGCCATGCATCTACGAGTTGGTTGTAGTCCGTCTCAGCCCTTATCTATATGCATGTCACTTGACATACGGTAAGGTTTTTAATATTAATAGGAGCCCCCCTGGGACAATGTAATAAAGTAAAAAAAAGAGTGTAAAAATAATTAAAAATAAATCACTAAATAAATTAAAAAATATATATATATTCCCTAATAAATTCATTTCTTGGAAAAAAAACAATAAAAGTACACATATTTGGTATCACCACGTCTGTAACGACCCGCCCTATAAAACTGTCCCATTATCATACTGCCGAACAAAAAGTGCAATAACTAGAGTTGAGCGATACCGTCCGATACTTCAAAATATCGGATCGGAATGGATCGGCCGATCTTTAAAAAAAGTATCGGTATCGCCGATGCCGATACCGGAAGTCCCATTCAAGTCTATGAGACTTCCGGTATCGGAATTGGAAAAACCCTTTCCTGCCCTTGTACAGCCTCTCGGGGGTCTGTACGGGCCTTCCGGGGGTCTCTGCCGGCCTGCCGGGGGGCTGTGCCGGCCTGCCGGGGGGCTGTGTGGACTGCCCGGGGTCTGTACCGGCCTGCCGGTGGTCTGTGCACCCTGTGGGGGTCTGTACCGGCCTGCCGGGGGGCTGTGCCGGCCTGCCGGGGGGCTGTGCACCCTGTGGGGGTCTGTACCGGCCTGCCGGGGGGCTGTGCCGGCCTGCCGGTGGGCTTTGCAGGCTCCGGGGGGGCTGTGCCGGCCTGCCGGGGGGTTTGTGCAGGCTCCGGTAGTCTGTGCAGGCATCGTCCGATGGGACTACAAGTCCCACACAGCTTTTACCATAAAGTGAGACTAGGGACTTTTTTTTTTTTAAGTGGCGGAGGAATACAGTGCGGAAGGATACCTACCTTCCGTCATTGGATTCCTGCAGCCCGTAGAGAGCGGCAGCATCAGCTGATGCTGCAGTTCTCTACCCAATATCGTCGTGGGACACACTCGTGGACTGCTTCGGATCATGGGTGAGTATTTTTGTGGTTTGTTATGTTAATATTTATTCCGTAAAAGACAATGGCTTCGGGGAACAATGTGACAAGTATTGGTAAGTATGTTACTCTATGTTATATGTACTGTATGTCTATGTATTGTATGAATGTATTGTATGTAGCATGCATGTAGTATGTATGTAGCATGCATGTAGTATGTATGTAGCATGTATGTAGTATGTATGTAGCATGCAGTATGTATGTAGCATGCATGTAGTATGTATGTAGTATGTATGTAGCATGTAGTATGTATGTAGCATGCATGTAGTATATATGTAGTATGTATGTAGCATGCATGTAGTATGTATGTAGTATGTATGTAGCATGTAGTATGTATGTGGCATGCATGTAGTATGTATGTAGTATGTATGTAGCATGCATGTAGTATGTATGTAGTATGTATGTAGTATGTATGTAGCATGTAGTATGTATGTAGCATGCATGTAGTATATATGTAGTATATATGTGGTATGTATGTAGCATGTAGTATGTATGTAGCATGCATGTAGTATGTATGTAGTATGTAGCATGCATGTAGTATGTATGTAGAATGTATGTAGCATGTAGTATGTATGTAGCATGCATGTAGTATATATGTAGTATGTATGTAGCATGCATGTAGTATATATGTAGTATGTATGTAGCATGCATGTAGTATATATGTAGCATGTAGTATGTATGTGGCATGCATGTAGCATGTAGTATGTAGCATGCATGTGGTATGTATGTATGTATGTAGCATGTAGTATGTATGTAGCATGCATGTAGCATGTAGTATGTATGTAGCATGCATGTAGTATGTATGTAGCATGTAGTATGTATGTGGCATGCATGTAGCATGTAGTATGTAGCATGCATGTAGTATGTATGTAGTATGTATGTAGCATATAGTATGTATGTAGCATGCATGTAGCATGTAGTATGTATGTAGCATGCATGTAGTATATATGTGGTATGTATGTAGCATGTAGTATGTATGTAGCATGCATGTAGCATGTAGTATGTATGTAGCATGCATGTAGTATATATGTAGTATGTATGTAGTATGTATGTAGCATGTAGTATGTATGTGGCATGCATGTAGCATGTAGTATGTAGCATGCATGTAGCATGTATGTAGTATGTATGTAGCATGTAGTATGTAGCATGCATGTAGTATATATGTGGTATGTATGTAGCATGTAGTATGTATGTAGCATGCATGTAGTATATATGTGGTATGCATGTAGCATGCATGTAGCATGTAGTATGTATGTAGCATGCATGTAGTATATATGTAGTATGTATGTAGCATGCATGTAGTATGTATGTATGTAGTTTTTTTTTTTTTTTTACATTTAACACATTAGCCGGATGATGGGACTACTACTATCCCATCATTGGCTAATGTGTCAATCACTGTCATGGTAGCAGGCATCGCCCGATGGGACTTGTAGTCCCATCGGACGATGCCTGCACAGACTACCGGAGCCTGCACAAACCCCCCGGCAGGCCGGCACAGCCCCCCCGGAGCCTGCACAGCCCACCGGCAGGCCGGCACAGCCCCCCCGGCAGGCCGGTACAGACCCCCACAGGGTGCACAGCCCCCCGGCAGGCCGGCACAGCCCCCCGGCAGGCCGGTACAGACCCCCACAGGGTGCACAGACCACCGGCAGGCCGGCACAGCCCCCCGGCAGGCCGGTACGGACCCCGGGCAGTCCACACAGCCCCCCGGCAGGCCAGCACATCCCCCCGGCAGGCCGGCAGAGACCCCCGGAAGGCCCGAAATGACGGCGCATCATGATGCGCACACACCGCGCATCATGATGACGTCATTTCGGCTGTCAATCAACTTTGAACTTCCGATTCCGATGCCCGTGCCCGATATTGAAAAAATATCGGATGTCGGTATCGGAATTCCGATACAGCAAGTATCGGCCGATACCCGATACTTGCGGTATCGGAATGCTCAACTCTAGCAATAACGCGTGATCAAAAAGACGCATATAAATATCCATCGTACCGCTGAAAACGTCATCTTGTCCCGCAAAAAATGAGCCAGCACACATCATCATCAGTGAAAAAATAAAAAAGTTATAGCTCGCAGAATAAAGCGATGCAAAAATAATTATTTTTTATAAAAAATTGTTTTAATTGCATAAAAGCGCTAAAACATAAAAAACGATATAAATGAGGTATTCCTGTACCCGTACTGACCCGAAGAATAAAACCGCCTTATCAATTTCACCGCACGCGGAACGGTGTAAACACACCCCCCAAAAGAAATTCATGAAAGGCTGGTTTTTGTTCATTATGCGTCCCAAAAATCGGAATAAAAAGTGATCAAAAAATGTCACGTGCCCGAAAATGGTATGAATAAAATCGTCAACTCGTCCCACAAAAAATTAGACCTTACATGACTCGGTGGGTCAAAATATGGAAAAATTATAGCTCTCAAAATGTGGTGATGCAAAAACTATTTTTACAATAAAAAGCGTCTTTTAGCGTGTGACAGCTGTCAAACATAAAAACCCGCCATATATAGTAAATCAAACCCCCCGTTATCACCCCCTCAGTTAGGGAAAATAATAAAACTAAAAGAAAATGTATTTATTTCCATTTTCCCCTTAGGGTTAGGGCTAGGGTTAGGGCTAGAGCTAGAGTTAGGGCTGAGATTAGGGTTAGGGGTGTGTTGGGGTTAGGGTTGGAGTTAGAATTGGGGGGTTTCCACTGTTTGGGCACATCAGGTGCTCTCCAAACCAAACGCAACATGGAGTCTGATCTCAATTCCACCCAATTCTGCGTTGGAAAAGTCAAATGGTGCTCCTTCCTTTCCAAGCTTTGCCATGCGCCCAAACAGTGTTTTACCCCCACATATGGGGTATCAGCCTACTCAGGACAAATTGCAAAACAACTTTTGGGGTCCAATTTCTCCTGTTACCCTTAGGAAAATAAAAAATTGGGGGCAAAAATATCATTTTTGCGGAAAAAAATATGATTTTTTTTTATTTTCACGCCCAGGCGTTATAAACTTCTGTGAAGCACTTGGGGGTTCAAAGTGCTCACCACACATCTAGATAAGTTCCGTGGGTGGTCTAGTTTCCAAAATGGGGTCATTTGTGGGGAGTTTCAATAGTTTAGGCACCTCAGAGGCTCTCCAAACGCACATGACACCCGCAGACCATTCCATCAAAGTCTGCATTCCAAAACGTCACTACTTCCCTTCCGAGCCCCGACGTGTGCCTATACAATAGTTTTCTCCCACATATGAGGTATTAGCGTACTCAGGACAAATTGGACAACAACTTAGATAAGTTCCTTGGGGGGTCTAGTTTCCAAAATGGTGTCATTTCTGGAGGGTTTCCACTGTTTTGGTACATCAGGGGCTTTCCAAACGCGACATGGTGTCCGATCTCAATTCCAGCCAAAAAAGTCAAATGGCGCTGCTTCCCTTCTGAGCTCTGCCATGCACCCAAATAGTGGTTTACACCCTCATATGGGGTATCAGCGTACTCAGGACAAATTGCACAATAACT
Source organism: Dendrobates tinctorius (assembly GCF_039654945.1). Taxonomy (NCBI): domain Eukaryota; kingdom Metazoa; phylum Chordata; class Amphibia; order Anura; family Dendrobatidae; genus Dendrobates; species Dendrobates tinctorius. Next base: position 37,843,345 of record NW_027361743.1, on the reverse strand, counting down.
TTTAGTGTCCTGTTACCCTTGGGAAAATAAAAATTGGGGATGAAAAGATCATTTTTGTGGAAAAAATATGATTTTTTAATTGTACCGCTGTACGTTATAAACTTCTGCGAAGCCCTTGTGGGTTCAAAGTTCCCACCACATATCTAGATAACTTCTTTGGGGGGTCTAGTTTCCAAAATGGGGTCACTTGTGGGGGGTTTCCACTGTTTAGGTACATCAGGGGCTCTCCAAACGTGACATGGCGTCCGATCTGAATTCCAGCCAATTTTGCATTGAAAAAGTCAAATGGCACTCCTTCCCTTCTGAGCTCTGCCATGCGCCGAAACAGTGGTTCCCCCTCACATATCAGGTATCAGCGTACTCAGGACAATTTGCACAATAACTTTTGCATCCAATTTCTCCTTTTACCCTTGGTAAAATAAAAAAATTGAACCTGAAGTATTTTTTTTTGTGAAAAAAAGCTAAATGTTCTTTCTTTTTTTAAATATTCAAAAAATTCCTGTGAAGCACCTGAAGGGTTAATAAACTTCTTTAATGTGGTTTTGAGCACCATAAGGGGTGCAGTTTTTAGAATGGTGTCACTTTTGGGTATTTTCTATCATATAGACCCCTCAAAGTGGCTTCAAATGTGATGTGGTCCGTAAAAATAAAATGGTGTTACAAAAATGAGAAATCGCTGGTCAACTTTTAACCCTTATAACTTGCTAACAAAAAAAATTTTGGTTCCAAAATTGTGCTGATGTAAAGTAAACATGTGGGAAATGTTATTTATTAAGGTTTTTGAGTGCCGTATCTCTGTGATTTAAGGGCATAAAAATTCAAAGTTGGAAAATTGTAACATTTTCAAAAATTTCTCCAAATTTCATTTTTTTCACAAATAAACGCAAGTTATTTGAATGAAATTTTACCACTAACATGAAGTACAATACGTCACAAGAAAACAATGTCAGAATCATCAGGATCCATGGAAGCATTTCAGAGTTATTACCTCATAAAGGGACAGTGGTCAGAATTGTAAAAATTGGCCCGGTCATGAACGTGCAAACCACCCTTGGGGGTTAAGGGGTTAATTATTATGACCCCAGAAATTATATTCCCGCTGCACTGCCCTTACAGGTATCTGGCAGTCATTCTCAAGGCTGTATATAGTTACTTTGCTCTCCACACACAAATATGTATCTGCTACCAATCCCACCACTGCCTACATTATGGTGCTGGGTACAATTATAAACTTGGTGCATGACAGTGGCTTTGTTGAAACAACGCTAACGCTCAGCAAGGGACCAGTACCACTCAGAATTTAATCCCCTTCCCTCGACATCTGGGGCAACTAGAAAGCGCCAATATTAGAGGTGAGCGACTTTGGTCAGATCGGGTTTCATGAAACAAAATTTGTTTCAGATGAAACTGGTCCAACTAGGGCAAAAAAAATTCAGAGTTTCGTCCAAAACCTGACCCCAATGCAAGTCAATGGGGAATAAAAGTCGGCATTGAGCGGATGACATTCCCCATTGACTTGCATTGGGGTCGGGTTTCGGACGAAACTCCGACTTTTTTTGCCCTAGTCGGATCAGTTTCATCTGAAACAAATTTTGTTTCATGAAACCCGATCCGACCAAAGTCGCTCAACTCTAGCCAATATGTCTATTTCCAAAATTTAGAATTCTTGCGCCCAATCATGGAACTCAACCAGTAAATGACTGTATGTATTTATTTTTACTTTAACCCCTTTCTGCCATCCGATGTACTATCCCGTCCATGGGACCTGGGCCCCTATGCCCATGGACAGGATAGTACGTCGGCGCGATCAGCGGCGCCCACGTGGTGAGCGCCGCTGATCGCGGCCGGGTGTCAGCTGATTATCACAGCTGACACCCGGCACAATGTGTCAGGGGCGGTCACGGACCGCCCCGACACGTTAACCCCTTGCACACCGCGATCAAACATGATCGTGGTGTACCGGGGTTTAAAGGGAAGCATCGGCAGGGAGGGGGCTCCCTCCGTGCTTCCCTGAGCCACCCACGGCAGCGCAATGTGCAGCGCTGCTGCGGGGGGCTCCTTTCCTCCAGGCCCCCGAATCCAAGATGGCGACGGGGGCCTTCGGGGGCCTGAGGAAGCTGGCTTCCTCAGTGCCTGCAAAGCGCAGGCATGAGGAAGCCTTCTGCAGTGCCTGTGTCAGATCGCTGATCTGTCACAGTGATCTGTGATGTGACAGATCAGCGATCTGTCACAGAACAGTGATGTCCCACCTGGGACTATTTAATAAAGTAAAAAAAAAATAAAAAAAAGTGTTAAAATAATTTAAAAAAAATCGCCAAATAAATTAGAAAAAAAAAAAAAATATTCCCCCAATAAATCCATTTTTTGGAAATAAAAAAAAAAACAATAAAAGTACACATATTAGGTATCGCCGCGTCCGTAATGACCCGCCCTATAAAACTGTCCCATTAGTTAACCCCTTTAGCGAACCCCTTAAAAAATAAAAATAAAAAACGAAGCAAAAAATAATGATTTATTATCATACCGCCAAACAAAAAGTGTAATAACGTGCGATCAAAAAGACGCATATAAATATCCATGGTACCGCTGAAAACGTCATCTTGTCCCGCAAAAAACGAGCCACCACACAGCATCATCAGCAAAAAAATAAAAAAGTTATAGCTCGCAGAATAAAGCGATGCAAAAATAATTATTTTTTATATAAAATAGTTTTCATTGCATAAAACCGACAAAAACATAAAAAAAGACCTAAATGAGGTATCGCTGTAACCGTACTGACCCAAAGAATAAAACCGCTTTATCAATTTTACCGCACGCGGAATGGTGTAAACGCACCCCCCCAAAAGAAATTCATGAAACGCTGGTTTTTGTTCATTCTGCGTCCCAAAAATAGGAATAAAAAGCGATCAAAAAATGTCACGTGCCCAAAAATGGTACCAATAAAAACGTCAAATCGTCCCGCAAAAAATAAGACCTCACATGACTCGGTGGGTCAAAATACGGAAAAATTATAGCTCTCAATATGTGGTGATGCAAAAACTATTTTTACAATAAAAAGCGTCTTTTAGCGTGCGACAGCCGCCAAACATAAAAACCGCCATAAATAGTAAATCAAACCCCCCGATATCGCCCCCTTAGTTAGGGAAAAATAATAAAATTAAACAAAAAGTATTTATCTCCATTTTCCCGTTAGGGCTAGGGTTAGGGCTAGGGTTAGGGCTAGGGTTAGGGCTATGGTTAGGGCTATGGTTAGGGTTAGGGTTAGGGCTAGGGTTAGGGCTAGGGTTAGGGCTCGGGTTAGGGTTAGGGGTGTGTTGGGGTTAGGGTTGGAGTTATAATTGGGGGGTTTCCACTGTTTGGGCACATCAAAGGCTCTCCAAATGCAACATGGCGTCTGATCTCAATTCCAGCCAATTCTGAGTTGAAAAAGTCAAATGGTGCTCCTTCTCTTCCAAGCTCTGCCATGCGCCCAAACAGTGTTTTACCCCCACATGTAGGGTATCAGCCTACTCAGGACAAATTGCAAAACAATTTTTGGGGTCCAATTTCTCCTGTTACCCTTTTTTTATTTTCACGTCCGAGTGTTATAAACTTCTGTGAAGCACTTGGGGGTTCAAAGTGCTCACCACACATCTAGATAAGTTCCGTGGGGGGTCTAGTGTCCAAAATGGGGTCACTTGTGGGGAGTTTCAATAGTCTAGGTACATCAGGGGCTCTCCAAACGCACATGACACCCGCAGACCATTCCATCAAAGTCTGCATTCCAAAACGTCACTGCTTCCCTTCCGAGCCCCGACGTGTGTCCATACAGTAGTTTTCTCCCACATATGGGGTGTCAGCGTACTCAGGCCAAATTGGACAACAACTTTTGGGGGTCCAATTTATCCTGTTACCCTTGGGAAAATGAAAAAATTGGGGACTAATTGATCATGTTTCTGGAAAAAATACGATTTTTTTATTTTCATGCCCTGGCATTATAAACTTCTGTGAAGCCCTTGGGGGTTCAAAGTGCTCACCTCACATCTAGATAAGTTCCTTAGTGGGTCTAGTTTTCAAAATGGGGTCATTTGTGGGGGTTTCCACTGTTTAGGTACAGTAGGGGCTCTCCAAAGGCAACATGACACCCGCAGACCATTCCATCAAAGTCTGCATTCCAAAATGTCACTACTTCCCTTCCGAGCCCCGACGTGTGCCCATACAGTAGTTTTCTCCCGCATATGGGGTATCAGCATACTCAGGACAAATTGGACAACAACTTTTGGGGTCCAATTTCTCCTGGTACCCTTGGGAAAATAAAAAAATGGTGACTAAAAGATCATGTTTGTGGAAAAAATATGAATTTTTTATTTTCACGCACGGGCGTTATAAACTTCTGTGAAGCACTGGGGGGTTCAAAGTGCTCACCACACATCTAGATAAGTTCCTTGGGGGGTCTAGTTTACAAAATGGTGTCATTTGTGGGGGGTTTCCACTGTTTAGGTACATTAGGGGCTCTCCAAAGGCAACATGACACCCGCAGACCATTCCATCAAAGTCTGCATTCCAAAACGTCACTACTTCCCTTCCGAGCCCCGACGTGTGCCCATACAGTAGTTTTCTCCCACATATGGGGTATCAGCATACTCAGGACAAATTGGACAACAACTTTTGGGGTCCAATTTCTCCTGGTACCCTTGGGAAAATAAAAAATGGTGACTAAAAGATCATGTTTGTGGAAAAAATACGAATTTTTTATTTTCACGCCCGGGCATTATAAACTTCTGTGAAGCACTGGGGGGGTCAAAGTGCTCACCACACATCTAGATAAGTTCCTTAGGGGGTCTAGTTTCCAAAATGGTGTCATTTGTGGGGGGTTTCCACTGTTTTGGTACATCAGGGGTTTTCCAAACGCGACATGGTGTCCGATCTCAATTCCAGCCAAAAACATCAAATGGCGCTGCTTCCCTTCCAAGCTCTGCCATGCGCCCAAATAGTGGTTTACCCCCACATGTGGGGTATCAGCGTGCTCAGGACAAATTGCACAATAACTTTTAGGGTCCTGTTACCCTTGGAAAAATAAGAATTGAGGGTGAAAAGATCATTTTTGTGGAAAAAATATGATTTTTTAATTGTATGGCTTTATGTTATAAACTTCTGTGAAGCCCATGGGGGTTCAAAGTTCTCACCACACATCTAGATAAGTTCCTTAGGGGGTCTAGTTTCCAAAATGGTGTCATTTGTGGGGGGTTTCCACTGTTTTGGTACATCAGGGGTTTACCAAACGCGACATGGTGTCCGATCTCCATTCCAGCCAAAAACGTCAAATGGCGCTGCTTCCCTTCCGAGCTCTGCCATGCGCCCAAATAGTGGTTTACCCCCACATGTGGGGTATCAGCGTACTCAGGACAAATTGCACAATAACTTTTAGGGTCCTGTTACCCTTGGGAAAATAAAAATTGGGGTGAAAAGATCATTTTTGTGGAAAAAATATGATTTTTTAATTGTACCGCTGTACGTTATAAACTTCTGTAAAGCCCTTGTGGGTTCAAAGTTCTCACCACATATCTAGATAAGTTCCTTGGGGGGTCTAGTTTCCAAAATGGGGTCACTTGTAGGGGGTTTCCACTGTTTAGGTACATCAGGGACTCTCCAAACGTGACATGGCGTCCAATCTGAATTCCAGTCAATTTTGCATTGAAAAAGTCAAACGGCGCTCCTTCCATTCTGAGCTCTGCCATGCACCGAAACAGTGGTTCCCCCCCACATATCAGGTATCTGCGTACTCAGGACAAATTGCACAATAACTTTTGCAGTCCAATTTCTCCTGTTACCCTTGGTAAAATAAAAAAAATTGAACCTGAATTATTTTTTTTATGAAAAAAAGTTAGAAGGTTCATTTTTTTTTAAATATTCAAAAAAATTCCTGTGACGCACCTAAAGGGTTAATAAACTTCTTGAATGTGGTTTTGAGCACTTTAAGGGGTGCAGTTTTTATAATGGTGTCACTTTTGGGTATTTTCTATTATATAGACCCCTCAAAGTGGCTTCAAATGTGATGTGGTCCTAAAAATAAAATGGTGTTGTAAAAATGAGAAATCGCTGGTCAACTTTTAACCCTTATAACTTCCTAACAAAAAAAAATTTTGGTTCCAAAATTGTGCTGATCTAAAGTAAACATGTGGGAAATGTTAGTTATCAAGTTTTTTGTGTGCCGTATCTCTGTGATTTAAGGGCATAAAAATTCAAAGTTGGAAAATTGCAAAATTTTCGCCAAATTTCCGTTTTTCTCACAAATAAACGCAAGTTATTTGAATGCAATTTTACCACTAACATGAAGTACAATATGTCACGAGAAAACAATGTCAGAATCACCGGGATCCATGGAAGCGTTCCAGAGTTATGACCTCATAAAGGTACAGTGGTCAGAATTGTAAAAATTGGCCCGGTCATGAACGTGCAAACCACCCTTGGGGGTGAAGGGGTTAAACACAGAAAATTGTGCTTGGCCAAGTTTTTCATTGTTGGTACTCCCACACAAATATTGTTTGAGTCTAACTATGTCTGTTACTGTGAACACACAAGAAATCATCATTAAACACATGGAAAATGCTTTGCCACTCAAGCATATTTTGGGGGGTTTTAATATTAAAGATTAATCCTACACAAACAATACGAAAAGCATTATCAATTCTGTTATACAACATCGCATTATTTCCAAGCCTCACAGTTGAAACACAAGTGTCTGACCTCACATCCCCTATTGCTTGCCGTGATTTGTCCACATTTTGTTTTTTTGTGATAATGTTCAAAACATGTTTATGTGCCACCTTTTGTAATAATGACAATTTCTTTGTTCCTTGGACTGAGGACAATTTGGAAGATTCCGAAGAATCACCAACAGCGGCAGTCTCCACACTGTGTACCTCTGTCTCAGAGGCAGATCACTCAGCTGAGCCCACTCCAACACAGCCACAACAGCCATCTGACATTGGTGAAGCACCCACTGATTGTGGTAATATAAGTAGCCAAACAACAACACAACCACCATCACAGCCAGCAAACGCCCCAGCACCCCAGCCATCACAGGCATCACCACCAATTCAACCGTAGTATAAAGCATCTAGTGGGAGAGGAAGATGGACCAGGCGACATGATGACAACAGGATGTTGCCTGAGGTAATTGATGCTAGGGTCCTGCATATAATGAACTCAATGATGCCAGAAACAGATGTTGAGTGCTTTTGCGACTCACTGTCTCCCTGTCTGGCTAAAACATCAAGTATGTGTCCAGGCAGATATTCTGACCCTCATTGATGTCAAACAAGGAGAGCATCAGCCGAACCAGGTGCTTGCACCCATAGAACAGTGGTGAACTGGCCAACTTCAGACCCAACTGTCAACTATAGAGTCAACACACCAGGAGCAATAGATGCATGCACCCTGTAAGGGCTGGAACAAGCAACAATCAGCCAACAATACACACAAATGGCAGCACCCTCTTATGTCCAGGAACTACTCCTTGCATCCAGCCAACATAGGCTACTCTTGTCTGTTGGTGATTCAACTCGTACATTTCAACAACAACAGCAGTACACTCTGCCAGCAAAACAAAAGACATCTGGCCTAAATAGATATGTGCATCCGAACCCTCTACCACCAACACAACAAACAACTGGCGAAACATATCTCTGTCAGATATCACGGGCACAAAGGTAAATGCAAACTGTTCGGCAGGTTGTACAATACTCTGTCAGTTCTAGCTACCAACAACAACCACTACACCCACAACAACCCTTTTATGGTCCCTCCTTGGAAATACAAACTTATCACACTAATCCCTCTGGATTCCGACAAATGTATGTGGAAACATCCGTTGAAAATCCATCACTCCAGAAAGAAATCACACACTCCCAAATGCCCCCACAGTCCTCCATCCCTGATGGTGTAGCCCTAGAAAACACCACATAAGAATCGTTGTCTAGTCAGGAGGAACTTGTAAAATTGGAATTAAAAAAAATTATTTCTACATCTGTTTGAAAATGTTTGTCATGTACCAATGTCGTGAAATTAACACTTTCGCCCCAGAGCCTGTTTTTGCCTTCGTGACCAGGCCAATTTTTTCAAAATCAATTTATGAGGTCATAACTCTAGAAGGCTTCAATGGATCCCAGTGATTCTGAGACTGTTTTCTTGTGACATATTGTACTTTATGATAGTGGTAAAATTTCTTTGATATGACTTGTGTTTATTTGTTAAAAAAATGGAAATTTGGTTAAAATTTTGAAAATTTCACAATTTTCAAATGTAATTTTTATGCCCTTAAATCAGAGAGTCATATTACTTAAAATAGTTAATGAATAACATTTCACATATGTCTACTTTACATCAGCACAATTTTTGAAGCATAATTTTTGTTAGGAAGTTATAAGGGTTAAAAGTTGACTAGCGATTTCTCTTTTTTCCATCCAAATTTAAAAGAACATTTTTTTTAGGGACCACCTCACATTTGAAGCGAGTTTGGGGGGTCAATATGATAGAACATACCCTAAAGTGACACCATTCTAAAAACTATACTCCTCAACGTGCTCAAAACCACATTCACAAAGTTAATTAACCCTTTGCGTGCTTCACAGGAATTGAAGCATTGTGGAAGGAAAAAATGAACATTTAACTTTTTTTTACAAACATTTTATTTCAGAACCAATTTTTTTATTTTCACAAGTGTAAAAAGAGAAAATGAACCACAATTTTTTTTGTGCAATTTCTCCTGAATACGCTGTTACCCCATATGTGGGGGTAAATCACTCTCTGGGCGCACGGCAGAGCTCTGAAGGGAAGGAACGCTGGTTGACTTTTTCAATGCAGAATTGGTTGGAATTGAGATCGGACGACATGTCGCGTTTGGAGAGCCCCTGATGGGCTTAAACAGTGGAAACTCCCTAATTCTAATTCCAACACTAACCCCAACACTCCCCTAACCTTAATCCCAACCATAACCCTAACCACACCCCTAACACCAACACACCCCTAAACCTAATCCCAACCATAACCCTAACCACAACTCTAACCCCAACCCTAACCATAACACTAACCCTAACACATCCCTAATCCCAACCCTAGCCCCAACCCTAACCCTAATTTTAGCCTCAATCCTAACCCTAACTTTAGCCCCAACCCTAACTTTAGCCTAACCCTAACCCTAACATTAGCCTAACCGAACCCTAACTTTAGCCTAACCCTAACTTTAGCCTAACAATAACCCTAACTTTAGCCTAACCCTGACTTTAGCCTAACCCTAACCCTAACTTTATCCTAACCCTAGCCCTAACAGTGACCTAACCGTAACCGTAACCCTAACCCTAACCCTAACTTTAGCCTAAGAGTAAAACTAACCATAACAATAACCCTAACTTTAGCCTAACAGTAACCCTAACCCTAATAGTAACCCTAACCATAGCTATAGCACTAACCCTAACCTGCCTTATCTGCTTTTTTTACTTTATGACAAGATCGCTGACTGGCACAGCTGTTGCCAGTAGCACTTGTCACACTGTTTCTCCTTTGATCTCTCACTGACAAGAGATCAGAGAAGAAACAGCATTACTATGAGGCAGATCGCCTGGAAAGTTTGTTGCTACAACAAACTTTCCCAGTGATCTGTCTCATTGGCTGGTGTGATGCTGACATCATCTGGACCTGAACCAATCAGGTCTCGATGAGGTCGGGGGTCACAAGAAGCATTGTGCGCAGGGACCCCCTCGTTATAAGGTCCATGGGGGTCTGGATCAGCACAAAACCACTGACCGCAGACAAACATCAGCACTGCACAAAGCCCTGCTAGCGCCGACGTTTATCTACCGCCGGTGGTCATGAAGTGGTTAATCCTCATATGTTGTGTTATGAGTTTGGAAGGAGCCTTACTCATACCAATAATCAGATTAAATAGATACAACCTTTATTGAAAATAAGCTAAAAACAGGACACCACATAGAAAAACAACAACTAACCGTGTCACCTAAATTAGCCCTGCACTGGGGCTCTGATAACTACCTACCAGCGGAGGTTGGCACCCTAAACACAATCGAGATTTCTCGCCCCAGCTCCACGATGGCTGACCCTAATACTCCTAGATAGCCCTGGACTGGTGCAGCATACAGTCACTCATTTATTCAGGAAACGAGAGTAAAGGTGTCGCCAATGTAGGCAGGTTCTTAGGCAACATTAGAAAAGTGTGCAAACAAATGAGTACCTGACTGAACTGTCCCTGTGACTGGATACCTTCCTGTCAAAACAAAGGGACGTAATGTCTGGTCAATGTAAACCCCACAATTTTGAATAAGGGAATCTGACCCCGAGACGATTGGACGTCCTTTAAGGGGGTTTAGTCCCTTATGTATGTGGCGCCCCTGAGGCTCGGTCGCCACAGAGGTACTGCACCTTCTCCTAAGGTGTAGTGCCCCACCATCCAGGTAAGGTGGGAACTCCTGACCACACTCCAACACCCGCACACTACACAATAGAGTAGTTCAGCAAAACCACCATGCGGCTCCTTGCTTAGAGAGAGGCAGAGCACCTTTGGTGGTTCCCTGCTCGGAACACTAAACGTGCTGGGAGGTGGGTGGAGTTAATAATACTTAAAAGAGTGGGAAGGTTTAGGATTACAGGTCAGTCAGTCAGTAAGTGAGTCTGACAGGAGGTCAGTGAGTAAGGAAGCCACTCTGAGAGGAGTGGAGATCCCTGGAAGAGGGATGGAGGAAGGAGTGCTGCAGCAGGCCTGAGTGACCCGGGTCTGCTGGCATGGGAAAGGAAAGAAGGAGAAAGACGTTGAACTGAAACCTGAGCTTCCATAAGAAAGAAAGACAAGTACAGAACGTAGGAGAAAAGGGAACACAGAGGACGTGGGTTAGGAGAGAATCCTGCCTAGAAGTTCAAGGCGCAAGGCCGGGGCCCGGTCCCTGAGGTTGAATGGACACTAATGGTTCTGCAGCAGACACTGGTGGAGTAGTGGGCTGTAAATGCACTACTCCCATCTAAGACTTGGGGGCACAACAGCAACACGGATAGAGAGCCGGGACTCAGGAGTAAAGAGTCCCCGAAGCAGGCTACAGCTGTCTGCTGTACAAGTAGAGTTCTTAGGAACATCTGATAGGAGGAACTCCAGTGTAACTCAGTACTAGGAGATCTTCACACTTTAAGGCGCTATAGAGGAGACGTTCAGAAAAGGTACATAAGTTGGTGGAGTGTTGGAAGGGAGCGTCCTATCTTGCCTGGAGGTTGACTGAGTCCCTGACCCGGAGGACACGGCACAGAAGCGGGCACTACAGACTGTGAGTAAAGCTTTGGAACTACATGCCCTGGTGTCCTCCATTCCTTCCTGCGTCCACCTGCCTGGCACTGCTGCGTCCCCTGCGCCAAACACTGCACCATCTAGGTGTCACTTCACCTATTCTGCCCTGGGGCTACAGCTCCACCTGTGGGGAGCTTCACCATCTTGGCTGCAACACACCACCAGCCCCAGAGGATCTGCACGCAGCGTCGGCCTAACATCCCACTTGCCGAACACCACAGGTGGTGTCATGAACTATTCCATTAACTACATTCCACCATTTCCATTCCGCCATTACTTGGGCGCCCAGGGCCACGGACCGGGTCACCGCTACTGTGACACACCACCCGCTGATACCAGCCCGGTACCGAGCAACCCCAAAGCCCTGGGAGGGCGACCCATGTACCTTAGGTAAGGTATAGAAGGTAGCAATTAGGGGTTGGGCCGGGTACAAAAACTCAGATTCATTCTTCGATATTAAATTAGCTGTCCTTGCTATATCAAGTATCCCTTTCAATTCACCCCTATACCCCATGGAGGGGTCAGAGTGTAGGATTTCATATTTCTGTGAGTCAGTTAAGATGTTATTACACATTTTGATATAATCCTGTTCAGTCATGATCACGAGATTACAACCCTTATCTGAGGGTTTAATTATCAGTTCATTCTGATCCATTAGTCTTGTCAATGCCTCCTGCTCGTTAGTCGTAAGATTAGACTTAGGCACAGTGGATGGTATCTTTCTCAGATCTTTCTCCACTAGCCTGAGAAAAATATCAACACTAGAGATATCAAATTGTGGGGGCATCTTGGTACTGTTATTTCGCAGGTTTGTAAAGGGGCCACACCCCTCTCTCCTGTCATTTTCCTCCAGTAATCCTACTAGAGCTCTGTAACCCTCAAGTTCATCTCTTTGTAAACCCAAACGTTCACATTCAGTTTGATCATTACGTGCAAAAAACTTTTTCCATTTAAGTGTGCAACAGAAGAGATTAATATTTTTTGTCCAATTGAAGCAATCAAATCTATTGGTGGGGACATAATTTAGACCCTTTCTTAAAACACTATAGGCCTCCTTATTTAGGGTGTAGTTAAACAAATTAATAATCTGGCCTTGGTTCAGATTTATTTGGGTCTCAGATAATAGCCTGGCATTTCTCTCTAAAAAAGAGGAAGAAGCAGAGGCAGTTGATGAAAAACTGTTTCCAACATTGGTCCCCCTTGGGTTTGTTTACACCAGTCCACCCCTTTGGGAGCCCCTTGAGTGGTGACTTCCTCTGCCTCTCCATTGTCTATATCGTCTACCCCCTCTTGGAGAAATAAATGTGCTGTCACTCTCAGTGTCAGATGTCTCAATATCAGACGATAAAATATCAGAGATGTTATTCTGATGAAAACTATACGCCCGATTGTCACCAAAAGCCTTAAAATCCCTCTGGAACTGCTGTTGTTTTCTTTCCTTAATGAAAGATTGATACTTCTCCACGGAAGTCTGCAATAGGCCCACTGTTACAGCCCCCTTTTCGGCCCACGATACTTACCTGCCCGCTCCCGCGCCGCAGCCTGGCTTCCCCCGTCAGTCGCGGCGTCCTGTGACCGGCCCATGGCCTGCGACGTCTGTGCATGCTTTGCGCATGCGCCGTAGGCCGCAGCTGCGTCCCTTTCTCTCTTCCTACGCTCCGGCGGTGCCCTGACCCGGAAGCACCGCCGGACCAATGGGGGCTGCATCCAGGGTATTTCAGGCCGCCCTCCTGTAATGGAGGCGCCTGATCGTTGTTGTGCTATCCATACGCTAGGCCCCTTGCCCCTGCTCTGTGCACTGCGCCGGTTCTCATACCTTCCTGTGCTTCTATTGCAGTCCTACTCCGGTCCTGTGTGTTCCTGCTCTGTCCTGCCTGCCCGTGTCCGGCCCCTGCAGTCCTACTCCGGTCCTGTGTGTTCCTGCTCTGTCCTGCCTGCCTGTGTCTTGCTCCTACAGTCCTACTCCGGTCGTGTGTGTTCCTGCTCTGTCCTGTCTACCCATGCCTGATTCCTGCAGTCCTACTCTGGTCCTGTCTACCCATGCCTGATTTCAGCAGTCCTACTCCGGTCCTGCCTGCCCGTGTCTTTGTCTCCTGCTGTCCTAATCCAGTCTCCACCTGAGCCCTACACCTTCCCTGTGCTCGTGGTACCAGGTCCTCTGTCTCGCTCCAGTCCATTCCGAGCCGCCCCTCTTGGTACTGTTTGCCGTGGCATTCGAAGCCCCCGACCTGCTCCTAACGGTCCCTGTATAGGGGTCGGTTCCACCAGGTTGCTCTCCCGGGGGCCCCTCGGTGCCACGGTCCAGAGGGTCCACTCCTGGAAGCCTGCCTTGCCTAGCGAAACGCTAACAGTAACAGTACGATCAGGCCATGGATTCCAACGGTGCTTCTGGCCCCGCTCAAAAGGAGTTGCTCTTTTTGCGGGATAACCAGGGGCGCATTATGTCCGTAATGAAATCCGTGGAGTCACGCTTGTCAGCTCTTCAGGCCGCCGATCCGGGAAATGCTGCTCAACTGGCCAGGCTCCAAAAGGAGCTGGGCCAGCAGCGTGACGCCTAGTCCCATATCTTGACTTATATGGCCTCTGTAGATTATCGCTTGGTGGCTCTCCAGTCTGCCGCCACTGCATCTGTGGCTCCCCCCGGTCCCGCTTCTTTTCCCTCTCCTCGCCTTGCCAAACCACCCCGGTTCAATGGCGACCCCAAACATTGCAGAGGGTTCTTAAACCAAAGTAGCCTTCACTTTGAGCTTCTACCTCACCAGTATCCCTCTGATAGGGCCAAAGTGGCTTTTATCGTGTCCCATCTGGAGGGGGAGGCCCTGTCTTGGCTAAACCCTCTCTGGGAGAGGGACGATCCCGTGGTCTCGAATCTTCCGGTCTTTTTGGATACATTCAGGAGGGTCTTTGACGAGCCAGGTCGGCTAGCCTCTCTTACTGAGTCCCTTTTCAACCTCCACCAGGGCGCTCTCACCGTCGGACAGTATGCTATCCGGTTCCGCACACTTTCCTCTGAGTTGGGATGGAATCATGCGGCACTGGTAGGGGCATTCTGGCGTGGCCTCTCAGGCAGGATAAAGGATGAGTTGGCAGGTCGTGATACCCCCACCACTCTTGAGGACCTGATTTCCCTGGTACCCGCATAGATCTCTGGTTTCAGGAGCGCACCCGGGAATCGGCTAGAGACAGGAGACCCACTAGACCAGCTCTTTCCCCCAACCAGTCCTCTAGTCCTCGTCCAGCCAGGGTTCCTCATATTCCTCAGTCCGAACTGATGCAGGTTGACCGTGTCAAGTTGGCCGAGGTCCGGCAAAGAGAGACGGGCAAAAGGTCTGTGTCTCTATTGTGGGGGAGCTTTGCATTTCCTCCATTCCTGTCCTGAGAGACCGGGAAACTCGTCCGCCTAGGCCAGGTAAGAGAGGCCTCCTTAGGTGTCCATGATTCCTCTCAACCACTTACAATCTCCGTTCTTTTGATTTCAGGGCAGAGGCGTTGCTCCGAGGTGGCTTACGTGGATTCGGGTGCAGCAGGTAACTTCATCCGGCGTGAAGAGGTGGAGAAGTACCAGATTCCCGTGGTCAGTCTGAAGAATCCTCGGCTAATTGCGTCAGTGGACGGCCGACCGCTACCGGAATCCGTCACCAAGGAGGTAGACTTGCAAGTCGGCGCCCTACACCGTGAAAGAATAGCCTACTATGTGCTCTCAGGTCTTTCCCACGCGATCCTCGTGGGACTTCCATGCTACGGACACATCAGCCAGTTCTCGACTGGTCATCCGGGGAGGTTCTTCGCTGGGGACACTCGTGCCATGATCGGTGCCTGAATTCTATTCGTCCGGCTGCTTCTTCACGTCCACCCTCTGACCTCTCGGGCCTACCCTCCACCTATAGGTCCTATGCAAACGTCTTTGATAAGAAGGAAGCGGAGGGCCTTCCTCCGCACCGGCCTTTTGATTGTCCCATCGAGCTAGTTCCCGGTTCCATCCCTCCTCGGGGTAGAATCTACCCACTGTCTTCTGCAGAGACCTTGGCCATGTCCGAATACGTCCGGGAGAACCTCGCCAGGGGTTTCATACGGAAATCCTCCTCTCCCGCAGGAGCCGGATTCTTCTTCGGCAAAAAGAAGGACGGCTCTCTGCGTCCGTGCATTGATTATAGGGGCCTGAACAACATCACCATCAAGAACAGGTACCCCCTTCCTCTCATTCCAGAGCTGTTTGATCGCCTCAGAGGAGCACGGGTCTTCTCCAAGTTAGATCTCAGAGGAGCCTACAATCTGATCCTCATCCGCGCGGGCGATGAATGGAAGACCGCTTTTAACACTCGAGACGGTCACTATGAGTACCTTGTCATGCCCTTTGGTCTGTGCAATGCACCCGCTGTGTTTCAAGAATTTGTCAATGAGATCTCCCGGGACCTCTTGTACTCCTGTGTGGTAGTGTACTTGGATGACATTCTTGTCTTCTCGCCATACCTTTCGTCTCATAGGAGGAGTGTCCGCTTGGTTCTTCAGCGCCTTCGAGAGAATCGCCTGTACGCTAAGATGGAGAAATGTCTCTTTGAACAGACCTCATTACCGTTTCTGGGCTACATCATCTCCGACGCTGGACTGAAGATGGATCCGGAGAAACTGTCCGCCATTCTTAAGTAGCCTCGTCCCATCGGCATAAAAGCTATCCAACGGTTTCTCGGATTCGCCAACTATTACCGGCAATTTATTCCTCATTTTTCTTCAATTATCAAACCCATTTCCGCCCTCACCTGAAAGGGGACGAGCTCCAACTCTTGGTCCATGGAGGCTGAAGAGGCCTTTCTGACATTGAAACGGGCATTCTCTACAGCTCCAGTCTTATCCCGTCCCAAGAGCAGCAAACCCTTTGTGCTAGAAGTGGATGCCTCTTCAACAGGAGCAGGGCCCGTACTATCTCAGAAAACCATCTCTGGTCGCCTACACCCCTGTGGATTCTTTTCCAAGGCTTTTTCTCCGTCCTAGTGTAATTACTCAATTGGCGACCGTGAACTCTTGGCCATAAAATTGGCCTTGGAGGAATGGCGTCACCTTCTGGAGGGGGCTCTCCACCCTTCTGTGATTTACTCAGACCACAAGAACCTGGCCTATCTTCACTCCGCCCAGAGACTCAATCCTTGACAGGCTAGGTGGTCCTTGTTTTTCACTCGCTTCAATTTTGAGCTCCATTTTCGCCCAGGTGACAAGAACACCAAAGCTGACGCCTTATCCAGAGACTTCCAGCCGTCCGAGGATGGAGATGAACCTGCTCACATTATTGAGCCCTCAAGGATAGTCACCGTGGCTCCAGTGAATCTGCTTTCACCACCCCCAGGCAAGACTCTCGTACCCGAGGATGCCAAGAGATGAGTTCTACTCAGGGATCATTCCTCCAAACTGGCAGCCCATGCCGGAATCAAGAAGACTCTCGCTCTCATCTCTCAGTACTACTGGTGGCCTACCCTCTGCCAAGATGTGGCGGACTTCGTGGCCTCTTGTCCCTCTTGCGCAGGAAACAAAGTACCACGACGGCCTCCGTCCGGCTTGCTTCTCCCCCTGCCCATCCCTACAGTACCTTGGGAACACATCGCCATGGATTTTGTCACCGACTTGCCTGGTCATCAGGCTGTACGGTGGTCCTAGTGGTGGTAGATCATTTTTCCAAAATGGCACATTTTATCCCGTTGACCGGACTTCCTTGTGCGCCTGAACTAGCCAAGATCT
Source organism: Dendrobates tinctorius (assembly GCF_039654945.1). Lineage (NCBI taxonomy): Eukaryota > Metazoa > Chordata > Amphibia > Anura > Dendrobatidae > Dendrobates > Dendrobates tinctorius. The sequence goes on along the minus strand of NW_027361743.1, from coordinate 37,826,292 downwards.
TCATCCACCAGATTTTCAGGCTCCTTTGTCTACCTCGATGCATTGTGTCTGACCGGGGGGTCCAGTTTAGTTTAGATTTTTCCTCCGCCTACCATCCGTAGACTAACGGACAAGTGGAGCGAACCAACCAGACGATGACCGGATATCTACGTCATTTTTCCCAATGTCCATCAAAATGACTGGGTTGACCTGCTTCCCTGGGCGGAGTTCGCCTACAAACACCATATCGGCGAATCCTCGACCAAATCTCCGTTTTTTGTGGTGTTTGGCAGACATCCCGGCCTTCCTCTCCCAGTAGGTCCGGCTTCCGAAGTACCTGCAGCCAGCTCTGTGTCCCTGGAATTCTCCGAGATCTGGGCCGAGACCAACACAGCCCCAAGAAAGCCAGCGAGCAGATGAAGAATCACGCCGACAAGAAGAGATTGGACCCTCCGCCGTTTCATATCGGAAATAAAGTCTGGCTGTCATCCAAATATATCCGGCTAAAAGTACCTTCGTACAAATTGGGCCCTTGGTACATCGGTCCCTTTGAAATTCTTGATCGAGTCAATGAAGTCGCCTACAAGTTGAGGTTGCCTGCTTCGCTTCGAGTCCCGAACACCTTCCACGTTTCTCTCCTGAAACCTGTGGTGCTAAATCGGTTTCACTCTTCATCCTGCTCCGTTCCTCGGCCGGTTGGTACCGACGACTCCTTCGAGGTAAGAGATATCCTCACCATGAAAAGAATCAGGGGTAGGTCCTTTTTTCTTATTGACTGGAAGGGTTTTGGTCCTGAGGAAAGGTCCTGGGAGCCCCGGGAGAACATCAACACTCCCCGCATTCTCAGGAGATTTTTTGCCAGTCGCAGTAGGGGGCGGCTTAAGGGAGGGGGTACTGTTACAGCCCCCGTTTGGGCTCACGATACTTACCTGCCCGCTCCGACGCCGCAGCCTGGCTTCCCCGTCAGTCGCGGCGTCCTGTAGGCCGTGGCTGCATCCCTCTCTCTCTTCCTATGCTCCGGCGGTGCCCTGACCCGGAAGCTCCGCCGGACCAATGGGGGCTGCGTCCAAGGTATTTCAGGCCGCCCTCCTGTAATGGAGGCGCCTGATCGTTGTTGTGCTATCCGCATGCTAGGCCCCCGTGCCCCTGCTCTGTGCACTGCGCCGGTTCTCATACCTTCCTGTGCTTCTATTGCAGTCCTACTCCGGTCCTGTGTGTTCCTGCTCTGTCCTGCCTGCCCATGTCTTGCTCCTACAGTCCTACTCCGGTCCTGTGTGTTCCTGCTCCGTCCTGTCTACCCGTGCCTGATTCCTGCTGTCCTACTCTGGTCTTGTCTACCCGTGCCTGATTCCTGCAGTCCTACTCCGGTCCTGCCTACCCGTGCCTGATTCCTGCAGTCCTACTCTGGTCCTGCCTGCCCATGTCTTTGTCTCCTGCTGTCCTACTCCAGTCTCCACCCGAGCCCTACGCCTTCCCTGTGCTCGTGGTACCAGGTCCTCTGTCTCGCTCCAGTCCATTCCAAGCTGCCCCTCTTGGTACCGGCTGCCGTGGCATTCGAACCCCTAGGCCTGCTCCTAATGGTCCCTGTATAGGGGTCGGTTCCACCAGGTTGCTCACCCGGGGCCCCTCGGTGCCACGGTCCAGAGGGTCCACTCCTGGAAGCCTGCCTTGCCTAGCGAAACCCTAACACCCTCCCGTCTGATAAAGTCAGGGTCCGCCTTAAATTTCAAAATGTTATCAATTAGTTTATTTAGCTGTTTAGTAGACAGGTCAAAAAGCTTTTTTTCTTCCTCCAAAAGTAGTTGCATAAACCTATTGACTCCTTTAGCCACTTGTTAAGAAATTCAGGATATGTAATTCTAGGGGATGGATGTAAATTAATTCTTAGGCCTCCTGGTACAACCCTATTTTCAATATAGTTTTCTAGGGCTTTTATCTCCCACCAAGATTTGATATGCTCCTTGTAATCTAATATATAAAGCTCAAGTGTATGTGTGTGTGTATGTATGTGGCATCCGCACCGTCGCAGCTACAGCCAAAAAATTTGGCACAGTCACACGTCTGGACCCCGAGAGCGTCATAGGCTATGCTGTGAGGTGAAATTTTAACCTCGCACGTTCCAATTCACCAAACAATTTTGCCCCTATCTACAAAATGGGAAAAAGTGTGTGTGTGTATCAAGCCCCGCCCCTCATTATGTCATAATGGTTGCCATGGCAACACTGATGTCATCATAGGTTGCAAGCCCCACCCCTCATTATGATGTCATAATGGTTGACTATGGAATGGAGGATGTGTGATGGGTATATGGGCACTGGACTATGGGATGGAGGATATGTATGATGGGTATATGAGCACAGGACTATGGGATGGAGGATGTGTGATGGGTATATGGGCATTGGACTATGGGATGGAGGATATGTACGACAGGTATATGGGCACGGGACTATGGGATGGAGGATATGTATGACGGGTATATGGGCACGGGACTATGTGATGGAGGATGTGTGATGGGTATATGGGCACTGGACTATGGGATGGAGGATATGTACGACAGGTATATGGGCACGGGACTATGGGATGGCGGATATGTATGATGGGTATATGGGCACAGGACTATGGGATGGAGGATATGTATGATGGGTATATGGGCATGGGACTATGAGATGAAGGATGTGTGATGGATATATGGGCACTCGACTATGAAATGGCGAATATGTATGATGGGTATATGGGCATGGGACTATGGGATGGAGAATATGTATGATGGGTATATGGGCATGGGACTATGGGATGGAGGATGTGTGATGGGTATATGGGCATTGGACTATAGGATGGAGGATATGTATGACGGGTATATGAGCACTGGACTATGGGATGGAGGATATGTATGACGGGTATATGGGCACGGGACTATGTGATGGAGGATGTGTGATGGGTATATGGGCACTAGACTATGGGATGGAGGATATGTACGACAGGTATATGGGCACGGGACTATGGGATGGCGGATATGTATGATGGGTATATGGGCACAGGACTATGGGAGGGAGGATATGTATGATGGGTATATGGGCATGGGACTATGAGATGAAGGATGTGTGATGGATATGTGGGCACTCGACTATGAAATGGCGAATATGTATGATGGGTATATGGGCATGGGACTATGGGATGGAGAATATGTATGATGGGTATATGGGCATGGGACTATGGGATGGAGGATGTGTGATGGGTATATGGGCACTCGACTATGAGATGGAGGATATGTATGATGGGTATATGGGCACGGGACTATGTGATGGAGGATGTGTGATGGGTATATGGGCACTAGACTATGGGATGGAGGATATGTACGACAGGTATATGGGCACGGGACTATGGGATGGCGGATATGTATGATGGGTATATGGGCACAGGACTATGGGATGGAGGATATGTATGATGGGTATATGGGCATGGGACTATGAGATGAAGGATGTGTGATGGATATGTGGGCACTCGACTATGAAATGGCGAATATGTATGAGGGGTATATGGGCATGGGACTATGGGATGGAGAATATGTATGATGGGTATATGGGCATGGGACTATGGGATGGAGGATGTGTGATGGGTATATGGGCACTCGACTATGAGATGGAGGATATGTATGATGGGTATATGGGCACGGGCCTATGGGATGGTGGATATGTATGATGGGTATATGGGCACGGGACTATGGGATGGAGGATAATTATAATTTGTTATAATTAACCACAGTTAGCCACTATGCCCGGGCAGCGTGGGGTCTTCAGCTAGTCGTTATATAGATCACTAAATTGAGATTTAAGAGATTGATTGATAACACCAGATTGGCCACTTAAGGAGAAAGCCTGATTCATAGAATCATAGAATGTTAGAGTTGGAAGGGACCTCCAGGATCATCATGTCCAACCCCCTGTTCAATGCAGGATCCACTACTGTAAATCATCTCAGACAGATGTCTGTCCAGCCTCTGTTATTGTTGGCGTCCTCCAGCCAAGATTCAGTATTCAAAGGGCCAGATAAAAAACTTGCCATAACAGTACAAAATTAATTACTATATTAAAATCAAATTAACAACGCAAGCTCAAAAGTAAATTATGAGTTTGGAAGGAGCCTTAAGGGGGATTTACACATAGCGATATCGCTAACAATATCGCTAAAGCATCACTGATTTGGTGACACAGCAGCGATATCGCTATGTGTGATACTTACCTCCGACCGGCTCCCCCGCTGTCCATCGCTGATCGCACAGCTCCATTTCTCGTCGGGCGCTTCCTGCTGGGCTTCCTGCTGGCTCCGATGAGCGACGCGTGGATGCGGACGGGAGGACATTCGGATCGCCTCGTCTGAAAGGTAAGTAACAACCGCTGTATCGCTGCTGCATCGCTGTGAGATCTGCCTGTGTGGCAGCTTACTAGCGACCATTTAGCGATGCACCAGCGATCTTGACCGGGTCGTATCGTGGTCGGGATTGCTGGTGCATCGCTAAATGTAAAGGGGCCTTTACTCATACCAATAATCAGATTAAATAGATACAACCTTTATTGAAAATAAGCTCCTGATGATCCGAATAGGAGAAACGCGTTGAGGTTTTCTTCATCAACTACTAAAGGGGGTTTTACACATAGCGATATCGCTAGCAATATCGCTAAAGCATCACCGATTTGGTGACGCAGCATCGATATCGCTATGTGTGATACTTACCTTCGACCGGTTCCCCCGCTGTCTGTCGTTGATCGCACGAGATCGCGCAGCTCCATTTCTCGTCGGGCGCTTCCTGCTGGGCTTCCTGCTGGCTCCGACGAGCGACGCGTGGACGCGGACGGGAGGATATTCGGATCGCCTCGTCTGAAAGGTAAGTAACAACCGCTGTATCGCCGCTGCATCGCTGTGAGATCTGCCTGTGTGGCAGCTCACTAGCGACCATTTAGCGATGCACCAGCGATCCTGACCGGGTTGTATTGTTGTCGGGATCGCTGGTGCATCGCTAAATGTAAAGGGGCCTTAACCTTGAGTACCCGTTTACGTTATCAATATGATTTAACAACATTTTATATGGGTCACAAATTGACCATTGGGTTAAAATGTACCTTCTGCTAATTTATTATTCTGCTATCCTTAATTGACATAAGATTAGTCACACCAGGGACTGAAGGGATAGCCGTCGTGGAGCGGTGCCAACCTCCACTGACAGGAAGGTATCCAGTCACAGGGACAGTTCAGTCAGGTACTCAATTGTTTGCACATGTCACTTTGTCTCGTGTTTACAGCACCTGTCTTGCACCTTTTCTACTGTTGCCTAAGAACCTACCTACATTGGCGACACCTTTACTCTCCTTTCCTGAATAAATGAGTGACTGTATGCTGCACCAGTCCAGGGCTATCTAGGAGTATTAGGGTCAGCCATCGTGGAGCAGGGGCGCCAATCTCGATTGTGTTTAGGGTGCCAACCTCCGCTGGTAGGTAGTTGTTATCAGAGCCCCAGTGCAGGGCCAATTTAGGTGGCATGGTTAGTTGTTGTTTTTCTGTGTGGTGTCCTGTTTTTAGCTTATTTTCAATAAAGGTTGTATCTATTTAATCTGATTATTGGTATGAATTAAGGTACTGTCACACTTAGCGATGTACCAGCGATCCCGACCAGCGATATGACGCGGTCAGGATCGCTGGTACATCGCTAAGTGGTCGCTAGTGAGCTGCCACACAGGCAGATCTCACCAGCGACATCGCAGGGGTCGGGGGTCGCTACTTACCTGTCACACTAGGCGATCCTGTGTCCTCCCGCCCGGCTCCACGCTCGTCTCTCCACAGGAAGCGCCGCAGGAATCTGACGACGAGAAACAGTCCTGGACGTTCTCGCGAGATCGGCGATAAGCAGCAGGGGAGCGGGTCGTAGGTAAGTATCACACACAGCGATATTGCTAGCAATATCGCTATAACGTCACAAGTTGTAGTATTGCTAGCGATATCGCTTAGTGTGACAGGCCCTTAAGGCTCCTTCCAAACTCATAATTGACTTTTGACCTTACGTTGTTAATTTGACTTTAATATCATATGTTGTGTTAACAATAAAACACGTGTTAATTTCATTGTTGCCGATTATTTACAAATGATATCAGACGAAAAAAATTTGTCCTTGGTATGTTAGCTTGCTCACCATTACCAAATTGTGTTAAGACTAGCTTGCATCATGTGATGAAATGTAAAATATAAAATTCACAATAAAGAATAATGTTCTAAAAAGGAACACATACGTTTGCCGAAACGGTAAAAAAAAATGGCTCGGCAAAAAAAAAAAAAAAAAAACAGATAACAAGGGGAAAGCCTATGCTACTCAAACATAAATTTGAGAGCAAAACCATACTTTATTAACTACATAAAAATTACATGAATTATGTTATGGGGTGAACACATTTGTATTACAGTTTTGTTAGTTTTTTAGCCGAACATCAAAGTAACATAACAAAAGTCAATATGAAAAAAATTCCTCATTGGAAATAGGCATATTTAGGCAAAAAAGGACCACTAACAGAAACCAAAGGCTAAATGACCAAGATCAGTGTATTTATCATGATTTTACATGCTAATTAATAGACCTTTTCCACATCTTTCTCTTTAATTACGAGCCAAACCCTTTAATTCCTGGCTAAAAAAAATTGTCTCTGATATGTATTCACACGGATGACACAAAAATGTTACAAACAGACACATGGATGGCACATGGATGACGCACAGACATGGAAATCTCCCATACCGTTTTTTCCAAACGTGTGAAACTGGTATTAGTCATTTGTGGATCAGGCAGACGGCTCACTGCAAAACTCTGACTTGAACTGAGACTAGTGATGTGCCATATATTCCATAGTGCCTTCTGCTTTTCCTCAACCCACAAATACGGTTGCCGGAAACAAAGGAGGCCAATTGTGACCTGTGTTTGGTAGTACTACTGCCCGGACAGCTGGTGCCAGTGGTTGTGCTTCTGCTGTTAGTGGCAGGGCCAGCGCTAGGGGCAGGCAGACCAGGCAGCTACCTAGGACCCCCACTCACCCAGAGGCCCCCAGCTAGCGGCACATCACGCAGCCACTATGGGGCTCGTGAGGCAGGGGGGCCCGCCTGCCGCCAGCACCGACTCCCCTGCTGCCACATTGAACTATACCGGTATCTGCCGGTACAGTTCAAAGCAATGATGGAGGAGAGAGCGTCAGCTGACGCTTCCTCTCCCTTCATTCCCCTCTGCCTCTGACATTGCGGGTGCATGAAGATGTCATCATGCACTCACTGTGTGCTAGGCAGTGCAGCCGCTGAGACAGGAGCCAGCCGGGAGCAACGGGGGCACTGTCAGAAACACCGCACTGAACTTGCTCACTGAGCCAGTGCGCGTGTCCTGAGTAAAGTGAACTGTGCTCAAAGATACCTGTGGAGCGGGCAGCAGTCAAGTAGATGCGTACTTCAGAGCCGCAGGACCTGAAGCATGTGATTGCTAGGGGTGTGGCCTAAACTCCAGAGAGCTAGGAGCTGCAAGAGAACTCCTAGCAGGGTAACTGCGAGACAAAGTTACCAAGGGGCATAGACAGGGAGGATAGTCAGGACATAGCCAATGAGTCATACACAGAGATAGCTGCAAGGTACAAGAGGGGCGAGCAGAGAGTAGTCAGATCACAGGCAATGAGTCATACACAGAGAGGATAGCACAGTACAGAATCAACAGGCAAACTCACAATGGGAAACAGAACCGGGTCAGAACCAAATAAACAAGCTATAACAACGAACAGGCACACAGAGGTCAGCACACTCGGCCTAAGGCAAAAGTATAACTGGCAGGGATTGGAGCTTCCCAGGGGTTTAAGAAGCTCTCTCAGAACTAGAAAGAGGCCACAATCATTAACCCCAGGTGTGCAGGTCAAAACCTGCACTGAGCTCCAGACATTAACCCCTGACGTGCAGCTCAAAAACCTGCACTGGGATCATGACAGTACCCACCTCTCAACGGGGGGCCTCTGGACCCCCAGGCTTCCCCGGGTACTTGGCAAGGAAAACCCAAACAAGGTGATCTGCATGTACAGAGAGAGCAGGGACCCATGAGCGCTCCTCTGGTCCATATCCCTTCCAGTGGACCAGGTACTTGAAAGAGCGGCGCACCCGCCAAGAGTCCACAATATGTCCGACCTCATACTCCAATTGACCCTCCACCAGCACTGGAGGAGCAACAGGCTTGGAGTCCTCTTTGACAGACTCTACGGATTTCAACAGAGACTTATGGAACACATTGGATATTTTTAAGGACGCGGGGAGACACAACCTATATGCCACTGGGTTGACTATCTCTATAATCTCGTACGGACCAATGAACTTTGGTCCCAACTTAGCTGATGGTAACTTTAAGTTGATGTTACGTGTGGAAAGCCAAACCTTCTCTCCCACCTGAAACATGTCTCCCGAGGCTCTCTTTTTGTCAGAAAAATATTTGTACCTCCCCTGGGCCCGAGAGATATTACGCTGGACTTGAGCCCAGAGGTTTTTTAACCATTGAACGGACCCCTCTACCCCTGGACAACTGGAATCCACCCATGAAAACTCCCCAAAATGTGGATTAAACCCATAGTTAATCAGGAATGGGGACATGTTGGTGGACTGACTCACCCGGTTGTTAAAAGCGAATTCCGCCAACGGTAACGCATCACACCAATCCTCCTGTCTGGAGGAGGTCAGACACCTGAGAATTTGTTCCAGGAATTGATTGGTGCATTCTGTCTGACCATTACTCTCCGGGTGATATGCCGATGAGAAGGAGAGTGAGATACCCAATTTCATACAGAACGCCCTCCAAAATTTGGCCACAAACTGCACACCTTTGTCAGACACAGCATTCAGGGGTACCCCATGCAATCGGACCACATGCTGCACAAACAACCTTGATAATGTTTCTGCTGAGGGTAATGCTGCCAAGGGAATGAAATGGGCCTGTTTAGAAAATCTATCCACCACCACCCAGATCACGGTATTGCCCCTGGAAGGTGGAAGGCCGGTAATAATATCCATGGAAAGATGAGTCCATGGCCTATCAGGAACCGGTAAAGGTATGAGTTCCCCCGCCGGCCGGTTATGCGAGCTTTTGGAACGGGCACACACGCCACAAGCAGAAACAAATTCCTTGACATAGGACCTTACTTACTGAAGGCCACCAAAAACCCCTGGCTACTGCCTCTCTAGTGGCCGTGATACCTGGATGAGCACTCAGCCTAGACTCATGAAACTCCTGCAGAAGTCTAGGCCGCAATGAATCTGGAACAAACAGTTTATCCCCTGGCCTGGTTGCCGGAGCTAGGGCCTGAGCCCTTAGAATTTCTTGTTCCAACTCAGTTGAGACCCCCGCCACTACCACCCCTGGGGGAAGAATGGAGGACGGCAGCTCAGGTGGAGACTCTGGGTCAAAACTTCTGGACAGGGCATCCGCTTTAACATTTTTGGACCCCGGTCGAAAAGTAATGGAGAATTGAAATCGTGAAAAAAAAAGTGACCAACGGGCTTGTCTAGGAGTAAGCCTCTTAGCAGATTCAAGGTATGCCAAATTTTTGTGATCCGTGACAACCGTGATAGGGTGAGCTGCCCCTTCCAAAAAGTGCCTCCATTCCTCAAACGCCAGCTTGACCGCAAGAAGTTCTCTATTGCCTACATCATAGCTTTTCTCGGCTGAAGAGAACTTCTTGGAGAAGAAGGCACAGGGTTTGAGATTGGTAAGGACCGGGACAGCACAGCCCCCACCCCCACCTTCAGAAGCATCCACCTCCACAATGAATGGTTTGGACGGGTCTGGTTGTACCAACACCGGGGCAGACATGAAACATTTCTTAATCGCTGAGATGGACTCCTTAGCGAGTACAGACCAATTTTTTACATCAGCCCCCTTCTGGGTAAGATCCGTGAGTGGTTTAACCACTTGTGAGAAACCTTTAATGAATCTTCGATAATAGTTTGCAAATCCTAAGAAGCGCCGGAGCCCCTTGAGATCTCGAGGCTGAACCCAGTCAGCGATCGCCAGCACCTTTGTAGGATCCATACGAAACCGCTCACAGGACACAATCAACCCCAAAAAAGGCAGTTCCTGTACAAAAAACGAACATTTTTCTAATTTAGCGAACAATCGGTTCTCCCTGAGTCTCTGGAGAACTGTCTGTAGATGTTGCAAGTGAGATTGGCTGTCCAGGGAATACACCAAAATGTCATCCAAATAAATAATAACAAAACGGCCTATCAGGTCAGAAAACACAACATTGATGAAATTCTGGAAAATAGCGGGTGCATTAGTTAACCCAATCGGCATTACCAGGTTCTCAAAGAGTTCTTCTGATGTGAGGAACGCAGTTTTCCACTCGTCCCCTTCCCGAACCCTTATCAAATTGTAGGACCCCCGCAGATCTAACTTGGAGAACCATTGGGCCCCAGCTAACTGGTTACATAAGTCTGGGATGAGGGTAAGCGGGTAAGTGTTCCTAACCGTTATCTTGTTCAGTTCCCGAAAGTCGAGGCACGGCCGCAAACCACCATCTTTCTTCTTCACAAAGAAAAATCCTGCTGCCACAGGTGACACAGAAGGCCTGATATGTCCTTTGCTGAGACTCTCAGCTATGTACTCCTTCATGGCTTGGCACTCAGGCCCATACAAATTGAACAATCATAATAATAATAAATAATAAATTTTATTTTTATAGCGCCGACATATTCCGCAGCACTTTACATTTCAGAGGGGATTTGTACAGACAATAGACATTACAGCATAACAATAATCACATACAGTAGATTATAACAAATACCAAGAGGAAAGAGGGCCCTGCTCGCAAGCTTACAGTCTATGAGGAAAGAGGTAGACACGAGAGGTGGGTGGTAACAGTTGCCCTGATTGTATGGACCAGCCATAATGTTAAGTGTGTAACAGTACAGACACAGAGGGCTAATGGATGCATAAAGCATGTGGGAACATTATGCGGGAAATCTGGTTATGGTAAAACTTTTGGCTGTGCCACACAGGGATAGATTAGGTTAAAGTGTTGAGGCGATAGGCCAGTCTGAATAAATGCATTTTCAGGACACGCTTAAAATTGTGGGGATTGGGGACTAATCGTATTGACCTGGGAAGTGCATTCCAAAGAATTGGCGCGGCACGTGTAAAGTTTTGGAGACGGGAGTGGGAGGTTCTGACTATTGAGGATACTAACCTCAGGTCATCAGCAGAACGGAGGGCGCGGGTAGGGTGGTATACTGAAACAAGGGAGGAGATGTAGGGTGGTGCTGAGCCATGGAGGGCTTTGTGGGTGAGGGTAATAAGTTTATACTGAATTCTGGAGTGGATGGGTAGCCAGTGTAATGACTGGCACAAGGTAGAGGCATCGGTGTAACGATTGCTGAGGAATATGATCCTGGCTGCAGCATTCAAGACAGATTGGAGAGGGGAGAGTTTGGTAAGAGGGAGACCGATTAGAAGAGAGTTACAATAGTCGAGACGAGAATGAATAAGAGAAACAGTAAGAGTTTTTGCAGAGTCAAAAGTAAGAAAAGGTCGAATTCTAGAAATGTTTTTGAGGTGCAGATGACAAGAGCGAGCCAGTGATCGAATGTGGGGGGCAAAGCAAAGCTCGGAATCAAGTATGACCCCAAGACAGCGGGCCTGTTGCTGGGGAGTAATAGTGGAACCACACACAGAAATGGCAATGTCGGGTATAGGTACATTAGTAGAGGGAGGAAACACCAGGAGTTCAGTCTTTGACAGGTTCAGTTTCAGATATAGTGAGGACATGATATTAGACACAGCGTTTAGACAATCGCTGGTGTTTTCTAGAAAGGCTGGCGTGATGTCAGGAGAAGAAGCGTATAATTGGGTGTCATCAGCATAGAGATGGTACTGGAAACCAAATCTACTGATTGTTTGACCAATAGGGGCAGTGTACAAGGAGAAGAGGAGGGGGCCCAGAACCGATCCTTGGGGGACCCCAACAATAAGGGGAAGATGAGAGGAGGAGGAACCGGCAAAAGATACAGTAAAGGAGCGGTCGGAGAGATAGGAGGAGAACCAGGAGAGAACGGTGTCCTTGAGGCCAATGGAACGGAGCATAGTGAGGAGGAGCTGATGATCCACAGTGTCGAATGCTGCAGAGAGATCCAAGAGAATTAGCATGGAGTAATGACCATTTGATTTAGCTGTTAGCAGATCATTAGAGACTTTAGTGAGGGCAGTTTCAGTGGAGTGTAAAGAGCGGAAACCGGATTGGAGAGGGTCAAGAACAGAGTTTCCTGAGAGATAGCGGATAAGACGGGAGTGGACCAGGCGTTCCAGGAGTTTAGAGATGAAGGGAAGATTAGAGACAGGTCTATAGTTAGCGGCACAGTTTTGGTCGAGGGATGGTTTTTTAAGTAGTGGATGTATGATGGCATGCTTAAATGAGGAGGGAAAAATACCAGGAGAGAGAGAGGTTAAATATTTTAGTTAGGTGAGGGGTGACAGCAGGGGAAAGGGACTGGAGGAGATGTGACGGAAATGGGTCACTGGTGCAAGACACAGGAGTGGATTCAGAGCAGAGATTGGAAAAGCTGATTACCAGATATAAGCTTGCAGAGTTGAAAATACAGAGATAGCATTCAGGATTAACTGCTTGCTGACATTGAATGGAGACACAGGAGTGGATTCAGAGCAGAGATTGGAAAAGCTGATTACCAGATATAAGCTTGTAGAGTTGAAAATACAGAGATAGCATTCAGGATTAACTGCTTGCTGACATTGAATGGAGACACAGGAGTGGATTCAGAGCAGAGATTGGAAAAGCTGATTACCAGATATAAGCTTGCAGAGTTGAAAACACAGAGATATCATTCAGGATTAACTGCTTGCTGACATTGAATGGAGACACAGGAGTGGATTCAGAGCAGAGATTGGAAAAGCTGATTACCAGATATAAGCTTGCAGAGTTGAAAATACAGAGATAGCATTCAGGATTAACTGCTTGCTGACATTGAATGGAGACACAGGAGTGGATTCAGAGCAGAGATTGGAAAAGCTGATTACCTGTATGAAGAGAATAGAGCCTTAGGTAACTTGGCTCCGGGTACTAAATCAATGGCACAATTGTAGGGTCTATGTGGTGGCAGTGCCTCAGCCTCACTTTCGGAAAAAACGTCTTCGAAATCCTTCAGGTACTCCAGAATACCTTCCAGACCGACAGACGACACAGATATGGATTTAACAGCGTTAAGAAGATATCACAGGTTACCACATTTATCCTTACATCCCCATTGAGTGATCTCACCTGTAACCCAATCAATGGTAGGATTATGGCATTGAAGCCAAGGCATCCCCAGTACCAGTCCTGCAGGCAAGTTATCTAGCACAAGACAACTTAGCTTTTCCACATGAGTGGAACCCACTTTTGGAGAAAAAAGTTCAGACCTGTAACAGATACCATCCTGGGTAAGAGGAGACGAGTCAATTGCCACAAGTTTAACAGGATCCTGAAGCCTGACTGTCCCTATCTTATTAAGAGTCATAACTTTGGTATCAATCAGGTTCACAGCAGAACCACAGTCAACAAAAGCAGTAGTCTGAACCGGACCATTACCAAGTTCCAGTTCCACCTGCAGCACCATTTTTGCACGTGAGGAAAATTGTACCTGAAGGTCTGGGTAGCCTCCTCGACTACTACCCAGACCTAGTCGTTTCCCACCATCTTGGAGGATGACGGACAGGAGGGGCAGTCCTTCTTCCAGTGTCCAGATTACCCACAATAGAAGCACAACTGCTTCTCCCGGCGGCGTCTTCTTTCCTTTTCCTCACAGGTGACAGCGCTCACCTCCATAGCCACAGGAAGAGTCCAGGTCTCATCTCCACTGAAGAATAATGGTGTTTCCTGTTGCATAACGCCTCTAGCCCGCAGTCTGCGATCCATGCGAATCGCTTGGGTCATGGCATTCTCCAGGGAGTCAGGCGGAGGATGGAGTGCCAAAGCATCCTTCAGACGTTCACACAGGCCTCTACGGAACAGCCCCCAAAGGGCTGCATCACTCCAGGAAATCTCGGCTGCCCAACGTCTGAATTCAGTACAGAACCATTTGGCCGAGTGCTCCCCCTGACAGACACTCATCACCTTGTCCTCAGCCAAACGCACTCTATCAGGCTCATCATAAATAAGCCCTAAGGCTTCAAAAAACGCATCCACAGACATTCTCTCAGGGGCAGAAGAGGAAAGCGAAAATGCCCAGGCTTGTGGGGACCCCCTAAGCAGGGACATAACCACCCCCACCCTCTGTTTCTCATCCCCAGAGGAGCGGGGTCTCAAAGAGAAAAAGAGCTTACAGCCCTCCTTAAATGCTCTGAAATCATCTTTGTTACCAGAAAACGTATCTGGCAATTTAACTAGGGATTCGGGTGGGACTAAAGTGACATCTCTATTTCCCACCTGCTGGAAGCCTGCGGAAAGTACCCCCTGAACTGAGTCCTCAACCCGCCGTTGGGACTGGGCCAGAGCTTGGTGTTCCAAACTAAGCTTCTGCAGTGACTGAGTCAAACATTTCACCTGCTCAGATAAAGCACACATTGGGTCCATGCTGCAGAAGTGAGGAAAGAAAAAAAATATAGCAAACCAGTTATAATGTCAGAAACACCGCACTGAACTTGCTCACTGAGCCAGTGCGCGTGTCCTGAGTAAAGCGAACTGTGCTCAAAGATACCTGTGGAGCGGGCAGCAGCCGAGTAGATGCATACCTCAGAGCCGCAGGACCTGAAGCACATGACTGCTAGGGGCATGGCCTAAACTCCAGAGAGCTAGGAGCTGCAAGAGAACTCCTAGCAGGGTAACTGCGAGACAAAGTTACCAAAGGGCATAGACAGGGAGGAAAGTCAGGACGTAGCCAATGAGTCATACACAGAGATAGCTGCAAGGTACAAGAGGGGCGAGCAGAGAGTAGTCAGATAACAGGCAACGAGTCATACACAGAGAGGGTAGCACAGTACAGAATCAACAGGCAAACTCACAACGGGAAACAGAACCGGGTCAGAACCATATAAACAAGCTATAACAACAAACAGGCACAGGCACACAGAGGTCAGCACACTCGGCCAAAGGCAAAAGTATAACTGGCAGGGATTGGAGCTTCCCAGGGGTTTAAGAAGCTCTCCCAGAACCAGAAAGAGGCCACAATCATTAACCCCAGGTGTGCAGGTCAAAACCTGCACTGAGCTCCAGACATTAACCCCTGACGTGCAGTATATATATATATATATATATATATATTTATCAGTGAGTACTGGACTGTGGGGCCATTCTCGGGAGGGATATGTGGGCTGTGTTATATACTATGAGGCTGTGTTATATGCTATGAGGCTGTGTTATATACTATGTGGGCTGTGTTATATGCTATGTGGGCTGTGTTATATACTATGTGGCTGTGTTATATACTATGTGGCTGTTATATACTATTAGGGGGTACATTATATTCTATGGGGGAGGCTGTGTTATATACTATGTGGCTGTGTTATATACTATGAGGAGTACTTTATACATTATATTCTATGGGGGAGGCTGTGTTATATAATATGGGAGTACATTATACATTATATTCTATGGGGGACGCTGTGTTATATACTACGGGGGGTACATTATATTCTATGAGGGAGACTGTGTTATATACTATGGGGGGTACATTATACATTATATTCTATGGGGGAGGCTGTGTTATATACTATGGGGGTACATTATATTCAATGGGGGAGGCTGTTACGGGCTGGCGGAACGCACCAAATAATAAAGATGGTATTTAGGTGCGTTCGCAGCCCGATGTCCACCGTGCAGAGGTGTTAACTGCTGCTCGGTAAAGCGGACGCGATATGGCGGTATAATAATGGAACACACGGGGTTAACCTCACCCAATGTGTACAGAGGCGGACTCTGTTAACTCACAGAGCCGCACAACCGCCAAATAATAAATACCGTAGCCTTTTATTGCTCACAGAGCTCGGCAGTGAGAGCGCTAGCGTATAGTCACAGAACTCAGCCCTTAGACCGCAGGACTGAAGTCACTCTAGACTGCTAGCGCTCGGCACCGCGACTGCGATGCCAGCAAGGGTTAAATAAATAACGCGTGCAAGTATGCACAGTGCCGCTCAGGTGGACGCCACTAATCGACGTTGGGCCAGATAAGCGCACCGGTTGCGCAAGGCGTGGCACCGGCGTGGCTGTCACTTGCCGCGGTTCGATAGTGCCCTGCAGTGGGTGACACCGTCGGACACTAGTGTGCAGATGGCTGGTATGCACTGTGGCCTATAGACTAACCACTGACAGGCGCTGACTCGGAATCTAAACCATACCAACATACGTATCAAAAGGGAAGGGGTTTCATAATGAGTCAGTCACCAGATACATGCATCCATCATCACACACTCCAAACTAGTTGAGTCTATACTAGAGCATGGCCGAGCGGCAATGCGACCCTTTTATAGCAACGTCCTTCCGGGACCTTTCTGACCTTTCTGATGGTCCAATCCGAGCTGGAGAAGGACCTGAGGATGTGACCTCTGATCTCCAATGAGAGGTCGTCCCACGGGCATGCTCAGTGGACCGAAAGGAGGACTTAGTCCCTGGAGCAGCTCGTTGCTGGCCAGCATGCGTTGCTATAGCTGTACCAGAGGTGGCAGCAGCAACTAAACCTACAGAGCTGGTCTGAGCAGAGCGCCTGGATCGACGGGTCTGCTGAGCAGCCTCCTGTGCAGCCGGAGAGGAATGGGGGACACGCGCACTGGCTCAGTGAGGAATGGGAGACTGCTGAATGCAAGGCTTGGGATTCCTGCTGTGCAGCGACCGGAACCCGTGGCATAACAGAGGCTGTCTTATATACTATTGGGGACTACATTATATTCTATGGGGAGATGGACTGTCTTATACTGTATTCTATTGGGGGACTACATTATATGCTATGGGGGACTGTATTAGATTTTATGAGGGAGGATTGCATCATACTCTTTGATGGGGCTACATTATAATCTATGGGGAGGTGGGCTGTATTATATTCTACTAGGGGCTACATTATATTCTATGGGGGGCTGTATTATATTATATGAGGGGTGATTGCATCATATTCTATGAGGGAGTTACATTATACTATATGAGGGGGCTACATTGTATTCTAGGGGGCTGCATTATATTCTATGGGGGGGCTAGATTATATTGTATGGGTCTTTATTATTCTTTATGAGGGGGTTACATTATATTCTATGGGGGCTGCATTATACTATAGGAGGAGGGCTACATTGTATTCTATGGAGGGGCTACATTATACTATATAAGGGGGCTGCATTATATTCCATGAGGGCTGTATTATACTATATGAGAGGGGCTGCATTATATTCTATGGGAGGGTTACATTATATTCTGTGTAGTGGCTGCATTATACTCTGTGGGGTGGCTGCATTATACTATATGTGGGCTGCATTATACTGTATTGAGGACTATGGGGAATACATTATACTATATGAAGAACTATGGGGTGCATTATACTATGGGAAGTGAATTGTACTACATGGATGACTATGGCTGTGCATTATACTATATGGAGTACTATGAGGAATGTATTATACTATATGGAGGACTGAGCAGTGTATTTTAATATATGGAGGACTATGAGGATTGTATTATATGGAGGACTGAGTAGTGTATAATACTATATGCAGGACTGAGTGTATTTTAATATATGGATGACTATCATGAGTGTATTATACTATATGGAGGACTATGGGAAGTATATAATACTATATGGAGGACTAAGGAGTGTATTTCAATATGTGGAGAACTATAGGGAGTGTATTATACTATATGGAGGACTATAGGGAGTTTATTATACTATATGGAGGACTATGGGGCAGATTATATAGAAGACTATGGGGTGTGCATTTTACAATATGGAGGACTGTGGTGCACATTATAATATATAGAGGACTATGGGGTATATTATACTAAATAAGTATTCATCGAGTGATGGATTGTTTATGCTGGAACAAAAATCATTGTTCTCATCAGCACATCAAAGGTGTAAACTGCAGATGTGCTGCTGATAACATGATACTGTATGGTGATCTATTAGTGATCCATTAATGATTGTTCTGCCCCATCATTCTTTCTCAGACGGTGGAAAGAGGCCGGGAAACAAGTGCGGAACAATTTCAATATTGTCGATCACACTCAATTAGTGTCCTGAACTCAGCGCATGTAAATACAATCAAAATGCTTCTGTATGATGTGCAATATGTTATCATTTGGAGCTCCATTTTAAACTTTGCCTAGGGCCCCACTTAGCCTAAAATCGACCCTGGCTAGTAAATGCCGCATACTTAGCCGTGGTAGTTTTTCTTTTAGACTAGCCCATTTCTTTCAGCATACATTTTTTATAATACTATTTTTAACTTTTTTACAGTCTTTCCAACCTCAATTATGTATCTTTTTGATAAAGGAAATGATAGATTGATAAGTACATGTACAGAAAGCATACGATGGCAGCAATCTGCGGTATAGGTGTTGTGTATGGTTGTCAAACTGGACTAGTAAAAAAAAAAATGTGAAAACAGACATGCAGAGTTAACTGTCGACATTTAACATTCAACTCATTTCACAAAAATGACATAATATGACGTGCTAGATAGGTAAATGTCCAAAGTCCAACATCTGCAATAGGGTGTTGTATTGACGTGAAATGCACAGACATCAGGTAGAAATGATAGGCAGTTAGCAAGATAACCCCTTTAAAAGGTGTGGTTCTGCAGTGGGTGACCACAGACCATTTCTCTGTTCTCATCCATTTTGGGTGTTGCTTTAATCACTTTTGCATTTTATCATTGCTCCCACTCCTAGAAGTACTGTACAGTAGCATGAGTCTGTGTCTACAACAGAAGATGCTCAGGTAGTGCAACTCATCCAGGATGGCACATCAATGTGAGTGCCACGCCTTCTCTGCATACTCACCCGGCCATCGCTCCCACGCTGCAGCCCCTCGCCGCCCGACAGCCACGGCGGTCACCTCTGACAGGCGCGCGGCCGACGGCGTATTTGCATACAATGTGCATGCGCCATAGGCCGCGCCCTAGCGCTCCCTTCTGTTTCTTGTGCTCCGGCTATGCCCTGACCCGGAAGCACCCCCTGACCAATGGCAGACCAGACAGGGGCATATCAGGCCGCTTCCCCCTGAGGGAGGCGCCTGATCATTGTGTTTCCTAGCACACTGGGCCTCGCTTCTTCGTGTGCTCTCTGCAGTCTCACAGTCCCGTTCTCGTGTGCTACCTGCAGCAGCCTCGCAGTCCGGCTATCCGTGTCCCCTGCTGTACTCCAGTCCTGCCTCCGGTGTTCCTGTTCCATCCTGCTCCAGTCCTGCCGTCCTACTCCAGTCCTGCCTCCAGTGTTCCTGTTCCATCCTGCTCCAGTCCTGCCGTCCTACTCCAGTCCTGCCTCCGGTGTTCCTGTTCCATCCTGCTCCAGTCCTTCAGTCCTACTCGAGTCCTTCCTCCGGTGTTCCTGTTCCATCCTGCTCCAGTCCTTCCGTCCTACTCTAGTCCTGCCTCTGGTGTTCCAGTTCCATCCTGCTCCAGTCCTTCCGTCCTCCTCTAATCCTGTCTCCTGTGTTCCTGCTCCAGCCATCCCTCCACATTCCACTCTACTGTCTTACTCCATTCCTGTCTCCTGTGTTCCAGCTCTGTCCTGTCATCTACACTTCAGTCCCACAGTCCTACTCCAGTCCATCCTGAGCCGCCCCTCTCGGTACCGGCTACTGTGGTACTCGAACCCCTTGGCCTGCTCCTAACGGTCCCTGTATAGGGGTCGGTTCCACCTGGCAGCTCACCTGGGGCCCCTTGGTGCCACGGCCCAGAGGGTCCACTCCTGGAGATTCCGGCAGAGACCAGCCACACTAACAGTGAGCTGTAGCAATATGGATAGCTGTGTTTACAGCGCAGTCTCCAGAGCATGTAGCAGATATCAGGAGACAGGCCAGTACACCAAGAAATGTGGAGGGGGCCATAAGAGGGCAACAACCCAGCAGAAGGACTGCTACCACCTCCTTTGGGCAAGGAGGAAGAAGAAGAGCATTGCCAGAGCCCTGCAAAATGACCTCCAGCAGGCCACTAACATCCATGTGTCTGCTCAAACTGTCAGAAACAGACTCCATGAGGGTGGTATGAGGGCTCGAAGTCCACAAGTGGGTGTTGCGCTTACAGCCCAATACCATGCAGGGTGAATAACATTTGCCAGAGAACATCAAGATTGGCAGATTCAACATTGGTGCAGGTTCACACAGAGCACATGTGACAGAGTCAGGAGGCACCGTGGAGAAGGTTCTGCTGCCTGCAACATCCTCCAGCATGACTAGTTTGACAGTGTGTCAGTAATGGTGTGGGTAGGCATTTCTTTGGAGGGTCAGACAGCCTTCTATGTGCTAGCTAGAGGTACCCTGACTGCCATTAGGTACCGGGATGAGAGCCTCAGACCCATTGTGAGACTATATGCAGGTGCATTGGTCCCTGGGTTCCATCTGATGGATGAGAATGCTAGGTATCATGTGGGTGAAGTGTGTCAGAAGTTTCTGCATGATGAAAGCATTGATGCTATGGACTGGCATGCCCATTCCCCAGACCTGAATCCAATTGAGCACATCTGGGACATCAGGTCTCATTCCATCCATCAACACTATGTTGCACCACAGACTGTCCAGGAGTTGACTAATGCTAAAACCCAGGTCTGGGAGAAAATCCCTCAGGAGAACATCCACCGCCTCATCAAGAGCATGCTCATGCATTGTAGGGAGGCCATACAGGCATGTGGAGGCCACATACACTACTGAGCATCATTTCCACCTGGCAGCTCGCCTGGGGCCCCTTGGTGCCACGGCCCAGAGGGTCAGAGGGTCCCAGAGGCATTTCCACTGACATTGGATTAGTCTGTAATTAGATTTTCCACTTTGATTTTGAGTATCCAGATCCAAATCCATATTTCTGTAGTATATTACTTTTGATTTACATTGATTATTTCTATGTTTTATTGTTTTCAACGCACTCCACTATTCCATTATGAATAAAGATTTGAAATTGGAATATTTAATTCAGTGATATCTAGGATGTGGTTCTATGCTGACAGGGTCACTTTCACAGCGATGACTTCACTTGAATCAATTTGCCTCATAGAAAGGTTATTCTGCATATGCACAAAAAAATACTATATAAATAAATACAATTAGGCCTCATGTATCACTAAAGAAGACACAAAAATGATTTAAATAACTAAATGATAAAAATGATTTAAATAACTAAATGAGAAAAAAACAACATAGATTCCTAAAACCACTTATATGAAAGAAAAAGTGAAAATCTGCCTGGTCCAAAAGGGGAAAAATTGGCCAGACTGCTTGGAGAAATGAATGTTTACAAATACAGATACGAAACAACATCTTCCTTTGTCATATATAGCTTGGCGTACTGTCGTTATTATTTATATCAAAAGTTTACATACCTCGGCAGAATTTTTGTTTTCTTGACCTTTTTTTTCCAGAGAATATGAATGATAACACCAAAACTTTTTCTCCACTCATGGTTAGTGGTTGGGTGAAGCCATTTATTATCAAACTGCTGTTTTCCCTTTTTAAATTATAATGACAACCCAAAACATGCAAATGACCCTAATTAAAAGTTCACATACCCTGGTGATTTTGGCCTGATAACTTGTACAGAAGTTGACACAAATGGGTTTGAATGGCTACTAAAGGTAACATCCTTGTGTTATCATTCATATTGTTTGAAAAAAGGCCAAGAAAGCAAAAATTCTGCTGGGGTATGTAAACTTTTGAGCACAACTGTATATATCTCCGTTCCTTGTGCTCAACAACATACTACCAGAGATGAGACTTCCCATACAACATGGGAGGTTCTTTATGCCCCTTCATCCCCACCACGTGCTGCAATAATGTCGATAATCCCACTACTTCTATTATCCTTACACTGTCTCTATATCAGAGCTTCTAAGAAATATTGTGTTCTATCACTGGTGCCGTGACTTGGCAGTCACATCCTTCTTCCATTCCTAAGTTATTTATCACAATGTGAGAACCTTTGACTCTCATTTCTTAAATCTTTTATTATGAACACTTTAACACTTAGAATTTAATTTACAGTAACATCTACAATCTCTATCATTTATAACATTCTAAAATGATATTGGATAGAGATCAAGAGTGCTTTAAATATTTATGCACATCACATATTCCTGCCTACATAATGCCGATAAAAGCTGGGAGAAGCCGTCCAAGCAAAATGACCTTTCTCTTCAAATCTCAAACATTTATTATTCTGGATTGGGAAATCATTTGTGTTCCTTAAAAAATAATTTTAACTTAACATTAACTATTTTACTTGTTTTATTAAAATGATGCCTTGTTTTCAAAGGTTAATTCTGTTTCTTGATATATGAGACTCCTGCATTAAAGGGAATGTGTCACCCCATTTTTTGAGTATCAGCTGCCAGCACCGCTCATCAGGGGCTTATCTACAGCATTCTGTAATGAGATAAGAAAAATGAGTTATATTATACTCACCCGGGGCCGGTCTGAGTCTGATGGGTGTTGCGGTCCGGCGCCTCCCATCTTCTATTTGTGAGTCCTCTTCTTTGCTTCCCGTTGTGGCTCCTGTGCAGGCACACTGCTCTGCCCTGTTGAGGGCAGAGCAGAGTACTGCATTGCGCAGGCGCCGGGCGCATTATAGAATGCTGTAGATAAGCCCCTGATGGCGGTGCCGGCAGCTGATGCTCGAAAAATGGGGTGACACATTCCCTTTAAACATTCATTCCATTTTAAGAGTTGATTTGTGTTAGATCTACCCTAGACTCCCATTTTTTTAATTCCTTATCCGATAAGCAGAGATAAACGAATTTGTTCGGATTTTGGCCCCGAATCTGATTTTGATATATTGGAGCCATATTCGAACACTATTCGTGCCGAATGTACGTTTAATGATCGGTTCCGAACATATCCGGTAGTTTCTACTCCCATTATCTCTAATGACGTTCTGCTGTGTTCAACGAATATTGCAAAAACAATATTCAATTCCGATCGTATTCGGAACTGAATCCAAACATATTAGCTCTTCTCTATCGATAATGACCAGACCTAATTTGTCCTAATGTCCTTTTTTGTAAACAATAGGAGGGCTTATGTTTTGTAGAAAGAGTTGTATTTGAGTGTGTCACCATGAATGAGTGCATACAATCTAACACTAAACTTTTATTAACTCTTTATGGGAAAAAAATACAATTTTTTTTACATTTTCTATTTCTTGCTTTTTGCTGCACAAATAAAGTATTTACTTTATTCTGCGGGTCATCGCGAATATGGCGATACCAAATTTATGTTGTTTTGTTTTTGTAGTCTTATTTTTTTTTTTACAATAAATATTCTGTGGGGAAAAAAATAGTTTGTTTTTGTATCGCCTTTTTCTGAAAGTCAGAATTGTTATACTTTTCCAGGAACAGAACTATTTGAGGGCTTTTTTTTTGTGTACTTTTCGTCGGGTCCATTTTCGGGTACATATGACTTTTTGATAATTTTTTATTACACTTTTTTGTGAGGTGGAATTTAAAAAACGTGCAGCATTTTTTTGTGTTTTTCTTTTTTAATATGACTTACCATTCAGTATAACTAATGTACCACTTTTTTCTGTCTGTCAATATGATAAATGAGAATAACAAATTCATTTAGGCCTTTTTGTTTGTTTTCCACATTTGCTAAACAAAAAAATAATTTTTTTTGATCATCATTTTTATTTTTCTGCAGACAGTGTTGGTGAGGGTTTTTTTTTTCTCAGGACAAGCTGTAGTATAATATGGGTTTATACAGATACAGTGATGCCCAATTAATACCATTTCTTCTTACATTTTAATACTTTTGCACAATAAAATCCCTATAAGACAATCATCTTTTTTTCTACATCATATTCAGAAAGCCATATTTTTTCATTTTTCAGAGTACATATTTCAATAGGTATTTGTTTTTTGTGTAATAAGTTGTATTTTTTTTTATTGGTACCATTTTGGGGTACATATGTCTTTCCAATAATTTTTATTTCACTTTCTGTCTGACGGAATGCCCAAAAATGGCATTTCTGCCATAGTTTTTCAGTTTTTATTGTTTTTGTGCTGTTCACTGCACAGGATAAAAATAATGGTACCTTTTTAATGTACTGGTCGTTACGAATGCAGTCATAGCAGAAATGTGTTTTTTTAGGCTTTTTTTTATTAGAATTACATCTTATTCTGAAAAAATGTGTTTTCTGTCAAGTATTGTGAAGTGGTTGAAAACACTTTTTTTAAAACTTTTTTTACAGTATTTATTGGTAATATTCTGTACTATATATGTAGTACAAAGCATTACGTAGCCTCTCCGTGTTACACTTATTGGGCACAGTCTACTAGGCTTTGACCTTTGGCAGACCTGTAGGTCAACCTTTCGCCTTCATTAGCCATAGCAATTTTCGGCTTTCTGGGATAGCACTGCAGAAAGCCGATAGAAAAATAAGAGGGAGCGATCTCCTTCTGTATCACTCTACACTTTTTGCAACACTTTAATTGCAGCAAGTAAAAAGTCAATTAAAGCAAACCTGTCACCAGAAAAAGCTATTAATCTGCAGATATGGGGTTAATCTGCAGGTCATTTGCATTACTAACCTGTCCAGAGCCTGCAGATAGCCGAACGCTGCTAAGAGAAAATGAACTTTATTCTCCCTGGTAGAATACAGTGTCAGTCACAACTAGTGCTGGTTCATTTAGTATAGAGAGCCGTTGCTGTAACCATGCCCCCGGCCCTGGTTGACAGCCATTGCCAAAGTTGAGAGAGTCTCAGTCAGAGCCGGGGGGGTGAGATTACAGCTGTCAAAATAAGAAAAGGCTGCTCACATTCCTGGCCACCGTGTCTTTCTAACCTAATACTGGAGATACCAGGAGTGCTGAGGTAAGAAGAGGTCACTCCATGGGCGGACATATCGCCAGTTCAACCGGTGCATTGCAACGGGGCCCAGAGGCTCCAGGGGGCTCCTGCAGGGTGGCTAATGAAGAGGGCAATCTGGCTGGTTTCTGATGGGGTGATGGGGAGAAGGCCATGATGGAGGTGATGGGGAGAAGGCCATGATGGAGGTGATGGGGAGAAGGCCATGATGGAGGTGATGGGGAGAAGGCCATGATGGAGGTGATGGTGAGAAGGCCATGATGGTGGTGATGGGGAGAAGGCCATGATGTAGGTGATGGTGAGGCCATGATGGGGCTGAAGGGAAGAAGGCCATGATGGAGGTGATGGAGAGGGCAATGATGGGGATGGTGGGGGAAGAGGAAATGATGGAAGTGGTGGAAAGGGCAATGATGGGGTGGGGGAGAAGGCAATGATGGTGGTAGTGGAAAAGACAATGATAGGAGTGATGGGGAAGGAGGCAATGATGGGGGGTGGAAGAGAAGGCAATGATGGAGGTGGTGGAAAGGGCAATGATGGGGTGGCAGGGGAGAAAGCAATGATAGTGGTGTGGGAGAAGGCAATGATGGGGTGGGAGAGAGGACAATAATGGGATGCGGGGAGAGGAGGACAATGAGGGGTGTAGAGGATTGGGATGGGAGGAAGGGGTACTTATAATGGACTTAGGAACTGGGGGAGGTGGAGGAAGACATTATTATTGCTTATCATGTCTAACACAGTCCCTTAGTATATAGTGTACTCACTTATTATGTCTAACACAGTCCCTTAGCATATAGTATATGTACTTATTATGTATAACACAGTCCCTTAGCATATAGTGTACTCACTAATTCTGTATAACACCATCCTTAGATACATAGTTTCCTCTTTTATTATGTATAACACCGTCCCTTATTACGTACCAGGCTCTCTAGTTATATATGGTGCCGTCCCTTATTATATAGCTTCCTCTGCTGTTATGTACAGTGCTGTCACTTACATAGTGTATTCTTGTTAATTTTGTTATTAACAGTGCCCTCTTTTATTACATAGTCCCCTCTCTTTTTAGATATAAATTAACTGCTGATGGAGGAGCCGGTTACCAGACAACCAGTCCATCATCTCCTCCATTAGAAAGGAAGCTTTCCTAGCCATCATTGCATTATACAGCTAACAAGACAGGACAGTATGTAATAAAAAACAGGGCTCTATATAATCCAATATGTAGGGAACGGTGCTGTACATAGCAAGAGAGGGCACTGCATAATAAGGGACAGCAATATACATAATAAAGGAGACTATGTAATATATATATGTATGTGTGTGGCGCAATATATATATATATAGATTTTCTGCCATAAAAGGAAGGAGGCCCAGATACATTTCTTGCACAGGGGCCCCAAGCTGTCAGTGTCTACCCCTGGGTCACTCACACTACTGTCCATAATGTCTGTCTGATCTAATACTGGAGATACCAGGAGTGCTGAGGTAAGAAGAGGCTGCTCAAACTGCTGGCCATCCTGTCTTTCTTATCTGATACTAGAGATTAGAGATGAACGAACTTGTTTGTAAAACATGTGCCAATTCAAATTCAGCATGAATGTAGCTCATTCAGATTCGGTTTCGGATTCCCGATCATTTTCCCTCCAAGTCCGCAAAATCGTTTGAGCTATTACTGTTTTGGAGTCAGGAGGATACATTTCCGAATTTAAATCGTTTGGGCTAATATTGTTGTGCAGGCACCAGTCCACATTTCCTAACCAAAATCTTTTGGGCTAATATTGTTATGCAGACACCATGCCACATTTACTAATCAAAATCGTTTGGGCTAATATTGGTGTGTGACAATAATTTTTGGAAAGGTGGAGACTCCAAGTGGGTCTCCATCTTGTGTTTTGCCTGTATTGGAAAGGGTGTCATAGCCCCATTATACTATTTCTATTCTGGGGAAATTGATACCACTTTAGTTTTGTGTGACAATAATTTTTGGAAATGTTTGGACTCCAAGTTGGGTCTCCTTCATGTGTGTTTTCGGTAGCAGCAGGGCTTCAAGACCAGTGTCAAAAACCTGTGCTACTATCCTTAAATATTTCTAAAAATAGTAATCTATGAAGCTGATATTTGTGACACCTGAGTGTGTTTGAGCAGAAAAACAGTTTGAGCTGTTGCATGAGGTATCAGGGCTCCCAGCAAAGCAGGCTTACACTACTCCTTCACCCACCTCATCTTAATTTAAACTTTAATTCAAAGCTCTAAATGGTGGCCCAGACCCTGATACCTCATGCATAGCCCATGGGTGACTGCTGCTATGCCATTATCAAATTTCTATTGTGGGTCAATTGATGTCACTTTTCCTAGTGTCTGCCACTAATTTTTGGAATGTTTGGATTCCTAGTTTGGTCTCCTTCATTTGTGTTGAAGTTTGCAGGCCTCTCAAAGTACCAGGCCTACACCTGTCACCTGTTACTCATCCACCTGTTGCTGATCAATGTTTTACATAGAAATGATGGTCCAAGCCCTGTCCCATGCATCCCTGCTGCACAATTACACCACTAATTTTACTTTGGGTCAATTGATGCCACTTTTCCTGGTGCCTGCCCCTAATTTAAGCTGTTTTGGCAGCTTTTTGGCCCCCCTGATGGTGTTGTCTATGCATTTGGTTTTGCCTCCCATCAAATTCACTTGGGTTCGGGTATGTTCGGTGAACTTGTTTGGCAAACATTTGGATGAGCTCCTAACCAATCTGAACCTTGAATGGTTCACTTATCTGTACTAGAGATACCAGGAGTGCTTAGGTAAGAAGAGACTGCTCACATCGCTGTCCATCATGTCTACTTGAACTCATACTGCTGATATCAGGAGTACTGAGGTAAGAAGAGGCCACTCACACTGCTATCCACCCTGTCTGTCTGATCTAATACTTGAGATATCAGGGTTGCTGAGGTACAAAGAGGCCACTCATACTGCTGTCCACGCTGTGCACTTGATTTGGTACTGGAGATACCAGGGTTTCTGAGGTAAGAAGAGACTGCTCACACTGCTATCCACAATGTCTTTCAAATATAATACTACCAAGGGTACTTCCTACTGCACATGCTCAAAGGCATCTGTCCTATTAACATTCTAGGACAGGTTTCTGTCAGTGTAACGAGGCAGCAGACATTTTATATTGACCATCTTCCTGTACAAAACTAGTGTGATTTTCTAGTTAAAGGTATTTAGGAATTTATTTATAATTACATTCCCTTTAGTTATATTTTTGTGTTCCTGGAGAACACTTTAGTGGTTCATCATTGTTTTAAATTACTTATTGGCTAAAATACAAGTACGGTGACTAGATGTACTATTTCTCATATAGCCGATATTTAGCACATGCTAATGTTTGTCTTCTACGGCTAATCTGAAAATGTTCATATACAGAATTATATCAGATAGCTTTAGAGAGGATGGCAGTTAATCAGTGATATTTCCAGAATTTTGGGCTCTTACAAAAACTGATTAAACTTTGATGGCGCTCTGGTAATTATAATGGACTACATTATACATTTTAATCACATTATCTGTCTTGTGGCGTCCATCTCTCTTTTAAGAGTGCTTTTATTATTATTTTTTTTATCTTTTCCAATTTTGTCCTGTTGCTAGAAATTATTCTAAAGACCAAACAAGCTCTGTTTCAATTCCTAACAGATGTTTCACTAGATTCAGTAGGTAATTTTCTGCAGTCTTCGCTATACACTCTCTTTGTTGTCCAATGTGACTGGTTTACAATATTAAATATCAGCGCCTACCTATTATTAGTTCCCTCACTCATGGTCATATAATATTTGTCACTACATGATATATATACAGTACAGACCAAAAGTTTGGATACACCTTCTCATTCAAAGTCATTTCATGACTATGAAAATTGTAGATTCACTCTCAAGGCATCAAAACTTTGAATTAACACATGTGGAATTATATAATTAACAAAAAAGTGTGAAACAACGGAAAATACTGTATGTCTTATATTCTAGGTTCTTCAAAGTAGCCACCTTTTGCTTTGATTACTGCTTTTCACACTCTTGGCATTCTCTTGATGAGCTTCAAGAGGTAGTCACCGGAAATGGTTTTCACTTCACAGGTGTGGCCTGTCAGGTTTAATAAGTGGGATTTCTTGCCTTCTAAATGGGGTTGGGACCATCTGTTGTGTTGTGCAGAAGTCTGGTGGATACACAGCTGATAGTCCTACTGAATAGACTGTTAGAATTTGTATTATGGCAAGAAAAAAGCAGCTAAGTAAAGAAGAACGAGTGGCCATCATTACTTTAAGAAATGAAGGTCAGTCAGTCCGAAAAATTGGGAAAACTTTGAAAGTGTCCCCAAGTGCAGTGGCAAAAAACATCAAGAGCTACAAAGAAACTGGCTCACATGAGGACCGCCCCAGAAAAGGAAGACCAAGAGTCACCTCTGCTGCGGAGGATAAGTTCATCTGAGTCACCAGCCTAAGAAATCGCAGGTTAACAGCAGCTCAGATTAGAGACTAGGTCAATGCCACACAGAGTTCTAGCAGCAGACACATCTCTACAACCACTGTTAAGAGGAGACTTTGTGCAGCAGGCCTTCAAGGTAAAATAGCTGCTAGGAAACCACTGCTAAGGACAGGCAACAAGCAGAAGAGACTTGTTTGGGCTAAAGAACACAAGGAATGGACATTAGACCAGTGGAAATCTGTGCTTTGGTCTGATGAGTCCAAATTTGAGATCATTGGTTCCAACCACTGTGTCTTTGTGCAACGCAGAAAAGGTGAACGGATGGACTCTACATGCCTGGTTACCACCGTGAAGCATGGAGGAGGAGGTGTGATGGTGTGGGGGTGCTTTGCTGGTGACACTGTTGGGGATTTATTCAAAATTGAAGGCATACAGAAACCAGCATGGCTACCACAGCATCTTGCAGCGGCATGCTATTCCATCTGGTTTGCGTTTAGTTGGACCATCATTTATTTTTCAACAGAACAATGACCCCAAACACACCTCCAGGCTGTGTAAGGGCTATTTGACCAAGAGGGAGAGTGATGGGGTGCTACGCCAGATGACCTGGCCTCCACAGTCACCAGACCTGAACCCAATCCAGATGGTTTGAGGTGAGCTGGACCACAGAGTGAAGGCAAAAGGGACAACAAGTGCTAAGCATCTCTGGGAACTCCTTCAAGACTGTTGGAAGACCATTTCCAGTGACTACCTCTTGAAGCTTCATCAAGAGAATGCCAAGAGTGAGCAAAGCAGTAATCAAAGCAAAAGGTGGCTACTTTGAAGAACCTAGAATATAAGACATGTCTTCAGTTGTTTCACACTTTTTTGTGAATTATATAGTTCCACATATGTTAATTCATAGATTTGATGCCTTCAGAGTGAATCTACAATTTTCATAGTCATGAAAATAAAGAAAACTCTTTGAATGAGAAGGTGTGTCCAAACTTTTGGTCTGTACTGTGTGTATATATATATATATATATTTCTCTCTCTGATTGTTGAAAGAGGCCTGTCAGGACTCAAGCGTGATGTCTATTTTATTCATTTCCAGGATTAATAGCAGAAGAATGACACAGAGCAAAGTGGCACAGTTCAAGTATTTATTAAGAAGGACCTTGGTAAATATGACAGGTTAGTGCAACTCATCGACTTCCTCTGCTAGTAAGATATTGAGGCACGCTTCTCAGTGACTCAGTTGTACCGTAGGTCTCGAATGTTCCAGGAATGTTCGCTCTGAGTTTATGACTGATATTTTCTTGTTGCTGGACAGCCCATGCTCCTCGTGCCCTTAGACCTCCAACTACTGCTTTATCTCTGTCTAATCTCTTACTCTGACTGCACTAACCAGAAAGTGTTCCCCTCGTTATCTGGCCCTGGCCCCCCCATACAGGAGCTGTTCCTGAACATATTAACTGTTTCTATCCTAAACCTGTCTGCTTCCTGAACTTATTGTTCCCACCACTGCTCTATGCCTAATCCTATCTAGCTAAATCTATGTATTAATCTTATACCTTCCTTATATCTAATACAGTTACTGATTCCTATAAGGTTCTATGCAATATAAAACATGTTTTCATATACACAGGCTATAACTGTTTTTCTAATCAAGGGAGAAGCACATGACCGTTACGGTCACCCTCTTAAAATCTGATCGTCCTGATCACGACGGTACCTGTAAAACACCAAACACATTTATATATGTACAAAATTTAGCACTCTCTTTGTCAGAGTTCTTTTCTTAAACTGACCCTTTGGCCCACACAAATAATCACCTGAACACACAGAGGTACAGTCCTTCTCCTCTTCAACACGGCACATCTGGTTTTGTTTGGTTTTGTTGCATGGGTCTGCCTGACATCGGTCCCACCCTCTTACATGATGTCAGGTGTGGTCCAAGAAGTATAAGATTGTCTCTTGTACATCATATATTTTTGGGTGCAACTGTGATTGAAAAGCTGACTGACACAAGAAGAGAGAGCTGTTCTTTGAGATTAGTGCTGAAAAAACACTGGCAATTGCTCTCACTTTATGGAGTCTACAATTTTATGTAAAGTTTACAATATACATGGAAACAGCAGTCAATGAGCCTCAATTATGATCCATTTTTTACATGTATCATGGCCCGGTGATTGAAAAGTGAGTAGCGAAGTGCAATTCTTTGTTGGTGTCATGGGCAAACTGCAGTCTAAAGATACAGGCAAAACCATGTCATCTTGTAGAGAGTGCCCAACATTTAACACACTTTCATTTTGACGAGCAAATGTCTTTCCTTTGAAGCTTATTGCCATTAAGGTTAGGGCTACGCAGCAACTTTTGCTTTGAAAGTCATTGCACAACCGAAGATTGCTCAGTGCTGCTGCTACATCATTGCACTTTAGAAGTGAGTAGGATCGTATTGCAATTTGCAATACGTACACTACTGTGACCAAAACAAGCAAGTTGACAAAAATCAGGCTCAGTTGCAGTCACGCTAGTGTAGGTATCACAAAGTGAGCCCTTTCTATAGTGCAATGAAGTAGCAGTGGCACTGAATGAACTGCTGTTGCATCCAAAGTTGCCATGAAGCTCTAGCTTCCTTTCAGACAGCCGTAGAGTTAAATGCAAAAATTGCGTCAATGGAAACTAAAGGTTTTTTTTAAGCCATCATTCAATTCCAATATGGCATTTAAGAATCTAAGCCTCTATACACATAGGATGAAAATGGGCCAATGAATGGCCATTCTTCAGTAGAATAATAAATGATTCACCCTTCAATATTGGCCCAAAATGCATATCAGAGGACAACAGCCAATTTTCTATTTTTATCCCACCAACAATGCAGCTAGGTCATTGGTCTGAAAAAAAATAGAACATGACCAGCATTTTGAAAAGTTCTGAATGTTCGTCAGTCACTATCGGTTTACACGAACTTGTTTCCTCTACCAGCCGACAATCGTTCGTTATGGTCAAAATAGGCCATGTTTTCACTTATATTCACTACTGTAGGACCTCAGTGCATAAGGCATCCCGCTCATCCATTTTGCCCTGGACTTGCCAGCTTCAACCTTATTGAGAATCTGCCGCATCATGAACATTCTGCTCCCTGCATGACTTTTAGACCACGTTTCCTTCTCCGTTCCTGCTGCTGATGTGAACTGTAACATCCCTGGGTGCTCCAGCATTATCCAGCACCCGTCTGACTGTGCCCGCGCTTCTTCACTTAACAACGTTGCGTAGCTGCTATGGCATCCATGGCTTAGAGCCCTTGTGGACCCTCTAGGCGTGCTCGCCCTTCTGACTAAATCCTACAACCTACACTAGCTGTTAATAAGGCCCACTAGTATGCCCCCATCTAGTGGCTCATTTCAGAACTACGCTTACCCTTTCTATGTACTCTATACTACAAGTACCCTCCTCTAATGTTCCCAAAGGAAACACTATCTTACCCTAATCTGTAAAGAACATATTACAATACAATAACATGATAAATCATAATATCTTACAATATGGTAACACATAGTTGTGGCAGTACCAAAAAGACAGTTGGTAATACACAACTGTGTAGCAGCACCAAAACACAATAGTATATTTACATTAATAGCATCTTTACATGAAAGTTCTTAAAGGGGAGGAGGTATAAAAGGGGTGTTCCATTCCAATCCCCTACACATATACTACTGTGGCCGGAGGAGCGTGGGTCATGGTACTGTCTAAGCCCAACGTGGCTCCACAACTATTCTTCACTGGTGAAGTCAGGTCACAAGTGTCAGGGCAACTACTCGCTGCCAATGTCAGGGCGTAAGTGTCAGTCTCATATACAGTCCCTCATGGACAGCGCGTGTGCTGTACTCATGGTCACATAGCGTACAGCACCCGGTTCTCTGGCAGTCACTGGACACACACTGCACATCCCGCTCTCCCTGGTCCCTGCTGTTGGTGGCGGGTGAAGCTGGTCTGCATGGTACTGGAGCTCCGGGCCGGAGCGCTCCTGTGACTGCTGTAACACCCGGCTCTGCTCTGCTCTGTGTGCACGGCTTTGCTCTGCATGGTTTTGCTCTGCATGGCTCTGCTCTGCAGCGGTCTCTTTCTCTGGATTGCTGCTGGGCACGCTACTCCCCTTAACGCAGCAGTCCCCGTCCTTCAGGTCAACTGTAGCACGGCCTGTGGAAGCCCTGGTACACTCTGGTGGGGGAAGCAGAGCGCGCTGCTCACACATCTGCACTGGCGCCACACTGACCTGCTGCATGCGCTTTTCTGGCTCGCCCTGCTCCCCTTGGTCAGGAGGAAGGTCCGGCTCACTCAGGCTTCAGGGGAAGGGTCGCCTCCTTCAAGCATCCCCCCTGGTACAGTGAATGCAGCCTCTCTCAAGTTCCGGACCCGGCACGCAGGTACCCGCTGTCTCTTCATCCCCCTACATATTCATAGCACTGGAGAGCAATATTCTACCATTAAAGATGATATTGTGCTAGCCTCACTGTTCTGAAATTAAATGGTTTGGGAATGTGTTAATTATCTATGTGGACTCAAATATACCACTAGCAATTGCATGCTTTCCAGCATCACAGGTGCCAGTAGCTTCACTGTAAAACTCCAGACATATTTTGAAATCAGTAAAATGGAGCCACTTGGGTACTATACTGTGGGCAATTGATTTTGGAGCAGCAATATTGACTGAAGGGAACAATGGAAGCTGTAATATCTGGATGACAACTGAGCTGGAGGCTCCGCAAACAGAGAACTATAAGCAGTGGCAAAGTAATGGAACTTCAGAATACATTCATTAATGTAGCAGGGTTGAATAGATCATGAGACTCCCTGTATTGATGTTGCAAATCCCAGCGATGTAGCACAGTTTAGTAGATCTAGTGACTAAAATAATGATATAACAGAGCCAAGCAATATAGCAGAGCTGAGTACTGTAGCAGAGCTACAGGTGACTCACTGGAGTGAAGTTAAGCAAAGTGGAACAGCAGAAACAATCATAGAAAGCAATGGCTAGCACCTCCGAAGCCTGAATAATCAGATGGCGAGCCCCTGCTTAAGTCGGTTTATGAGGCTGGATAGTGTGACCTCAGAGGTGCATGCTGGGGATAAGATGGTAACCCGCTATACAGAGTAACAGGAGACAAGCAGATATTAAGTTTTGTCATTCAAATACTAAATTCTGCTGTGTAACATAGCTCATTACTCTCCAAAAAATTTAAAATGGATGCATGTTACTCTGCTGTACAAGAAAAGTCCTCAAAAGAAGAATCTACTCAGCTACTGACTGTAGCTGCATCTCACAGGCTTCCTGGTCCATAACTATTGGTTCAAGCTCCACCTCACACAATTTGCACCATGTTCCTATTGGCTGAAAACTTACCTCACGGACTTCCTGCTCTGCAGCTGTTTGCTCAAACTTCATTCCGTGGACTTCCTGATCTTCTCACCCCATGCATGCATCCCAAACATAATTCTAGTATCAGTAAAAGCTCTCCACTCCATTTTAGTTGCTTCTTATTGCATTTTCTCCCACCAATGGGGGGTTTACTTGAAAGAGAGCAGACAGCTTTTGACATTAACAGTACTATGTTCATAGACTCATAGTGTATTCAGGACTATGGAGAGGGCAAATATTTACCAGGCCCAACTAACTTGAAGCCAACTGCCAACTGCAAATAAAGTTGAAGGTGTCACACATTCCTTAAAGAAAAAACAGCTACATTTGTAAAGACTTCAATTAATTATTTACACGTGGGATAGTTTTCTTGTTTTCTTCTAAAGGCACATACAAACATCCGTAGATCTAAAGGCCCCGTTACACATAGCGAGATCGTTAGCGAAATCGCTGAAAAGTCACCGATTTTGTGACGCAAGAGCGATCTCGCCAGCGATCTTGCTACTTGTGACACATAGTGGCGACCGACCCCCCGCTGCGATATCGCTGATCATGCTCGAATGTCCTGGGCCATTTTTTCATCGTTGGTGTCCCGCTGGCCAGCATGCATCGCTGTGTTTGACACCATAACAACGACGAGCGACCTTGTTGGCGACTCAGAACTCACGCTATCGAGGTCTGAGTCGTCAAAATAGCTGCTGTGTGCCGAGGTCGTTATACAGATTTCCGCATCATTGCTGCATTGTTGAGTAGATCTGCCTGTTTGACAGCTTACTAGCGACCATGTAGCAACGCACCAGCGATCCTTACCAGGTCGTATCGTTGTGGGAATCGATGGAGCGTCGTTATGTGTAACGGTACCCTAAGTCCCATCACAATTTGCAATGCATGGACTGGCCACGGGTCTCCCAACTGGAGCATGGCAGCTTCATATATGAGACATTACACTCCGGTCAGGAGATCCATGTTCAGTCTGCCCATTGTAGTCCGTGTTCCTCATGGGTGTGATTTGTTTTTTGCACAGAACTTACAGTACTCATCAGGCAATTAAGTGAATAAATCTTTCAGGAAAAGCTGGCCAGAAAAAATAATTAGGCAAGTTGGCAACCCTGACTGGATCTCTAGAAGTATCAATGATAAGCTGAGCAGGAAATGTGTTGAAGGTCCAGACAAAAGTCAAGCTTCTTTTGTACATCCTGGTAACATGCATTAACTTGCATTTTAACAACGCAGATCTTCTGGTGACTGGTTCAGAAAAGAGCGACCAGAATGGTGACCGGTCTGCAAACCCTGTCTTATGAGGAAAGGTTGCAGGATTTGGGAATGTTTAGTTTGCAAAAGAGAAGACTGAGAGGAGACTTAATAGCTGTCTACAAATATCTAAAGGGCTGTCACATTGTAGAAGGATCAACTTTATTCTCATTTGCACAAGGAAAGACTAGAAGCAATGGGATGAAACTGAATGGGAGGAGACACAGATTAGATATTAGAAAAAACTTTTTGAAAGATAGAGTGATCAATGAGTGGAACAGGCTGCCACGAGAGGTGCTGAGTTCTCCTTCAATGGAAGTCTTCAAACAGAGGCTGGACAGGCATCTGTCTGGGATGATTTAGTGAATCCTGCTTTGAGCAGGGGGTTGGACCAGATGACCCAGGAGGTCCCTTCCAACGCTACGATTCTAGGATTCTATGTTAGTAATTTGACTATATTCCCATTTCTAACAAATGGGAACATATATGGGAATATACATAAAACAGACCACCCTTTATACAGAACTGAGAAATGTAAATTTCTCTGCACAACAGATGTTGGTGAGATTTATAAGAACGGTATAGAAAGTGTCCTGCAGCACATTCCAAAAAAAGAGTACAATATGAAGAAAAGCAATGTATCCATTTGGTATTGTGGACAATAATCAAAAAAAAAAGTGTCATCGCTGACTGAGTCATCAAACACAAATATAAAAAAATAATTTTATTATTCATCCACAAACAATATCCAAGCGTGAGAAATACCCTCTATAGTTCGAAACGTTGCTTGAATATCGTGGATAGAAGAATAAAAGGATTTTTTTATTGCTTTTCTCTGAAAGCAATATCTGAGGTTGGATCATAACAGAAGAAATCCTGTCGCTGATACCCGGAGAGAGCTGTTTTCTCTATTAATAAAAAAATATATGGAGTCTAATCTGCAGGGAATGTAAAATGCTGCAGGATGATAAAAAAAAAAAAAAAAGATTTACGAAATTATTGTAAATTTGGTGAAATTGTTTTTGAACAGAACTAAACAGGAACTAAATCAGTTACAAGAGTAAAAGAGCATTATCCCACGATCTGTATGATCATATAAGAGAGAATATGATACAATGTTATGTCCTAAATTATTACTAGAGGTATCTCGTAAAAGCCTTTCTGAAAATCCAATGTTCCGTTCTATCACCGCAAAGTCTTATACTGTCACAAAACAGCGAACATAATTCTGAAGGCAGCCTAAAAAATGAAAAATCTCCTAAAATACTTGTTATGTTCCCCCCTTATGTACCGTATATCACTTGTATATTTCACACGATTTAACGTGCTTACTTGAATAAGAGTTTAAAAAAAAGTTGACACTTCTAATCTTGGAAAACCCATTGAAATTATATTTTATTTTGGCTGAAAATCAAATTAGAGAGTATATAAACTTATATACAGTATATCACAAAAGTGAGTACACCCCTCGCAGTTCTGTAAACATTTTATTATATCTTTTAATGGAACAACACTGAAGATATGACACTTTGATACAATGCAAAATAGTCAGTGTACAGATTGTATAACAGTGGAAACTTGGTGTTCCCTCTAACTTAACACACAGCCATTAATGTCTAAACCGCTGGCAACAGAAATGAGTACACCCCTAAGTGAAAATAACCAAATTGTGCCCAAAGTGTAGTGATGAGTGAACCCGTGGATGTTTGGGTTTGGCCAGACTTTTTAACCCCTTCAAGACCTTGCCCTTTTTCATTTTTGCGTTTGTTTTTGCTCCCCTTCTTCCCAGAGCCATAACTTTTTTCCATCAATATGGCCATGTGAGGACTTGTTTTTTGCAGGACGAGTTGTACTTTTGAATGACACCATTGGTTTTAACATATGGTGTACTAGAAAACAGGGAAAAAAATTCCAAGTGCGGTGAAATAGCAAAAAAGTGCAATCCCACACTTGCTTTTTGTTTGACTTTTTTACTAGAATCACAAAATGCTAAAACTGACTTGCCTTTATGATTCTCCAGGTCATTATGATTTCATAGACACCAAACATGTCTAGGTTCTCTTTTATTTAAGTGGTGAAAAAAATCCAAAGATTGTTAAAAAAAAAGTGACATTTTCCGATATCCGTAGCATCTTCATTTTTCGTGATCTCGGGTTGGAGGTGGTTGGAGCGCCCCGCGGGGCCTGGGGGTACTCGGTACCGGGCCCGTCGACTTCAATGGGGGACGGTGTCACGGCAGCGGCAACCCGGTCCATGGCCCAGAGGCGTCCAGTAATAAAATAGGGGAATGTTGTGTGGGATTTATGTGGTAAAAATGAAGATAAAGTTTATAGATGGTTAAATACGTGACGCCACCTGTGGTATTCTGGTCAGAGGTGACCAGTGCTGCGGTGTTGTCCCCCTGAGACTGTTGGTGTGTTGCAGCTGAGGTGAAAATAGCTCTCCACAGGTAGAGCAATAGTCCCAGGGCAAAGATGTTAGATTAATAGTCAAAATGGCTGTGAACGTTGGGGTGCAGAGAAATGAGAGAAAGACACAGAGAGGTGCAGTTTCTTTACCTTTTACTGGCAATTGGCTGCAATCCGGAGTACCACATACAGGTGATGGAATGAGTCCGGCTCGCCTGGAGGCATTCAGGGGATCCACCTTGCCAGGTGGGGATTTTGGACCTTCCTTCTGCGCTTTGTGTGTGGGTCTCCGCTGTTTATAACTAAGCTGCGACCCTCAATTGTGTGATGATTTCACTAACCTGTACGGCTGTCAGCATGAGCCTATTCCATGGGTACTGTCCTTTTCACCCTTGACCCTTGGCTCCTTATCTGCTGCCGTGCCCTCAGGTGTTCAATGTTGCACAGAAATTTACAATCCCCTGTACTTTCAGATTCGACGATCAGAACATACAGCTCCTGACCACCCAGGACTCTGGCGTCCCTTTCTCTCTATTAGCGCTTCGCTCAGGGGTCTGCTATATGCAGTATTTTAGCTTCCCAGAGCCTCTCCGTCTCTGCTCATGTCCTTTTCCTCTTCATAGATCAGCTGCCTGTCTTGAACTGACAGGATCTTTCAGAAAGATCTTTTTACCTCACGTTTAACTGCCTTGTAATTTGCTCACAGCTGCTTTCGTTTCCATGACAACTCCCTCAGCTCACCTCTAGCTGACTCACCAACCTGTTATGATTGAGTCATCGAGGAGGAAAAAACAAAGCACAAGCTCAGCCCAGAAAATCAGAGAGGTTGGAAACTAACGGATTGCAGACCCCTAATACTATCACATAACTAGCAGTAGCCGTGGAGTGTTCCTACGGTGATCCTAGACACCTCGTCACAGCCGGAGATCTACATTAGCCTAAAGAGAGAAAAGGGAAAAACTGACTGCCCCAGAGCAGACCCCAAAGCAATAGACAGCCCCCAACATATAATGACAGTGAAACAAGATGAAAACACTAACACAGATAGAAAGATAGGTTGAGCAAACGATGGGGCCCAAGCTAACTAAAAAGGACAGGATAGAAAAGCTGCTGTCTGCAATCCGAGAAAACCCTGCTAAAAAATATTACCAACACAACTGATAAGCAAAAAGGACCCTGAAGTCACTAGACTTCAAACCCTATATCAGCACTCAGAATATTCTGGAAGCAGAGCAAAAGAGAACACTGATCAAGGAAAAAGAATCCAGCACACCCCCGGCCGGGGATGGCTGAACTTCAAAAAACAAGGTAAACAAAACCAAAACTAATAAGTTCAATAGCAGAGCAAAAACTTATCTTTGGGAAGCAGGAATCAGACTGGTCTCCAAGAATCCAGCAGAGAAATCACCAGCGACTCAGAAGGGCGTCGGCTGCCTTATATCCAGTCAGAAGTTCCCGTTACCCAGTCACCATCCACCTGATCAGGTGTTTGGTAATCAGCCTCACTACCTTCCTTCACCAGAAGAGGGAGATCCTCGGACACAAAAGATAAATGAACAGATGAGCTCACAACACCAACCCCCTCTGCTGGCCAGAATTTATAAGGTGTCTCCCTTTTCTGACCTGCAGCAGGAATAGTGATTTTTAATCTCTGTTACCTAGCATGGGGGTCCCTTTTCTGCCTCCAAGCATGACTTCACTTCTTAGATGGAGGCAATGTCACTGTGACAACCGGACTCTGGGGTGTCACATGAGGGCTTATTTTTTGTGAGCCAAGCTGACGTTTTTATTGATACCATTTTGGTGCAGATACGATCTTTAGATCGCCTGTTATTGCATTTTAGTGACCAAAAAAACATAATTCTGGTGTTTTGACTTCTTTTTTCTCTCTACGCCATTTACCGATCAGGTTAATCCTTTTTTCCATTGATGGATCGGGCGATTCTGAATGTGGCAATACCAAATATGTTTAAGTTTAATTTTTTTATTGCTTTATTTTGAATGGGGCAAAAGGAGGGTGATTTAAACTTTTTTATATTTTTTTATTTTTTAAAAACATTTTTTTTTAACTTTTGGCATGCTTCAATAGTCTCAATGGGAGACTATAAGCTGCCATAACCTGATTGGCTCTGCTACATAGAGGCGATGATCAGATCACCTCTATGTAGCAGAATGGCTAACTTGCTATGAGTTCCGACCACCGGGTGGCGCTCATAGCAATCCAGCAGCGACAACCATATAGGTCTCCAGGAGACCTCTGGTGGTCATGCCAACCCACCGGTGACCCGTGATGCAGATCACAGGTGGGCGATTTGACTGCGGCATTTAACGAGTTAATAGTTGCGGGTGGATCGCGATTCCACCAGCGACTGTTTCGGGCACATTTCAGCTGTTCAATACAGCTGATATGTGTCGGGAAAGATGTGGGCTCAGCGCCGAAGCCCACATCAAAGGGAGGAAAGCGGCCTTCTCAGTACAGGTACGGTGGAGGTCGTGACGGGGTTAAAAGTCCAGTTCGGGATCTGAACTTGACCCTGGAAACCGAACCCCATATAAGTCAATGGGGACCCAAACTTCAGTGCTGTAAAATGGACGGAGTAAGGGCTGGGGGTCCGAAAAGGAAGAAAGATGTGGGTAAGAGCAGAAGAATTGCCCTGCAAACAAATGTGATGACTTCGGGTAAGTTCACACTGGGTGCTTTTGATGCTTTTTTTGGCAGGAAAGAAACTGCAGCAAAAACGCAGGTTTAGGTGCGGATTTGGTGTGGTTTTTGTGTCTCTTTGCCTATGCTAAAGTCAATGACTTTTCTGCAGAAAAAAATGCTACAAATAATGATACCTGCATTTATGCAGCATTTTTTCAAGTCAATGGGTGAAAACCGCTGCAAAAACACTGAAAGAAGTGACATGCTCTATTGTCCAAAAAAAATCAGCGAAGTACAAAATCCTGATGACACAAAAAAGCAATGTGTGTGCATGAGATT
The DNA here is from genome assembly GCF_039654945.1 of Dendrobates tinctorius. NCBI lineage: Eukaryota > Metazoa > Chordata > Amphibia > Anura > Dendrobatidae > Dendrobates > Dendrobates tinctorius. The sequence continues at coordinate 37,784,775 of NW_027361743.1, read as the reverse complement.
TCTGAAATCTCATAGGCTTTGCTGGTACTGTAAAAATCAGCTGAAAATTAGCATTAAAAAAACGCAGCAAAAACGCCCAGTGTGAACAAACCCTTAAAGGGGTTATTTCGCCATAGCAATCACGGTAAAATGGGAAGTAAATGAATGAAATAAAAATGTTAATGGCTTGCTACTGAAAAATTTCACCCACAAAGCAATGGAGAGAGTATCCCCACATAAGATTATCAAAAATTTAAGCCACAGAGCTTGGGACAGAGTACCCCCACATAAGATAACAGTAAATTTCACCCACAGAACACGTTATCACATTTCTCTGATAAAGTCGATTAAAAATTACACACCCTCAGGCACCCTCGCTGAGCCCCTAGTCCATTAATTTATGCAGCAGATATTGGACAGGCCACAGCACTATTTGGGTACAACGTAGCCCAGTAAATGTATATTGGAAAGTCAGGGTGCAAACGTCTGTCCCGCACGTCTGTCCCGCACCCGGTCTCTCTTAGGTGGCACATGCGCAGTACTCAGGGGCTCGCAGCGTATGTCACCTTGCTTTCCAGTCACCACCGGACACATTGCACATCTCTCTCCTGTCTCCACAAGTGGTGGCGGAGGTACGTGGATGCGGGCCTGTGTGGTAGCCGTGCTCCAGGGACGACACACTCTTCCTTGCGTGCTGTGGCTGCTGCAGCTTAGCCACACCCCCTACTTTCGGGTGCAAAGGTTTGTCAGTTCTGGACCCGGCTCAGAACAGGTACCCGCAGCCCGGTCTTCCTCCTTACACTCCACCTCTTATTTAGCTCGCCATTACACAGGCAAGAGTTCCTGCAGCAAACGACACTCTTCCATCTCTTGGATGATTCGCTGCCAAATAAATTGGCCTTGTTTGTAACGGTTGGGTGGTATTCCATCTGTTGTCCGTTCTTTGCGGCGTAAGTCAGGTTGAGTAGTGGAGTCAGGTTGAGTGGGCGAGGATGGGGATGCACCCTGGTTTAACCACTTTACTCCCAAGGGTGGTCTGCTTGTTAATTCCCGGGCCAATTTTTACAATTCTGACCACTGTCCCTTTATGAGGTAATAACTCTGGAATGTTTCCATGTATCCCGGTGATTCTGACATTGTTTTCTCATGACATATTATACTTCATGTTAGTGGTAAAATTGCATTCATATAACTTGTGTTTATTTGTGAAAAAAACGGAAATTTGGCGAAAATTTTTAAAATTTCGCAATTTTCCAAATTTGAATTTTTATGCTCCTAAATATGGCACTCAAAAACCTTAATAAATAACATTTCCCACATGTTTACTTTACATCAGCACAATTTGAGAGCTAAAATTTTTTTGTTAGACGTTATAAGGGTTAAAAGTTGACCAGCGATTTCTCATTTTTACAACACAATTTTATTTTTAAGGACCACGTCACATTTGAAGTCACTTTGAGGGGTCTATATGATAGAAAATACCCAAAAGTGACACCATTCTAAAAACTGCACCCCTTAAGGTGCTCAAAACCACATTCAAGAAGTTTATTATCCCTTCAGGTGCTTCACAGGAATTTTTGAATGGTTAAAAAAAAAATGAACGTTTAACTTTTTTTTCACAAAAAAATTACTTCAGGTTCAATTTTTTTTATTTTACCAAGGGTATCAGGAGAAATTTGGCTGGAAAAGTTATTGTGCAATTTGTCCTGAGTACGCCAATACCTGATATGTGGGGGGAACCACTGTTTGGGCGCATGGCAGAGCTCGGAAAGGAAGGAGCGCCGTTTGACTTTTTCACTGCAAAATTGACTAGAATTCAGATTGGATGCCATGTCACATTTGGAGAGCCCCTGATGTGCCTAAACAGTGGAAACCCCCCCACAAGTGACCCCATTTTGGAAACTAGACCCCCCAAGGAACTTATCTAGATATGTGGTGAGCACTTTGAAACCCCAAGGGCTTCACAGAAGTTTATAACGTACAGCCGCACAATTAAAAAAATCATATTTTTTCCACAAAAATTATCTTTTCACCCCAATTTTTATTTTCCCAAGAGTAACAGGACCCCAAAAGTTATTGTGCAATTTGTCCTGAGTACGCTGATACCCCATATATGGGGGTAAACCACTATTTGGGCGCATGGCAGAGCTCGGAAGGGAAGCAGCGCAATTTAACTTTTTGGGCTGCAATTGAGATCGGACGCCATGTCACGTTTGGAAAGCCCCTGATGTGCCAAAACAGTGGAAACCCCCAATTCTAACTCCAACCCTAACCCTAGCCCTAACGGGAAAATGGAAATAAATAATTTTTTTTAAATTTTATTTTCCCTAACTAAGGGGGTGATAGCGGGGGGTTTGATTTACTATTTTTGGCGGGTTTTTATTTTTGGCAGCTGTTGCGCACTAAAAGACGCTTTTTATTGTAAAAATAGTTTATGCATCACTACATTTTGAGAGCTATAATTTTTCCATATTTTGACCCACCGAGTCATATGAGGTCTTATTTTTTGCTGGACGAATTGACGATTTTATTGGTACCATTTTCAGGCACGTGACATTTTTTGATCGCTATTTATTCCGATTTTTGGTACGCAGAATGAGCAAAAACCAGCGTTTCATGAATTTCCTTTGGGGGGTGCGGTAAAATTGATAAAGGGGTTTTATTCTTCGGGTCAGTACAGTTACAGCGATACCTCATTTATGTCTTTTTTATGTTTTGGCGCTTTTATGCAATGAAAACAATTTTATATAAAAAATAATTATTTTTGCATCGCTTTATTCTGCGAGCTATAACTTTTTTATTTTTTCGCTGATGATGTTGTGTGGTGGCTCGTTTTTTGCGGGACAAGATGACGTTTCAGCGGTACCATGGATATTTATATGCGTCTTGTTGATCGCGCGTTATTGAACTTTTTGTTCGGCGGTATGACAATAAATCATTATTTTTTGCTTTTTTTTATTTTTATTTTTTAAGGGGTTCGCTAAAGGGGTTAACTAATGGGACAGTTTTATAGGGTGGGTCATTACGGACATGGCGATACCAAATATGTGTACTTTTATTTTTTGTTTTTATTTTCAAAGAATGAATTTATTAGGGAATTTTTTTTTTTTTTCAATTTATTTAGCGATTTTTTTTTTTTTTTTTATTATTTTTACCCTTTTTTTTTTTTTTACTTTATTATAATGTCCCAGGGGGGACATCACTGTCATGTGACAGCGATCTGTCACAGGCACTGCTGCAGGCTTCCTCATGCCTGCGCTCTGTGGGCAGTGAGGAAGCCAGCTCCCTGCAGGCCCCCGAAGGTCCCCGTCGCCATATTGGATCCGGGGACCTGCAGGGAGGGAGGCCCCCGCAGCAGCGCTGCACATTGCGCTGCTGTGGGGGTCTCAGGGAAACCCGGAGGGAGCCCCCTCCCTGCCGATGCTTCCTTTAACCCCCGGTACACCACGATCGCGGTATGCCAGGGGCTAACGTGTCGGGGGCGGTCCGTGACCGCCCATGACACATAGTGCCGGGTGTCAGCTGTGATAATCAGCTGACACCCGGCCGCAATCAGCTGCGCTCCCCCCGTGAGCGCAGCTGATCGCACTAGACGTACTATTCCGTCCTTGGGACTTAGGTCCCAGGTCACATGGATGGAATAGTACGTCTAATGTAGGAAAGGGGTTAATGGAGCAGCCATCTCGGGAGCTTCAGGCTCCTGTTCCTCTTCTGGGTCAAGTGGCGGGTCAGAGAATTCTTCTTCCTCATAGTCAAAAGCTGTAGAAAGGAGTGTTTCAGGGGCGATGTACACTATCTGGTTGATCTGGATTTTGTGACAAGCAAGGATGCAGCATATTTCGATGGACTACTCGAGTGGGGGCGTCTTCTATCCCCATCACGTTGAACCTCATTGACAGGACCATCAGATCTGATCCGGCAATTCATCCGGTACGGAGTCCTTTCCCACCGTTATTTCAATTTGCCTCGAGGATGTTTGTCACCAACCAACACTCGGTCCCCAGCCTTGAGAGCTGTCCCTTGCAGGGGAGTCATCTCATGGTGTTCAAGCTCCCAAAACTTGGTCTGCACAAGTCAATGGAGAGTCTGCAAATGATACAGATGTTCACAGACCCAGGTGGACACTCCCGTACGTGGGTAGTCCTCCTCTTGATCCAAATCCAGCTCAATGATTTCTTGCCCTTTTTGGCCGAACAGCAGGGTGTAGGGCGTATATCCAGTTGAGCTGTGCACCTGATTATTGTACACCCAGACTAATTCAGCCACATACTCAGGCCAGCGAACCTTCCTGTTTTCCTCCAACGTCCTCAGCATCTGAATCAGCGTCAAATTGAAACGCTCGCAGGCTCCATTTCCTTGTGGATGGTAGGGTGTTGTCCTGGATTTCTCAATCTGATAGAGGCGATGTAGTTCTTCCATCACTCGTCCTTGAAAACTGGCACCTTGGTCAGAGTGAATTCTCTTCGGACAACCGTACACTCGGATGAAGTCTCTGCAAATGGCCTTTGCCGCCAACTCAGCAGTCTGATCCCGGGTCGCAATCACCACAGCAAATTTGATATAATGATCGGTCATCACCAGACAGTGTTCATATCCCAGGTGAGCTGGACCCAAAGTCAATTAGTTGATCATTACAACCTCTAGGGGAGCAGAAATCATGATGGTCTGCGTAGGGGCCCTCTGTTTCAGAGGCTTAGCTAGTTTACAGTTCCTGCATCGCTGACAGGCTTCATCTACTGTATTCTTCAGCTGAGGATGATAGACCAGCTTCTACAGCCACTGGAATGTCTTCTCCAGGCCAAAGTGGGCCCTTCTCTCATTAGCTTCTGTGGCCACCTCGCTGAGCAACATTTCTGGGAGGACCACTTGTCAGGTGACTCCCAACTCCCGTGCTAATTGCACTTTATGATACAGCAAGCCATCTTCCAGTTGGAGCCTCAGCCAACTGCCATAGGATCGGCAGGGTCCCTGGGGACAGGGCAACTCTCTCTCTTTGGCTGGGAAATTGTCTTAACACCACTCACTGCCCCAACTGAGTGAACTTCCCATCTTCCTGCTGCAGCCGTACCCAGTCATCACGGAGTCGTCCCAGTATATGTTTTCTGGAAGACTCCCTGTTATGTCCCTGCGCTGCCGCCAGCGTCCTGGTGGAATTCTGAAATCCAGGAATCTCGTGAGTTATTCTGGATAAAGCATTGGCATGTGTGTTCTCAGCTCCTCTTAAATACGCGATCTTGTATTGGTATTTGGCCATATGGGCCACTCATCTCTGCTCCAGGGCCCTCAGTTTCACATTTTCCAGGAGGGCCAGGGGACTGGTTTTGGTGCGTACCAAGACTTCAGAGCCAGACAGGTACTCAGCGAACTTCTCAGTCATGGCCCACACCAACGCCAGTAGTTCCAGCTTGAAAAAAAATGTAATTTTCTGGATTTCGTTCAGAGATGTGGAGGGACTGGCTTGCATAAGCAATCACTCGCTCTTTTCCATCCTGCATTTGTGACAGTACAGCTACTAGTCCATGCAGGTTTCAGTCAGTGTGAAGGATGAAGGGTTGAGAGAAGTCTGCATAGGCCAACACGGGTGCTTCAGTCAGGGTCATCTTTAGGGCTCAGAAAGCTTCCTTCTGGCAATCTCCACACTGGATGGTCCGATTCTTTGCACCGGATGGCACCCCTTTCAACAACTCCAGCAGCAGATTAGCAATATGAGTGAAGTTTTTCACGAACTGTTGATAGTACCCAGTAAGTCCCATAAAGACCCAGACATCCTTCACGGTTTTCAGGTGGGCCAGCCTGTACTGCTGCTATCTTCTCACGCGATAGTCTCACTCCTTCAGTGGATACAACATGCCCCAGATATTCAATCTGCTTGCGAAAGAGATGACACTTCCAGGGTTTCACTTTCAGGCCGTGCTTCTGTAGCCGGCTAAGCACTTGCTCCAGCCATTGCAGGTGCTCCTCAAAGGTAGCTGCATAAATGATGATGTCATCCAAATAGATGAGGGTAGCCTCAAAGTTCAAGTCTCCCAAACATATCTCCATCAATCGTTAAAAGGTCACGGGTACCTTGGTAAGGCCGAAAGTCATCCGACTGAATTAGAACAATCCCAAGGGCAGTAAGAATGCTGTCTTCGCCCAGTCATGCTCGGACATGGGGACTTGCCAATATCCACTGGCCAGATCCAATGACGAGAAGTACATAGTGCCATGATCCAGGTTGGATTATGACAGATAAATGCACTAGTAAACTATTTTTTTCCTTAAGCTGTGTGCTTAAAGATAGTTTTGCCCCCGGTGGCCATAAGGGTCATTGCACTGTGGTGGTTTCAGTTCTAGTTTTGCCCCCGGTGGCCGTTAGGGTCATTGCACTCTGGTTACTTTAGTTAGTGCACGTGATTATGAAGCAGGTGTGATTGCTGGCTCTTACCTATAAAAGAGTGTCAGGTGGTTGCAATCACTGTTGGTGATAGTGGTCATTTCCAACCATCCTTGGTGGAGGATGGAGCTAGAGAGAGTTCCTGGCAGCTCAGACAAAGTTTGGTGAAGTAGCAGCGATTCTGGAGGAAAGCTGCATTCTGGTGGTGGACTCTGTTGCTGGGAGCAAGAGCAACAGAGCAAAGCTAAGTGGTGTTATCCCTGTTTGTGACTTCCCTTATGTGTGTTTTAGTGCAGTGGTGGGATTAGTTTCTGCACCATCCAATTCATTAGAAAGGGCTAGGTGCAGGGCGAGCTAGGGTTCTTAGGTTCCAGCTCGGCGACAGGTGCGGAGCCTGTATAGGGACTGATAGGAGTGTAGAGACTGGCTCAGGGGAGTGCTGGAAGTCTCCACGTCCCCGTTCCCTATCGCAGGCCCCTCCATTGTATCAGTTTCCCTGGTGTTTCCCTTTATTATTTAAATTCGTCCTGCTGGAGGCGGTGTATCCAGTTATACGTGTAATACTGAAATTCGCCTGCTGGAGGCGGTGTATCTGGCTGCACGTTATATTATTTAAATTCGCCCTACTGGAGGCGGTGTATCCAGGGTCACGTGTGTGATAGAAATTCGCCCTGCTGGAGGCGGTGTGTCCAGTCACACGTTGACCATCACACTTAGCTTTTCCCAAGGCAGACAAAGATTCCTCGATTCTCAGTAGTGGGTACGAGTCTCGCACGGTGCAGGCGTTCAGTTTCCGGTAGTCTACACAAAAGCACAGGGTCCCGTCCTTCTTCTGTACTAGGACAAGTGGTGCAGCCCACGGACTTTGGCTCTCTTGAATGACGCCACTCAGCAGCATAAGAGCCAACATATCTTTCACTTCCTGGTACATTTGTGGTGGGATTTGTCGCTATCGATCCCAAATTGGTGCGGTGTTTCCCATTGGAATCTTGTGGGTTATGGCTGTGGTACACCCAAAATCATCGTCGTGATGAGCAGAAACGTCCTGATATTGCTCTAGTACTTCCTCCACTTGTTGTACCTGTTGGAGTGAGAGTTCTAGAAAAATAGATATATCCGGCACACAACAAAATAAACTTGCAAAATGTATTAAAGTCTTATTTTACAAGGTGGCAGACTCAAAATTTGAAGCGCAGACACTTTGTCATTTATTCGTGCAGACACATAATAATATAATAATAATAATAAATTTTATTTCTATAGCTCCAACATATTCCGCAGCATTTTACATTTCAGAGGTGACTTGTACAGACGATAGACATTACAGCATAACAATAATCACATAGATCATAACAGATACCAAGAGGAATGAGGGCCCTGCTCGCAAGCTTACAATCTAGGACACATGTAATTAGATTCAGCATCCTTTTAGGTGATTGAATGACTGTTCGGAGGACACCCTTACGGCCACTGTCCAGGGATCCCCCTGTTTCACCGTCAACTAAACGGCCTCTGGTGATATTAGCTCTTCTGACATTTCCATTAACTGTACTACTTCACTCTTGGGTGAGAGCGTGAGGTCATCTTCTCCTATGTTGACACATGGTACCGGTACATTACCGTCATGAACAGTTGCTAATGTTCGCGCAACGAGGAGCCCTGGAGGCAGCTGATCCATAAAAGCTGGCTTGATCTGAACTTCTACTCCTTCAAGAGGCTCGAATGGGCAGAGTGAGAGCAGTCTGACCTGGTAAAAGACGATGTTGGCGGTGGATGGAATGACTACCTTGGTTCGGGATCAGTTCTGCCTCCAGAGGGGCCCAGGGGTACTGAAGGTTTCTTCTTAAATCGGACCATTCCTCTTGCATGTCCTGGATTTCCTTTCGGAGTTCTCTCACCCAACTTGGTTCAGTTGCCAGTGAAACGGATACCTCCCCACTTTGGACCTTCCATGTCGAGATGGTCACCCTCTGCTCCTGCTCACATGCGTGCGCTTCTGCCCCAACTTCCAGAAAGGACATATGCAAATTAACCCACAAGTACTCTTGCAAGGCCTGTTTAAGCAGTGCATCTCTAAAGCCTGCCACTAGCTGGTCTCTCAGAATGATATCAGGGGGCCCTATGTCATACCGCTTAGCGATAGCAGCATGAATCTCCTGCAGCGCGTTCATGTATTAGGTCACAGTCCTGCCAAGACTGACTGCTTCCACGCACACGCTGTAGCTGCTGTAGCTTAGCCACACACCCTACTTCTGGGTCCAAAAGGTCTGTCCGGTCCCTTAAGCTTTCCCCCGGACAACAGAGGAGACAGCCCTGACAGTTCTGCACCTGGCACAGAACAGGTACCCGCGGCCTGGTCTTCCCCCTTACACTTATATGCCCCCAGCATCTACTTTGTTGTGTATATACCCCAGCCCCTCCTGTGATGTGGAAGTAAAGGTGGCTGGGAATTTAGGAGGCAGCGATCATGCTATCCTCGATTTTGTATTACAAGGTGAGGAAGACCAGTGAGGACTCAGACTTTAGGATCATAGAATCGTAGAGTTAGAAGGGACCTCCTGGGCCATCTGGTCCAACCCCCTGCTCAAAGCAGGATTCGCTAAATCATCCCAGACAGATGTCTGTCCAGCCTCTGTTTGATGACTTCTATTGAAGGAGAACTCACCACTTCTCGTGGTAGCCTGTTCCACTCATTGATCACTCTGTTAAAAGTTTTTTCTAATATCTAATCTGTGTCTCCTCCCATTCAGTTTCATCCCATTGCTTCTAGTCTTTCCTTGTGCAAATGAGAATAAAGATGATCCTTCTACAATGTGACATCCCTTGAGATATTTGTAGACAGCTATTAAGTCTCCTCTCAGTCTTCTCTTCTGCAAGCTAAACATTCCCAAATCCTGCAACCTTTCCTCATAAGACAGGGTTTGCAGACCGGTCACCATTCTGGTCGCTCTTTTCTGAACTTGCTCCAGTTTGTTAATGTCTTTTTTAAAATATGGTGCCCAAAACTGGACACAGTATTCCAGATGAGGTCTGACCAAAGAGGAGTAGAGGGCAATAATGACTTCACGTGATCTAGACTGTATGCTTCTGTTAATACATGTCAGAATTGTATTTGCCTTTTTTGCTGCTGCATCACACTGTTGACTCATATTCAGTCTGTGATCTATTAGTATACCCAAGTCTTTTTCACATGTGCTGTTGCTTAGCCCTATTCCTTCCATTCTGTGTATGCTTTTCTTAATTTTTATTGCCCAGATGTAGTACTTTGCATTTTTCTCTGTTAAAAACCATTCTGTTAGTTGCTGCCCACTGCTCCAGTTTATTTATATCTTTTTGAATCCTCTCTCTCTCTTCTCTAGTATTAGCTATCCCTTCAAGCTTTGTGTCATCAGCAAATTTAATCAGTTTACCCTCAATTCCTTCATCTAAATCGTTGATAAAGATGTTGAACTTTAAAGTTGGACTTTAGAAAGGCAGATATTAATGGACTCAGAAAGAGGGTAGGAAAGGTCCAATGGCTGTATGTTCTAAAGGACATTAATGTCCAAGAAGGATGGGAGATTTTGCTAAATGACATTTTCACCACACAATTAAACCAGGGGAAGAGTCTTGAGGAGATCATTTGCATATTCCCAGTGCCTTCTGGGATAAGTGAAGAGTCTCCGCGAGCTCAACGATCACTGGGTTTTGGCCGTTGCAGCTGAAAAGAGGAAATCGGAAAATTTCGCGCGAATTTTGGCTCATCTTTCATCGTTTTTAAGAAATCTCAAGATGGAAGAGGCCAGGAGCCATTTGGTGAGCTGCATTTCTTGCTACATGTTCACAGATTTACCAGTGGAAAAGCCAAACTTCACATGCCACAAATGCAAGCTTGTGTCCCTGTTGGCGGAAAAGTTGCAAAATCTCGAAGAAAGGTTAGCTACGTTGAAGATCATTAAGGAAGGTGAAGAGTTCTTGGACAGAGCAGAATTATCTCTTCATGTTACAGAAAGAGAAGAAATTCGAAGTGCACCTGAAGAAACAGAGGAATGGAGACATGTGACCCAGAGAAGCAGGAGGATCAGGAGGCAGTCAGCACCCATACTGCTCAGAAACCAGTACCAGGCTCTCACGCAGGAAAACGATGAAGAAATACATCAGGATAAGACTTTGCCAACAAACAGCAACCTTGTACGACTTCAGAGTCCTCCTGGATGGAGAAAGAAAAATGTTGTGAAGAAGAAACGGAGAGTGGTGGTCATGCGGGATTCCCTGTTGAGAGGAACAGAGGCTGCTATCTGCAGACCGGATATAACTTCAAGAGAAATGTGCTGTCTTCCAGGTGCAAAAATTAAAGATGTGTCTGACAGGATATCGGGACTCTTCAGACCTACAGATGACTACCCATTCCTGCTACTACATGTGGGGACAAATGACACCGCAAGAAACGACCTGGAAACCATCTGCAGAGACTTTGAAGACTTAGGCAAGAAAGTGAAAGAACTGGGAGCGCAGGTGGTCTTCTCTTCCATCCTCCCAGTGGATGGCCATGGAACAAGGAGGTGGAATAAGATTCTGCAGGTGAACAACTGGCTACGTCGATGGTGCCGTCAGCAACGATTTGGATTTCTGGATCACGGAGTGAACTACTTATACGATGGACTACTTGCTAGAGATGGGGTGCACCTTACGAAGACTGGAAAGCATGTATTTGGAAGTCATCTTGCTACACTTGTAAGGAGAGCTTTAAACTAGAACAACATGGGAAGGGAAGCAAAAGACCAGAAAAAGCCATACACCTGACAAATGCTATTGAGAACTCTGCTATTAGAAGTGGAAAGGAAGAACAAAGACAAAAGAATCTAATTAATAAAAATATTGGAGAAAGAGAAACCAATCACAAACTAAAATGTTTCTATACTAATGCACAAAGCATGGGCAACAAACAAGGAGAATTGGAACTACTAACACAGGAAAAGAAATATGATGTCATTGGAATCACTGAAACTTGGTGGGACGATACACATGATTGGAATACAAGACTAGAAGGATACAACTTATTTGCAAGAAACAGACTTGATAAACGAGGAGGGGGTGTCGCATTGTATGTTAGAAACGCGTATATCTGCACAGAGATTGAAGCTTCAGAGACTGGGAGTTCTGTGGAAACTGTTTGGGTAAGAATACAAGGACAGAACAATGGAAAGGACACCATTGTAGGCATTTACTACAGGCCGCCTGTGCAAGCTGAAGATATGGATGAACTCTTTATGCATCAAATGGCCAAGTTCTCCAAAAAATATGACATAGTTGTCATGGGAGATTTCAACTATCCAGACATTTGTTGGGAATCTCTCTCAGGCAAAACTAACAGGTCAAGGAAATTCTTATCCTCTCTTGCTGACAACTTTATCTTCCAAAAGGTAGGGGAGAAAACAAGGGGAACTGCTACCTTGGATCTAATCCTTATAAACAGGGAGGAAATGGTTGAGGAGGTAAAAGTGGCTGGAACCCTAGGAGGTAGCGACCATGCTATTTTAGAATTTTGGATAACTAGAGGTGGAAGACCTGTGAAGACTCAGACGTCAAGGTTAGATTTCAGAAAGGCAGATTTTAAGGGATTCAGAAAGATAATTGGAGGGATCCAATGGCTGGATATCCTTAAAGACAAAAATGTCCAGGAAGGATGGGAAATCTTGAAAAATGAAATTCTCAAAGCACAGTTGTTAACAATTCCGAAAAGAGGGAAGAATAGGAAGCATTTAAGGAAACCAGGATGGGTGAACACAGAACTTAAGCACATGCTAAAAAGGAAGAAAAAAATGTTTATAAAATGGAAAGAGGGAGGCATATCTAAAGAAGAATATAATGCTGTCTGCAGAACCTGCAGGGCACAAATCAGATTATCTAAAGCTGAAAATGAATTGAGGCTTGCAAGAGATGTCAAAAGCAATAATAAAGTATTTTGGGGATATGTCAAAAGTAAAAGAAAAGTCAAAGATGCTATAGGATTTTTACAGGATGAAAATGATGAAATGGTAAGACAGGATGTTGAGAAGGCTGAACTTTTAAATTCCTATTTTGCATCTGTTTTCTCTCAGAAAGGAAATGTAACACCAACTGTTATTCACTGTCCTATTAAGGGAATAGAAGAATCCAGGATATCTATAAACAGAAAGATAGTGAGGAAACACTTAGCTAACTTAAATGAATTCAAGTCTCCAGGTCCAGATGAATTACACCCCAGAGTACTGAAGGAGATAGCAGAAGAAATTTTTGAACCCCTCTCCATAATCTTTGAAAATTCTTGGAGAACAGGAGAAGTGCCAGAAGACTGGAGAAGAGCAAATGTTGTTCCTATCTTCAAAAAGGGGAAGAAGGTGGACCCAGGCAACTATAGGCCGGTGAGTCTGACTTCTATACCAGGAAAGATCTTTGAACAAATTATTAAACAACATGTATGTCAATACCTGGATAAGAATGAAGTGATCAAACAGAGTCAGCATGGGTTTGTAACTAATAAGTCATGTCAGACTAACTTACTTTCCTTCTATGACGGTATCACTGATTGGGTGGATCAAGGAAATGCTGTAGATATAGTATATCTTGACTTCAGCAAAGCATTTGACAAAGTCTCTCATACAATCCTTATTGAAAAAATGACTAAGTATGGAATGGACAAGGCAACTGTTAGGTGGATTCATAACTGGCTTAGTGATCGGACCCAAAGAGTGGTCGTAAATGGCTGCACATCCAGTTGGAAGAATGTCTCAAGTGGGGTACCACAGGGCTCTGTCCTGGGCCCTGTATTGTTCAACATCTTTATCAACGATTTAGATGAAGGAATTGAGGGTAAACTGATTAAATTTGCTGATGACACAAAGCTAGGAGGGATAGCTAATACTAGAGAAGAGAGAGAGAGGATTCAAAAAGATTTAAATAAACTGGAGAAGTGGGCAGCAACTAACAGAATGGTTTTTAACAGGGAGAAATGCAAAGTACTACATCTGGGCAATAAAAATGAAAAAAGCATATATAGAATGGGAGGAATAGGGCTAAGCAACAGCTCATGTGAAAAAGACTTGGGTATACTAATAGATCACAGACTGAATATGAGTCAACAGTGTGATGCAGCAGCAAGAAAGGCAAATGCAATTCTAGGATGTATTAACAGAAGCATACAGTCTAGATCACGTGAAGTCATTATTTCCCTCTACTCCTCTTTGGTCAGACCTCATCTGGAATATTGTGTCCAGTTTTGGGCACCACATTTTAAAAAAGACATCAACAAACTGGAGCATGTTCAGAAAAGAGCGACCAGAATGGTGACCGGTCTGCAAACCCTGCCTTATGAGGAAAGGTTGCAGGATTTGGGAATGTTTAGTTTGCAAAAGAGAAGACTGAGAGGAGACTTAATAGCTGTCTACAAATATCTAAAGGGCTGTCACATTGTAGAAGGATCAACTTTATTCTCATTTGCACAAGGAAAGACTAGAAGCAATGGGATGAAACTGAATGGGAGGAGACACAGATTAGATATTAGAAAAAACTTTTTGACAGTTAGAGTGATCAATGAGTGGAACAGGCTGCCACGAGAAGTGGTGAGTTCTCCTTCAATGGAAGTCTTCAAACAGAGGCTGGACAGACATCTGACTGGGATGATTTAGCGAATCCTGCTTTGAGCAGGGGGTTGGACCAGATGGCCCAGGAGGTCCCTTCCAACTCTACGATTCTATGATTCTAATTGGTAACAATCCTGAAAAGAAGGAAGAATTGGAAGCATTTAAAGAATCCTGGATGAATGAACACAGAACTTAATCACTTGATGAAAAGGAAAAATAAATGTATATCCAATGGAAAGAGGAGAGCATATCTAAAGAATATAATGCTGCTTGAAGGGAATGCAGGGTGTGATGACACCAATGGTGTCACTGGCGCAGCCTTGGGAGCGCTATCAGGGGTCACATGAATGAGCACAGGGAGTGAAGGAACAAGGCACGCAGTGCGCAAGAACCTGAGACTAAGCAGTCATGTGACCAGGGAGCAGAGTTACCGCACGTGAGTACAGAAGACAGAAAGTAAACATAGTCAAAGGAGAGCCGAGGGTCAAAAGCCAGATAAGCCAAGGGGTCAGATAACTAGGAGAGACAGGGCAGTACAAAGCAGCATACAGAGGCAAAAGTCAGTACAAACTGGGTCATACACAGCAAAGCACACAAGCACAGAGGCACAACGCTCATGGACGAATAACCTGGGTGAGGAACCACAAACAAAGCATACGGAAGTATCACAGACACCAAATCCAGGTACTGCCAACATTAAATAGCCACCCCAGAGCCAAAGAGAGGCGAACTAAAATTAACCCTGACCTGACCAGGATGGAGGGTGAACCATCCTTTCCAGAGTTATGACAGTGCAAGAGTTAGAAAAGCTAAAGTTAGAAATAAGGCTTGCAAGGGAGACCAAAAGTAGTAAAAAAGGATTTTGGGGGATATGTCAAAAGTAAAAGAAAAGTCAAAGATGCTATAGGATTTTTACGGGATGAAAAGGGTGAAGTGGCAAAAAATGATGTTGAGAAGGCCAAACTTGTAAATTCCTATTTTACATCTGTAGTCTCTAAGAATGCAAATGTAACATCAATTGATCTTCATGGTGCCATCAAAGGAATAAAATAATCCACATTATCCATAAACAGAGAGATGGCGAGGGAACACTTGGCTAATTTAAATGAATTTAAATCTCCTGGTCTAGATGAATTACATCCTAGGGTACTGAATCTTTGAAAAATCCTGGAAAACAGGAAAAGTCACAGAAATTGGAGAAGGGCAAATGTTGTCCCTATCTTCAAAAAAAGAAAGAAAACGGAGATAGTAAATTACAGTCCAGTGAGCCTTACTTCTACGGCAGGAAATGTATTTGAACAAATTATTAAAAAGCATGTAAGTACTTTGATCAGAATACAGTAATTAACCAAAGCCAGCATGGGTTTGTAGCTAAAAAGTCATGCCAGGTTAATCTAATTTCTTTCTATGGTAGAATCACTGACTGGGGGGAGATCAGGGAAATGTGGTAGATATATTATGTCTTACCTTCAGCAAAGCATTTGATAAAGTATCTCATACTATCCTTATTGAAAAAATGACGAAGTATGGGATTGACAAGGCTACGGTTAGGTGGATTCATAACTGATTCAGTGATCATACTAAAAGAGTGGTAATAAATTGTTGCACATCCAATTGGAAAAGCGTTTCAAGTGGGGTACCACAAGGTTCTGTCCTGGCCCCATTGTTCTTCAACCTTTTTATAAATGATCTAAATAATTGTACTGAAAGTAAACTAAGCAAATTAGCAAGACAATGTAAAGCTATGAGGGATAGCTAACAGAATGAGGAAAAAAAAACAAAAAGCATTTTAATTCATAATGTGCCAGTGCACAATGTTGCTCCAATAATAAATACAGTAGGAATGACTCACAAAAGGCATGAAAAAAGGAAGAAAAACAGAGTCCAAAGCTACATAGAAAAATGTTGGTTCTTACTCATGAGTAATGTTTATAATCATTGTCTTTATATGACACTGGTTCTACTGGCCAGGGTTTTCTTTTGTATCCGGCTATCAATGACATTGTCTTGCCTCATCGGATTTTATTATTGCCTTGACATGTCCTGTTTTCCATTGTGTCTTTTTTGTATGAAATAAAGATGTTACATTTTTCTATGTAGCTTTGGACTCTGTTTTTCTCCCTTTTTTCACAAGGGATAGCTAATACTAGAAAAGACAGAGAAAGGATTCAGAAGGATCTAGATAAGCTTGAACAATGGGCAGTAACTAATTGAATGGTATTTAATAGGGTGAAATGCAAGATTCTACATCTCGGCAAGAAAAACTAAAATTAAATCTATAAAATGGAAGGAATAGAACAGCACATGTGAAAAAGACTTGGGTATACTAATAGATCACACACTGCACATGAGTCAACAGTGTGATGCAGCAGCAAAAAAAGGCAAACACAGTTCTAGGATGTATTAAGAGAAACATAGCGTATAGATCACAAGTAATTATCTACCTCTACTCCTCCTTGGTTAGGCCTCATCTGGAATACCTTGTCCAGTTCTTGGCACTACATTTTAAAAAAGACATTGAAAAACTGGAGCAAATTCAGAGAGGCGCTACCAGGACAGTGAGTGGACTGCAAAATATGTCCTACCAGGAACAGTTAAAGAATCTGGGAATGTTTAGCTTGCAAAAAGGAAGGCTAAGAAGAGACTTAATAGCGGTCTACAAATATCTGAAGGGATGTCACAGTGTAGAGGGGTCATCCTTATTCTCATTTGCACATGGAAAGCAATGGAATGAAACTCAAAGGGAGAAGATACAGATTAAATATTAGAAAAAACTTTTTGACAGTGAGGGTGATTAGTGAGTGGAACAGGCTGCCACAAGATGTGGTGAGTTCTCCCTTCAATGGGAGTCTCCAAACAGAGGCTGGACAGATATCTGTCAGAGATGGTTTAGTGAATCCTGCATTGATCGGGGTGTTGGACACAATGACCCTGGAGGTCCCTTCCAACTGTAACATTCTATGATTCTGTGTATAGGCTCCCAGGATCTCCTGTGATACATATGCTCTGAGGGTATTTTTTTAACATCTCGTGAATGATGTTATAACTATCCAAATGGCCCCCGGCAGAAAAAAGGTTCCCCATCCCTGTTGTAGAGGATATAGAGAGTAGAATCTCATTTTTTTTCAAGTAACATCAAGCTCTGCAAGATGATCAATACCAAGGAGGATTATTTAAC
Organism: Dendrobates tinctorius; assembly: GCF_039654945.1. Taxonomy (NCBI): domain Eukaryota; kingdom Metazoa; phylum Chordata; class Amphibia; order Anura; family Dendrobatidae; genus Dendrobates; species Dendrobates tinctorius. The sequence goes on along the minus strand of NW_027361743.1, from coordinate 37,767,641 downwards.
CACTTCATGACCAGAGGTATTTTCGTTTTTTGTTCCCCTTCTTCCCAGAGCCATAAGTTTTTTATTTTATTAGTCAAAATGGCCATGTGAGGGCTTGTTTTTTGTGGGACAAGTTGTACTTTTGAATGACACCATTGGTTTTAACATACTGGGTACTGAAAAATGAAAAAAAAAAATTTCAAGTGCGGTGAAATGGCAAAAAAAGTGCAATTCCACAGTTTTTTTTTATTTTACCATGTTCATTAAATGCTAAAACTGACCTGCGTTTATGATTCTCCAGGTCATTACGAGTACATATGAAGAGGAGGATGAATGAACTCATGGAGATCAACATCCGACACTGCGGAGACACCATCACGTGTTTCTCAACGCAGTGATTCTAGAGCACTGCCCCCATCCCTTATGGGAAATATGTAAAACATGCAAAACAGAAGCCGCGGAGACACCATCACGTGTTTCTCAACGCAAGCAATGACCAGCCAGGTCTTTGCCCGGGAAGGAACAACCACGGGAAGGGCAGTCTCCAATGAAGGAAACCACCTATGCCAAAACATGGTATCCATCCACATACAGCTGTTTCGGGGTATTGCCCCTCATCAGTGTGGAGTAGGAAACTGGCTGGTAGGAGCAATGCCTAGTAAAAAGACTATGAAGAGGAGGATGAATGAACTCATGGAGATCAACATCCGACACTGCGGAGACACCATCACGTGTTTCTACTCCACACTGATGAGGGGCAATACCCTGAAACAGCTGTATGTGGATGGATACCATGTCCATGGTATACCATGAGACTGCCCTTCCCGTGGTTGTTCCTTCCCGGGCAAAGACCTGGCTGGTCATTGCTTGCGTTGAGAAACACGTGATGGTGTCTCCGCGGCTTCTGTTTTGCATGTATTACGAGTACATAGACACCAGACAAAAAATAAAAAAGGCGCCATTTTCCGAGACCTGTAGCGTCTCCACTTTTCATGATTTTGGGTGGGGGGAGGGCTTATTTTTTGTGCGCCGAGCTGACGTTTTTATTGTTACCATTTTGGTGCAGATACGATAATTTGATAGGTCGTTATTGCATTTTATTGCAATGTAGCAGTGACTGAAAAAACGTAATTCTGACGTTTTTAATTTTTTCTCGCTACGCAGTTTAGCGATTGGGTTAAAACTTTTTTATATGGATAGATCAGGCGATTCTGAACTCGACGATACCAAATATGTGCATGTTTGATTTTTTTATTTTATTTTGGATGGGCTGAAAGGGGGGTGATTTGAGCTATTATATTTTTTACATTTTTTAAATATTTTTAAAAACTTTTTTTTAAAAACTTTTTGCATGTTTCATTAGTCTCCATGGGAGACTAGAAGCTGCAGTTGTCTGATCACCTCTGCTACATACAGGCGATGATAAGATCACCAGTGTGTAGAAGAAATGCTCACTTGCTAGCCCTGTGGTCGGCGCCAACCATAGAGGTCTGCTGGAGACCTCTGGTTGTCATGCCAAGCCATCAGGTTTGCCTCTCTATCTGGACACCTCACATCCTTGAATTGGCAGGTTCCTTATTGTGCCTCCTGATGAACCGTGTGGATGGGGAAACGCGTTGGAGGCTGGAAGCTAAGGCTAGTTTCACACTAGCATTTATTCGACGCAGCGCACGGCGCCACTAAGCCCCGCACCCTGCCGGCTCCCTGCCTGCCCCATCCGGTCATCGCCGCCTACTATCGCACATGGACGCTTGCGGTCTGCGCACCTCTTTCACATAGGGTGCGCTGGCCGTGCGCTAGGACTTTGGAGCACCTTTTGAAGGTGCGCCCCGAATGCAGCATGTTGCATTTCGGTGCTCACGGCGCACCTTCAAAAGTGCGCAGCGCACGCCAAAATCCTACTAGCGCACGGCCACCGCACAATCTGCGCACCCTATGCTAAAGATAGGGTGCGCAGATCGCAAGCGTCCATGTGCGATAGTAGGCGGCGATGACCGGATGGGGCGGGCAGGGAGCCGGCAGGGGGAGGGGCTTAGCGACGCCATGCGCTGTGTCGAATAAACGCTAGTGTGAAACTAGCCTAAGTTTGGGTTAACCCCCAGCTCTTTATAATTTTTTTTTGTTTGGCAATAGGTATCATCCATTGTCTTCTATGGGAACCAATATGGATATAATTCTGATGTTCCTTTATTGAACCACGCTATTTTTTACCTCTTGTCTGTGCTTGTCTGATTTTACTGCAGTTTTTTTTTGGCTTTATTTGATAATACATATGGAATCTATGTTTTCTGTAGTCTATTAATATCCAAAAAGACAAGACTTGCTGCTATCTATTGGTTATACAAGAGGTTTCTCTATGTTTACATGTAATAGCCTGACTTATATATTGTACATTAATAGCCTGTGTATTATATTAAGCACTATCTTTCATCTCTTTTATTTGCTTATTGTTTTCCCACCAGTAGTTTATAAGGGTCATTTAGGGCGAGTCTGGGACAGCCCCTGCGGAGTAGGGGCGCCAAATCGTATCTTTTAGGGTGCCAACCTCCACTGTCAGGAAGGGATAATAATAATAATAATAATCTTTATTTATATAGCGCCAACATATTCCGCAGCGCTTTACAGTTGAACAGTTTCAAACACAACAGTCATAAGTAACAATGTTAACAATACAATAAAGCGAAGTAAGACGACCCTGCTCGTGGAGCTTACAATCTACAATGAGGTGGGGGAGATACAAAGCACAGGTTTGTATTTACAATGATGTATTTACAATGATGGTCCAGCCATCTTCAGGGGGTGGGGGTTAGATGGAGATAGTGAATGGGCTACACACACACAAACATAACATGACTTTGATTACTGAATGTGATAGGCCGCTCTGAACAAATGTGTTTTGAGCGAGCGCCTAAAACTATGCAAATTGTGGATGGTCCTAATATCTTGGGGTAGAGCATTCCAGAGGATTGGCGCAGCACGGGAGAAGTCTTGGAGTCGGGAGTGGGAGGTACGGATTAGGGCAGAGGTTAGTCGAAAGTCATTTGCAGAGCGCAGCGGTCGGTTAGGCCGATAGACAGAAATGAGGGAGGAGATATAAGGGGGTGCCGCACTGTAGAGAGCTTTGTGGGTGAGAACAAGTACTTTGAATTGTACCCTGTAATGAATTGGGAGCCAGTGTAACGACTGGCGAAGAGCGGACGCGTCTGAGTAACGATTAGCCAGATGGACAACCCTGGCTGCTGCATTAAGGATAGACTGGAGAGGGGAGAGTCGAGTGAGAGGGAGGCCAATTAATAGAGCATTACAGTAGTCCAGGCGGGAGTGGATCAGGGTGACAGTGAGAGTTTTTGTTGTTTCCATGGTGAGAAAAGGGCGGATTCTAGAGATGTTCTTTAGGTGTAAGCGGCACGAGCGGGCAAGAGATTGTATATGGGAGGTGAAGGAGAGATCGGAGTCAAACATAACACCCAGACAGCGCGCCTGCTGTCGGGGTGTTATTATGGTGCCACCCACAGAGAGGGAAATGTCAGATTTAGGGAGGTTAGTAGATGGTGGGAGCAGAGGAAGTTCAGTTTTGGAGAGGTTGAGTTTCAGATAGAGAGCAGACATGATGTTGGAGACTGCAGACAGACTAGTGTATAAGGGATAGCAGACTAGTGTAGGGCTATCGTAGATTACTATTGTATAGTTTGTTAATTGTGTTATTGCACTAGGGGGGTGTTTTTTACCTCAATTTATTAAAGTTTCATATTTTTAAAGGGATTATATGATTGTGCTTTTGATATTTCTTCCCTGGTCCTGTGGACATTTTTTTGATTAACCAAGCCATCGGTGACCACGAACTTGTGAAGGGGTCACCGATGGGTGGCATTTGCAGCACGCTTCCTGTAAGTGCGAGATAAATGCCGCTGTCAGAGATTGACAGTGGCATTAAAAGGCTAACAGCAGCGGGTGGCTTGTGCTGGGAAAGAAGTGGACTCCGCACCGAAGCCCACATCAAAGGGAGGGGTTCCGACGGACGTATTATTACGCCCAAAGTCAGAAAGGAGTTAATATTGCAAATGGATTTATGTAAGCTGGGGATTTGGGTTGAGACACAGCAAATTAAAGGGGTTGTCCACTACTATAAATTAACCCCCAATGTATCCCCCTGGGGCCCCTAATGAATTTTGTGAATACCTCATGTTGCCTATACTGCCTGTGAGCGGTGTTATCGCTGGCAGCTCACAGGCAGCACGTGACCCCCGGTTGCAGCCGGCTCTTGCTTCCGCTGATGTCCCGTCAAGTGCTAGCAGCAGCCGGGGGTCCCTCTTCCTCCTTCCACACTGGCTGCCAGGCTGTAGGCGGGGTTATCCCCCCGTCACACCCGGCATCCACCGCGCACCAATTCATTGAGAAAGCGCGCTGTAGATGCTGGGTATGATGCAGGGATAACCCCACCCACAACCCAGCAGCCCCCGCTGGGACCCAGCGCTGAGTCACGCCTCACTTGTCGTGACATCAGTGCTGGGTCACGTGCTGCTTGTGAGCGGCCACGGATAGCGCCGCTCACAGGCAGTATAGGCAACAGAAGGTATTTACAAAATTCATTAGGGGCCCCGGGGGGATACATTGGGAAGTTAAATTTAAAGTAGTGGACAACCCCTTTAAAGGTATGTTCAGCGTACAGCATCCGATGATTGTCTCATGTAAGAGAATCGGATGCTATATGCAAATGATCTTTGGCTCAAATGCTGCTGCGAGCGTGAGCAGAGTCATGCTACTGTGATCTTATTCTCTCACATGCAAAAATAGGGTCACAGGTGCAGAGAAGATGAAGAACTTTATTTCTCCATCTTCTCCCTTGAGTAAGTCGGCATATATTGAACTGCGCTCAGATGACATTCAAGTGTAGTCCGATGTTTTGTATGCACCCACGGACTTGTATGGGTAATCTGATATACGCTGTCAATCGCAGCATGCATCAATTTTTTTCTCTTGCCGACCAGTCAGCACTGCTCCATAGTTATACGCCACTCACCAGTGTGAGCGTACCCTAAATGTAAGGTCATCCATTGGGTCAAAAGAAACAAAGGCCCATATTCACCATTGCCTTTGTTCATTTTTTTTGCCAAATTTTGTGTTTTGAGCCTTTTTTATTTGCTCCCAATTGATTATTCTGATTATTTTATTTGTGCCTTTGTTTATGTCTTTTTTATATGTGTTCACCTGTCTGTTTTTCATTTTGTGGGTGAAGTTTAGAGATTCAATTATTTTTAGATGGATTCATCAATTGCAACTTTTTAAAAAGTTGCAAAATTTGGTGCAGTTTCCCTGCATGGTGTATTTTCGAGTGTGCCAAAAATTTGGAACAATTTTCACCACTTGACGGTAACATAGTTTTGCCTTTGTACAAGTCAGTAGTCCTGTGACTATGAGGCTGGATACTTAGCCATTAAATGTTTTATATATGGTATACTTTATACATTTTGTATACACTGGTTATTTTTCAGTGTCTAAACCTCTACCCTCATATTTGAGGGTTTTTTTTACTATACTTGATGCACTTTATCTACCATTTTATTTATTTACATGTGACAAGCAGTGACTAATTAATATGTATACATGGTTTTACCTTATTATCTACCAAACTAGGTGATAATTATTTTTGTACTGTTTTTTGGCGATATCCCCAGTTTTTTATGTGTCTTTCACTCTTATATGTGCTGTGTTATTATTGTATTTTAATTTATTAATATTCAATTAATTTTATTGGCTTGCATCATTCTATATTGGTGTTTTAAGTCATTATTCGACCACACTTAGAATACTGTGTCTTCAGAGAGGAAGAGGACTAGAACGCTAGTGCCACGTATTGGAAGTAGCAATCCTAGAAGTCAATGTCGACCCTTTAATGAGCCTTGTCACATGTCTTAGGATAGAAGCCAAAACCAGAATCTCAATTTGCAGACATTGTGTTTCAGGGTACTGCCCCTCATCAGTGCAAAGTGTGAGATCTGATTTGGCTGTGTGAGAGGCGTCTGACCGGGATCCAAGCTTGCGGAGAGTGACATGTCAAGCATGCCGAGATGAGAAGACGTAAAGCTGCAATGCTCCTCTGGGAAATATGCAAATTGTCTCTTCAGAGGGGAAGAGAACTAAAGCACTACAATCTTGGTCTCCAGTGTATAAAAAGGACATATGTTGTGAGTTCATTTTTCCCTTCACTATTGAGGTCTGATGAACTCCCTCCTCTGGTGAAGGAAGGTAGTGAGGCTGATTATCAGACACCTGGGCAGCTAGATGATGACTGGGTGGCTGGAATTGAGGACTGGATATAAGGCTGCCAACGCCCTTCTTCCTGGCTGGTGATTTTCCTGCTGGATTCTTGGAGACCAGTCTGATTCCTGCATCTCAAAGCTAAGTTTTTCTGCTCTGCTTTGTACTCTTCAGTTTTGTTTTTGTTTTGCCTTGTTTTTTGGGAGTTCTGCCATCCCCGGCCGGGGGTGAGCTGTATTCCATTTTTGTCTCTGATCTGTTGATATTTTGCTCTGTCTTCAGAATATACCTGAGTACTGATATAGTCTTTTGAAGCCTAGCGACTTCAGGGCCTGTTTTTCCTATCAGTCGGTTGGCTCATTTTTATAGGGTTTTTGCGGATGGCAGATAGCAGCTTTCCTATCCTGTCCTATGTAGTTAGCTTGGGCCCCATCATTTGCTCAACCTATCTTTCTATCTGTGTTAGTGTTTTCATCTTGCTTCACCGTCATTATATGTTGGGGGCTGCCTTTTGCTTTAGGGTCTGCTCTGGGGCAGTTTAGTTTTTCCCCTGTCTTTAGGCTATATAGTTCTCCGGCTGTGATCGAGGGGTCTAGGGCACCATAGGAACCCCCCACGGCTACTGCGAGTTGTTGTGGATAGGTTCAGGGGTCTGCAATCCGATAGCTGCCAACCTCTCTGGTTTTTCTGGACTTAGCTGGTATTTTGTTTTTTCCTCCTTCAGTGACTCATCATAACAGACATAGCTGAACTAGAGCAGGTGCGGAGAAGAGCAAACAAGGTTATTATAGGAATGGATGAATTACAGAAGACAGATGATCAAACTTGGTGTCATTCAGTTTGGAAACAAAGGTTGGAAGATGAAGCGAGTTCAGCTAGAGTTGCACTATTTTCAAATCATACATATTTTAATAGCAGGTACTAAAAATTTGCAATTTATTCTCTAGTCAGAACGACTATGATCGACTGAATACTGAAGCTAATTTAGCTAGTGTCCAGTGGGGCTGTAAAATTTACCTTTCGGAATTTTTTTTTTTTTTTGGGGGGGGGGGGCAATACTGAGGTTCATAGAAAGTCACCAGGGGACATGTCCTACAAGTGTGTTGTGCACTGCTTCTATTGTGCTCCATGCACAAGTATACCATTCAAAATAATATTTTTTCAGTAGCTAAATGTGAAAAAGCCTGCTGTATCCCACATTTTAGCTTGATAGATAGGTGGTTGTATATCAGTCAGATACTGTAGGTAGCTAGTGTCCAGTGTGGCTGTTAACTTTACCTTCCAGCACTTTTTTAAATTTTTTGGCCATACTGAGGTACACAAACAAATCCAGCAGGGCATGTGTTGTGCACTGCTTCTATTGTGATCCATGCACAAGTATAGCATTTGTAGGGATTCGACTCACTCAGGTGCAGCGGGAATCAATCAGGAGGCAGGTTACTTTAAAGTTCATGGGGTTTATTGCATCATAAACCCATAAAACAAAACAGCACAAAAGAAATAGCCTTTAGCTCAGGCAAAAGAGACCACAAATGTCCGTTACTTCAGGCTCAGTCCTGGAGCCTCAGCATGCATGGGAGGCTTATCCCTCCCCACATACAGCTCCCTGTTTCAGGAATATTCCACCTTAAAAAGTTCTAGCCACACCCACAAACCCAGCAGCTGACTAGTCAGGTGATTGTGACCTCACCACAGGTCCTTGCAATACATTAGAAATAGAGTGATATTAATTAGGGTTTATGTGTACTACAGAAACACTCTGGGCTTACAAGACAGAGACAAGCCCTCTCTGAGACACATACCTCCCATCAACTATACAACCCTTAGGGCCCCGTCAGACATAGCGACTCACCAGAGATCCCGACAGCGATATGAACTTGTCAGGATCGCTGGTGTGTCACTACATGATCGCTGGTGAACGGCCAAACAGGCAGATCTCAGGAGCGATCAGGACAGCGACGACGCGGGTAACTAAGGGCGCACGTCACTTAGAAACCCGCTGTGTACCTTAGTTACCAGCGCGCTGGGGCAAGGAGCTGGTAACCAAAGTAAACAGCGGGTTTCTAAGTGCCGCACAGCGCTTAGAAACCCGCTGTTTACCTTGGTTACCAGCGCCCTGCACCAGCACGCTGGTAACTAAGGTGCACAGCGGGTAACTAAGTGACGCGCGCCCTTAGTTACCCGCGGTTTACATTAGAAACCAGCGTCCAGCTCGCTGATCTCCTGCCTGCCACACGCAGCGATGCATGCTGGCCAGCGGAAGACCAACGATCAAAAAAATGTCCAGGCCATTCGAGCACGATCAGCGATACCCAGCAGGGGGGCCGGTCGCTGATACCTGTCACACACAGCGATCTCGCTGGTGAGATCACTGTTGCGTCACAAAACTTGTGATTCAGCAGCGATCTCGCTAGCAAGATCGCTGTGTGTGACGGGGGCTTTAGCCACGCCACATACCTCCCCCCTCTGCCTAAAGCCATCTCTGAGACACATACCTCCCATCAACTATACAACCCTTAGCCACGCCACACATTCTAATTCACATGTAGCTAGTGGAAAAAAATAAACAGACTGCTGTATCCCACCTTGTCATTTAGTGCTGTGGTGAAATAAAACTGTCTGCAGACCTAAGGCACATTAAAAAAAAGTTCTAATTTTTCAGTTGCAAAAAGTTAGACAACCCGCCATATCACACTTTGTCATTTGTTTGGGTTGAAATTAAGCTGTATAGGCATGATCCAGAGGCCACAAACAAATTCTTGTCATTAACGACATACAGTAAGGGACCTGACTTTAAAAATAGTTTGCAGCATCCAATGTGTTATAGAGGCCTGATCCACACTCAAACAATTCTTTTTTTTGTGACTAACACGATACAGCATGCCATTTTTCAACTTTGAATTTACTGCCACTGAAATTTCGCTGTTTGCAGAGGTGGTGCAGAGTTTAAAATCTAATTTTTGGTTGTTATTACTGTACTCCTACCACACTATCTGAGCAACATGACTGGGAAAAAGCGAGGCCGTGGTAGAAGGGGAATTGGGCTTGGTGTTCAAGGTGTACGTGGGGAAGGTGTTAATGTTTGTGAAAGCACTAGTGAACTAACATCATCACATCCTATACAAAGAGAACTGACAACTTTTGTTACTGGACAGGCTACTGACACTCCCTTTCATTGGCAGATACACAGTGGTACGCCTTGTTGATGAGGCACAGAAAGAGCATGTACTCAAATGGATGGCAAGTGCAGCTTCAAGTGGCCTCTCCTCTTCCTCCACCTCATCACACCTAGTACAGTCCACAGATGTGGCACCCAAATTCCCCTTACTTCCCCCCGCATCTCAACTATCTAAACGTTCAACTGACTGTACGGAACCACAGATGGGGAGTCTAAAGAGCTGTTCACATATTCTGTGCCATGTTCATCAAAAGTGTGCTCAAAAGCTTTGTAGAGTCAAGAGGAGGAAATCTGTACGGGTGCCCAAAATTTTTTTAGCTTGGATCTGGGGCAGGAAGAAGTACGGTCCGAACAGCATCGTGACCCTTGTCATCAGACGAGGAGGTTACGTTGCGCCATCCGTCGCAGACATGTAGTGATGCAGCCATGAGCAATGCCTCCTCAGCCAGAACTGTGCCTCTGACCAGCAGCATCTGCGGCTCGCAGGAGAGGCAAGGGTTGCCTTGCCTGGGCCTTTTTTGACACTGCAAAGGCTGAGCCAACACGTGTAATCTGCCAACTTTGCAAAAAAAAACTCAATCGAGATAAAAAGTGTAATAATTTGATTACTACATGCATGAACCTTCACATGCGCAATCAACATGCTTTACTGTGGGAATACCACTGCGCAAAAATGTGGACATCAACAACTATCAGCCGCCCCATCAATCGCATCTGCTGCTTCTTCCTCCTCCTCTGTTACCGTGCCAACTATTGAAATGCAGGAAATCCAAAATGAAAAAGGAAAGCTGAATACCATAAAAATATACAATTTTTATTGAGATAAAAAATATATTCTTTAAAAACAATTCAAAATAATGTAATCGTGGGAACAAAATGTGCAAACGAAAGTCACACAAAAAGGTAAAGTGCCAAAGTGCCAGACAAGATATCAAAAAAATGCCAAAACTGTTTTATGCAACATGATAGAAGGCCACAAAAAAAGTAAAACAGGAATTTGCAAACTAATTTCCTAATATGTAAAGAAAAGGGGCCAAATAAGGAAGTGCTTTAGATAAATCAAAGAGACCAAAACATATGTATGCCCCTGAATGAGGAGTAGGTAAAAAAGTGCCGCAACTTAACTTAAATCATGATGAATATGATAAGTGAATCAGAATAATAGTTAAATGAAAGTGCATAAATAAGTAGATTCATTAAACCGTGATCCTACATACGAATGAAGGCATGGTGTATAACAGTGAGGGGCAAATTTACAGTAAGTCTGGTGGTAAATTACCTTGATGCAGTGACCGGACACTGTCGGTCCCTATTCTACTATTTCTACTGTGGTGAAATTGATGCCACTTCTGTGGTGTCTGCCAATAAATTTTGGAAATGTAAACACTCCTGGTTATGTCTCCTTCATGGGTGTTGCCTGTAGCAGTAGGTCTAATACCCGTGTTACTATCCTTAAATTGTTCTGACAATGGCAGTCTATAAAATGGATATTTGTGCCACCTGAGTGTGGCTCAGCATGAAAGCAGGTAGAGGTGTTGCATGTGGTATCAGGGCTCCAAGCAAAGGGGACCTACACTGATACGCTCACCCACCTCATCTTACTGTGAAGTTCATTGGAAAGCTGTAAATGCTGTCCCAGACGCCGATAAATCATGCATGGCTGATTGCTGCAGTTCCTTGCTGCAGTATGTACTGTGGGTAAATTGAGGCCACTTTCCTGGTGTCTGTCCCTCATTTGATGTATTTTGGCAGCATTTGGGGCCGTTCTAAGGTGTTGTGCATGTGTTTGTTTTTGCCTCCCATTGACGTGAATGGCGTTCGGTTATCTTCAGCGAATATTCGACAAATTAATCAGCAAATATGGCAAACGTAATCCGAACTAAACATTGAAATATTTGCTCGTCTCTACTCCTAATCTGAAACCAGAAGAATCTAGCGACAGAGATCCTGATTACAGTGGTGACTTACTTACAGTGCTGTTTGCTGTAGTTTTGGTAATCTCCTGCTTATAAAAGTGATTTTATCACTATTAATCCTGCTGCCATGTATTCCTCCATATTCCTGAGCTCTGTATAACCCAGCCCCCATCACTGAATGGCAGATTTCAGCCTTAACAGATGATGCCTATCATCTTCATCATCCTGATAGATGGAAGCAGAGTTTTATCAAGAATGTCTTGGTACATTTGTCCACTCATCCTATGTTCTATCATAAGAAGTTTGCCAGTACCATATGTTGAAAAATGGCCCGACACCATGATGTTCTCACCTCCATACTTCACTGTTTATTTGGTATTTTTGGGGTGATATGCAGTGTCTTTTGGCCTCCAAACATGGTATTATGGCATCCAAAGAGTTCAATTTTGATCTCATCTGACCAGACTATATTCTCGCAGTATTTTACAGGCTTGCCTAAATGTTGTTGAGCAAACTTTAAAAGTGCTTGAACATGATTTTTGCTCATTGGAATTTTGCATGATAAGAGCGCATACAGGCCATGGAAGTTGAGTGCATTATAGTTTTCTTAGAAACAACTGTACCTGCTAATTCTATGTCTTTCTGTAGCTCTCCATAGCTGATCTTTGGCTTTTGGACAACTCAGTTATAAGAATCCCCTAAAAATGATACTTTATTGATTAAAAAAACAAAAATTTGTTAAAGACCAAAAACAAAAAACGTGATAAAAACCAAAACCAAATCAGTGTTCAAAAACCAACCCATAAAGGGAACAACTACACCTCATCTGGGACACATGACACCGGACTATCTGGCCTCCTAATGAGCCTTGACAGGCGAAACGCATTGAGGCGCTAATTAACCCATGACAGGTGGCGGGTGACACAGATGAGTATCGCTGTTGCAATTCTGTGTTTATCTTTTATCAATGTTGGCACAAACTGGATATGTATGAAGCCATGTATGACAGATATTGTGGTACCAGGAGGATGTAAACACGACGGTGCCATTGATTAACAGTTTTGGAAACATTGGTTTTGGTCTATTAAGACTTATCTGCATAAAGTGATCTTTCTCTCCTCTCGTTATAAGGCTACATCATTGTCAGATGATTACTACTGTCCAGGTGGTGACCCCCCCTCCCTCATTTTGCAGTTATATATTATGTATTATGAATTATATCTTTAAGAGGGGTTTACTAGTGTCATTTCTCACCCACGCATGCCACCTATTATGTGTTCTTTTGTTTTTAACTTCTAAGGAACATAGGGTCCTCTTTAGAGCAGGATCATCTTTGTTTAGAACTAGGGGTCCCTTTATCGGGTAAAGGGTTTCCCAAGTGGCTGCAGGGCGAAACAGGGCTCCTAGGGATAGACATCGTTGAGCGGGGGCGCCACAACGTTCCCCCCTAGGGTGCCAACCTCCGCGGCCAGGCAGGTGTAAGCTCAGTACATCTATTAGGGATTCCTAGGTGTTCCCTTTATGGGTTGGTTTTTGAACACTGATTTGGTTTTGGTTTTTGTCACGTTTTTTGTTTTTGGTGTTTAACCAATTTTTGGTTTTTTAATCAATAAAGTATCATTTTTAGGGGATTCTTATAAATGATTATACTCTAGACCCTTTGTGCTATAATATAATTTTTTGATACGGTTGGACAACTCTTCTGATAATGCTTTTCATTCTTCTGTCTGAAATCTTGCAGGAAGCACCTGGTTGTGGCCGGTTTATGGTGGATAGAAGTTCTTTCCACTTTTGGATTATCGCCCTAGACCCATCAGTATTTTAGAAATTCTACTGTAACCAATGCCATCAGTACGTTTTGCAAAAATAAGGTAGTGAAGGTCTTGAGATAGCTCACTTGCTTTACCCATCATGAGATGCTTCTTGTGTGACACATTGGTAATTAGACACCTTTTTTAGGTCCTCAGTTGAGCCAGATATTTTTCACTGATAGATTTCAGTTGGTGTCATGACTTTCCATGTTTTTTACACCTCTCTTCATGTGCTCAATACTTTTTCCCTGTGTCATTTGTCATTATTACACATAATTTATGGTTTGATTTCTTAGCCTGTGGGGATTGGATGGGTTGTTACTGACATCTGGTGAGAATTTAATCTCAATTGCACCTTAATATTAGATCTATATTTACTTACAAAATTGGTGGTGTTCAATACTTATTTCCCCTGCTATATATCTTCCTCTTATTGATGCTCATGATTTAGCCTTTCTCGAAATGACAAAAATATCATAATGCAGAAAAGTTTTGTTTGACACCTAACTATACAAATTCCATTTCTTTATGTGTTAATTTTTTGCATTGTGATATCTTTCTTCTTTGTTATGTTAAGAAGGTCTACATATGATGCAAAAATAAAGTTATGGCTCTTGTAAAAATGGTAGAAATAAATAGCAAAAAAAAATGGCAGCGGCAGGAAAAAGTTGACATGAAAAGCCGATTTAAACAATAAGTCATTTTCTGATGACAAATTCCCGTAAAAACTAGGTGCCCCCATAGCTAAATGGAGCAATTCTGATAACAGCATTGTTCGTGAACTGCAATTTTTACAGTTCTGCAGTTATGTTCTCTAAGGCAGCTTCCAAGGTTTTTGGCAGAGAACAATGTCTAACTCTCAGGTCTGGGTTTTAAGTTTCCCTGTGTGCTTTGCTTCCAAGAAAATTGACTGGATCAATTTAATCATGAATGAAATTATTGGCAGGGCAAAGAACATTTAGGCCTTTTTATTTAGTAAAGTTAATTAAGAAATTACAGATTTAGCCACATGTATTAATTCAGGATATTAGATACGGCCAGGGTTTGATGGGATTCTAATTAGGTTTAAAATGTGATCTGTGTGCTTTATGCCCAAAATAGTTAGTAAATAGCCACAAACTCCCAAACAGCACGATGGATCCCAAATGGTCAGAATTTCCATTATCACAAATTTAATGTGGGGAGCAATGACCCAGTCATCAGTGTGGGCATATAAAATGTAATGATTGTCAATTATTTGAGAGTTGGGAGAAACTGGATACAGAGGGAAAGATATATATTATTGGCTGCACAATACAGGCTTTTGTTCCCACTCCCGTTTCATCTTCGGGCAAGACTGGCTCATAGAGATGAATGAACATGCTTGGATGTTATCCGCCATACTCGTGCGCTGACCGAGTGACTTTGGTGTGTTCGAAAAATATGTTCATGCCCCCACGGCTGCATGTCTCACGGCTGTTAGACAACAGTAACACATGCAGGGATTTCCTAACAAACAGGCAATTCCTGCATGTGTTGAACTGTGAGGCATGCAGCCGCAGGGACATATGTTTCGAGCATGCCGAAGACAATCAGTTAGAAAATGAGCATGTTCGGATAACACCTTATCCGAGCATGTACGCTCATTACTACCAGTGGCTTAAGTTAGAGAATAAGGGGTTTTTCCACCTAAGACCTCCACCTCCCTTCAGTGCTTCTCACAAAATAAAAAAAAGTTCTATTGTAATGCGAAAATATTGCTTTTCTAGTATCTAAGGTTAAACACACCATTCTCCTAGTTCTAAGCTCTGATTTCTCATGTTGTTGAATTAACTACCAAATATTGGTGGACCAATGTGCATGTCTCTTTCCATCCATGTCAATTCGACAGGTGGTGACTGTCCTTCCTATGTAGGGTTTTGAATTATCATTTATAGCTGGAGGAAAGCTTTAACTTATAAATACACCTACTGTATGACCGAACATTATTGCGTAAACAGTTGAAGTTACTGTTCCTCTGTTGCTGTCTTTCATGGGCTACCTGGGGACCGTGTCGCAGAATAGTCTAAAAAAAGTAGACACTTTCCAAATGTGTTCTAGTACTTTTTTTATTGTTTTCAGGATTACATAAAAGCAAATATTTTAACACATAACACATAGAAACAACAAGATACGTGATAACATAGTACATACAACATGTTGACTATCAGTAGATATGCCTACTGCTTAAGGCACTCTGTTCTGTAAAGGGAGTAAGGGTGGTTTCACATTGCATTTAGGCATCCGTTTAATGGTCCTGTTGGGGCTTATGTCCGAACCGCCTGCAAAACTGTATTTGAACATATGCGCCGACTGGGCAATACAGTATAATGGTTCCGAAGGAGCAAACATGCTTTCTGCCGTACATCTTTTTCAGGCACATACGCCTACTGGAGGTGGATACCCAGATGCCGTCTACTACATGAGTGTCCGCCTCCAGCAGGCGTACATGCCCGAAAATGATGTACAGCAGAGAACACATTCACTCTGTTGGCACCATTATGGTCTATGGCCCGGCCGACTCATATGTTCAGGGGGTTTCTGACCTAAGCCCCGACGGGGCACTGAATGGGTGCCTAAATGCAATGAGAAAGCACTAACAGAATTGTAAATAGTCTTTGACAGTCATGAATGGTGGTCAGGAATTCACAGCGAGAAATATCATCCATTCATGTACTAATATAAATGGATGGCCCATTGTATTCTTTACACCAACGTCCCTGAGTGTGGTCTGTAGCAATGTTTGTCTGTAAACATATATTGCCTTCCTCTGTTTCAGAATGAAGAACAAACTATGCAATACTGTATAGTATATGGAAACATAGAAACATAATAAAAATAGATGTGATTAAAAAAAGTTAAACCAAAACATAAAATTTTCCATACAGTAAAATTCATAATAGTAATAAGTATATAATATGAATGGCTTCCAGGTACATAACAAATCAAAAAAATCTAATATAACTATTTAAAGGGATATTCCCATCTTGAAAATTTAGCAGAGTATGCCATCAATTTATCTTAGGTGTAGATTCCATCAATGGGACCTTGAGACGGTGCCCCGACGCCGCTGCTGTCAGTATGTGGGTAGCTGGAATTCTCATTCATGTGTATGGGAATTACAACCATCTTTCCATTGGCAGCAGAGCTAGATCAGGTACATTTCTCCAGAAAGACACGAATCTCATTGGTAGGACTTGTATCTAATACATATTTGTCATATTCAGTAGCTATGCCATAAACTGTACAAGATAGGAATCAACCACTTTAACACCAATATTTTAGTTCTCTTTTCACCAGGTGAAAATTCAAGAAAGCCAATATACAAGGAGTCATTTTCACTAGTTCTCATCCTGCAGAGCCAGCAAATTTACTGACTAGAGGAAATTACTTGCAGTGGCACAAGGCAGCTGAAAGATGCACCTAATTCCTTAAGAGTCATATAAACTAACTCCAGTGCATTGGCCATCAATGAACATGTGCTTTAATGTTCAAATGAATACAATTTGAAGCAGAGTCCATGGAGAATTTTATTTTTATCCCAGACAATCTCTATAAATGCAGATTTTGTAGCAGATCCTTTGAGATATCCAAAAGATGCAAATAATTTTAAGTCCTACCCCATAGTGCTTGAGTGAAAAACTCTGCATATTCTAGTGCGCTTCACTATCAGCAATTATTCTTTTATTATTATTATTATTTATTTATATAGCGCCATTAATTCCATGGTGCTGTACATGAGAAGGGGGATTACATACAAATTTATAAATATTGTTAACAGTAAACTAATTTACAATGACAGACTGGTACAGAGGGGAGAGGACCCTGTCCTTGCGGACTTACATTCTACGGGATAGCGGGGAAGAGACAGAAGGTCCGGGGTGCAGTAGCTCTGGTGGTGATGAGGCGGCAGCTCAGGCAGTGGTGAGGCGGCAGAATGGTTATTGCAGGCTGTAAGCTTTCCTGAAAAGATGGGTTTTCAGGTTCCATTTGAAGGATCCGAGGGTGGTGGATAATCAGACGTGTTGAGGCATGGCATTCCAGAGGATAGGGGATATTCGGGAGAAATCTTGGAGGCGGTTGTGTGAGGAATG
The DNA here is from genome assembly GCF_039654945.1 of Dendrobates tinctorius. Taxonomy (NCBI): domain Eukaryota; kingdom Metazoa; phylum Chordata; class Amphibia; order Anura; family Dendrobatidae; genus Dendrobates; species Dendrobates tinctorius. The sequence continues at coordinate 37,750,387 of NW_027361743.1, read as the reverse complement.
AATAAGTGTGGAGGAGAGTAGGAGGTCTTGGGAGGATCGAAGATTACGTGAGGGAAGATATTGGGAGATTAGTTCAGAGATATAGGGAGGGGAAAGGTTGTGGATAGCTTTGTAGGTCAGTGTTAGTAGTTTGAACTGGATTTGTTGGGGAATTGGGAGCCAATGGAGGGATTTGCAGAGGAGAGAGACAGGGGAGTAGCGAGGAGAGAGATGGATTAGTTGGGCAGCAGAATTGAGGACAGACTGGAGTGGTGCAAGAGTTAGCAGGGAGGCCACAGAGGAGAGTGTTGCAGTAGTCAAGGCGGGAGATGATGAGGGCATGTACAAGAGTTTTAGTAGATTGAGGACTGAGGAAGGGACGGATTCTGGAAATATTTTTGAGTTGGAGGCGACAGGAGGTGGCAAGAGTTTGGACGTGTGGTTTGAAGGACAGGGCAGAGTCGAGAGTTACTCCAAGGCAGCGGATTTCAGGTGCGGGAGAGAGCGTGATGCTATTTACCATAATAGATAAATCGGATAGGGAAGATACGTGAGATGGAGGAAAGATAATGAGTTCAGTTTTGTCTATGTTGCGTTTTAGGAAGCGAGAGGTGAAAAAGGAGGATATGGCTGATAGACACTCTGGGATTTTCGACAGCAGAGGTGTGTCATCTGGGCCAGAGATGTAGATCTGAGTGTCATCTGCATACAGGTGGTACTGGAAGCCATGGGACTTTATGAGTTGTCCGAGGCAGAGAGTATAGATGGAAAAAAGTAGGGGCCCCAGGACAGAGCCTTGGGGGACTCCAACAGAGATGGGGCGGAATGAGGAGGTAGCGTGGGAGTGGGAAACGCTGAATGTGCGGTCAGAAGGGTATGAGGAAATCCAGGACAGGGTAAGGTCTTTTATGCCAAAGGAATAAAGAATCTGTAGCAGCAGGCAGTGGTCAACAGTGCCAAAGGCAGAGGACAGGTCAAGAAGGAGGAGGATGGAGAACTGTCTGTTAGCTTTCGCTGTGAGTAAGTCATTAGTAATTTTTGTCAGGGCAGATTCAGTGGAGTGGTGGGGGCGGAAGCCAGATTACAGGATGTCAAGGAGGGAGTTAGATGAGAGGTGGGAGGAAAGTTGAACATGGACATGCTGTTCAAGGAGTTTGGAAGCAAACGGGAGCAGTAATATGGGTTGATAGCTGGGCATAGCAGTTGGGTCAAGGTTTTATTTTTTGAGGATGGGTGTTATGGTGGCCTGTTTGAAGGCAGAGGGGAAGGTACCAAAAGTTAGAGATAGGTTGAAGAGATGGGTTAGGGCTGGAATGATCATGTTAGTGAGGTTGGGGAGCAGGTGGGAAGGGATGGGTTCAAGTGCTCAGGTGGTGAGGCATGATTTGGAGAGGAGATGAGTAAGCTCTCCTTCAGTGATGTTGGAGAAGGAGTTTATTAGGGAAGGGGAGAGGTCTGGTATGTGGAGCGGTTGGGGTGGTGGAACTGTAAAGGTTTGCCTTGTTTGATCGATCTTGTTTTTGAAGTAGGTGGCAAAGTCCTCAGCAGAGATGATGGGAATTGGAGGTGGCAGTGGTGGGCGGAGGAGAGAGTTGAATGTGCTGAACAGTTGTTTTGGGTTGTGGGATAATGAAGAAACAAGGTTTGTGAAATAGGTCTGTTTAGCAGAGGTGAGGGCCGATTTAAAGGCAAGTGTAGCTTGTTTGAAAGCAGTGAAGTCGTCTGGCAGGTGTGTTTTCTTCCAACGCCGCTCCTTGACCCTTGATTCTTGTCGAAGTTTTTTGGTGAGGATGTTGTGCCAGGGTTGCCTATTGGTTTGTTGCACTTTGCCATGCATGAGGGGACCGAATGAGTCTATGGCTGATGTGAAGGTGGCGTTGGTAGAAAGAGGTGGCACTGTCCATGTTGTGGAGTGAAGATATGGAGGACAAAGGTAGAAGAGAGTCTGAGAGTCTGTGGATGTCTAGGTGTGCGAGGTTTCTGCGAGTATGTGCTAATGGCTGGACATGGGGGGCAGGTGAGAAGGACAAGGATAAGAAGGTGAGTAGATGGTGGTCAGATAGGGGGAAGGGAGAGGTTGTGAGATTAGATAGGGAACAGAGGCGGGTGAAGATGAGGTCTAATGCATGTCCATCTGTGTGGGTGGCTGTGGAGGACCAGTGAGTAAGTCCAAAGGATGAGGTAAGTGACAGGGGTTTGGAGGCTGGTGGGTGTCAATGGGGATGTTGAGGTCCCCCATGATGATGGTGGTGATGTCAGAAGAGAGAAAGTGGAGGAGCCAGGTGGAGAATTGGTCGAAGGCGGCAGTGGCTGAGCCCGGTGATCTGTATATGACAGCCATTTGGAGATTAGAGGGAGAGTAAATATGGACAGAGTGAACATCGAAACAAGGGAGGGTGGGGGTTGGATAGGGTTGAATGAGCAGCTTTTAGAAAGAAGGAAACCCACTCTTCCACTTTGTCTGTTGCCAGGGAGAGGAGTGTGGGTAAAGTGGAGGCTGCCATAATTCAGTGCGGCCGGGGAGGCCGTGTCAGGGGGTGTTAGCTAGGTCTCAGTGAGGGCCAGGAAGGAAATGTTGCGGGAGGTAAAGAGGTCGTGGATCATGTGGAGCTTGTTGCAGATGGAGCGAGCATTCCAAAGTGCTCCAGAAAGAGGGTGCGGGAGGGAGGGGGTCAGTGGCACAGGTTTTAAGTTTGAGGGATTGCGGTAGTTTTTCTTAGTGTCAGAAACAAAGGGGTGAGCATTAGTGGGATGTATGAGGATGGGGGGGCAGGATTGGGGGATATGTCACCAGCAGTGAGAAGAAGCAGAGAAAGGGAAAGCAGGTGGTTGAAGGAGAGTGATCGTCTTGTATTGTATTTTAGTAGGAGAGGTCTGAGGTTAAGAAGTATGTAAGCAGATAAAGCGAGGTGGGGGGGGTAAGAGAGAGGGGGAGATTGTTATTTGGTTTAAGGGTGCAGGGTTTGGGGATAGCGAAGGAGAGTGAAGATTAGTGATGGCAAGTGTGAGCATGGTTAAAGAGCAGGGTAAAAAAAAAAAAAAGCATGTAAAGTAAGAAAGCAGTGGTTGGTCTTACCGTCTTACCGATTTCTGGTCTATTTTTGGTATATTTCTCATGTATCTGTATCACTTTAAAGATGTTACTTCAAATGATGTCAAATCAGACCAAGGTCATATCTGACCTGCTCTGTGCAACTTATACCATTCAAATGTCCATGAAATGAAGCCAGGTGAGTGAGGGAGGGAGGAGGAGAAGGGGGCTGGAGGACGGTTCACAGCAGGGGGCAATTAACAGATTGCAGTTAATGGGACATTTGGCCAGCATCAAAGTTGAAGAAAGAGGTAGGACAAGATGGACGGATAAGACTAGGTGTGAGGAGCATGGGTATATCAATATGCATACAGTCAATTTGAAGTATTATACATGGAATTAAAGTCAGGGGAAAAATCAGAGTACAGACATACCAAGTAAAACAAGTGAACAATGCATGAGGGTTCAGTGAGTATTCTGTATTAAAGCAATCAATCAACCACTAAGAAACCCAGGCAGGGAAGTAGCTAAAAGTCATGGCCGGTTTATGGTGAAATAATGTTCTTTCCACTTCTGAAGTATGTCCCCAACACTGCTCACTGGAACATTTAATTGTTTAGAAATTCTTCTGTAGCCAATGCCATCAGTATGTTTTGCAACAATAATGTTGCAAATGTCTTGAGGCAGCGCACTGGTTTTACCCAGCATGAAATATTTTTTGTATGGCACATTGGAAATTAGACACCTTTTTACAGCCCATCAGTTGAACCAGCTGATATTTTTCCCTAAGTGGCAGGATTGTTTTCTAATTACTGATAGATTTCAGTTGATGTTATGACTTTTCATGGCTTTTTACATCTCTCCTTCATGTGTTCAATACTTTTTCTCTGTCATTTCTCACTATTACAAATAATTATTTTGTGAATAATTATTAGTATGATTTATGAATATCTATGGTTTGATTTATTTGCCTGTGTGGACTGTATGGGTTGCTACTGATCACCTTTAGAAATATATTTACATAGAAAATTGGTGACGTGTTCAAAACTCATTTCACCCTCTCTATAACACACAGTGATTTCATGTTATCATTAAGTCCTGATAATACACTCCTCAACACGGATAGTGCAAAACCAAGAAGAAAAATTTGTGTAATTATGGAAATCACATGATGAATAGACACGTTAAAGGCTGCTTTTTACAGTACCATCAAAAGCTGAGATTTCAGAAATTTCATGCACATACAACAATGTCTTTCCTGACTGAATTGGAAAACTACTGTTTTTCTTTCCAAACATTCAGCATGTCAATTCTTTCAGTGTTTTTGCAGATTCTGTCACCCATAGAAAGTCATCAGTTTGTGCAACTTTTCTAGTGAAAAAAAAAAGCAGGTATAGCATGATGGGAAACCCATTTATTTTTCAGATTTTCCCAAGTTTGAACCAAAATGTCTTGGTCTCCTCACATGAGCATGGATCTTCGTTGTATTAGAATAGTTTCATTAAATTAGTGATATGTGAGAAAATCAACATTGCCTGACCATCTCAATGCCCTACTAATATGTGAAAGTATGAGTGCCACGTGCAGGAATCCCCACGTTTACAGCCTTGGCTGCTATCAATGAGGTTATTAATAGTTGTCTGAGGAATGTTCTGCCACGCTGAATGTACTCGGGCACAAATCATCAAGATCTGCTTCTGGCAGCTCCTTTGCTGACAAATGACATCTCAGATGTGCTTCATGGTAGACAAGTCCGGAGATGCTGCAGATCATGTTGGCATGTTTAGGCCATGCAGGCTGCTCAAAGTTGCATGAGCAACATACCGGCCTGGCGATGTCGTGGTGAAAAACAGCTTCTTGGCAACTATGGAGAAATGGCCGTAACATTTATTGACAGCATACAAGATGTATAAGTGCTTGTATTCCTGTACGTGTCGCTCGTACCAAATACATTCAGACGTTTTGAAACATTTTTTTCCATTTTACGCCATTTGAATTTCATTAACATGTCTACCCATTCCGGGATTTCATTAATCCATGTCTTTTTCTTAGTGTTGCAATTTCAATGTTGAGGAATGTAGACTATCTGTAATGTTCGCCTAACACTGTAATAAAAAAAAAAAATAAAAAAATTTTTTCAGTAAACTATGTTTTATGTTGTCCAGAGGATAAGTGATTTGGTCGCTGGAGCCTTGTTGATGCTGAGAAAAGGACAGAGTAAAAGCTGTCCGGCGACTTCCAACTGACGTATCCCAAGTCATATAACACAGATTAACAGATTAAGGAAACTCATGGTCATTGCCCATTATAATAATCCAACAAATGAAACAAAATAAAACACATGGGGTAATAATTAAATGACAACTTGGTTCCATTATTCTGTATTAGGCTGGTATTGATTGCAAACATTGGGCCAATTGTTATGCCTCTGGCTGCCAGGATAACGAGTGGTAGACAGCAATCCAAAGTCCTGTTCCTCTGTCAAACATCTGTAGCTGCGGGGGGGGGAGGCTGGATATATATTACACCATAATCACATGAGTACAGTGGACAGTACCCACAATATAATTATGTCAGATACATCATCATATTGCGAGAATGGATATAGCCATCATTCAGCATTAATGGGAGCCAAACATCGGGCAGCATGAATAAGAGCCTGGCTGCATGTTTGCAGAAAGGTAAGTCTTTCTCTGAAATGCTCCAACCTGGGTCATCTCCAGCTACGGTTCCCGAAAAGTATATTTTCTCTCCGATGCTGGGGCATTCCAGAGAAGGTTACACATGGCTGTTTTCATCCAGGCTCTTATTTAGGCTGCCCATGGTGTGATCAGAATGGATCAAGTGACAGGTTACCTTTAATGGGTTAAAATGTAAAAAGCTGAACTGTACAGCCAGTAGACAAAATTTGTGTGGTTTCCAAAAATGAGAAGATCCTTGTTCTGTAATCTCACACAACCTCCATAATGCTGCCTAGAACTACATAGTCTTGATTGGTAACAGACATCGGTCTATGGAAAAGCACCAACATGGAAAAAATGACAAATAATAACTTGTGAAACACAAAAAAGGCTAAATATATTGAGTCATCTGCTATTACTGGAGGTTTCTACCCTTTCTCTATGGTTGGACCCTAAAGATCCTCCTTTTAGCCTTTGTCCTCATGTTTGAGGATGACCCTTCGGTTTGGACCCACACGAACATGCTATGTGTCTCCCGCCTCTTATGTAAAATCACTAATGGCAGGCAGGAAGCAAGCAACGTCTTAACAAGACAGCAGTCAGTGGAAAAAACCATGAGGACAATCTCCGTAACTGCCATTTACCTAAAACACGTCATTAATATTCTGTCACTGGTTCTTCACCATTGCCGATTCTAAACATCTAGCTGTAAACGATCAGCTCTTCGGATACTTTAATAGCTTGGTTTTTATGCTGTGGCTCCATCATCAGACATATAAGCTTGAAATGATTGACCGATGCGTGCATGAATCCACTGGTATTACTTTCAAAATAATGCACCATTGACTATCACAACTGAGTGAGGTTTCGGCCACATGAACCATGTGTCTAGATTACTTCTAGGTTAGTGATTCTCAAAAATGCTAAACCAAGTAAGTCTGGCCCATATAAATATCAGCAAACTATGCTCAACACCATGCTGCCCATAAAAAAAACCAAGTAAGTCTGGCCCATATAAATATCAGCAAACTATGCTCAACACCATGCTGCCCATAAAAAAAAAAACTGAACCCACTGCAAGAACCATGGGTAAGGTAATAAGGCTCTAGAGCAGAGTTTCCCTGTCTTTACAAGGAGTCAGTCACATTGAGTTTTGCAACTTCCATCTGAAATCCCCAAACATGTGATTCAGACAAGACTCGTGAAAGATGCCATGGAGCACAATGTGACAAACTGTGTGCAAATGGACTTGGTGGGCACTTTTTATCAGAGGTACCTGTTGTTCCAGATGGGCACAAGAACATAGAAAAATATCTGTCATGTCCAAAAATAGGTAGAAAAAAAATCACTAAATGTCAAGTCATAAAATACATGTCAGAGGGCAAATGATTTTGCATTTGTTTTGCCAACTGTGTGGCTCTTAACTATAGCAGTGTCTCTATCCAAGAAACTCCATTACATAGGCTACAAGGGAAATTACGTCTGCACTTGAATACCATGGTATAACAGTGTATAGTGTAAGTGAAATTAGTGAGGTCGCCTGAATGAATCACATAATAATAATAATAACAATCTTTATTTTTATATAGCGCTAACATATTCCGCAGCACTTTACAGTTTGCACACATTATCATCACTGTCCCCGATGGGGCTCACAATCTAAATTCCCTATCAGTATATCTTTTGGGTGTGGGAGGAAACCGGAGTACCTGGAGGAAACCCACGCAAACACGGGGGAGAACATACAAACTCCTTGCAGATGTTGTCCTTGGTGGGATGTTTTGAAACATGTGAAGAGTTAGGTGCATTTGGGTCAAGAGAATCCCTAATCTAATATATAAAGCTCAAGTGTGTGTATGTATGTATGTGTGTGTGTGTGTGTATGTCCAGGATTGGCATCCGCACCGTCACAGCTACAGCCACAAAATTTGGCACAGTCACACGTTTGGACCGTGAGAGCGTCCTAAGCTATGTTGTGAGGCGAAATTTTAACCCCGCGCGGTCCAATTCACCAAACAATTTTGCCCCTAACTACATAATGAGGAAAAGTGTGTGTATCAAGCCCCGCCCCTCATTATGATGTCATAATGGTTGCCATGGCGACGCTGATTCATCATAGGTTGCAAGCCCGCCGCTCATTATGATGTCATAATGGTTGACTATGGGATGGAGGATGTGTGATGGGTATATGGGCACTGGACTGTGGGATGGAGGATATGTATGATGGGTATATGGGCATGGGACTATGGGATGGAGGATATGTATGATGGGTATATGGGCACTGGACTGTGGGATGGAGGATATGTATGATGGGTATATGGGCATGGGACTATGGGATGGGGGATGTGTGATGGGTATATGGGCACTCTACTATGGGATGGAGGATGTGTATGATGGGTATATGGGCACTCGACTATGTGATGGAGGATATGTATGATGGGTATATGGGCATGGGACTATGGGATGGAGGATATGTATGATGGGTATATGGGCACGGGACTATGGGATGGAGGATATGTATGATGGGTATATGGGCACTCGACTATGGGATGGAGGATATGTATGATGGGTATATGGGCATGGGACTATGGGATGGAGGATATGTATGATGGGTATATGGGCACTCGACTATGGGATGGAGGATATGTATGATGGGTATATGGGCACTCGACTATGGGATGGAGGATATGTATGATGGGTATATGGGCACTCGACTATGGGATGGAGGATATGTATGATGGGTATATGGGAACGAGCCTATGGGATGGTGGATATGTATGATGGGTATATGGGCACGGGACTATGGGATGGAGGATATGTATGATGGGTATATGGGCACGGGACTATGGGATGGAGGATGTGTGATGGGTATATGGGCACTCGACTATGGGATGGAGGATATGTATGATGGGTATATGGGCACTCGACTATGGGATAGAGGATATGTATGATGGGTATATGGGCATGGGACTATGGGATGGAGGATATGTATGATGGGTATATGGGCACTCGACTATGGGATGGAGGATATGTATGATGGGTATATGGGCACTCGACTATGGGATGGAGGATATGTATGATGGGTATATGGGGACTCGACTATGGGATGGAGGATATGTATGATGGGTATATGGGAACGAGCCTATGGGATGGTGAATATGTATGATGGGTATATGGGCACGGGACTATGGGATGGAGGATATGTATGATGGGTATATGGGCACGAGCCTATGGGATGGCGAATATGTATGATGGGTATATGGGCACGGGACTATGGGATGGAGGATATGTATGATGGGTATATGGGCACGGGACTATGGGATGGAGGATATGTATGATGGGTATATGGGCACGAGCCTATGGGATGGTGGATATGTATGATGGGTATATGGGCACGGGACTATGGGATGGAGGATATGTATGATGGGTATATGGGCACGGGACTATGGGATGGCGGATATGTATGATGGGTATATGGGCATGGGACTATGGGATGGTGGATATGTATGATGGGTATATGGGCATGGGACTATGGGATGGTGGATATGTATGATGGGTATATGGGCACGGGACTATGGGATGGAGGATATGTATGATGGGTATATGGGCAGGGGACTATGGGATGGAGGATAATTATAATTTGCTATAACTAACCACAGTTAGTTACTATGCCCGGGCAGCGCCGGGCTCTTCAGCTAGTATGTTTATAAAACGCTCACATAATGAATATTAGGGCATATTAGGGATGCTATTGTCCCAGGTGCATTGACCAATCAAATGTTTCAAAACACTTCCATAGGGTTCATTTTGGTGACCTCACTGACTTCACTTTTCATCATATTTAAAGAGTTAATAAACCAACCTGGAGAGGAAGTTGGAGAAGAGCAATGATTAAAGGGAGGTTTTGTCATCAGAAAATGGCCTATTATAAAAATCAGGATTTTGTGTTATTTTCATTAAAAAAACGGCAGGGTTTTTTTTTACATCATGATCTTGCAGTTAGTAATCTTGCAATTTTCACATTGGCCTCTTTTTAGGCTTATACTTCCTGTCCTTTCAAGAAGAGTTTTCAGTAGATTCCATAGCATCAGAGACAGGATTAATACCTCTCTACCCAGCTGATAACACAGGTTCATCAATCACAAGAGATGATGTCACAGCTGACTCTGTCCCCCATTCCCTTCACAACAACCTCATTAGATATTTCAATACAAAAGATAGAGTCCGGATCTGACCATTGTAGCTATGTACATGTATTGTTTCCTGAAACAGGAAATTAGAGTGTAAGGAAGCCCAAGAGGCCAGTGTGAAAATGGCAATATTTCAGTTTTTGTTTTATTTAGATTGGAATACGTAAAAAAACAAAAATAAAAACATTGGCAAAAAATACTTTTAACTCAAACACCTGATTTAAATAGGTCACTTTCTTAAACAGCGAGGCTTTTTGAATTTTAATGTTGAACTCCTCCGATCCCATAGGTTTGAAATAGAGGTTGTATCTGATACACTATCAATAGAATTCTGAGCACAATTATGCATTATCTTATCATCTTTGCTCTATAGAATAGTTGGATCACTAACATTATTATTTTTATGGGTATTATTATACTGTTTAAGGGAATCTGTCACCAGTTTTGTGACATGAGCCGGAAATACGTGTGTCAGCGCATGACACTTCTATTTTTCGGCTTTGCCCTCAGTTGGGCAAAGCATACTGCGCAGGTGCGAAACACAATATTTCTGAGCAGGCACGAGATATCGCACGGAGCAAGAGGCGTCATCCATAAAGTAGGATGGTGAGCAATATCCGATGGGAGTGACGTAGAGGCCCGAAACCATGCCCATCAGACCAGACTGAGAAAATTACCATACCGCGCGGGAGAAGTTAAAAAAGGTTTTCGGGAGTATACAACGGGAGTCAGAGGGTTCTATAAGGATTTAGGGAATGCAGTGCAGACACTGCATAAGGTGATAGCTGCTATGTCACAACACTGGTGACAGGTTCCCTTTAAACTGCATGTGGAAGCTGCTTTACTAATTTATGAAAGCAGATCTCGTCTTGGAGTTTTGTGGGGTTTTTCAGGCTCAGGCCAAGGACTGTAGAGGTGAGAAACATTGCCTTGAAAAAAGTGCATGTTGCTTCCAATATTTATATATTTTTTTCCATAAATGGAGACACTAAAGTTGGATGATGTTATTATGAGGACTGAATACAGTATTGTCTGTAAGGGAAGAGAATGAGTTCTGGCTTGAATATGAAATCACTGGATTGAGAATTCACTTCTAACTTGAACAGTACAATAAGTACTGTCATTCACAACTACAACTCGGCCTGTAAAAAAACAAGCCCGCATACGGCTATGTTTACAAAATATATGGCTCTTGGTAGAAGGGAAGTTAAAAACAAAAAGTGAAAAAATGGAAAGTTTCTTGATCATCAGGGGGTTGATAATATTGATTATTTGATAGTAGTTAGAGATATATTGGGTGGAAAAAACAATGGAACGTTTAGCAATATAGCGGTCAGTCTGGTGGCTATAAATTCAGCTCAAGGTAAAGTAACTATTGAAAACCCTCCACGTGGTAAACTAACAGCAATACTTAAACATTATTGAGCGTATAAAAGTCTGCTACGTCCTTGTGACCATCTGAGAAGGCAAAAAAGAGCAAATGGAGTCCAAATAAACTCGGATTGTTTCAAAGTACCCTATGGTTGCGTTAGAGGATCTGTCTGAATCACCGAAAAAACACCAAAATGAAGAGGTAAAAAAAAAATCATGTGAATGGTCCCTGATAATTTTCTCGTACCCATCTGATTTTGGAGTCAAATTACAAAATGCTGCAATCTTTTTCCTAACACCGAATACAGCTGAGAAAAAAAAAGGCAAAAGAGCACCACCTAATTGAATAACATCGGTCTGAATGCAATCCCTTCTATTATCGGAATGCACTCGTCCGACTTAGACGCTCGTGTGAGCGAGACCTAACAGAAAGTAACACCATGAGACCATCACTTGATGAAGTAATAAAAGAACGACTTTGATGACTTTCTTGAAAAATATTACAAGTGCTTACTAAATTTCTTGAGATTTCTGATGATGGGAAATCGATCCAGTAATGTATTCAGATATTTGGAGTCAGGAATTAATTTAATCAAAACTACAGCACCCAGTAAAGTAAGTGATACATTACTGGAATCAGGGTCTCTGCCCCTAAATCATGCTGCTCTCAAATGGGGTAGAAAAAACCTGGTTACAGAGTTTCTTTAAAATTGAAATTTCAGTTTTAGTTACAGAATTGTTTGAATAATTTTTTTGCCAACATTTTTAGTTGAAAAAAAAAAATAGACCTATCATGCTTAAGGCTAGTTTCACACTTGCATTAGGAGGCACAGCGCACGGCCGCCGTGCAGCTCCGCCCCCTGCAGCGGCCCCTCCGGTCAGCTCCTCCTATGGGCGCATGACGCTGCATGCGACCTGCATACCCTATCTTTAGCATTGGGTACGCAGGCCGTGCGCTGCTATGCTTTTGGCGGCACATGCGCCCTTTTGACGGTGCGCACCAAAATGCAACACGGTGCGTTTGGCGCACGTCACCTCACCGTCAAAAGGGCGCATGCGCCGCCAAAAGCATACCAGCGCACGGCCTGCATACCCAATGCTAAAGATAGGGTACGCAGGTCGCATGCAGCGTCATGTGCCCATAGGAGGAGCTGATCGGAGGGGGCGCGGCAGGGGGCGGAGCTGCACGGAACTCTCTGATGGCTACATGTTAGTACTCCATTTAAAAAAAGTGGATCTAAGACTTCACGACTATGTTCTTTGCCACAAACCATTGACCACTATGATTGACCGGAAGATAGCAAGAAAGGGCAGGACCCTCTGCAAATGTTCACAGATGTTAACCCCAGGATGACTCTACTGCTGGTATTTTCTAAAAGGTTCAACAAGTAAATTTGTAGTTTTTGTAGCCCCCTTAAAGAGATTGTCAGGGACTAGAATAAAGATCTTGTCCATTGGTTGTGCCTATTACATAAGTTCTATTTGCTTAAATGACAATGAATTGCAATGCCAGACCCTACCTATGGACAGGAGAGGCGCTGTTTCCTAATCCCAGTTAACCCCTTTATTAAATGTATGTTATTAGCATCATCCATCTTACCAATTTGAACACAACAGTTGCGCAGGATGACTATGGCCACTTTGGGTCCAGAACCTACATTTCATAGATTACCATTATGATTTCTGAAGCATGGACGTCCATTATTAGTTCCATAGGATCGATGGGGGAGGCTCAATCTCACAAATACTGCTTCTTCCCGCAGCTTGGACAACTCTGAAAGTGGTGTATCTAAAAACCATTTGTATTTTTTGTGCAGCTTATGGCGTGTTGTGACCTCACAGTTCTTCTTTTACATATTTTCTCTTTTTTGGTTCCTCACTTTTATCTTGTGCCAGCCAGGAGTTGTACACTTTGACGGGATCAATATTCCAGTGCTTGTGGAACGATACGGGGACTTGGTGGGAAAGGTAATCTTTAGAATAGTCGTTTGGTCTTGCCTAAAAATAAAAAATGAAAACCTAATAAGTCAGTGAATTTTTATGTAATCAACTATGAGACTAGAACAGATTTATTCAGCACATTTCTTTTCATGCCAACATACAAGAAATATTTATTCACTTGGCAACTAAGCCCGGCCTTTATTGTCTCCCTTCAGAGACGAACAGTTTAAGGTCCCTTTCACATGTCCGCGTTTCCAGTACGTGTGGCATCCATATTTTTCATGGACACCACATGTACCCATTATAACCTATGGTGCTTTTCACATGTGGGTGTTCCTACAAGGACTGTGTCTCCGTCTGTGTAATTTTGAAAATGTGAAAAAATAACTATACGGTGTATATATAAATTATATATATATATATATATTAGGGTGTTTCATTTTGTATGGTAAAAATTAAAATGTCAAATTTTTGCAGACTTTGCTTACGCCCCGAGTCTCACTAATGTAAAAAATATATATGCCAAATTTTAAGACGATCGGACAATATTTCGAGGTTGCACACTTTTATCAGTTTAACAAAAGTATGCAAAAAAAAGATTTTCAATGTTAAGTATTTTTTTATTAGAAATTCAAACAATTAAAAACTTAGACTAATAGTGACAATAATCAGTAACATTGATAGGCAGTATCATACGTATGAAATGATTTACACTAATGTGCTGTGAAAGATGCAACTCCCTCTTTTGTTCGCTTGGTGACGGCTTTTCTATGATACTCGACAACTCTTAACAAGATCTGTTTCTGTTGTTCATCTCTGATTGAATTATTAAACTTCTTTATCAGAGCAATGCCCTTTTCCGCGGTGTCATTCACCACCTTAAGAGCACTGACGGAGCTTCTTCGTGTATCACTGTAATATTCTTCTACGTCGTGGATCCCAAACAATTCAAAGAATGTCTCTGTTTTACTTGTAACAAAATCGCTGAGGTCTTCAAAAACGAGGTTTTTACCTTCCAACCATTTCAGTTCCTTTTTCTTTGCAGGCTTCATTCTAAAATTTTCAAACATCTTATCCTTCTCAGCCTGGCCGATACGTTCATCCAAAAATGCCAATCCTGTTAGTTTCTGACAGATACCAAATCCGTCTCTTAGCCACTGTGAGGGCCTGTTCTCTGACATCTTTATCTGGATAATAGTGCAAAAGCTGTAGCATCTCCACATCATTCTCTGGAGCCCATCGACTTACCACTGCCTCGTGCTAAAAGTGGACATATATTAGACAGACAAAACGTGCTACTTTTCTTATTCCTTTCAATTCGGTATTAGAAACATACAATTGTTTAGTGAATAGCACAATTTTGAGTACATACATCGCCTTTGCCATCCATCTTGCTTCAGTCAGAGCCTCTGGAATCGTAAATTCGAAATCGTTTTCATCCCAACCTCTAAGATATAGAAGTGATAGTTGTAATAGCTCTTTGTAATCTTCTCTTGGATGTTGCCATCTTTCAAGACATTGTTGAGTAAAATATATAAGAAAAACAGCGAAAAAAGGTCAAATACAAGAAATTGCAAATTTATAACAATAATTTTATTCAAGTATATCAGGATTATAGAACAAAGGTGAAACAAGAGTCATTGATGACCATAGAAAGTACATGGGCAAAAAAATAGGGCATACCAAAGGTACATGGACAATGGAACGTGCACAATATTTATAAATATGAGTCAAAATTTAAATATTTCACATAATCCCATATTGTTATAGGGCAACCAGTCACTATGTCCTAAATAGAGGCCTAGATGGCACTACCTCCGGTGGTGGAACCTGCCACCACTCATAATATATACTAAGTCTAAAGGAATTACCAAATAAAATCACAAAATAATATTACCTTAAGACTGGTCGGTAGTATAAGTCCACCCAGGTGTACCCTCCCCGACACACGTTTCGGTTAGATGGCCTTGATCCCTTGATGAAGGCCATCTAGCCGAAACGTGCGTCGGGGAGGGTACACCTGGGTGGACTTACACTACCGACCAGTCTTAAGGTAATATTATTTTGTGAATTTATTTGGTAATTCCTTTAGACTTAGTATATATATTATGAGTGGTGGCAGGTTCCACCACCGGAGGTAATGCCATCTAGGCCTCTATTTAGGACACAGTGACTGGTTGCCCAATAACAATATGGGATTATGTGAAATATTTAAATTTTGTATCATATATTTATAAATATTATGCACGTTCCATTGTCCATGTACCTTTGGTATGCCCTATTTTTTTGCCCATGTACTTTCTATGGTCATCATTGACTCTTGTTTCACCTTTGTTCTATAATCTTGATTTACTTTAATAAAATTATTGTTATAAATTTGCAATTTCTTGTATTGGACCTTTTTTTTTCTTATATATTTTATACATGATTTGCGATTGTCCAGTTATGTCCATTCATATACCCATTTTAGTAATATTATACATCTGTGTACTTATTTTACTAACATAAATGGGGTGTTTTCGTATGAAACTATTATGGAAGACATTGTTGGGGTAGTCCACCATTTTCACACATTGTTCTTCTAGAAAACCTTGAATGGGATTTTCTTGATCTAACATCGTGGAATAGGACTTATTATCAACTGAATTCCGCTGATTTTGGAACTTTTGGAAAATCTGGATGTCAGGACCACTTGATGGTATGTCACAACAGTTACCAAACACTCCTTTCAAGATTAATTCGTGGATGTGGTGGCGGCAAGCCAACCACAACAATGGTTGCCCAAATTCAGTTTCAATTCGAATACATGCTCCTTGTATCATTCCAGTATTAGATGCAGTTGTATCGAAAGATATACCAATGATACGGTCACGTAGCGCGAATTGGTCCACCTACTGAATAACAACTTCAGCCATTAGCTCACAGTACCTTTCTGGGCAACAGGTACGCCAAGCAAATGCTCAAAATCTTTTCCAGTTACAAGAACAGCAACTCTATCTTCTAGAGTTTTGACACTCCCACAGGCAACCGAGGGCAACAATTTACTATCCCAATGTAAGACTAAATGAGGAGGATTTTCAAACAGTGACTTTTCCATGTTCTCAGCCATTTGTCTTCTGTTAATCGCCCGAGCTCGGAAAACGGTAGATGGAGATATGGAAATGCATGAAACATCATGACCAAGGCTTTTTGCAGTTGCAATAAATGAAGTACTTGCTTGTCGAATGGAGAGTTGTTCTCGATCTCATGTAGCCGTGAGTGTGTGATCAAGAGGTTTTAATCTACAACCTGTACAAGATTTTTTCACTGGTGGTGCAGAAAATTCGTCCTCTTCGTGAATTGATGATGATGGAAATGAGATCGAGTGTTCCACTATAACTGTCTTGTTCATTTTGGCGATTTCGTTATAATGTTTCATCTTGTATGCCTCCTTTTATTCTGTATTTATTTTCTTTTTAATTTGTGAGGCAAGAACTTTATCTACACCACTCTTTGATGAACTCTTTTGAGCCTCTCTTTGTGACATAAGGAATGCTTTATCGTCTTCTAGTACAGCATTCATGGACATCACATTTTGCCTGGCAATATCAAATAGCTCATCAAGATCACCTTCCAAATCTGCTGCTTCATATTTGCTTTGTCAGTGTTTCTTGATTTCTCTTTACCCAGATGTTGATATTCCTTGCATAACTTCTGTATACGAGTTCGGATATTCTCCTCTGTCATGACAGGGATACTTGCTTTCTTCCACACTTCCTATAGTTTAATACTTGTGGATTTGGCACCACACAAGAGTGTTTCTTTCATTTCCTTGTGATGGTAAATAAAAACTAAAAGCACTTGTTCCTTGGAAGGGAGTCGAGCTCCCAAAAATTCACCACCAGGCACCTTTTCAAGTAACCGAATTCCCTTTCTAGTACTCATTTTCATGTCTATGATACATTTTCATGAATTTCAGTACTTTCAGAAAAAAGTGATCAAAGTGTGCAACCCCTAAATATTATTCGATTTCGCTAAAAATTTTTACATGGATCTTTCAGATGACTTAGACCAAGGATTCAAGCAAAGTCATATGAAAATCATAACTTCAGAAAAATGAAACACACTAATATTTATTCACCTAAAATACAACTTTAGGCCTTTTAGAGATAATTTCATCTTCAACTTGCTTAACTGTTCACAATAACAGTAATTTTGCCCACTGTGCCCAAACTTTTACATGCCACTGTGTATGCTCTTTTTTGCTTCTCTTCTTTTCCTCTCGTTTCCCTCCCTACATCACTATTTAAATTGTTTTGCACCCACTTGATTTTATAAAAGCTCCAATACAGATGTACAGTAATAGGGCAGATTTTGTGCATTGTGAATTCTGCACTCTTTGAACAGCTGCTCTCAGATGAGTAACTTGAAGCACCCCTGGCCTCCCTGCAAAATCTGTAGCGGAGTCCAGTTACCTCATGTGCCATTTAAAATACTGGCTTCCTCATTTGGGACATATTGGTGTTCTTAGCTTCAGGGCCTGGGGAACTGCTATAGCTACTTTACTGGGACTTTTATAGAAGTAAGGTCCCAAACCAACTATCTGGTGTCAAAGGGTGTGGGATTCCAGACATCTATATATGAATAAATATGCAATTGTGCTCAAAAGTTTACATACCCCGGCAGAATTTTTGCTTTCCTGGCCTTTTTTCAGAGAATATGAAAGATAACACCAAAACTTTTTCTCCACTCATGGTTAGTGGTTGGGTGAACCCATTTATTGTCAAACTACTGTGCTTTATTCTTTTTAAATCATAATGACAACCCAAAACATCCAAATGACCCTGATCAAAAGTTCACATACCCCATTTCTTAATACAGTGTATTGCCCCCTCTAACATCAATGACAGCTTGAAGTCTTTTTCTTTATTTTCTCAGATGGTAAAGCTGACCACTCTTCTTGGCAAAAAGCCTCCAATTCCAGTAAATTCCTGTGCTGTATAGCATGAACTGCGCGCTTGAGATCTCCCCAGAGTGGCTCAATGAAACTGAGGTTAGGAGACTAAGATGGCCACTCCAGAACCTTCACTTTGTTCTACTGTAGCCAATGACAGGTCGACTTGGCCTTGTGTTTTGGATCGATGTCAAAAATTATGCCGGGGTATGTGACCCTTTGTGCACAACTGTATTATATGTATATATATATATATATATATATATATATATATATATATATATATATTTATTACAGATAGATAACCATGGTAGATTCAGTTAAAGTGCAGTTTAATTGCCCATCTGGCAACGTTTCGGTCCCAAGGATATAGACCTTTTTCAAAGGACAATTTGTGAGGTTTGGTAAACACCTGGAAGGCCTGCACCCGATGATTGTGTTTTGTGCTGCTTTTTCACTTTTTTTTTTTTTACATATATCTCTCTAGATATACACTGCTCAAAAAATAAAGGGAACACTTAAGCAAGACCATGTAACTCCAAGTCAATCACACTTCTGTGAAATCTACCTGTCCAGTTATGAAGCAACAGCCATTGTGAATCGGTGAAATGATAGGCAATTAGCAAATACAACCCCTATAAAGGAGTGGTCCTGCAGGTGGTGACCACAGACAATTTCTCTGTCTTCATCCTTTTTTGGTTGTTGTTTTGGTCACTTCTGCATTTTGTCATTGCTCTTACCCTTAGAGGTACTGTACAGTAGCATGAGGCTGTGTCGACAACCACAGATGATGCTCAGGTTGTGCAGCTCATCCATGAGGGCACATCAATGCGAGCTATGGCAACAAGAGTAGCTGTGTCTAACAGCACAGTGTCCAGAGCATGGAGCAGATACTGTATTAGAAGACAAGCCAGTATACCAGGAGACATGGAGGGGGCCATAGAAGGGCAACAACCCAGCAGCAGGACCGCTACCTCCTCCTTTGTGCAAGGAGGAACAGAAGGAGCAGTGCCAGAGCCCTGGAAAATGACCTCCAGCAAGCCACTAACATCCATGTGTCTGCTCAAACTGTCAGAAACAAACCCCATGAGGGTGGTATGAGGGTCTGATGTCCACAAGCCCAACACCATGTAGGGAAATTGGCAAATGTCAGAGAACACCAAGATTGGCTGTTTCAACATTGGCACCATGTGCTCTTCATGGAGAGATTGGGTTTACACTTAGGGCATGTGACACACATGACAGAGTTTGGAGGCGCTGGTGAGGACGTTTTGCTGCTTGCAACATCCTCCAGCATGACCGATTTGGCAGTGGGTCAGTAACAGTGTGGAGAGGCATTTCTTTGGAGGGCTGCACAGCCCTACATGAGCTAGCCAGAGGTACCCTGACTGCCTTAGGTACCGGGATGAAATTCTCAGACCCATTGTGAGATACAGTGGGGAAAAAAAGTATTTAGTCAGTCAGCAATAGTGCAAGTTCCACCACTTAAAAAGATGAGAGGCGTCTGTAATTTACATCATAGGTAGACCTCAACTATGGGAGACAAACTGAGAAAAAAAAATCCAGAAAATCACATTGTCTGTTTTTGTTTCATTTTATTTGCATATTATGGTGGAAAATAAGTATTTGGTCAGAAACAAGCAATCAAGATTTCTGGCTCTCACAGACCTGTAACTTCTTCTTTAAGAGTCTCCTCTTTCCTCCACTCATTACCTGTAGTAATGGCACCTGTTTAAACTTGTTATCAGTATAAAAAGACACCTGTGCACAGCCTCAAACAGTCTGACTCCAAACTCCACTATGGTGAAGACCAAAGAGCTGTCAAAGGACACCAGAAACAAAATTGTAGCCCTGCCCAAGGCTGGGAAGACTGAATCTGCAATAGCCAACCAGCTTGGAGTGAAGAAATCAACTGTGGGAGCAATAATTAGAAAATGGAAGACATACAAGACCACTGATAATCTCCCTCGATCTGGTGCTCCACGCAAAATCCCACCCCGTGGGGTCAGAATGATCACAAGAACGGTGAGCAAAAATCCCAGAACCACGCAGGGGGACCTAGTGAATGAACTGCAGAGAGCTGGGACCAATGTAACAAGGTCTACCATAAGTAACACACTACGCCACCATGGACTCAGATCCTGCAGTGCCAGACGTGTCCCACTGCTTAAGCCTGTACATGTCCGGGCCCGTCTGAAGTTTGCTAGAGAGCATTTGGATGATCCAGAGGAGTTTTGGGAGAATGTCCTATGGTCTGATGAAACCAAACTGGAACTGTTTGGTAGAAACACAACTTGTCGTGTTTGGAGGAAAAAGAATACTGAGTTGCATCCATCAAACACCATACCTACTGTAAAGCATGGTGGTGGAAACATCATGCTTTGGGGGCTGTTTCTCTGCAAAGGGGCCAGGACGACTGATCCGGGTACATGAAAGAATGAATGGGGCCATGTATCGTGAGATTTTGAGTGCAAACCTCCTTCCATCAGCAAGGGCATTGAAGATGAAACGTGGCTGGGTCTTTCAACATGACAATGATCCAAAGCACACCGCCAGGGCAACGAAGGAGTGGCTTCGTAAGAAGCGTTTCAAGGTCCTGGAGTGGCCTAGCCAGTCTCCAGATCTCAACCCTATAGAAAACCTTTGGAGGGAGTTGAAAGTCCGTGTTGCCAAGCGAAAAGCCAAAAACATCACTGCTCTAGAGGAGATCTGCATGGAGGAATGGGCCAACATACCAACAACAGTGTGTGGCAACCTTGTGAAGACTTACAGAAAACGTTTGACCTCTGTCATTGCCAACAAAGGATATATCACAAAGTATTGAGATTAAATTTTGTTTCTGACCAAATACTTATTTTCCACCATAATATGCAAATAAAATGAAAAAAAAACAGACAATGTGATTTTCTGGATTTTTTTTTCTCAGTTTGTCTCCCATAGTTGAGGTCTACCTATGATGTAAATTACAGACGCCTCTCATCTTTTTAAGTGGTGGAACTTGCACTATTGCTGACTGACTAAATACTTTTTTTCCCCACTGTATATGCAGGTGCACTGGTCCCAGGGTTCCTTCTGATGCATGACAATGTTATGCCTCATATAGATGAAGTGTGTCAGCAGTTCCTTCCTACATAATGAAGGCTTTCATGCTATGGACTGGCCTGCCCGTTCCCTAGACCTGTATCCAATCGAGCATACCTGGGACATGATGTCTTGTTCCAACCACCAACACCACATTGCACCACAGACTATTCAGGAATTGACTGATGCTTCGGGTCTGGGAGGAGATCTCTCAGGAGAACATCTGCCGCCTCATCAGGACCATGCCCAGACATTGTAGGGAGGTCATACAGGCACGAGGAGGCCACACACATACTACTGAGCATCATTTCCTTGTCTTGAGGTATTTCTACTGATGTTGGATCTGCCTATAATTTGATTTTCCACTTTGAATTTGAGTTTCATTCCAAATCCAGACCTCCATGGGATATTTTGATTTACATTGCTCATAGTTGTGCTTTATTGTTCTCAGCGCATTCCACTTTGTAATGAATAAAGATTTAAAACTGGAATATTTCAGTGATATATTCAGTGATATCTAGGATGTGGTATTTTAGTGTTTCATTTATTTTTTTGAACAGTGTATATATATATATATATATATATATATATATATATATATACATGCACATACACACATATACTGTATCTATCTATAAATATATATATATATATATATATATATATATATATGCTTCTCACAAAATTAGAATATCAAAAAGTTAACTTATTTGAGTTCTTCAATACAAAAAGTGAAACTCATATTATATAGAGTTACGGTATTACAAACAGAGTGATCTATATAAAGTGTTTATTTATGTTGATGACTATGGCTTACAGCCATCGAAAACCCAAAAGTCATTATCTCAGTAAATAAGAATGCTTTCTACCAGCTTGAAAAATTATTTTAAAAACTGAAGTGTTTGTTCAGTAAATACACTCAATTCTTGGTCGAGGCTCCTTTTGCATCTATTACTGCATCAATGCGGCGTGGCATGGAGGCGATCAGCCTGTGGCACTGCTGAGATGTTATAGAAGCCCAGGTTGCTTTGTTAGCAGCCCTCAGCTTGTATGCTTTGTTGGGTCTGGTGTCTCACCTTCCTCTTGACAATATCCCATAGATTCTCAATGGGGTTAAGGTCAGATGAGTTTGCGGGCCAATCAAGCACAGTAATACTGTTGTTTTTAAACCAGGAATTGGTACTTTTGGCAGTGTGGACAGGTGCCAAGTCCTTCTGGAGAATGAAATTTCCATCTCCAAAAAGCTTGTCTGCAGAGGGAAGCATGAAGTGCTCTAAAATTTTCTGGTAGACGGCTGCGCTGAGTTTGTTCTTGATAAAACACAGTGGACGTACACCAGCAGATGACATGGCTCCCCAAACCATCACTGATTGTGCAAACTTCACGCTAGACCTCAAGCAGCTTGGATTGTGGCCTCTCCACTCTTCCTCCAGACTCTGGGACCTTAATTTCCAAACGAAATGCAAAATTTACTTTCATCTGAAAACAACACCTTGGACCAATGATTAACAGTCTGTCATGATCCAGGTTGGATCATGTCAGATAAAAGCACTAGTAACCTTTTTTTTTCTCTAAGCTTGTGCTTAAGTTTGGTTTTTCCCCCCGGTGGCCATTAGGGTCATTGCACTTGATGTTTTCTTTGCTTTGCCTTTTGCCCCCGGTGGTCACTGGGGTTATAGCAGTTTTTGGCCCCTGATCATTTGACCATTCCCTTTTCCTATATAGGGTCACATGGTCTATGAGCAGGTGTAGGTAATATTGCTCATTTCCAACCATCCTTGGTGGAGAAAGGAGCTAGAGAGAGTTCCTTGCAGCACAGTCAGAGTCCTGGTGTGGAAGGAGTCAGAGGGGATTTCCTTGCAGCTCTGACAGAGCTTGGTGGCAGCTAGCTATTCAGGAGGCAAGTTGCATTCTGGTGGTGGACTCTGTTGCTGGGAGCAAGAGCAACAGAGCAAAGCTAAGTGGTGTTTCCCTGTTTGTATTTTTCCCTGGTGTGTATTAGTACAGCGGTGGGGCCAGTGCCTGCGCCACCCAGCTCCCTAGCAAGGGATAGGTGATGGGTGTGCTAGGGTGACAGGTATCCTGATCCGCGCCCGGTGCGGAACCGGCCTAGGGAACGTTAGAAGTGTGAGGGACACTGACTCAGGGGAGTGCAGGAGGTCTCCACGTCCCCGATCACAGGGCCGACCGTTGTAACTGTTTCCCCTTCCCCCGTGTCTTGTTGTATTAGTTACCGGCCTGCGGGTCGTGTCACACAGGACAGTAACATGTGCCGTGTACTGTTGTTTTAGTTACCGGCCTGTGGGTCGTGTCACACAGGACGGGTCCACGTGACACAGTCCAGTTCTTTTTCTCCTTGGCCCAGGTAAGACGCTTCTGGCAGTGTATATTTGTCATGAGTGGCATGACACAAGGAATGTGACACTTGTAGTCCATGTCCTGGATACGTCTGTGTGTGGTGGCTCTTGAAGCAATTACTCCATCAGTAGCCCACTCCTTGTGAATCTCCTCAAAATTATTGATTGGCCTTTTCTTAACAATCCTTTCAAAGCTGCTGTTATCCTGGTTGCTTGTGCAACTTTCCATTAATATGCTTGGATACTCTATGAACAGCCAGCTTCTTTAGCAATGACCTTTTGTGTCTTACCCTCCTTATGGAGTGTGTCAATGACTGCCTTCTGGACATCTGTCAAGTCAGCAGTCTTCCCCATGATTGTGGAGCCTACTGAAACAGACTAAGGGACCTTTTTAAATGCTTAGGAAGCCTTTGCAGGTGTTTTATGTTAATTATTCTAATTTACTGAGATAATGACTTTTGAGTTTTCATTGGCTGGAAGCCATAATCATCAACATTAACAGAAATAAACACATGAAATAGATCACTCTGTAATGACTTTATATATGAGTTTCACTTTTGTAATGAAGAACTGGAATAAATTAACATTTTGCTGATATTCTAATTTTGTGAGAAGCACCTGTATGTATATATACATACACACGCAGCGACCAAGCAAATGCTCGTGCTCCGCTATTTCTGACTTTTCTTCAGATTATTTATTCAGTCACATCCTTTCTTCATTCACTTGGTTTCAGTAATTGTAATGTAGAAAACAACCTGAATCTCCGCTACTGAAGAACGCCAACAACGGATAAATAAAGCCAAACTCAATTGTGATCTTAGTGTCCAACACTAGATTTATTAGGATGTGTATTACGGTCAGTACAACATGTTCTCAGCTGTAGTTAAAAGCATCTCTGACAGAACAACCATTATTGTGTATTAAATGATGAGAAAGCCTCAAAAATACATAAATAAATGTGCTTATTGCATTTACACGCACAGGAACTTGAATGCAATTAGATTAAAGAGAAGCAATTTTTTTCACTGTGATCAGAACATTCATGTAATTTTTAAAAATTGGCCAGTGTCCTCTGCACTTTCTCTAGTCTCCTCATTTTTGGTATCAGATGACCAACTTTTAATAAAAACAACAACAAACTGATTTTGCGATACATTGTCTGGAATTGTTCATGCTCCATGTATCCATATGTGGACATTCAGTGGTTGTGATGCGAGTTGCAGCCTGTTGAGGTTTTGCTACTGTCATGATCGTATTAAATTAGTACTGTATAATGAGAGATTTAAGCCCTAAATTAAATTTGCAAAAAGGGCAGATATCTCTGTCTGATCAGGAGGCAGAATGATATACGTTCAATATCAGGAACTCTGCGATTGTTTTCTGTTCAGTCCGGGATTGAGAGTCCAGTGGGCGGTCCTAATTAGTGATTGAC
Source organism: Dendrobates tinctorius (assembly GCF_039654945.1). NCBI lineage: Eukaryota > Metazoa > Chordata > Amphibia > Anura > Dendrobatidae > Dendrobates > Dendrobates tinctorius. The sequence continues at coordinate 37,725,388 of NW_027361743.1, read as the reverse complement.
AATTATCTCTACAAACATACTCAAAAAAGACTGTCAATCGAAATAGGACCGGCCACTAGACTCCTAAAACCACCATAGAAAAAGAATTAAAAAAAGCACAAACAAGTTATACAGCACATTTCCCTCTAAGAGTATTCATCAATCTGCTCATCTCCTCCTGATTTATAACATACGGTCTGCAGCAGTTCATTGTAACAGGTTCCTGTGAACATCCTTATACAAGATTGGGAAAACAGCTTTCACGAGTGGAACTTGGAAATGTTTCAAGATATCTATGCAAACTTCCGGTAAGAACTTGCCTTACAGGGAACGGGTCACAATGAACACGGTGTTCGATCTGTAGGCAAAATGTTATAAAGAAAAAGGAGCTGAGCAGATCCATATATAGTTTTGTGGAAAAGATTCAGTATCACTTGTCAATGTTCCTGTTTCCTTTGTTGAACCAAGTCCCAGCTCAATTTGTGCTCAGGAGTAATGTGAGTAGACACTTTCCTCTGTAGGAGTGTGCATACATATAGAACTGTCAATCACCAAGGAGGACAACCCACATGACTCCAAAGAGTAGAAAGGACAGGGATTCAATTCAACAAATAATTAGGATAATGCAGGCTCAATCACAGACACACAAGACTGACTTCCTGGTAATTTTTCAGACCTTTCTGTTCAGTATATATTGAGGGTTTGCATCATTTCATGTATAGAACATGCCTACAACTGAGAACATTTGGTTTTCTTTTTCTTGTGAAGCAAACAATAAATAGGGCAAAATAAGTGGAAACTTCATTGTGCATAATTATTCACCCCTCTAAAGTCAGTGCTCTGTAGAGCCTCCTTTTGCAGCAATTACAGCTGCAAGTTGCTTTGAATAAGTCTCTGAGCTTTCCACATCTTGCCACTGGGATTTTTGCCCATTCCTCAAGGCAAAACTGCTCAAGCTTCTTCAAGTTAGATGGTTTCCACCGGTGAACAGCGATCTTCAAGTCTGATTCTCATTTGGATTAAGGTCTGGGCTTTCACTAGGCCACTCCAAAGAATTTACACATTTCTCCTTAAACCACTTGAGTGTTGCTTTAGCAGTATGCTTTGGGTCATTGTCTTGTTTGAAGGTGAGCCACCATACCAGTCTCAAATCACTGAGAGACTGAAACAGGTTGTGCTAAAGAATATCACTGTATTTCACAACATTCATCTTCCCCCTTGACTCGGACCATTTTTGCTGTCCTTGCTGCCACAAAACATCCCCAAAACTTTATGTTGCCACCAGGTTTCAATGTGAGGATGGTGTTCTTGGGGTGATAAGCTGTGTTGGTGTGGCACCGGACACATCATTTAGCTTGGTGGACTTCCTCCATACATTTGGGAAGTCTTACAATTTTTGTGTGTAAGTAAAGACTTTTTTCTACTCACTCATAAAGGCCACCTCTATGGAGTGTACGGTTTATTGTGGTTGTATGGACAGATACTCCAATTTCTGCTTGGAAACTCCCCAGCTCCTTCAAAGTTACATTTGGTCTCTGTGCTGCCTCTCTGAATAATGCTCTCCTTACCCGGGTTGAGCGTTTTGGAGGGTGGCCCTCTCTTGACAGGTTTGTTGTGGTATCATGTTCTTTCCATTTGATGATAATGGATTTGGTGGTCCTCTGGGGATCATCAGAAATTGGGATTTTTTTTTTCTTTTATAACCCAACTGTGACTTGTACTTCTCAATAGCTTTGTCCCTGACTTGTTAAGAGATCTCCTTGGTCTTCATGGTGTTATTTAGTTAGTGGTGCCTCTAGCTTAATGATGTTCATGCCTCTGTGGCCTTTCAGAAAAGGTAAAGTGTATATACTGACAGACATGTGACACAGATTTCACACAGGTGGACTTCCTTTCACTATGAAGTTGACTTAAGAAGGTAATTGCTTGAACAGGAAATTTTTAAGGGCTTCAAAGGAAAAGGGATGAATACATATGCACATGGCAATTTTTGAGATATTTCATCTCAAATTCAATTTATGCCTATATTTTGCTAATTTCACTTCACCAACTTACACTATTTAGTGCTGATGCATCTCACACATAATGGATTGCAAAAATATTTAAAGACATGTTGTAATGTAACAAAATAAATGAAAAGCTAAGGGGGTGAAAACTTTTGCTAGCCACTGTATTGTTTGGTGTGGCCTACTATATCGCCAACACAGACAAGCAATTCAATGAAGGCGGAACTAGACAACAAAACATGCAAGCGTTCAGTATTTGGTGAGTTTTCTACCTCAGTATTTGTAAGCCAAAACCATTAGTGGAACAATCAGAGGAAAGTATAATAGAAACAAGTCACCACTTCTACATCTTTCATCCACTAAGTTTTGGCTTACAAATACTGATGTAAAATACTAGGCAAATACTGAAAGTGTGAACAAGGCCTTAGAGGGTGAGTCATTCTAACAGCAGGGCCCCAGGCATGGTGCTACTGGCACCTCATTTGCATTTTAGCCTATAGAAGGTTTTCTCCCAATCTAATTCTCGGATTTTTAAACAAAAGAGACGGCTCTTCCCGGTGCAAGGCCCTCTACTAGGACCTGGGCTTACTTTGAAATAGAATTTATCAACTCCTTTTAAAAACATTCCCCTCTTACCTGATGGAATAGGGGGCTGTGGGTGACCGAGAACCCCAGACCACTGGCGCACATCCCGAGAACCATATCATCGGGGGCATCATTGCTGTAACACCGACATTTGCTGCCAACGAAGTCCTTGACAGCCGCTCTGCTGAACACCATACTGGGGAAAACAGCAGAAAGATTCTCAGATTACATTCTGTACTGGAAACAACTAAAGGATTACTGTATAATATACATTTTTTTATTTTACTGATTAAACCTTTACTGTGTTGATAGATGGGTATTTTTATGTACATGATAAAAAGGCGGCCATTTTTTTAAAGCTGCTACTTCTATTTTCATTTACAGCAGCAACAAGGAAATGAGAACCCTCATGATCTATTGCCGATGGCAGACTTGGCACTATCTGCCTCTACTTTTATGATAGAAGTGTTCACTTTCATGGTAATTCCCTTTAATGACTGATGAACATGCTTGCTTGATTTACTCACAAAGTTGGTTGCAGACAACACCAATGCTTGTCTACTTTTTTGTTCGTGCTGAGCTGGGGTTTGCTGTCAGAGACCACCTACCTGAGATGTGGGTGTCAAGAAATCACCATTTTGGAGATGGCTGCTGGCCCCAGAAATGGGCCCCATCTCTATTAGACATTTATGGCAAACCATGTAGATTATTCCATGAACGTCTAAGAACGGTTTACCCATTTTAGGAAAAGTGCACATGAAGTTTGTGGTCAATGTCAGGGGTCTACACTCATTAAAGGGGCTCTGTCACCCCATTTAATCCCTATCAGCTGTGGCCACCACCATCAGGGGCTTATCTACAGCATTGCTGTAGATAAGCCCCCGATGTAACCTGAAAGATAAGAAAAAAGAGTTAGATTATACTCACCCCGGCGTTCGGTCCGGTCCGATGGGTGTCGCCGTCCGGTGCCTCCCATCTTCATACGATGTCCTCCTCCTTGCTTCTCCCTCGGCTACTGCGCATGCGTACTTTATCTGCCCTGTTGAGGGCAGAGCAGAGTACTGCAGTGCGCAGGCGCGGGACCTCTCTGACCTCTTATGACCTGCGGTTTTACCTGCGGATTTACACAAATCCGGGCGGAAAATTCCGCAGGACAATCCGCAGCGTGTGCACACACCCTTATGGGGCAAAAATGGGGTGACAGATTCCCTTTAAGGTATGAGCCCGAGAGTAACCACGGACTGGAAGGATGCCAAGCCATCTGTCCACCATGGGGATCCATTGCAAAATTATGTATACTATGCGTTTTACGTTTTGGACAGTGACTTTCTTCTCTACACAAGGAAGTGCAAGTCTGTAGCACTGTTCTATACAGGGAATGAAAGGATATGCAGACTCCTAACAGGCAAAAAGTAGCCAAAATAACTCAATTTTAGCCTCTGCTTGGCAAATAGGGGTTTACGGTAATGCTTTTTCCGGCATATAATTTTTGCTACGTGCATAAATATAGCACACCTAGCCTAAGTCATGTATATGAAACGATATTAAAGCACCACTCCAGTGTTTTAATTTTATCATTTCAGCGTTGGAGTGGTGCCTCTAATGTAAGTTCCCTGACCCTAGTAATATATTTACCAGCCGCTAACCTCAGCTTTTCCTAGCGCTGCTCCAGTTCCACATTGCCATCTTGCGTCCTTACCTTCTGACTGATCAGAAATCTGAGGTAACGATCACAAGCTCTCAATGTAGGTCTGTGATAACTTTGTCCTCACACTTATAGACTTGCATTGAGCTGTGACTTCCAGAGCAGGTCCAGCAGATCACAAACTGCGGAAGATGAACAGGAGCGGCGCCGATAAAAGTTAGAGTAAGTATAAGACTTGCAGGGAACTTAGATTAGTAGCATCACTCCAGCGCTGTGGTGATTTAAGGTTTTGTTGTTGTACAAGCAAATAAAAAAAAATGAATTCTCTACTGTGCTTTGTCCTCCTCCATATCTCAAAGACGGCTGATGTTATGGCTCTTGTCTTGTGATTGAGAATAATTGGGCACCTTTACCCTTTTTATTGTTCTCCGTTCAATAGAAATGACTGAAGGTTTAAAAGTTGATGCTTACAAAACTTCAACAACACGAGGATAAAGTATTGTTCCCAGTCACATTCCTCCCACTGATGCATTTGATTAATGCACAAAATTATAGAGATTAATCCGTACAACTATTGTTCTCTTTTTAACTTGTGCAAGGGTATGAAGCCAAACGCTACAACAAGGAGGAAAATGCATGCAGACAGCATGCCGAAAAAGAGGCTTTTTATTTGTTTTTCTACAATTGAGGCAGCCGCGGCAGTGGACGACATAATCATGGTAGTTAGTACTCTAAGCACTCACATACTATATGTCCGTGTTCTAAGTGGGAATGCTACATTTTTGAGAACAAACTATTTATTCCAAAGTCTTTATCATTTCCAGGACTAATGTTGTTGACCATGTTTGGTTAAACTTTTGGCCAATTACAATGACTAATAACATAATATTCCCCAGCACATTACATATAAAAAAGTGGGAAAGAAAATAATTTCCTTTAAAGACATGGGTAAAGACCAGAATGTGAAAATCCAACAGAAACATTTGGTTAAAGCCCAGGTGTACTGCAGAAATGTTTCCTGCACTGGATATGGAGAAGCGGGACAGTGGTCACACAGTGGTCTTCTGCTTGTCATTCATTAGCTACAGCACATATGTACAATACATACAGTTAAAATCAAAATTATTGACCCTTCATTGCAAATTAGGTTTACTAGCAAAATGTTCCAACTTTCAAACAAGGAAATTCTAAATATCTCAACACAACTTACATAACATGAGGAGCTTCCAAACTGACAGAATTATTCACTACCTTCATACGAGCTCATAACAAATGTTGTTTGTACTTACTAGAACACCATTTCACTATTATGACCTGCTGCATACTTAATGCATACCCTGACACTAGCTTCTGACAGAGTACCTGAGATATTTCTTATGGCTTTCAGTTCACTAATATTCTTGTTTTTGCGTGCTGCAGCAAAGTCTTCAATTCCTGCCAAAAATTTTCTATGGTGTTCAAGTCTGTGACAACCACTCCAGAATCTTTTAGCACTTCTTCTGAAATCAAATATTGGTGGACTTTGAGTTATGCTTGGAGCCATTGTAATGTAATGATGTCCAAAGCTTAGGAAGAAAACAAGCGAAACGCGCGTTGGGGCTATGGCGCAACAGCTAGGCATATCTATTATGGGTCCTCCTCAGCCACCCACACAGACAGACACACATTAGACCTGGTCTTCACCTGTCTCTGCTCTCTAACTTCATAACCTCCCCTCTCACTCTATCTGACCACCATCTACTCACTTTCTCATCCCTGTCCTCCTCACCTGTCACCCATGCCCAGCAACATGCGCACCCCCTGCAGAAACCTCGCACATCTAGACACTTGCGCACCCTCTGACTCTATTCTACCACTATCCTCCATATCTTCACTCCACGACACAGACACTGCCACTAGCTTCTACAATGCCACTCTTGCATCAGCCATTGACTCGGTCGCCCCTGTCATGCATAGCAGAGTGCAACGAATCAATAGGCAACCCTGGCACAATAACATCACTAAAAAGCTTCGCCAAGTATCCAGAATGGTGTTGGAAGAAAACGCATTTGCAAGATGATTTCACTGCACTCAAACAAGCAAAACTCGCATTCAAATCAACTCTCACCTCTGCTAAACAGGCCTAGTTTACATCCCTTGTATCTTCCTTATCCCACAACCCCAAACAATTGTTCAACACTTAACTCCCTCCTCCGCCCACCACTGCCCCCTCCGTCTTCTCTAATCTCTGCCAAGGACTTTGCCACACACTTCAAAAATAAGATAGACCAAACATGGCAAGTCTTTGTTGTCCGACCACCACAACCCCTTTGTATGAGAGACCAATGCCCTAACCCCATAACTTCCCTCTCCAAAATCACTGAAGGAGAGCTTGCTCATCACACCTCACCACTTGTGCACCTAACCCCATGCCATCTCCTCCCCAACTTCACCACTACACTAATCCCATCCGTAACCCATCTCTTCAACCTATCACTAACTTCTGGTACCTTCCCCTCTGCTTTCAAACATGCCACAATCACACCTGTCCTCAAAAAGCCATCCCTTGACCCGAGCGCTATGTCCAGCTATCGCCCCATATCTTTGCTCCCATTTGCTTCCAAACTCCTTGAGCAGAACATCTACGCTGAACTTTCCTCTCACTTTGCATCTAACTCGCTCTTCGACAACCTACAATCTGGCTTCCATCCCCACCATTCCACTGAGACTACCCTGACCAAACTTACTAACGACTTACTTACAGCCAAAGCTAACAGACAATTCTCTATACTCCTCCTTCTAGACCTGTCTTCTGCCTTCGACACAGTTGACCACTGCCTCCTACTACAGATCCTCTCTTCCTTTGGTGTCAAAGACCTTGCCCTATCCTTGATCTCATCTTACTTTACCAATGCACATTTAGTGTTTCCTACTCCCATACTACCTCTTCATCTCGCCCTCTCTGTTGGTGTCCCTCAAGGCTCTGTCCTAGGACCCCTTCTCTTCTCATTTTATACCCTTGGCCTGGGACAACTCAAAGTCCTATGGCTTCCAGTGCCATCTATATGCTGATGACACTCAGATCTACCTCTCTGCCCCAGATGTCACCTCTCTGCTGTCCAGAATCCAGAGTGTCTATCAGCCATATCCTCCTTCTCCTTTCGCTTCCTCAAACTCAATGTGAACAAACCTGAACTAATTATCTTTCCTCTATCTCGCATACCTTCCCTACCTGATCTATCTATCATGATAAATGAATTCACACTTTCCTCTGTCCCGGTAATCCGCTGCCTCGGAGTAACCCTTGACTCTGTCCCTGTCCTTCAAATCGCACATCCAAGCTCTCGCCACCTCCTGTCGCCTCCAGCTCAAAAATATTTCCAGATTCCGTCTTTTCCTCAACCATCACTCTACCAAAAGGCTTGTGCATGCCCTAATCATCTCCCGCCTCTGCTACTGCAACATCACCCTCGTATGGCCTACCTTCTAACACTCTCGCACCCCTCCAGTCCGTCCTTATCTCTTCTGCCCATCTAAATAATCTCTCTCTTTGCTACACTCCTACTTCCTCTCTTTGCAAATCCTTTCACTGGCTCACAATTTCCCAGCGTATCCAGTTTAAACTACTAACACTGACCTACAAAACCATCCATAACCTTTTGCTCTGTATATTTCCTAACTAATCTCTCAATATCTTCCCTCACAATCTCTGGTCCTCCCAAGACCTCCTTCTCTCCTCCACGCCTATTTGCTCCTCACCAAATCACCTCCAAGATTTCTCCCAAATATCCCCCATCCTCTGGAATTCTGTGCCCCAACATGTCCGGTTATCCACCACATTTGGATCCTTCAAACAGAACCTGAAAACCCATCTCTTCAAAAAAGCTTACAACCTGTAATGACCACACAGCCACCTCAACACCATTGGAGCTACTGCAACCCCTGACCTACTGTCTCCTTCCCCATAATCCTGTAGAATGTAAGCCCGCAAGGGCAGGGTCCTCTTCCCTCTGTACCAGTCTGTCATTGTTAGTTTGTTTACTGTAAGTGATATTTGTATTTTGATGTAACCCCTTCTCGTGTACAGCACCATGGAATTAATGTTGCTATGTAAATAATAATAATAATAATAATGGGTTCAAGAGATCCTTTCATTTGTGCATATGCACACGGCATGCATTTTGTTAGCGCTGGGCAGCCCGCCTGAACTAATAGAAGGGTGTTGGTACTAGGCTGGCCTGGATGCTGTGCATGGCCTCAGTGTGAACAGCGCCGCATACAAGTTGTTTTGTGCATCAACATACCAGGCAATCGCCCCCTCCATGTATTGGTAGGCTGGAGCAGTTGCTTGATTGGTATTTTTGCACCTGTGTTGCCATCTTTAATATATGGGTCCACTGCATCCTGATAGTGCATTTGTTTGGAGGCCTGTACGGGTAAACCTTGTTGTTCTTTTGCTGTTCTCATTATTGGAGGATTTTCAAGTCCTCTTTTTGTACTGTGCTGTATTAGCATATGCATATACGGCATCATATAATTGCTACCTCGCAATGAGGGCATTTGTCATTATTTTACAGACTCAAACATTAAACTTGTCTTGTTTTAAATAATATGAATGGCCAAATTCCTTTATCTGATAACACTTCCATTTTTGGAATTTTGGTGGGGAAACTTTATTAGGTATGTTTTTCATATTGATTAATATATATGACAACTATTTTTGACCCGGGTTTTTATGGCTTCCCCAGTTCTTCTATTGTACTAGTTGCCTTCCACTGCTCTGTGTTTGCACTGCTACCCATCTGTATGTTTACAGATTAATTGGTGTATAGATACATTCACTTTATTATTGTTCTGTTCATGTGTATTTATTGATTTTGGCTATGTGTCCACGTAGCGTTTTAAAACGCTCACTAAAAACCGCACTCCTTCCCAGAAATCGCGCGGTTTCACCGCGATTATGATTGCGATTTTGCCGCGATTTTCGCGTGCGATATTCAAGCACTTTCCAAGCGATTTGAAGCATCGCTTGGAAAGTGATTGACAGGTTGGTCACACTCGTCAAACAGTGTTTGACAAGTGTGACCAGGTTTTTACTATTGAGGCCGCCTATGCGGCTTCAATAGTAAAAGATAGAATGTTAAAATGCTAAAAAATTTTTTAAAAAAATCGGGGTATATTTACCTTCCGGCGTCCCGCGCTGCATTCCCGGGCCTCAGCGTTCCCAGTAATGCCTTGCGAGACCTGTGATGACATAGTCTCGCGTTGCTATAGCGATCTCGGGAGACCGCTAGAGTCACGCGAGACTACGTCATTACAGGGCCTTGCCGCAAGGCATTACTGGGAACGCTAGGCCGGGAATGCAGCGCGGGACATCGGAAGGTAAATATACCCCGATTTTTTATTCTTTTTTTTACAGGGGTATGGTACCCAGGGCCTGGAGGACAGTCTCCTCTCCTCCACACCGTGGGTACCAACCGCACATGAGACGCTTAACTTCCCGCATGGTGGGCATAGCCACATGCGGGAAGTAAGCGATTCTCATGCATTCCTATGGGTGCGGAATCGCGGCAATTCTTTGCTATTCCGCACAAAAGAATGAGCATGCTGCGATTTTTTCCGCGATGCGAAAAAGCGCAGCATTAGCACAGCATGTGCGGAATGCCATAGGAATGCATGGGGGCGTTCTGTACACGATTTTTAAACGTTTTTGCGCCGAAAATCGCGGCAAAAACGCTTAAAAATCGCTACGTGGGCACACAGCCTAATAAAGATGTCTTTTGTAAGTGTATCCAGTGATACCAAGTTATTGCTAGCAGAGAGAGAAAAATTACAATAGCCAGTGCCAATATGGTCAATATGGACGAAGCATTTCCATGCGAAATGCGCGTTGTTTTTGGTGGGCTCCCGGGTGTTTCAGGTAATCTATCAGAATAATGTGCGGGTTATAAATTTTATTTATTCATTTATTACTATGTGTGTGAACTATCATGTTGTAAGAGGATTAGTGTTGATGACATGACCATATTGGCACTGGCTATTGTAATTTTACTCTCTCAGCTTGCAATAACTTGGTATCACTGGATACACTTACCTGTTTTTGTACTTATTAGATGCATTTGTATCTGCATAGAATTGTGTGATGGATTTATTACTAAAGGGGTAATACAACCCTAGTGCCAATAGTATGGATTACATATGAAGTAACTATATCATTACCCGATGTTCTGTGCCTGTGTTATAATAATATAGAATTATCTTTGATATTACCCGAGTTACCCACCTATTGATATTGCACCTGTTGTATCCTTCCTATTTGTAAGTAACATTTTAATGAGCTGTCAATAAAAACTAAATCTTTTATCTTGGCGGCATCTTAGTCTTTTTTTTGGTGATATATTTGGTATATTGGCTATGTGAGCCGCGTTTTTTTGGATAAAAACTTGGTGTCTCAACAAATTAAAAAGGCAGCACATAACAATAAGGTCCTTATTACGGGGGATTTTAACTATCCAGACATTCAATGGGACATAGAATATTCTGGTTGTACGAAAAGCTGCAAGTTCTTATCAACAGTTCAAGACAATTACTTCTCTCAGCTGGTAGATGAACCAACCAGGGGAGGAAATCTCCCGGATATGGTGCTGTCAAAAAGACCAGATAAAATTTCAGATCGATAGGTCAGGGTGCATTTGGTATGCAGTGACCATAACATAGTCATTTTCAATCAAACATTCAAAAGGGTAAATGCAAAAACCTGGAACTTTAGGAAAGCTGATCTCAACAAATTAAGGGAAGAGCTTAATCGAGTAGACTGGGACCATGTCATGGTAACTTGTGATACCAAACATAATTGGCGCATGTTTAAGGATATACTACTAAAATCCTGTGGAAAACTTATACCTTCTGGTAATAAACTGTACAAGAATTAAAAAAAACATTATGGATAAATTAGGCAGTACAAAGTTTAACCCCTTCACCCCCAAGGGTGGTTTGCACGTTCATGACCGGGCCAATTTTTACAATTCTGACCACTGTACCTTTATGAGGTCATAACTCTGGAACGCTTCCATGGATCCCGGTGATTCTGACATTGTTTTCTCGTGACATATTGTACTTCATGTTAGTGGTAAAATTTCATTCAAATAACTTGCGTTTATTTGTGAGAAAAACGGAAATTTGGCGAAAATTTTGAAAATTTCGCAATTTTCCAACTTTGAATTTTTATGCCCTTAAATCACAGAGATACGGCACACAAAAAACTTGATATCTAACATTTCCCACATGTTTACTTTACATCAGCACAATTTTGGAACCAAAATTTTTTTTTGTTAGGAAGCTATAAGGGTTAAAAGTTGACCAGCGATTTCTCATTTTTACAACACCATTTTATTTTTAGGACCACATCACATTTGAAGCCACTTTGAGGGGTCTATATGATAGAAAATACCCAAAAGTGACACCATTCTAAAAACTGCACCCCTTAAAGTGCTCAAAACCACATTCAAGAAGTTTATTAACCCTTTAGGTGCGTCACAGGAATTTTTTTGAATATTTAAAAAAAAATGAACATTAACTTTTTTTCATAAAAAAAATACTTCAGGTTCAATTTTTTTTATTTTACCAAGGGTAACAGGAGAAATTGGACTGCAAAAGTTATTGTGCAATTTGTCCTGAGTACGCAGATACCTGATATGTGGGGGGGAACCACTGTTTCGGTGCATGGCAGAGCTCAGAATGGAAGGAGCGCCGTTTGACTTTTTCAATGCAAAATTGGCTGGAATTCAGATCGGACGCCATGTCACGTTTGGAGAGTCCCTGATGTACCTAAACAGTGGAAACCCCCTACAAGTGACCCCATTTTGGAAACTAGACCCCCCAATGAACTTATCTAGATATGTGGTGAGAACTTTGAACCCACAAGGGCTTTACAGATGTTTATAACGTTCAGCGGTACAATTAAAAAATCATATTTTTTCCACAAAAATGATCTTTTCACCCTCAATTCTTATTTTTCCAAGGGTAACAGGACCCTAAAAGTTATTGTGCAATTTGTCCTGAGTACGCTGATACCCCACATGTGGGGGTAAACCACTATTTGGGCACATGGCAGAGCTCAGAAGGGAAGCAGCGCCATTTGACGTTTTTGGCTGGAATTGAGATGGGACACCATGTCGCGTTTGGAAAACCCCTGATGTACCAAAACAGTGGAAACCCCCCACAAATGACACCATTTTGGAAACTAGACCCCCTAAGGAACTTATCTAGATGTGTGGTGAGCACTTTGACCCCCCCAGTGCTTCACAGAAGTTTATAATGCCCGGGCGTGAAAATAAAAAATTCGTATTTTTTCCACAAACATGATCTTTTAGTCACCATTTTTTTATTTTCCCAAGGGTACCAGGAGAAATTGGACCCCAAAAGTTGTTGTCCAATTTGTCCTGAGTATGCTGATACCCCATGTGTGGGAGAAAACTACTGTATGGGCACACGTCGGGGCTCGGAAGGGAAGTAGTGACGTTTTGGAATGCAGACTTTGATGGAATGGTCTGCGGGTGTCATGTTGCCTTTGGAGAGCCCCTAATGTACCTAAACAGTGGAAACCCCCCACAAATGACACCATTTTGTAAACTAGACCCCCCAAGGAACTTATCTAGATGTGTGGTGAGCACTTTAAACCCCCCAGTGCTTCACAGAAGTTTATAACGCCCGGGCGTGAAAATAAAAAATTCGTATTTTTTCCACAAACATGATCTTTTAGTCACCATTTTTTTTATTTTCCCAAGGGTACCAGGAGAAATTGGACCTCAAAAGTTGTTGTCCAATTTGTCCTGAGTATGCTGATACCCCATATGTGGGAGAAAACTACTGTATGGGCACACGTCGGGGCTCGGAAGGGAAGTAGTGACGTTTTGGAAGGCAGACTTTGATGGAATGGTCTGCGGGTGTCATGTTGCCTTTGGAGAGCCCCTAATGTACCTAAACAGTGGAAACCCCCCACAAATGACCCCATTTTGAAAACTAGACCCACTAAGGAACTTATCTAGATGTGAGGTGAGCACTTTGAACCCCCAAGGGCTTCACAGAAGTTTATAATGCCAGGGCATGAAAATAAAAAAATCGTATTTTTTCCAGAAACATGATCAATTAGTCCCCAATTTTTTCATTTTCCCAAGGGTAACAGGAGAAATTGGACCCCCAAAAGTTGTTGTCCAATTTGGCCTGAGTACGCTGACACCCCATATGTGGGAGAAAACTACTGTATGGACACACGTCAGGGCTCGGAAGGGAAGCAGTGATGTTTTGGAATGCAGACTTTGATGGAATGGTCTGCGGGTGTCATGTGCGTTTGGAGAGGCCCTGATGTACCTAAACTATTGAAACTCCCCACAAGTGACCCTATTTTGGACACTAGACCCCCCACGGAACTTATCTAGATGTGTGGTGAGCACTTTGAACCCCCAAGTGCTTCACAGAAGTTTATAACACTCGGACGTGAAAATAAAAAAATCATTTTTTTTCCACAAAAATGATATTTTTGCCCCCAATTTTTTATTTTCCTAAGGGTAACAGGAGAAATTGGACCCCAAAAATTGTTTTGCAATTTGTCCTGAGTAGGTTGATACCCTACATGTGGGGGTAAAACACTGTTTGGGCGCATGGCAGAGCTTGGAAGGGAAGGAGCACCATTTGACTTTTTCAACTCAGAATTGGCTGGAATTGAGATCAGACGCCATGTTGCATTTGGAGAGCCCCTGATGTGCCCAAACAGTGGAAACCCCCCAATTATAACTCCAACCCTAACCCCAAGACACCCCTAACCCTAATCTGAGCCCTAACCCTAACCCTAGCCCTAAGGCTGTGTGCACACGCTGCGGATTTTGGTGCGGTTCCGCAGCGGTAACTGCTGCGGTGTACAGTACCATGATTCCCTATGGGAATCAAAAACCGCAGTGCAGACGGTGCGGAATTTTCCGCGCGGATTATCTGCGGTTTTCAATCCGCAGAAAGAATTGACATGTCAATTCTTTCTGCGGATTCTCCTGCGGTTTGCCATCTCCTCTATTGAGGAGATGAAAAACCGCAGGACGAAACCGCAGAGCAATCCGCAGGTAAAACCGCAGGTCTTTTGACCTGCGGTTTCACCTGCGGATTTTACAGAATCCGCACCTAATCCGCAGCGTGTGCACACAGCCTTACCCTAACCCTAATGGAAAAATGGAGATAAATACTTTTTTTTTAATTTTATTATTTTTCCCTAACTAAGGGGGTGATATCGGGGGGTTTGATTTACTATTTATGGCGGTTTTTATATTTGGCAGCTGTCGCACGCTAAAAGACGCTTTTTATTGTAAAAATAGTTTTTGCATCACCACATATTGAGAGCTATAATTTTTCCGTATTTTGACCCACCGAGTCATGTGAGGTCTTATTTTTTGCGGGACGAGTTGACGTTTTTATTGGTACCATTTTCGGGCACGTGACATTTTTTGATTGCTTTTTATTCCTATTTTTGGGACGCAGAATGAACAAAAACCAGCGTTTCATGAATTTCTTTTGGGGGGGTGCGTTTACACCGTTCCGCGTGCGGTAAAATTTATAAAGCGGTTTTATTCTTCCGGTCAGTACGGTTACAGCGATATCTCATTTAGGTCGGTTTTTTATGTTTTTGTCGGTTTTATGCAATGAAAACTATTTTATATAAAAAATAATTATTTTTGCATCGCTTTATTCTGCGAGCTATAACTTTTTTATTTTTTCGCTGATGATGCTGTGTGGCGGCTCGTTTTTTGCGGGACAAGATGACGTGTTCAGCGGTACCATGGATATTTATATGCGTCTTTTTGATCGCGCGTTATTACACTTTTTGTTTGGCGGTATGATAATAAATCATTATTTTTTGCTTCGTTTTTTATTTTTATTTTTTAAGGGGTTCGCTAAAGGGGTTAACTAATGGGACAGTTTTATAGGGCGGGTCATTACGGACGCGGCGATACCTAATATGTGTACTTTTATTGTTTTTTTTTTATTATTTCCAAAAAATGGATTTATTGGGGGAATATTTTTTTTTTTTTTTCTAATTTATTTGGCGATTTTTTTTTAATTATTTTAACACTTTTTTTATTTTTTTTTTACTTTATTAAATAGTCCCAGGTGGGACATCACTGTCCTGTGACAGATCGCTGATCTGTCACATCACAGATCAGCGATCTGACACAGGCACTGCAGAAGGCTTCCTCATGCCTGCGCTTTGCAGGCACTGAGGAAGCCAGCTTCCTCAGGCCCCCGAAGGCCCCCGTCGCCATCTTGGATTCGGGGGCCTGGAGGAAAGGAGCCCCCCGCAGCAGCGCTGCACATTGCGCTGCCGTGGGGGGCTCAGGAAAGCACGGAGGGAGCCCCCTCCCTGCCGATGCTTCCCTTTAACCCCCGTTACACCGCGATCATGTTTGATCGCGGTGTGCAAGGGGTTAACGTGTCGGGGGCGGTCCGAGACCGCCCCTGACACATTGTGCCGGGTGTCAGCTGTGATAATCAGCTGACACCCGGCCGCGATCAGCGGCGCTCACCACGTGGGTGCCGCTGATCGCGGTAGACGTACTATCTCGTCCACGGTCATACGGGCCCGGGTACCGTGGACGGGATAGTACGTCGGATGTCAGGAAGGGGTTAATAAGACAAAAACAAATGGTATTCAGAATTATCAAGTAAGAGAATACAAAAATAGCATTTCAGGAGTATAAAAATCTAAACAAGAAATGTAAAAAAGAAATCAAGCTAGCAAAGTTGTTTTCTACAGAGAAACAAATCTCCAGAGACATTAAATATATATCCCCAAAAATTGCAGGTAATAATATAATAACTCACAACCAGCATTGATTCATGAAAGATAGGTGGTGTCTAACCAACAGGTTGAGTTTCTATGAGGCGGTAAATGCAAATCTGGATGTTGGTAAAGCGGCTGATGTGATTTATTTGGACTATACAAAGGCATGTGACTTTACCACATAACAGCCTCATACTGAAGCTACAGAAGCAGAGACTGGGCGAAACTATATGCAGGTGGGTAAGGAATTGGCTAAATGACAGGAAACAGTCTTCATAAATGGTACGTTCTCTAAATGGGATATAGTCAGCAGTGGGGACCGCAGGGATCTGTGCTAGCACCAATTCTGTTTAACCTCTTTATTAATGACCTTGTGGATGGGATTAAAGTGTCAATCTTTGCTGATGACACCAAACTGTGTAGGGTATTAAAATCTGACCTTGACATTACAATATTACGAAAAGATCTGGATAAGATGTCGAAATGGGCTAACACTTGGCACATAAGGTTTATTATAGATAAATGTGGAGTGATGCACCTAGGTCAGAGTAATCCTATTGCTACAGTACATATACATTAAATTGGAGTATACTTGAGACAAAAGAACAAGAGAAGGACTTGGGTATTCTGGTTATAAGTAAGCTGAGCATCAGTACTCAATGTCAAGCAGCAGCCGCAAAAGCAAACAAGATTTTAGGGTGTCTAAAAAGAGAGATAAAATCCTGTAATTCCAACGTATTGTTAACGCTTTATAAATCACTGATGAAGCCACATCTAGAATATGGGACCCAGTTTTGGGCTCCACATTTTAAAAAGGATATTCAGAAGGTAATGTCAGTTCAAAGGCGGGCAACAAGATTATTAGAAAGGACGATAGGTAGGCCCTCTCATATGATCAGAGGTTGAAAAAGTTGTGCTTATTTAGATTAGAAATATGGTCAGTACAAAGGACTGGCACATGACTTAATTCTTCCAAAGGACATACTAAGGACCAGGGGGCACTCATCACAGATGGAAGAAAGGCAATTCCGACAGGTAAATAGGAAAGGATTCCTTACAGTTAGAGGAGTCAAACTGTGGAAAGCCCGACCACACAGTAGGTAGTAATGGCAGACACTATTATAGCTTTTAAAAAAGGGCTGGACGATTTCCTCAATACACACAACATTGGGGGTTATAGTTAAATGAGTGACAAAATGAACAATTGATGGAGAAAGGTTGTATCATGGGGTTACTGCGACAGTGTGGAGCCAGAAGACCGCAGTGTCTGATTGCTCTGACTCTGGCGCTGGGAAGTAGCACTTCTCCTTAATTTTAAGTGTGTTTATTCCTTCTGGCAGAACAGGAATTAATCGGCCATGTTGGAAATCCCTGTGTTCACAGATGAGCTCGGTTAGCCACTCCTTTCCCCTTTGTAATTTGGGCTCTGTTACAAATCCTTGTCACAGCTAGCATTTTCTGCATGGCTAAAGGAGGGCAAGAAGTTCATATGAGAAGGAGCATTGGAGGAGTTATCAGTCACTGTTGCTTGGTTTGTATGTGTGGTAATTCCCTATCCTTCTCTATTTTGGTTCATTCCCCTACCTCCCCGCCCCATTGCATTCTTCTGTTAAATGTGAGTGAATATTATGTATGCCTGGAGTTTTCTGTTAACACTTGTTTGTGTTGCCTTGTTTTTCATGTTGGTGTACTACGGTGCACAGTAGCATCTCACTTCCCTGGATGGGGGAAGAGAACAGATAGAGGGCTAACTCAGGACATAAGGCAAGGGTGGAGGCCCAGGCATCTTCACCTTCAGAAGAATCCCGATGTGTAGGGGAAGCTAGGGCGCTCCCTAGTGTTAGGGACAGGGAAGGAGCCCCTTGTACCAGGTCACCCGACAGCTGTGTCGTGACATTAGCTCTGACCGTAAATATTTTTTCTGATCCATTATGGATCCAATTGCTACTCTGACAAGGCAAGAGCGGCAGCTCAGTCTGGAGGTGGCAGATTTACACATGGTGGTTTTGCAGCACCCTGATACATCAAGTGTGGGACTCCCATCTCCCAAGCAAACCATAGTGGAGCCCAAGATCGCTTTACCTGACAGGTTCTCTGGGGGTGTGACAAGTTTGCTGTGTTCCGAGAGGCCTGTAAACTACTTCAGGTTACGTCTGGCTTCCTCAGGTACAGAGGAGCTACGTGTGGGGATAGTATTCTCTTACATAGGATGACCCCAATTGCGTCTCCTTAGCGGAGTCCAAACTGCGCCAACTTCTTCAAGGAGGCTGGCCGGCAGAGTAAAATTTCTCTGAGTTCCGGAGGTAGACCATGGACACCAAGTGGAAGTACCCCTCACGCTGTAGGCAGTTCTGTGAGGGTCTCACAGTAAGGGTGAAGAATGCCTTAGCTCTGCATGACTCCCTTGAGGCAGCCATGTCTCTGGCGATCCTGGTTGATCGCTGTCTTTGCCAGAGACATAGGGAGTCACCTCTCAGTGCGGGAGGTCCGGGGTCAAGGGAGGTCAGCAGGGAGCCTACTGAGGAACCCATGCAGGTGGGTGCGGCACCTCACTCTGGTGAACTACCTTTTGTCTGGCGTAAGGGGCGAGTTTCAATTGTGGTTAAAAATGCGATTTTGTGGACACGTGTCCCTCCCGATCACATAGTAAACAATTGCCAGGAAAACTAGGTGGCCCGGGTTGCGGGGAGGTTAGCAACCCGGGTGTCCTCATCACCTCCGTGGAGTGGACACCATTTTTCCTACCAGCTGTAATCCACCTGGGTGGGTTTAAGGTGGACGTGTCTGCATTTCTGGACAGTAGGGCGGGTTTTAATTTGATCAATGCTAGGTTCGTCCAGGTCCAAGGCCTCATCCAACATACTCTGTCCAGACCCATAATCGCCATCGATTCCACCCCCTTGAGACAGGGGCATTGACTCAATTAATCTGAGACTTACAGCTTCAGATGAGGGCCATGCACACTGAGGTGTAAGACTGTTAAGTGCTAGAGGGTCTGCCTTTGCCTGTGGTACTGGGACTTCCATTGCTTGCTCTGCACAATCCTGTAGTAGATAGACAGACTCAGGAAATAGTAAAATGGAGTGGCTTATGTCAAGGACACTGCTTGGGTACCTGGTTTGCCAGGGTGGACACTCAGTCTGTGCCTAGTTACCTGTCAGATTTTGGGGATGTATTTTCCGAGCAAGGTTGCCAAGAACTCCCTCATCATTGTCATTATTGCGCCATTAATCTCGTTCCTGGTGCCAAGATGCCCAAGAGCAGACTCTATAATATCTCTGGCCCAGAAAGACAGGCCATGAAGGACTACATCGGGAAATCCTGGCTAAAGGTCATATCAGACCATCCTTATCCCCCATTGCTGCGGGGTTCTTTTTTGTAAAGAAAAAAGATGGGGGATTATGGCCATGAACTCAATACAATCTGTTATGAATGAGTCACCGAAGGAGGAAAAAACAAAAATACAAGCTAAGTCCAGAAAACCGGAGAGGTTGGTAGCTATCGGATTGCAGACCCCTGATCCTATCCACAACAACTAACAGTAGCCGTGGGGGTTCCTACGATGCCCTAGACCCCTCAATCACAGCCGGAGAACTAAATAGGCCTAAAGAAAGAAAGGGGAAATCTAAACTGCCCCAGAGCAGACCCCAAAGCAATAGGCAGCCCCCAACATATAATGACGGTGAAGCAAGATGAAAACACTAACACAGATAGAAAGATAGGTTGAGCAAATGATGGGGCCCAAGCTAACTAAAAAGGACAGGACAGAAAAGCCGCTGTCTGCAATCCGTAAAAAACCCTACCAAAAAATGTCCCAACCGTCTGATAGGAAAAACAGGCCCTGAAGTCGCTAGGACTTCAAAAAGACTTTATCAGCACTCAGGTAAATTCTGAAGACAGAGCAAAGAGACAAACTGATCAGAGACAAAAATGGAACTCAGCACACCCCCGACCGGGGATGGCTGAACTCCAAAAAACAAGGAAAACAAAACAAAACTAATAAGTTCAATAGCAGAGCAAAAACTTATCTTTGGGAAGCAGGAATCAGACTGGTCTCCAAGAATCCAGCAGAGAAATCACCAGCGACTCAGAAGGGCGTCGTCTGCCGTATATCCAGTCAGAATTTCCTGTTACCCAGTCATCATCAACCAGATCAGGTGTTTGGTAATCAGCCTCACTACCCTCCTTCACCAGAAGAGGGAGTTCATCAGACATCGACGGTGAAGGGGAAAATGAACTCACAACAACAATCACTGTCCATGATGCTTATGCGCTCCCTCTCATTTCAGACCTCTTCTTTCAAATTGTAGGGGCAAAATGGTTCTCTAAGATGGACATCAGGGGGGCATATAATTTCATCCGCATTAAAGAAGGGGATGAGTGGAAAACAGCATTCAATACACTTGAGGGACACTATGAGAATCTGATGATGCCTTTTGAGTCGATGAACACACTCGCCGTCTTTCAACACTTTATAAATTACATCTTTAGTCATCTGGCAGGCAGATTCGTGGTTATCTATCTGGATAAAATATTAATTTATTCACCTGACCTTGAGTCACACCAGGTACATGTCAGGCAGGTCTTATGTACACTCTGAGACGATAAATTATATGTCAAACCCGAGAAGTGTATGTTCTCGGTTGAGGAGATCCCTTTCCTAGTATATGTGTTGTCTTCTAATGGTTTTTGAATGGATCTGGCGAAAGGCCAAGGTTTTAGACTGGGATTGTCCAGAGGATTTGAAGGCATTACAAAGGTTTTTAGGTTTCGCCAACTACTACTGTAAATTCATAAAGAACTTTTTGGTAGTAGCCAAACTGCTTACAGATATGACCAGGAAGGGGATGGACTTCTCTAAGTTGTCCAGTCCTGCCAGGGAGGCATTTGATACATTGAAGAGATATTCTTCTTCTGCCCCAATTCTTATACAGCCTGTCGTCTCTCAGCCTTTTATCGTTGAGGTTGATGCGTCTGAGGTTGGAGTGGAGGCTGTATTGTCGCAGGGTGCATCTCCAGATAAATGGCAATCATTTGCTTATTTTTCTAAAAAACTATCACCTGCTGAGAAAAAGTATGACATTGGTAACAGGGAACTCTTATCAATGAAATCATTGAAGGGAGCAGTTCACCTAGTTATGGCAATCACGGATCATAAGAATCTGGTATATTTGTAATTGGCGAAATGTCTAACACTTTGACAAGCAAGATGGGCATTGTTCTTTGCATGGTTTAACTTTTTTGTCACATATCGGCCGGGGAACAAGAACATTAAGGCAGATGCCTTATTCTTTTGCTTTCTTTGAGGAGGATTTAAGTGTGAACTGGTACCCATTCTTCAAAAAGGGGTGGTTATGGTGTCTATATGCTCCAATCAGGAAGGAGCGGTTGTTGACGCTCAGGTGGACGTCCCTGCTGCCTGTCCACTTGGTAAATAGTTTGTTCCTGTTAATCTACGTCTTAGATTCCTTAGCATTATATCACGATTCAGTGTTGGCCAGACATCCTTGTAATAAAGCCACCGCTGATCTGTTTACTCGGTGTTTTTGGTGGCTAGGTGCTCATCAGGATGTCTGGAAGTATGTAGCCGCCTGCAGTGTCTGTGTGCATTCTAAGACCTCTCATACTTGCCCGTCGGGGGCTCTCCAACCCTTGGAGATTTGGGGGATAATGTACGGGCCATTACACAGTTTGGAGGTAAATGCACAGGCATTTTATAGTTTGAGGGCTAGTGTGGGGACTATTGTGGAGGGCCCTTATACAGTGTGAGGGTTTCTGTGGGGGTCATTATACTGTAATGGAGACTTCATATTGTATATAGCAGAGCAGTGGGCCCACCATACTGTGTATAAAGGTGCTGTGGGCCCACCATACTGTAGATAAAGGAGCTGTGAGCCCACCGTACTGGGTATAGAGGAGCTGTACATTGGGGGACTCAGTGGACATTATTAAATGTTAATTGTGAACTTAAGAAGCATTATTGTTATAGGTGCACTAAAAGTATTGTGGCCATCAAAGGGGCAAAATGTGCATACTGTTTTATAGGGCATTTGTACAGTGCTTTAATATTTTTACCATCTATAGTGCACACAGGATGCATTATTACTATGCAATGGGGCACAGTGGTGGCATTACTATGTGGGACAGTAAGAAGAGTGCTGTTAGTGTGTCAAACAGCAGATGCAGTAATAAGGACACATATGGGAGGAGGACGACGAGTTTGTGAAAGTTGGGAATAGATGGGGACAGGGCTGGAAACATGAAAAGTCAGATGTGTCTTTGTTGCAACGACTCCAACAGAAGGAACGTCAGCTGTAAGCCACCATCCATAATTGTTTTGTGATCTGTAGGACAGGTATCTACGACTATATGTCATAATATGGCGGTAATATCACTGTGCCAGTATAGTTGTAATCAGGGTTACCGGTTAGGAGCACTCGGATGTTTCGCCCCCCCTAAACTGAACCCCTAGCTACACCTCAGCCAACCACACTCTATTTTGTTGCTTTCTAAATGGTAAGACTATAACAGTGAGATCCTTAAATCATTAAACTGCACATTAGGAGATTTTCGCTACTTGCAATGCGTATCCGTTCACTTCTTGCTTCCCCATAAGCTCTGCTGCTATGTGTAACCACTGAAAAGTAAATGTAATTAAAATACTATGTGACTTCAATTTGTCGTCTGGATTATTCACTGTTGACTGTCTGGATTATTCAGTAAGTAAAGCATGAGAAAATTAAACCAAAATAGTTTTGCAGATTTATTTTGCAAACACATCAAATAGATGTCATTAATCTCTTACCCGCCTCCGCCAGTGATATAACTGTAACCTCTTGCTCCTAATCCATAACCGTATCGTTCTCCCAAAAACACAGGCTCATTACAATCATAGCAACTTAGCAATTTCTGTAATCTTGGGAGGCTAAGCAAGAAGGAGAAGAAAGATTAAAAGTGACATAAAACAACCATCTCCACCGACTCCTCCACACATAGAAGCTCGGCCAAGTACTCCTGTGTTCTCTATAAGGGAACTGTTGTCAGACCTCTTATACTTTATAAAACAAAATGATTGGTTGTTTGGAATCCTACGTGATGGATGCTCCTCTTCTCCTGCTTCATCTGTCGGGGGAGAGTTGGAAATCCCCCATACACGAGACTATCAACTGACCCAGCTGATGTTGATTGCTTCATCCAACTTTAAAGGGGTTATCCAGGACTATTTTTGTACTATAACACCCTGAAGACCAACAGGCAGGTAGTTGATACCTCTCCTGCCAGTTGTACCCAGTGCCAGTCTCTGCCGGCACAGATCTCTCCTGATAGGCGATTCTGCAGTTTCCACTGATGCCACGTTGAAAGAGCAACCGCTTCTCTTTCACTCTGCTCTGTTGATGGGGTATGACTGTCGATGTCATGCCTAACTAGCAAGCCTAGTTAGCCTAGCAAGCGGTCTGTGAATCTGCAGGACGTTGGCAGTCACGCCCCGTTAACAGAGCAGCTCAGTTGACATGCAGCAGCCGAATCACTGGCAAGAACGGTTAATGACCCATGTTTGTCGGCACCAGGAAATAGAAACTATCTGTCTCTTAGTTTGTAGGACCATAGTAAAAAAAAAAAAAAATAAAAACAGATAAGCCCTTAAATCTAATGTGAATGTGGGCTTTACTGAAACTATTTCCCCAGAAACAATGTTAGGAGTTAAGTGCAAAGATGCAGAGATTCTAATCCAAATACACCACAAAAAGCCCGGGGTCAGCCTTGGATTTCTGCTGTGGATTCTCTGAAAAACGCAGTGTCTCATTTTAAAAAAAAATATATTAGTGTGAAGTCAATTTTTCCCCACATTGGATTAAAATGGATTAAAATGGGTGTGCTTTCATAACCCTTGAAACAGCATCACTGGCCTAATCATGGGCTTACCATTTTCTGGTATCTAATGTTTTCTATAAATCAGTATGGGTCTGAGTTGCAATGCCAAACATATCCAATAGACAAGACAGCCACTGTTTCTGTAATGAACAAACCCATTTTTCAATTCCAACCTCTTTATAGAGAATCTGTCACCACATTTAAACTATTAAAATGGGCATACAGAAAGGTGAAAAAAGTCCTACCTGTGTGTCTCATATCAGATACCTTGTTGATGCGAAATCATCTTTTATCACTTCATAAAAATGACCTTCCAGACTATTGGGAGGATGGTGTTTTAAGAAAACTCTGCCTCCAGCCTGATTATATCTGACACATCTGCAGGTTCCTCTCAGCTTCAGCTTCCATCTCACAGGCAGACAGGTTAAAGTATTGTTGCAGCAAGCTCAGAGAGCTGCACAAAATGTGCTGGCAAGAAAACAAATTTCATTTCTACTGTGCTGTGTTGGTTACTTGTCTCACACTGGTATCTCCCCCTTCATGTTAAAACAAGCTCTGTAGGCAGAGCTCTCTTCCCAGCACCATTCTCTCCAGAAACTGGATAATATCTATTACATAAAGTGATAAAAGATGATTTATCAACAAAAAAAGACATATGATATGAGACATACAGGGATGACTCTGCTCAGAAGTCTAACATGTATGCTCATATTAATAGTTTATATACCGTATATACTCGAGCATAAGCAGAGGCACCTAATTTTGCCACGAAAAACTGGGAAAACTTATTGACTTGAGTACAAGCCGTGTATGCATTGTCCCCTCATCCCTATCCTGGTACGCATGGCTCCCCGTCTCATCCTTGTATGCATGGATCCCGTTCCCTGTCCTTGTATGCATGGCTCCCCTGTCCTGTTGTTGTATGCATGGCTCCCTGTCCCGTACTTGTATGCATAGCTCCTTATCCCCTGTCCTTGTATGCATGGCTCCTTATTTCCTATCCTTGTATGCATGGTTCCTATTTTAAAAAAAACAAACACATTATACTTACTTTCCCTGCGCGCGCTCGCTGCATCTTGTTCCGTGCCAGTGGCTCTTCCTGCCGAGCGATCACGTGGTCCAGCTCATTAACATAACGAATATTCACTCCACGCCTATGGGAGTGGAGAGGGATGAATATTCATTACTTTAATGAGTGTAGCCACGTAATTACTCGGCCGGAAGAGCTGCTAGCGCCAGAAAGAACGAGATGCAGTGAGGGCACGCAGTGAAGGTAAGTAGGCATTTTCAGCACAAAAAAATGTGCTGAAAAATTTGGCTTATACACGAGTATATGTGGTAGGTGAAATGTGATGACAGATTCCCCTTTATGTCATATTCTGAAACAGAGCAACTAGCTGACACCAAAAGAAATGAGCAAATAAAGTCACATTGTGGTCCAACAGTCAGGTCAGTATTCTATGGCCACTGGAAGGAAACTATGCAAACCACCTCCTACTGTCTGAAATCCCTGGTGTCTCTTGATATCTAGACAACAAATAAAGTAGCACTCTGTAGCACTATAGTATTCAAACATGAAATATATGAAATCTGAGTTGCATGACTGCTCTAGAAAATATGAAAAATAGAGAATACTAAGAGCATAATTTGACCAATTAATGTGTACCCGGCAGCCACGATCAGGCGATTTTCGTTGTGAATCATCTGTTAGACTGAAGTCTACATTTATATGGGAAGAAAAAAAGCAGCGATGTTTACCTGCCCAGGCCTCCAAACAAATGCAGGATGCAGCGGACCCATGTAGTTGGGTGTCACTAATAGTCTGTTAACCTGGATGATGTGCATCACCTGTGTGTGAACAGCACCCCATACAAGCATCTATTGTGCATTAATATACCAAGCAATCACCCCCTCCATGAATTGGTAGGCCGTGAGTGGTTGTCTCATCGGTATTTCTGCACCTGTGTTGCCGTCATCTTAATTACATGGGTCTGCCATCTTAACTACATGGGTCCGTGCATTTGTTTGGAGGCCTGGGCAGGTAAACATCGCTGCCTTTTTACTGCTGTTTTTGAAGGATTTTTAAGTCTTTTTTTGTGGATATGTTGTTTATTTATATGGGAAGGTAGGATCCCTGCTGTAATTAAAAACGCCTGAGGCTGAGGGGTGGAGTGCTCAGTAAGAGAGCCTATGTATACTCATATCAAAAGACTGACCATCACTTCCAAATAGAAATCAGGTGTGAACAGGTGCTTACTAAGGATAGCCATCTCCATGCATAACCAACAAATAAAGTAGCACTTTAGGCAGGTCCCAGCAATGAAAATCGCCTTATAGTGGCTGTTGGGTACACATGAATTGGCCAATTTATGTGCTAAGCATTCTCTATTTTTCATATTTTCTAGAGGAGTAAAGCAATTCAAATTTCATGTTTGCATGCTATAGCGCTACAGAGTGCTACTTTGTTAGTTATGTATGGAGATGGCTACTCTTAGTAAGCACTTGTTCACACCAGATTTCTATTTGGAAGTGACGGTCAGTCTTTTGATATGAGTATACATAGGCTCTCTTACTGAGCACTCCACCCCTCAGCCATATAAATGTAGGCTTCAGTCTAAGAGACGAATCACATTAGGCAGGTTCCCAGCAACGAGAATTACCTTATCGTGGTTGCCGGATACACATGATTTGGCCAATTTATGCTCTAAGTATTCTCTATTTTCATATTTTCTAGGGCAGTAATGCAATTCAAATTTCATATATTTCATGTTTTCATGCTATAGCGCTACAGAGTGTTACTTTATTTGTTGGTTATGTATGGAGATGGCTACTCTTAGTAAGCGCCTCTTTTGATTAGATGACATCGTGCCAGGCTGACCAATTAAAAGAGGTGCAGGAGATGCCGGCAGCTAGGAGGAGGTTCACAGCACTCAATTAGCTAAGGAATACTGATGTAGTAACTGAACCAAGGTACTGAAAATCAATTCGCTCATCTCTAGTCACCATTTATCAAGTTCTTGGCAGTTAGGTATCTAATAATCAGATTATTGTCACACAGAGGTTTCTAACATGGAACTAAAGCAGACCTCTTTCAAAATTCACATCTAAAAATCGGCTTCAAATACTGTCATGTGGATCCGCTTCAATTCCACAATAAAATAAAATACTCTGTGTGAACATACGCTTAGATACAAATGTATGAAAACACAAACAGCTCTCCAACACACCATACAGAAGGTCTATGGATTCTTTAGGACATAGAGAGACCAAAATTATTAATGAGATGAATTGAAGAAATCTAATATATAAAGCTCAAAGTGTGTATGTATGTGTGTGTCTGTGTGTGTGTATGTCCGCGATAGGCATCCGCACCGTCGCAGCTACAGCCACAAAATTTGGCACAGTCACACGTCTGGACCTCGAGAGCATCCTAAGCTATGTTGTAAGGTGAAATTTTAACCCCGCGCATTCCAATTCACCAAACAATTATGGCCCTATCTACATATTGGGGGAAAAAGTGTGTGTGCGTCAAGCCCCGCCCCTCATTGTGATGTCACAATGCCCCTATTTGCATACTGGGGAAGCAGTGTGTGCGTATCAAGCCCCGCCCCTCATTATGATGTCACAATGGTTGCCATGGCAACGCTGATGTCATCATAGGTCGCAAGCCCTGCCGACGCTCATTATGATGTCATAATGGTTGACTATGGGATGGAGGATGTGTGATGAGTATATGGGCACCGGACTATGGGATGGAGGATATGTATGATGGGTATATGGGAACGGGACTATGGGATGGAGGATGTGTGATGGGTATATGGGCACTGGACTATGGGATGGAGGATATGTATGACGGGTATATGGGCACGGGACTATGGGATGGCGGATAAGTATATGGGCACGGGACTATGGGATGGAGGATGTTTGATGGGTATATGGGCACTGGACTATGGGATGGAGGATATGTTTGACGGGTATATGGGCACGGGACTATGGGATGAAGGATATGTATATGGGCACGGGACTATGGGATGGAGGATATGTATAATGGGTATATGGGAACTGGACTATGGGATGGTGAATATGTATGACGGGTATATGGGCACTGGACTATGGGATGGAGGATATGTATATGGGCACGGGACTATGGGATGGAGGATATGAATATGGGCACGGGACTATGGGATGGAGGATATGTATGATGGATATATGGGCACGGGACTATGGGAGGGTGGATATGTATGACGGGTATATGGGCATGGGACTATGGGATGGAGGATGTGTGATGGGTATATGGGCACTGGACTATGGGATGGAGGATATGTATGACGGGTTTATGGGCACGGGACTATGGGATGGCGGATATGTATGATGGGTATATAGGCATGGGACTATGGGATGAAGGATGTGTGATGGGTATATGGGCACTCGACTATGGGATGGCGAATATGTATGATGGGTATATGGGCATGGGACTATGGGATGGAGAATATGTATGATGGGTATATGGGCATGGGACTATGGGATGGAGGATATGTATGATGGGTATATGGGCACGGGACTATGGGATGGAGGATAATTATAATTTGTTATAACTAACCACAGTTAGTTACTATGCCCAGGCAGCGCCGGGCTCTTCAGCTAATATATATACTAGCTGAAGAGCCTGGCGTTGCCTGGGCATAGTAACCAACTGTGGTTAGTTATAACAAATTATAATGATTATATTGCACATAAAAACATTTCACATCATATATTCAACACTACAGATTTGCAACACAAATTAGCTAAACGATTACCCAAGTATTGATAGTATTTTATTTTCAACTCATTCAAGAGCCTTTTGATAAACAACATTTTTGGTTTTTCCTTTCGGTGCAAAGATGAACAGATTTTTTGCAGTTCCAACTCTTGAACAGACCACGTAAAGTTGACCATGAGAAAAGCATGTAGACTGCAAATCGGTCCCTACTACTTTCAAGGACTGTCCCTGAGCATTGTTAATGGACATTGCAAACAGCAGTTGAACTGGAAACTGGAGGAGTTTAAAATCAAAAAACAAATCAGATGGAATGAGTGGAATTCTTGGAATGAAAATGTCCTCTCCTTTGGCACATCCTGTTTCTGAGCTGTGTATCTATCCCTATCCTGTGTGATAATGTCTGCTGAGCTGTGTACCTAATCCTATCGTGTGTTACTGACTGCTCAACCATGTATCTAACCCTATCTTGTGTGTTATTGACTGCTCAGCCGTGTATCTAATCCTATTCTGTATGATACTGACTGCTGAGCAGTGTATCTAATCCTATCCTGTGTGATACCGTCTGCTGAGCCGTGTATCTAACCCTATCCTGTGTGATTCTGACTGCTGAGCCATGTGTCTAATCCTCTACTGTGTGATACTGACTGCTGAGCTGTATATCTAATCCTATCTTGTGTGATACTGACTGCTGAGCCATGTATCTAATGCTATCCTGTGTGATACTGACTGCTGAGCAGTGTATCTAATCCTATCCTGTGTGATACTGTCTGCTGAGCCGTGTATCTAACCCTATCCTGTGTGATACTGACTGCTGAGCCGTGTATCTAATCCTATCCTGTGTGATACTGACTGCTGAGCAGTGTATCTAATCCTATCCTGTGTGATACCGTCTGCTGAGCCGTGTATCTAACCCTATCCTGTGTGATTCTGACTGCTGAGCCATGTGTCTAATCCTCTACTGTGTGATACTGACTGCTGAGCTGTATATCTAATCCTATCTTGTGTGATACTGACTGCTGAGCCATGTATCTAATGCTATCCTGTGTGATACTGACTGCTGAGCAGTGTATCTAATCCTATCCTGTGTGATACCGTCTGCTGAGCCGTGTATCTAACCCTATCCTGTGTGATACTGACTGCTGAGCCGTGTATCTAATCCTATCCTGTGTGATACTGACTGCTGAGCAGTGTATCTAATCCTATCCTGTGTGATACCGTCTGCTGAGCCGTGTATCTAACCCTATCCTGTGTGATTCTGACTGCTGAGCCATGTGTCTAATCCTCTACTGTGTGATACTGACTGCTGAGCTGTGTATCTAATCCTATCCTGTGTGATACTGAATGCTGAGCCATGCATCTAATGCTATCCTGTGTGATACTGACTGCTGAGCAGTGTATCTAACCCTATCCTGTGTGATACTGACTGCTGAGCCGTGTATCTAATCCTATCCTGTGTGATACTGACTGCTGAGCCGTGTATCTAATACTATTCTGTGTGATACTGTGCGCTGAGCTGTGCATCTAATCCTATCCTGTGTGATACTGTCTGCTGAGCCGTGTATCTATTCCTATCCTGTGTGATACTGACTGCTGAGCTGTGTATGTAATCCTATCCTGTGTGATACTGACTGCTGAGCAGTGTATCTAACCCTATCCTGTGTGATACTGACTGCTGAGCCATGTATCTAATCCTATCCTGTGTGATACTGACTGCTGAGCTGTGTATCTAATACTATTCTGTGTGATACTGTGCGCTGAGCTGTGCATCTAATCCTATCCTGTGTGATACTGTCTGCTGAGCCGTGTATCTATTCCTATCCTGTGTGATACTGACTGCTGAGCTGTGTATGTAATCGTATCCTGTGTGATACTGACTGCTGAGCCATGTGTCTAATCCTCTCCTGTGTGATACTGACTGCTGAGCTGTGTGTCTAATCCTATCCTGTGTGATACTGACTGCTGAGCCGTGTATCTAATCCTATCCTGTATGATACTGGGCTCCCCCTGCAGTCTGTCAGAGGGTGGTCTGTGTTGGCACGGTAATAAATTGTTATTTCCAGCTTTACAGTATGATAACACCATAGAAATAAGAATAATAGGCCAAATTGTATGGTGAATTGGAACAAGCGGGGTTAAAATTTCGCCTCACAACATAGCCTATGATGCTCTCGGGGTCCAGCCGTGTGACTGTGCAAAATTTTGTGGCTGTAGCTGCGACGGTGCAGATGCCAATCCTGGACATACACACATACACTTTTTCCCCATTATGTACCTAGGGGCAAAATTGTTTGGTGAATTGGAATGCGTGGGGTTAAAAATTCACCTCACAACATAGCCTATGATGATCTGGGGTCCAGACGTGTGACAGTGCAAAATTTTGTGGCTGTAGCTGCGACGGTGCAGATATCAATCCCAGACATACACACATACATAAATACACACACACACACACACACATTCAGCTTTATATATTAGATAATTATATATATAGTTAAGAGCAGATGAACTTAAAAGTTCTAAATGCCGAAAAGGAAGGAAGAGAAAGGGGAGGGAGGAAGACCGAGACAGGAAGGGGGAGAGAGAGAGATGGAGATGAAGAGGGAGAAGGACAACACTTCTAAACTCTGAAAAGAATCATAGAATGGTAGAGTTGGAAGGGACCTCCTGGGCCATCTGGTCCAACCCCCTGCTCAAAGCAGGATTCGCTAAATCATCCCAGACAGATGTCTGTCCAGCCTCTGTTTGAAGACTTCCATTGAAGGAGAACTCACCACTTCTCGTGGCAGCCTGTTCCACTCATTGATCACTCGGTCAAAAAGTTTTTTTCTAATATCTAATCTGTGTCTCCTCCCATTCAGTTTCATCCCATTGCTTCTAGTCTTTCCTTGTGCAAATGAGAATAAAGATGATCCTTCTACAATGTGACAGCCCTTGAGATATTTGTAGACAGCTATTAAGTCTCCTCTCAGTCTTCTCTTTTGCAAGCTAAACATTCCCAAATCATGCAACCTTTCCTCATAAGACAGGGTTTGCAGACCGGTCACCATTCTGGTCGCTCTTTTCTGAACTTGCTCCAGTTTGTTGATGTCTTTTTTTAAAATGTGGTGCCCAAAACTGGACATAGTATTCCAGATGAGGTCTGACCAAAGAGGAGCAGAGGGCAATAATGACTTCACGTGATCTAGACTGTATGCTTCTGTTAATACATCCTAGAATTGCATTTGTCTTTTTTGCTGCTGCATCACACTGTTGACTCATATTCAGTATGTGATCTATTAGTATACCCAAGTCTTTTTCACATGTGCTGTTGCTTAGTCCTATTCCTCCCATTCTGTACATGCTTTTTTCATTTTTATTGCCCAGATGTAGTACTTTGCATTTTTCCCTGTTAAAAACCATTCTGTTAGTTGCTGCCCACTGCTCCAGTTTATTTATATCTTTTTGAATCCTCTCTCTATCTTCTCTAGTATTAGCTATCCCTTCTAGCTTTGTGTCATCAGCAAATTTAATCAGTTTACCCTCAATTCCTTCATCTAAATCGTTGATAAAGATGTTGAACAATACAGGGCCCAGGAGAGAGCCCTGTGGTACCCCACTTGAGACATTCTTCCAACTGGATGTGCAGCCATTTACGACCACTCTTTGGGTCCGATCACTAAGCCAGTTATGAATCCATCTAACAG
Source organism: Dendrobates tinctorius (assembly GCF_039654945.1). NCBI lineage: Eukaryota > Metazoa > Chordata > Amphibia > Anura > Dendrobatidae > Dendrobates > Dendrobates tinctorius. The sequence continues at coordinate 37,693,053 of NW_027361743.1, read as the reverse complement.
TTGCCTTGTTCATTCCATACTTAGCCATTTTTTCAATGAGGATTGTGTGAGATACTTTGTCAAATGCTTTGCAAAAGTCAAGATATACTATATCTACAGCATTTCCCTGATCCACCCAATCAGTGATTCCATCATAGAAGGAAATTAAGTTAGTCTGACATGACTTATTAGTTACAAACCCATGCTGACTCTGTTTAATCACTTCATTCTTATCCAGGTACTGACATACATGTTGTTTAATAATTTGTTCAAAGATCTTTCCTGGTATTGAAGTCAGACTCACCGGCCTATAGTTGCCTGGGTCCACCTTCTTCCACTTTTTGAAGATAGGAACAACATTTGCTCTTCTCCAGTCCTCTGGGACTTCTCCTGTTCTCCAAGAATTTTCAAAGATTATGGAGAGGGGTTCAAAAATTTCTTCTGCTATCTCCTTCAGTACTCTGGGGTGTAATTCATCTGGACCTGGAGACTTGAATTCATTTAGGTTAGCTAAGTGTTTCCCCACTATCTTTCTGTTTATAGATATCCTGGAATCTTCTATTCCCTTAATAGGAAAGTGAAGAACAGTTGATGTTACATTTCCTTTCTGAAAGAAAACAGATGCAAAATAGGAATTTAAAAGTTCGGCCTTCTCAACATCCTGTCGTATCATTTTCATCCTGTAAAAATCCTATAGCATCTTTGACTTTTCTTTTACTTTTGACATATCCCCAAAATCCTTTATTATTGCTTTTAAAGTCTCTTGCAAGCCTCAATTCATTGTCAGCTTTAGTTAATCTGATTTGTGCCCTGCAGGTTCTGCAGACAGCATTATATTCTTCTTTAGATATGCCTCCCTCTTTCCATTTTAGAAACATTTCTTTCTTCCTTTTTAGCATGTGCTTAAGTTCTGTGTTCATCCATCCTGGTTTCCTTAAATGCTTCCTATTTTTCCCTCTTTTCGGAATTGTTAACAATTGTGCTTTGAGAATTTCATTTTTCAAGATTTCCCATCCTTCCTGTACAGTTTTGTCTTTATGGATATCCAGCCATTGGATCCCTCCAATTCTCTTTCTGAATCCCTTAAAATCTGCCTTTCTGAAATGTAACCTTGACGTCTGAGTCTTCACAGGTCTTCCTCCTCTAGTTATCCAAAATTCTAAAATAGCATGGTCGCTACCTCCTAAAAAAGGAAGGGAGAGGGAGCGAGAGGGGGAGAGAGAGAGATGGAGAGGGAGAAGGACAACAGTTCTAAACGGCAGAAAAGAAGGAAGAAAGAGAGGGAGAGACATGGAGGAGAGAGTGTGGGAAAAGGGGAGAGAGAGTGAGAATGGGAGAGAGAGGGGGAGGGGGAAAGAGAGAGAGAGAGAGAGAGAGAGAGATGAAGGACAGCAGTTCTAAATTCTGAAAAGGAAGGAAGAGAGAGAGGAAGAGGGGAACTGAGAGGGGGAGAGGGGCAGAGAGCGAGAAGGGGAGAGAGAGATGGAAAGGGAGAAAGACAGCAGTTCTAAACGCCGAAAAGGAAGGAAGAGAGAGCGAGAGTTCCTGGTTACATAATTCTTATAACACTAGTTAAAGGGAACCTGTCACCAGTTTTGTGAAATAGCAGCTAAAAATATCACCTTATTCTGTGTCTGCACTGCATTCCCCAAATCCTTATATAACCCCCTGACTCCACTTGCATACTCCCGAAAACCTTTTTTTTTTTATTTCTCCCGCGCTGTATGGTAATCTTCTCAGTCCGGTCTGGTGGGCGTGGACAAGGTGATTTTTCAGCTGCTATGTCACAAAACTGGTGACAGGTTCCCTTTAACATGCCTCTAGACAAGAGAAAGTAGTATTTTTGCCATGTTCACAACTTATCATAATATCCAATTTATATTAATTAGGCTATCAAAATGCATAAAATAGAGATATGAAATAAATCACAGGATCTATAGAGTTATAATAATTATCAGACTGTTCTAATGATAAGCCCTAAAGGACATTTTCTTCCTAGGATATCTCTTCTCATTCAGCTACAGAAACAATGCTTGAAATTGCATTAATATACTGAATGTCCAATTAGTTGCTGAACCTAATTGAGATCATGGAAATAAAAAACAAAGACACTTATTACATTGGTACTTGTGTTTCAAGTTGTAGATCACAGATGGCACGGCGTTTGCATGAAGTGATGTCATCGAATGTCACGTGACGTTTACCAAAGATATTGTTATCTCTTCATTGCTAAACTGGTGTCTGCTCTGACTGCAGTCTTTTAAAGGGAATCTGTCACTAGTTTTTTTTACTCCCATCTGAGAGCAGAATGATTTGACCCCAGAGATTCCAGCGATGTGTCACTCACAGGGCTGTTTGCTGTCAGTCTGATGTAATCAGGGCCGGACTGGGACTAAAATTCTGCCCTGGCATGTGAAGGTGCACAGGCCCACTTGTCACATGGTGACTGTATAACATGTCGTCACAGCTGTGTCCAGTATTACAGCTCAGTCCTATTTATTGCGCTCGATTTGAACCCAGGACCCTAGCGCTGCATCCTGCCGATACCCCAACACTGATCCACTGCCCTGTTCCTCTTACTGCCCCACATATTAATGACTCCTTTGTGCCCTATAGATGGTAAAATTGCCCCCTAGAAAATATTAATGCCCTGTGCAAATGCACTAGAAAACAGTATGTGCATTTTCCCCAAAGAAAGTACTAATGCCCTATGTACACTTATAATGGCCATTGTTTTCTGAGTGCCCCTATAACAAATATGCTTCTTAAGTGCCAACTTAACATCTTTTAATGTCCCCAATGTACAACTCCTCTATATACGTTATGATGGGGAAACTGCTCGCTCCCCTATATACACTATAATACACCCACAGTTCCTCTATACACAATATGATGTCCCCACAACTGCCCTATACACAGTATGGTGGTTCCAAAGCTCCAATATACACAGTATGGTGGTTCCAAAGCTCCAATATACACAGTATGGTGGTCCGTCCGCTCCCCAATCACAGTACGGTGGTTCCACAGCTCCACTATACATACAGTCATATGTTAAAGTTTGGGCACCCCTATTAATGTTAACCTTTTTTCTTTATAACAATTTTGGTTTTTGCAACAGCTATTTCAGTTTCATATATCTAATAACTGATGGACTCAGTTATATTTCTGGATTCAAATGAGGATTATTGTACTAACAGAAAATGTGCAATCTGCATTTAAACAAAATTTGACCGGTGCAAAAGTATGGGCACCCTTATCATTTTCTTGATTTGAACACTCCTAACTACTTTTTACTGACTTCCTGAAGCACTAAATTGGTTTTGTAACCTCATTGAGCTTTGAACTTCATAGCCGGTGTATCAAATCATGAGAAAAGGTATTTAAGGTGGCCACTTGCAAGTAGTTCTCCTATTTGATTCTCCTATGAAGAGTGGCATCATGGGCTCCTCAAAACAACTCTCAAATGATCTGAAAACAAAGATTATTCAACATAGCTTTTCAGGGGAAGGATACAAAAAGTTGTCTCAGAGATTTAACCTGTCAGTTTCCACTGTGAGGAACATAGTAAGGAAATGGAAGAACACAGGTACAGTTCTTGTTAAGCCCAGAAGTGGCAGGCCAAGAAAAATATCAGAAAGGCAGAGAAGAAGAATGGTGAGAACAGTCAAGGACAATCCACAGACCACCTCCAAAGACCTGCAGCATCATCTTGCTGCAGATGGTGTCACTGTGCATCGGTCAACAATACAGCGCACTTTGCACAAGGAGAAGCTGTATGGGAGAGTGATGCGAAAGAAGCCGTTTCTGCAAGCACGCCACAAACAGAGTCGCCTGAGGTATGCAAAAGCACATTTGGACAAGCCAGTTACATTTTGGAAGAAGGTCCTGATGGACTGATGAAACAAAGATTGAGTTGTTTGGTCATACAAAAAGGCGTTATGCATGGAGGCTAAAAAACACAGCATTCCAAGAAAAACACTGGCTACCCACAGTAAAATTTGGTGGAGGTTCCATTATGCTTTGGGGCTGTGTGGCCAATGCCGGCACCGGGAATCTTGTTAAAGTTGAGGGTCGCATGGATTCAACTCAGTATCAGCAGATTCTTGACAATAATGTGCAAGAATCAGTGACGAAGTTGAAGTTACGCAGGGGATGGATATTTCAGCAAGACAATGATCCAAAACACCGCTCCAAATCTACTCAGGCATTCATGCAGAGGAGCAATTACAATGTTCTGGAATGGCCATCCCAGTCCCCAGACCTGAATATCATTGAACATCTGTGGGATGATTTGAAGCGGGCTGTCCATGCTTGGCGACCATCAAACTTAACTGAACTGGAATTGTTTTGTAAACAGGAATGGTCACAAATACCTTCATCCAGGAACTCATTAATAGCTACAGGAAGCGACTAGAGGCTGTTATTGTTGCAAAAGGAGGATCTACGAAATATTAATGTCACTTTTATGTTGAGGTGCCCATACTTTTGCACCGGTCAAATTTTGTTTAAATGCAGATTGCACATTTTCTGTTAGTACAATAAACCTCATTTGAATCCAGAAATATAACTGAGTCCATCAGTTATTAGATATATGAAACTGAAATAGCTGTTGCAAAAACCAAAACTGTTATAAAGAAAAAAGGTTAACATTAATAGGGGTGCCCAAACTTTAACATATGACTGTAATATGATGAGCCCACAGCTCCACTATACACAGTATGGTGGTTACACAAGTCCACTATACACAGTACGGTGGTTCCACAGCTCCACTATACACAGTACGGTGGTCCCAGAGCTCCACTATACACAATATGATGAGCCCACAGCTCCACTATAGACAGTATGGTGGTTCCACAGGTCCACTATACACAGTATGGTGGTCCCAGACCTCCACTATACACAATATGATGAGCCCACAGCTCCACTACTGTATATACAGTATGGTGGTTCCACAGGTCCACTAAACACAGTATGGTGGCCCTACAGCTCCCCAATCATAGTACGGTGGTTCCACAGCTCCACTATACACAGTAGGGTGGTTCCACAGCTTCACTATACATAGTATGGTGGTTCGACAGCTCCCCAATCACAGTATGGTGGGCCTACAGCTCCTCAATACACAGTATGGTGGGCCTACAGCTCCTCAATACACAGTATGGTGGGCCTACAGCTCCCCAACACACAGTATTTTGGTCCGACAGCTCTGCTATACAGAGCGTGAAGGGCCCACAGCTTCCCTACACATAGCATGATATCCCGACTGCTCCTCCAAAATACTGAATAATGAATCCCACACTAGCCCTCAGACTGTATAATGGCCCCCGCACTAGTCCCCAAACTGTATAATGGTCCCCGAATTAGTCGCCAAACTGAATAATGGCCCTCACTAACTCCCAAACTGTACAGTATAATGCTTCCCTACATTAGTTCCCAAATGTATAATGGTCCCAGCGTTAGTCCCAAAACTGTGCAATGCCCCCCACATTAGCTCCCAAACTGTATAATGGCCACTCAATTTGTCCCTAAACTATATAATGGCCTCCGACATTAGGTCCCAAACTGTACAATGGCCCCTGCATTAGTCCACAAGTTACATAATGGCTGCTGAAATAGTCCTTAAAATGTATAAGGACCCCCACACAGTTTTGAGGTCCCTCACACTATTTATAAGGTTACCCCATTCTTTATTATGGCCCCACATGACATCACAAGTTTTAATTTAAAAAAAAATGATATACTCTGGTAACCCAGGATCCAGCAGCAAGGCAATGTGCTGTAACAGCACCGACTCCTGCACCAAAAGTCAGAGTCCCGGCGCAGTGCGATGACGACACTGCACCAGGACTCTGACGTCCTCAGCGTGCGTCATTCTGTAGACCTGAGGCATAAAGCGATCTGACGTCTACAAAACAGATAGCGGCAGTGCCGGAAGGTCATGTCTCCCTGCTCTACTGCAGGGCTTAACTGTATGTGCACATTATACATGCTGATTAATTACTGTAAGGGCAGTGTAGCTCTGGATGGGCCCCCCTGAGCGCGGGGGCCCGGGACATCCATACAAGATGCACCCAGGTAGCTACGCTACTGTATACTGTGACTACAGACATCAGATATTACAGCAGTCACATATTACCCGGTATATAACATCTGATGTCTGCGCACACAGTATATTATATGCCTAATATATCCTATACTATGTGTACAGACATCGGATGTTATATACAGTGTAATATGGCATGCTATATTTTACACTATTACTGCAGACATCAGATTTTACACTATCACATATTACCCTGTAAATACAATCAGATGTCTGTGCACATAGTATTAGATATGTCAGTGACATATTCTCCTATACACTCATGTATGTACTAAGTGCACTGTGTATATATATGACTGACTGACCAATCCTGGACCTGGCTACAGGCCATACATGGTATAATATATGGTGGCTGTATATATTATATGCAGTGTATGATGTCCTACAGCCGGGGTCAGGAGTAGTCAGCCTATGACCCTGTATACAGCTGTCTGCTGTGAGACTGGGAGTCATTGCTGCAGCTTGATCTTAACACACAGATCGGGCGATGCTGGAGTCGATGACTCCACTGACAGCGCGACCCGATCTGTGTCAAGCTTTAAGCTGGGCAATAAATCATCTCACCATGCCTCAGCCCATCTGCAGACAAGACAAGGCAAGATCCGACCCTGCCAGAGACCTCCTGTGTGATTGTGTGCAAGGCAAACTAATGCTGCCGGGCGTGCGTGCTGAAGAGGGAGAGGGGGTGATCGAGCGGCCCACTAGATGGACCGGCTGTTATGGCATTTGCCAGAAATGCCCAATGGCCAGTCCGGCCCTGAATGTAATCACTGGTTTCTCTGCTGCAGATCTAACAGCTCTCTGAATGCTGAGCTCTGTATAACCCCGCCCACAACACTGCCTGGAAGCTTTCTGTGTACACTGTGCATAGACAGAAAACTGACAATCAGTGGTGGGAGTACAGGACTCAGTAATATTAAGTAATATTAAAGACTAAACGGCACCAGATTTACTTGTCTTCAAGTGATAATCTCATGCGGATAAAACAATGATTTTAGAAAACATTTCACTTTAAATTCATTCAAAATGTTATCAAAACTACGGTAAGCAGCCCCACAAGTGACACATCGCTGGAACTGACATTAAATGGCAAAAACCTGGTGAAAGATTCCCTTTAAATTAATATACGATATTGAAGTATTTATGGTTATAACAGAAGTAGTTATTTTCATTTTATCTCTACATAAATTTTTTTATTTTGAACATTAAACACAGCTCGACACAATGCAAAAATTCAGTAACGAACATTAGTGATCTGCTCAAAATGCCTTTTCTAAATACCCTTGAGAACAAATAAAGCCATACCTGATCAGTGTATCATCATCCACTATCACCAGCCACCGTGCATGCAATAGATTAGATTTTAGAAACCGCTCCAGAATAGCAAAGGTTTTCCCGCAGTGTCCTGAAAGTACAAAAAGAAATATTTGCTTAAAAAAGAAGCGCCCTACAACAAAAGTACAAACTATCTGCACTGAGGACACTCCGCACATTACATATGGTGATTAGAAAGACACATAAGCGATTTTCTTTCATTAACGAAAAAAGAAGAGCTCTAAGGGCTCAGTTGACTTTAGCATTAGCCTCCCCTTTCTTTCCACGGTTCTTTTATCTTTTGCAGCAAGAATAACAAAAGTCTACACAAGTATTGTTCCCGTAAAAATACAAAACCCTAAATGACCCCATTATAAGTCAACGGGATCAGTACGAATTCATAGGCATCCTTTATAACTCTCATGAATTTATCATAAGTGGAAGCCAAAACATAATTTTCTTCTCTTCATCGCAACCTTCCTCAAAAATATGGTATCTATACACAAGTGGTTAGAATACATATAAGAAATACTCAACCTAGGACCAGAGATTTCACATAATTAACCCAATACCCCGAGGTTCATTAGAACAGGAAATCTCCAATGGTCTACACATGTTGCGTCTGTCTACAACTTAATATAAATCATACATAACATTCCCCTGTACGATATTAAGTGAAATAATTACGTTTCTTTTTTTAATCTTAATTATGAACTTGTACTGTGTAATGCAATGTACTATGATTATCTCACACAGGATATGATGGTAATTTCTAAGCCTTGACTCATTGTGACGATTTTTAAAAAGTACATAGACTGCCATCATTGTTCCTCTATACTTTTTCACAATTTTATGGGGGAAAAAATATCAGACTTTCCATCTTTAATATACAGGTATGTAGAAATGCACTTGTATATAGAAAAGTATCTCCATATAACAGTACAATCTAATATATAAAGGTCAATGTGTGTATGTGTGTATGTATGTATGTCCGGGATTGGCATCCGCACCGTCGCAGCTACAGCCACAAAATTTGGCACAGTCACACGTCTGGACCCCGAGAGCGTCATAGGATATGTTGTGAGGCGAAATGTTAACCCCGCGTGTTCCAATTCACCAAACAATTTTGCCCCTATCTTTATAATGGGGAAAAAGTGAAAGGAAAAGTGTTGGAGGCAAATTGACAGCTGCCAGATGTGAACAAGGGGGACAAAGAATGAGAGCGATGGCGCCAAAGAGTATATACCGTACAGTTGCTAAGGTGGGGCCCTGACATGGGATACTTACCACACACGGGGATATGAACACACACACAAAATGCGCCACACACTACCACGTGCTTCAACATATATACCACCCTCAGCACACATTTCACCATACATACACCAACCTCGCCACATAAAAGTCCAAACACAAAAGTGGCCAATCAAAACTCACCACGCTGTCCCAGAGCTGTTTAAAAGATGAAAAATCATCTGTGATTGGTTGCTATCAGCAACAGTTTTCTTTGTAGACAGTTGTGGTAACTGAGGCCTATTATTCTTATCATTTCTATGGTGTTATTTATCGTCCTTCTGTGAAGCTGGAAATAACACAATTTACTACCGTGCCAACACAGACCACCCTCTGACACAGACTGCAGGGGGAGCCCAGGATCACACAGGATAGGATTAGATACACGGCTCAGCAGTCAGTATCACACAGGATAGGATTAGATACACAGCTCAGCAGGCAGTATCACACAGGATAGGATTAGATACACGGCTCAGCAGACAGTATCACACAGGATAGGATTAGATACACAGCTCAGCAGTCAGTATCACACAGGATAGGATTAGAAACACAGCTCGGCAGTCAGTATCACACAGGATAGGAATAGATACACATCTCAGCAGACAGTAACACACAGAATAGGATTAGATACACAGCTCAGCAGTCAGTATCACACAGAATAGGATTACATATACGGCTCAGCAGTCAGTATTACGCAGGATAGGATTAGATACACAGATCAGCAGTCAGTATCACACAGGAGAGGATTAGATACACGGCTCAGCAGTCAGTATCACAGGATAGGATTAGATACACAGATTAGCAGTGAGGATTAGATACGCAGGTCAGCACATAGTATCACACAGAATAGTATTAGATACATGGCTCAGCACACAGTATCACACAGAATAGTATTAGATACACGGCTCAGCACACAGTATCACACAGGATAGGATTAGATGCACGGTTTTTATGTGCAATATAATAATTATATTTTGTTATAACTAACCACAGTTGGTTACTTTGCCCAGGCAACGCAGGGCTCTTCAGCTAGTGTGCCTATAAAGAAGAATAACTTTAGATACTTAGAGAGAGTATAAAATGTCTATGCATCCCTGTTAAGATGCTAGGTTTTTGTCACGTAAAAAAATCTTCTTAAGAACTTTTTCCTACCTTTAATGTCACCCATAATATGTACAAATCCAGTGGGAAACAAATCATTTGGAGGGAGAAATTAAAAAAAAAAAAAAAATAATAATGAGGTTGCATAAGTTATAATGTGGAAACGTGGTTGTGTTCTCAATTAGTCAATCATATTTAGGCCGCATGCACATGTCAGTATTTAGTCAGTATTTTACATCAGTATTTGTAAGCCAAAACCAGGAGAGGAACAATCAGCAGAAAAGTATAATAGAAACACGTCACCACTTCTGCATTTATCACCCACTCCTGGTTTTGGCTTACAAATACTGAATGTGTTAACATGGCCTTAAAATCAAGTTAAATAGTAATCAGTAAGCAGCTGCCATCATTTACAGTGATTCTGATTAACCCCATGTAATGTTTAGCTGTAAGGCTGGTTTCACACTTGCGTTTTTTTTCGCGGTATTTTAGCGCTAAATAGCGCATGCGTTTTTTTCCCTATACTTTGCATGGGATGCGCTTATGTGCGCATACACATGCGTTTGTACGCGCATGCGTTTTTTTGCGGTATGCGCTCGGGCGCACAAAATGCAACCTGTTGCATTTTTTGGTGCGTCCGACTTGCCTCAAAAAAACGCATGTGCGCGCAATGCGTTTTTTTACAGCAAGACACCCATTATAGTCTATGGGTGCGCATATGTGCGCATTGGCATGCTTATGTATGGTTTTTTTTGTTAACCATGGAATTTAGGGGTTTGGGTTAGAGTTAGGGTTAGTTAAGGGGGTTTAGGGTTAGGGTTAGGGTTAGGTTTAGGGTCAGGGTTAGTTAGGGTTAGGGTTAAGTATGGTTTGGTTAAGGGTTAGGGTCAGGGTTAGGGTCAGGGTTAGGGTCAGGGTTAGTTAGGGTTTGGGTTAGGGTTAAGTATGGTTTGGTTAAGGGTTAGGGTCAGGGTTAGGGTCAGGGTTAGGTTTAGGGTCAGGGTTAAGTATGGTTTGGTTAAGGGTTAGGGTCAGGGTTAGGGTCAGGGTTAGTTAGGGTTTAGGGTTAGGGTTAAGTATGGTTTGGTTAAGGGTTAGGGTCAGGGTTAGTAAAGTCATGGTTTGGGTTAGTGTGAGGGGCCAACTAATGTTTGGAAAAACCGCAAACGCTGTAAAAACGCACTAAAAACGCATACAAACGCATTAAAACGCTGCGTTTTTTTCATGCATGCTCATAAAAATGCTTGAAAAAAACGCAGCAGTTGTATGCTTTTGTATGCGTTTTTTCAATGCGTTTTTTTGCGGGAAAAACGCGCTGCAAAAAAAAGCAAGTGTGAAACCAGCTTTACTGTAGGATTTCCGAATATGTTCTAAGTTGCAGTTTACAGCAAAAACCATAGTCTGTAAATATCTTACAACTCAGAAAATAAAAGATATATTTTTATTATAGCGCAATTTATTCCATTACACTTTACACGTGAAAAGGAGTATACATAATAAAAAAAGTATAGTAATCTTGAAAACATGGATTTTTGTGATAACTCACCGTAAAATCCTTTTCTCCGAGACGCTCATTGGGGGACACAGGTACTGTGGGTGTATGCTACTGCCGCCTGGAGGCTGACACTAAGTGAAAAAAAGAGGTTAGCTCCTCCTCCGCCGTATACACCCTCGCCCCGATTGCAGGTGGAAACCAGTTTGGTGCAAAAGCAGTAGGAGATCAAACAAAAATCAGACATCAACCTTAATGCAGGTAACAACATGTCTAGAAGATAACCACCCTAATCTCATACAGAGAGCATATTAATTAAATAAACAGAAGCCAACTTGGCTAACAGGGTGGGTGCTGTGTCCCCCTATGAGCTTCTCGGAGAAAAGGATTTTACGGTGAGTTATCACAAAAATCCATGTTTCTCCTTCGCCTCATTGGGGGACACAGGTACTGTGAGACATCCTAAAGCAGTTCCTGGGTGGGAAGTTGACTCACCGATCCAAGCTACATGCACCTCCTGTTTAAAGGTGCGCCACCGCTACTTGGAGAATCCTTCTACCCAGGCTCACATCCGCTAAAGCCTGAGTATGGATATTGTAATGTTTAGTAAACGTGTGCCGGCTGGACCAGGTTGCTGCCTTGCAAACCTGTTCCGTCGAAGCCTGGTGCCGAGGCACCCACTGCCCGAGTAGAGTGTGCTCTGATCCCTGCTGGAATCGGCGCGCCTCTGATGCGGTAGGACTCCTGAATAGCCAAACGAATCCATCTGGCTATGGTCGATTTTGAGGCAGCAAGTCCCTTCCTGCAACCTTCAGGGACCACGAACAGCGCGTCTGACTGACGAAAGGGTGCCGTCCGCGACACGTACCTCCTGAGTGCTCTCACTAGGTCTAACGTATGCAGGGCCTTTTCCACATGGTGTATCGGTGCTGGACAGAAAGAGGTCAAGACAATATCCTCATTAATGTGAAACAAGGAAACTACTTTTGGCAAAAAAGTTGGAGCTGGTCTAAGAACCACCTTGTCTTTGTGAAAGGTCATAAATGGTGCTCGGGCAAGATAACGCTGCCAGCTCAGAGACCCACCTGATTGATGTTATAGCTACCAGGAACATCACCTTCCAGGAAAGGTATGACAAAGACACATCCTGTAGCGGCTCAAATGGAGCTTCCTGCAGAACACTTAGGACCAGGCTAAGGTCCCAGGCGTCCATAGGTGCCTTATAGGGAGGTACCAAGTGGGAAACCCCCTGGATGAAAGTCTTTACCTGCAAGTTGGTAGCAATCCTGCGCTGAAAAAGGATGGATAAAGCAGATATCGGTCTCCTGAGAGAACTGGGGGCCAAGCCTGAGTCTAGGCCAGACTGGAGAAAAGCCAAGATATTAGGGATGGAGAAAATCTGCCAGGTGTGGTGGAAAATTCGTGCTGAGGCAGGCTTCGGCGCTAACCATCGTAGCAACCACTTGGCGCCCAAATTCCGCCTGCGTCAGAATTCAAGATTCAACGGCCAAGCCGTCAAACACAGGGCCCCTGAGTTCGGGTGGCAGATCGGCCCCTGAGAAAGTAGATCTGGGCGCTCTGGCAGGCGCCATGTCACATCGACGAGCAGCTGCACTAGATCTGCGTACCATGCCTGATGAGGCCAGTCTGGGGCCAGCAGAATCACTGGCACCCCTTCTGCCTTGATCTTCATGATGACCCTCGGAAGTAGTGGCAGCGGGGGAAATAGGTATGGCAGGCGAAACTGATTCCATGGCAGAACCAGAGCATCAACGGCGATTGCCTGCAGGTCCCGGGACCGAGCAACAAATACGGACACCTTGGCGTTCACCCTGGAGGCCATCACATCCACATCCGGTGTTCCCCACCGTTGGCAAATCTGCTGAAAGACCCCTGGGTGTAGTGACCATTCCCCGGACGCAAGCCCCTGATGGCTGAAGAAGTCTGCCGCCCAGTTCTCTACCCCCCGGGATGTGGACCGCCAATATCACCGAGTGGTTCCTCTCGGCCCAGTGAAGCACGTGCCCTACCTCGCGCATGGTTGCCCTGCTACGGGTGCCCCCTCGGTGATTTACGTAAGCCACCGCCGTGACGTTGTCCGACTGAATCCGGACGGGGCAGCCTGCTAGAAGGTGATGAAATCGTTGCAGAGTCAGTCGGATCACCCGTATCTCCAACAAGTTGATCGGGAGATGTGCCTCCTGTGGTGACCACCGTCCCTGGGTCGTGTGGTGGCAAAAAACCGCTCCCCAGCCGAGGAGGCTGGCGTCGGTTGTGACCACCAGCCACTGATCTGGGGGAAAGGGTTTCCCTTGAAGAAGGGAGGAAATGATTTGCCACTACTCTAGTGACTGACCTGAGAGGAAAACCGGCACTGATGATCGAGCGTGAACGGGTTCTTGTCCCAAGATGACAAGAGGGCGTGCTGCAGGGGGCGAAGATGGAACTGGGTGAACGGAATCGCTTCCATTGCCGCCATCATTTTTCCTAGAATTCTCATGCAGAAACGGATGGTGTGAGGGACTGGTTGGTGCAGTACCCGCACTCCCTGCCGGAGGGCTAGGGCCTTGTCTCGAGGGAGAATTACCAACCCTCGGCAAGTGTCGAAGGTCATCCCTAAAAAGGAAATTCTCTGAGCTGGAACAAGGGATGACTTCTTTACATTGACCAACCACCCTAAGCGGACCAGAACCAAGGCCCAGACCGGATCCGCCGCATCCGGACACCCGTCTCTGCTGCTGCCCAGGAGAAGCTAAGGGCTCCAGCCCTGCACCGCTGCAGGATCCCTCCCCGGCCATCCACCTCCGTCCAGCTCAGGTAGAGGGGAGGGGGGCCATATAAAAAAGGATGGTGCAGGCACCCTAGCTCCATCTAACCCCTTCACGGGGTGAGGAGAGGGACCGTCCTCCGCCTTGCCCCACCGCAGTCTTACCATTGGTGGGGCAGTGTGGGCCGCACGGACTACACTTGTGCCTCTGTGCAGCCTAGGGTTTCAATACCCTAGGGTGGACAGGGCTAAGTCCGTCATCATGTCCCACGGTGCGGGAGAGGATACGTGGAGGGACACTCGCACGTGCTCGCCCGTTGTTGGTTTGGGGAGATCGGACCCCTTCAATAGGGTCCGTCACCCGTATCTCACCTCCGTGGTCTGACAATATCCCATGTTGCGGGAGAGGATATGTGGAGGGACACTCGCACGTGCTTGCCCATTGTTGGTTTGGGGAGATCGGACCCTTTCAAAAGGATTCATCGCACCTATCTCATCTTCATGTGAAAAAAGGAACATCCGGGAAAAAAAAAAAATCCCCGTTGCGGAGGGGATATGTGGAGGGACACTTGCACGTGCTTGCCCGTTGTTGGTTTGGGGAGATCGGACCCTTTCAGTAGGGTCCGTCGCCCCTGTCTTATCTTCATGGAGAAAAAGAAAGAAGAAAAAAAAAAAAGTCTTGAGGCAGACAGACGTGTGCCTCCAACAGACAATAAGCAAAAAACTGCAATCGGGGCGAGGGTGTATACGGCGGAGGAGGAGCTAACCTCTTTTTTTCCACTTAGTGTCAGCCTCCAGGTGGCAGTAGCATACACCCACAGTATCTGTGTCCCCCAATAAGGCGAAGGAGAAAAACTGAGTCTCAGACTGGTACAAGAGGAGAGAGGAACCTGCTCGCGAGGGCTCACAATCTACAAGGGATCAGCGAGGATACAGTAGGTGAGGGTAGAGCTGGTCGTGCAGCGGTATGGTGGAACTAGGGTTACTGCAGGTTGTAGGCTTGTCGGAAAAGGTAGGTCTTCAGGTTCCTTTTGAAAGTTTCCACTATAGGCGAGAGTCTGATATGTTGTGGTGTAGAGAGTTCCAAAGTAAGGGAGATGCACGGGAGCGATTGTGGGAAGAGGAGATAAGGAGATCTTGTAAAGATTGTAGGTTGCATGAAGGTAAGTACTGGGAGATAAGGTCACAGATGTATGTAGGAGACAGGTTGTGGATGGCTTTGCATGCCATGGTTAGGGTTTTGTACTAAAGTCTCTGAGCAATGGGAGGCCAGTGAAGGGATTGACAGAGAGGAGATGTCAGGGAATAGTTGGATGATAGGTGGATTAGTTGGGCAGCGGAGTTTAGGCTAGATAGGAGGGGTGCAGGAGTGTTAGAGGGGAAGCCATAACGCAGAAGGTTGCAGTAGTCAAGGTGGGAGATGATGAGGGCATGCACTAGTGTTTTTGCAGATTCTTGGTTAAGGAATGTGAGAAAAGGCAGGAAGTGGAAAGAGCTTGGATATGTGGTTTGAAGGACAGATCAGAGTCAAGGGTTACCCCGAGGCAGTGAGCTTGCGGGACTGGGGAGAGTGAGCAGCCATTGACTTTGATGGATAGGTCTGTTGGTGAGGTTGAGTGAGATGGGAGAAAGATTATGAATTCTGTTTTATCCATGTTAAGTTTTAGAAATCTAGCAAAGAACAAAGATGAAATAGAGGACTGATGTGAATTTTGGTTAGTAAAGAGGTGATATCGTGTCCTGAGAAGTAAATTGTGTGTCATCACCATAGAAGTAACACTGAAAGCTGTGAGACTCTATGAGCTGTCCAAGGCCGAAGGTGTAGAATGAGAAGAGCAGGGGTCCTAGAACTGATCCTTGGGAGACACTGGCAGATAGGGAGCGAGATGAGGAGGTGGTGTTTGATTGGGAGACAATGAATGTCTGGTCTGTTAAGTATGGATGCATTCAAGATAGGGCCAGGTCTATGATGCCAAGAGATTAGAGAATCTGTAGTAAGAGGGAATGGTACATTGTGCCGAAGGCAGAGGACAAGTCCAGGAGGAGGAAGAAAGAGTAGTGTCGTTTGTATTTGGCAGTTAGTAGGTAATTGGTGACTTTAGTCAGGGCAGTTTCAGGGGAATGTTGTGGTCAGAAGCCAGATTGTAAGTGGTCGAAGAGGGAGTGGGAGGAGAGGTGGGAGGACCATTCAGAATGGATGTGTTGTTCCAGTAGTTTTGAGGCATAGGGGAGGAGTTATATAGGGCGATAGCTAGACAGAGAGGATGGGTCAAGGAGGACTTTTTGAGTATGGGTGTGACTGAGTTAAGTTTGAAGCATGAGGGGAAGATACCAGTTGTTAGTGACAGGTTGAAGATATGGGTTAGGGTTGGGGTGAAGACTGTGGTGAGGTTTGGAATAAGGTGGGATGGGATAGGTGGAATAAGTGCACACGTGGTGAGATGTGAGCTGGAGAGTAGAGAGGAAAGCTGATCTTCCGTAATGGCAGAGAAGCTGGTTTTAGAGAAGGAAAGCTGAGTTGTTATGAGGAGGGGCTGCGGGGATTTTAGGCAAAAGCTTTGTCTGATGTTATCAAACTTTTGTTTGATAAATGAGGAAAAGTCTTCAGCTGAGATGAGGAGAGGGAGGAGGTGACGGGGAGTTGAATAGCTGTTTAGGGTTGTGGGACAAGGAGTATCTAAGAGATGAGAAGCAGGTTTGTTTTGCTGCAGTGAGAGTGGACTTGAAAGTGGTGAGGGACGGTTTGCATTTCATTTTACACCTGAAAATCTTTGTTTATTTTTCAATTGAATTGTACAGATTTTAGGGACATTACAGATGGAAAAAGTTCTGAAAAGATTCTTCTTGGTATGATTTTTTCAACTCCAGGCATTTTAACAGGAGTTTATAGTCTTTTATATCCTCTGTAAGTAGAAAAAAAATATCCAAATAATTAGAAATGCAACCTGTGGCGCACTGTTAAAGTTTCTGATGGTCATGCTAGAGTTCCTGAGTCTGATTAGTGAGTGGCCAAGCTTAAAAAAGCTAATAATTAGTAATATATATATGCGCATGTAAGCACAAATGCCAAACCTCCAACCCATAGTGATTCAAGTATATTGTGCCAACTACTTCTCATATAAGAGGGTGGTCGCCCCCCGCAGGATTCTCCTGTGGGCCAGTCCAAGCCTGTCCCACCCCAACTCCCAACCCTCCCATGTACTGTAGTATACATATATGTTTAGTTACTGTTAAGGTATGATCATGAATGAATGAAGGATGAAATGAATGAAAAAAGTTCTGAAAGCACATTAGTACATTACATTATATGAACATACAGTAAACTGCAGAAGAATGAAAACAGAGAAAAAAGGTCTCAGGCTTCATAAACACCGCACCAAGAAGTCCACCCTGGCGACAAATGGCATTTGGCCCCACAAAAAAGAACAACACCTCCATTACCTGAAGCCTAGAGTTGATGTTTGCAGAATTGGCTGGTTGGTAAGAAGTAACAGTCTTTGTATTCAATTACTGTCTTAGATATTGACCAAACTCTGACTCCAGAGTCTCCCTTGGGAGGAAAAACTGCCATTCTAAGTGATTAAAACTATGCTTTCATGTAAAAGATTGAATTTTTATCAAAGTATTATAGATAGAATGCTCTACCTGAAATCTTGAGAAACTTTGCAGTTCTAGCTTTTAAAAGATGTTGCATGATTAGTGTCTGTTCAAAGCTTGGAAATAAGCTCTCTCGTAAAATGAATAAAGCATCTTGCAAGTACCACCTAGGGAAGACAGCTACCCTATAAGTGTGACCTTGAATACTAGAGTAGCTCACTGACGAAGCATGATGCGATATGAGAGCTGGGTGCGCTTTCTAATATGTAAAGTGTACTTAATGCCACAGTGCATTATTGTTATGTGAACTTTCATGTGATATCACTCTCTCACTGTCTACCTGTATGTTCCTTAAAGGTCTATAAAGAGAATCTGTTAGCAGGTTTTTTTTCTGCGTAATCTGTGAACAGCATGAGGTAAGGGTTGTCTTTGATGCGCTCGAATAATATGTTTGAGTTCCCGCGGCTGTTCGACAGCCGCAACACATGCATGGATTGTCTGTTCGTTAAGCAATCCCTACAAGTGCTGAGGCTGTGGAACAGCAGCGAGACATGCAGCCGCGGGGACTCGAACATATTACACTGGTTACCCATCCACTCCAGAATCCAGTTCAAATTTATTAGCCTCACCCACAAAGCTCTCCATGGCTCAGCACCACCCTACATCTCCTCCTTGTCTCAGCCTACCACCCTACCCGTGCCCTCCGTTCTGCTAATGACCTGAGGTTAACATCCTCAATAATCAGAACCTCCAACTCCCGTCTCCAAGACTTTTCACGTGCTGCGCCAATTCTTTGAAATGCACTACCCAGGTTGATACGATTAATCCCCAATCCCCACAGTTTTAAGCGTGCCCTAAAAATGCATTTGTTCAGACTGGCCTATCGCCTCAACGCATTAACCTAAATATCCCTGTGTGGCTCATTCAAAAATATTTTTTATCATATTCAGGTTCCTTGCATCATGTTCTCACATGCTTTATGCATTTAATATCCCTCTGTGTCTGTACTGTTACATATTTAGACTGTTAACTGGTTCATGCAGCATCACAGGAACACCTGGTTCGTACACTATGTCTGGTCCGAACAATGAAAGCAATTGTTACCATCCACCTTTCGTGTCTCCCCCTTTTCCTTATAGATTGTAAGCTTGGGAGCAGGACCCTCATTCCGCTTGGTATCTGTTTTGATCTGTGTTTATTGTTGTGCTGTAATGTCTATTGTCTATAGAAGTCTCCTCTATAATGAAAAATGCTGTGGAATATGTTGGCGCTATAGAAATAAAATTATTATTATTATTAAAATCTTAACAAAAACAGTCTTTCTGGCACAAATGAAAATAAAAAATAAAAGAAGGGAAGAAGCCAGCGCTGCCTATGGTCAGAACGCAATACATAAAGTGCATATGCACATATTAATTTCTAACTGTACTTCAAAAATGAGACATTTAGCAAACAATTGATCAATTCTTTGAGCCACCCCACCACGTCAAGGCATTCTCATATGGGGCGCTATAGAAATAAAATTATTATTATATTATTTGAGCACGCCGAAGACACTCAGATAACACCTTATCCGAGCACGTTTGCTCATCACTAGTAGCCACCTCTCCTAGGTGGGATTTTGCAATAAACTGCACTCTCATTCTGCACAACTGCTTATTTGGATACTTTTCTCCTATTGTGCATCGCCTGTAAGACTTCATACTCCGCTGACTTCTTTCCATACCAATACTTTCTCTATGTTATACTAAGCTTATTTTGGTGATTTGCCGTGTGTGAAGAATATAATCTGATGCAGCGCATGCTATTTTTTCCAAAATGCAGGGCAGCACCAAACACTGCTTTATCAGCTAAAGGAGTTCTCAAGGAAACCTGCAGATCTACAATAAGGCTACGTTCACACATCGCGTTTTTTTCACGGCGGTTTAAAACGCGCAATTTTCCCGCGAAAAATAAGCATCCCATGCAATCCTAGGGGATTCCGCAATGCTGTGCTAATGCAGCAGTTTTTTCCGCGGCGGAATCGCTTTGCGGTAAAAAACGCAGCATGCTCATTAATTTAGTGGAATCACGGGGATCCCGCACCCATAGGATTGCATTGTTCCGCTTACTTCCCACATGTGGCTGTGCCCACCATGCGAAAAGTAAGCAGAACATTTGCGGATGGTACCGACGGTCCGGAGGAGAGGAGACTGTCCTCCGGGCTCTGGGTACCATATCCCTGTAAAAAATAGAATTAAAATAAAAAATATTGTTATTTTCACCTTCCGGCATCCCGTGCAGCCTTCCCGCCTTCTCTCCACGCTCCCGGTCCCAGTAATCCTTTGCGAGAATGACCACGATGACGTCGAGATCTCGCGACGTCATCGCGAATGACCGCAATGTCTCGCGGTTATTCACGCAAAGGATTACTGGGACCGGGAGCGTGGAGAGAGGCGGGAAGCCTGCGCGGGACGCCGGAAGGGGAGAATAACAATAATTTTTATTTTTTTAATTATTTTTTACATTTTATCTTTTACTACTGATGCTGCATAGGCAGTATCAGTAGTAAAAAGTTGGTCACACTTGTCAAACACTATGTTTGACGAGTGTGACCAACCTGTCAATCAGTTCTCCAAGTGATGTTCCAGATCGCTTGGAAAACGCTAGCATTCTGCAAGCTAATTACGCTTGCAAATCGCTAGTTTTTCCGTGGGAAAATCGCGGGAATTTAAAATGCGATTTTCCCGAGGAATGGAATTCCGGAATTCTCGCGGTAACTTCTGTGAGAGTTCCGCTACGTGTGCACATATCGTTGGCTCAGATCATTAACCATAATAAAACGAAAGAAGGACAATTACCAGGTTCCCAGAAAAACGTGTTACACATAATTAGAATGTCTACAGGAAAAGCAAAAAAATACTGGAATTAAAGGGGTCGGTCATCTTTGAGTACAATTTTAATTTTACTCAATTGCATAATTGGGGCTAAATATCACTTTTGCAATGGGGCTTCATTAAACATTTTGCACCGATTTGCTTTTACAGACTTTTTTTTTGTTTCCCTGCACATTCAAATTTCATATAACCTGTAGTCATAAATCAGATGAGAGGAGCTCAGAAAAAAAACTACAAACTCTCTGTCAGACCATCACAACAACGGACTGACTGATGGAACTCAGTGAGCTACCGTAATTTTTCAACCAGCGATAGACACTGCAGCACAGCGCATATAGAAAGCAAAGGATGCAAATTTTTCAATTTCACACAACTGCAAACACGATTTTTAGCCCCAATTACATGCACTTAAAGTAAAGAAAAAAGAAAAAATGTTGCCCCCAAAGGTGCACAACCCTTTTAATTATTGCACACAGTGACTATGCAGTGACGTTCCATACTTGACCTGTACATGCGATCATGGGACATTATACAACTTCTTGTAAACAGGTTGGGCCTCAAAAATTATTTTATTGAAAATTATTTCTAGGGAAAAATAATTTGTACTCGTATGTCAACTCCTCACAGTTTTGATTATCTTGACTGCACCGTTTGTGAGAGCCTTCACTATGCTCTACAAGGCAGAAGCACAAGAACGTGGAAGGCATGACAACCAAGCGGTACTGGCCCAAGACAATCGTGAGGGAGCATAGGAAATGTTATCAAACTATCGAAAACCAAACGTTAAAACATGATGAGGCCTTCTCAGAATACCCTTCAAAGAAGTTTTCTCCATCCACGATTCCTTCTCTTTAGCGTCTGTTCCGGCTATTTGCTAAGCTCCGACAGTTCAGATCTCGAAGCAATCTGCTGGTGGAGGAGTAGGTGACCGGGGCCATCCATCAGTTTCTTTCAATGAAAAAACACTTCTCTCATGTGAAGTGTTTCTAAATTAGGCCGGGATCACACATGTGAGAAACTCGGACGAGTCTCGCATCTTAATATCTGGCACTGCAACCGGCACTCGGGAGCGGAGTGTGCGGCTGCATGTACTTCTATGCAGCTGCACGCTCCGCTCCCGAGTGCTGGCGGCAGTGCCAGGTTTTAAGATGCAAAACTCGTCCGAGTTTCTCGCATGTGTGATCCCGGCCTCAAAGGGAATCTGTCACATCACTTCAAACATCTAATCTGTCGGTAGTGTGTTGTTAGAGATGCAATGTGCATCACTAACATGTTTTTTCATTAATAACGGCACTGTAATGATGTCCAAAAAGCACTTTAAATACTTATATAGCACGTGCTTCATTTAGTCATAGGGGTGTGCTTCAATTCCTGTTCAGTCACGGGCGTCGTGGCACACTCATTTTGCTTGATTTCCCTGGTTTCTCCGAAGTCACTGGAATCCCTCGCTTGCGCAGTGTTGAGCGGGCAGCCATGCTTGTGCACTGTGTAGCCAGCAACGCTTGCGCAGTGTCGACGGGGAGCCGCATGTTACGGCGCATGCACGGCTCCACGCTTCACACAGTGAAAGCGCCGCGACACTGCAAAAGTGTGTCTCCAAGCACCACATTGCACAAGGGCGGGATTCCAGTGATGTCGGTGCATCCAGGGAAAGTCAAGCAAAAGAGAGAAAGTCCTACCCAAAGATTGTGCACACTCCCATATAGAAAATAGACATCTTTATTGTTACTAACACTATACCCAAACAGATTAAAAACAATTAAAAGAGTAACAAACAGTAGGGTTCCAGACCGGATGACCAACAGACAAAGATATAATACAATTTTTGCTGTGAATACAATAATGACACAATATCAATATAATAGGGTCATATAATAGCAGCCATCAGGTAAATTATCAAAGGGTACCCAAAAAAAAAACAGATCGGGGGTCAAAGCTGTATATAGTTACGCATGCAAAAAACAGCATAATGACCTAACTGATGCTCCAGTGATGAACATATGATTGATGCAATCATCACCTGAGAAAACAAGGCATGCAGTGAGAAATGGGAGTAGGATGTCTTTCCCTGAAAGGGGAGCCGTGAGAGATGCGTAATTGCAACCTGATAGCAAAGGTATGCCAGTGTATGCAAGAAAAGTGGCTGGCAGGATCAAAAAATGAAATATACCTGTCAAAAGGGACATCCGACTCCCCAGATGAATATATGTCTAGAACATCAAGGTGTGAACATGGAGCAAAGGGAGGCCATAGAACTGGTAAGGGACCCACCCCACGCGTATCACCGCGTGACTCACGGCTTCTTCAGGGGAATGTGGGGGAAAGCGTCAGCCAGGTGTATAAAAAGGAGAAGCAATTAGCGATATGTCTTACCGGTGTTGCCTATGTGTGGGGACTGATAGCACAATAGTGATGACGCGTACACACAGTAATGGCAGACATCTCTGCCAGTACAGACCAATAGCACATGTGCGATGATGAGTACATCTAGTAATGGCAGGAGTTTCTGCCGCTACAACCAAATGACGCATGCGCGGAACATGATGAAAGAAGTATGGCAGTTGCAAGAATTATGGCGCACGCACAGCTCCCAGGAGCATAGGATAACCGAGAACTCTATGAAGGGGAGGTAGACGAGAGGGAACCCGATGCCAGGGCGGGGGTGAGGCGGGCCCACCCATGGGGGAGGCATGGGGGGAGATAATAATGAGGATCAGAGAAAATAAACAATAAACTACATATAAAGAATGTGTGGTGGGAACAGATAAGTACAGTAAATGCAGCAAGATGAGCAGCAAGATACAAGGCAAAAAGTAAAAAATGCATAATCGCTAGGGAGGGTTGGAAAAAAAAAATATATACATATATATATACACAGTATATGTATATATATATATATATATATATATATATATATATATATATACCGTAAATATGTAATAGTGTGCCCTTTTTCAGCATTTTCACAGGTACATCCAGGGAAATCAACTATGATAAAGTAAGAATAAAGTGGACAACCTCTTTAACCTAGAATACAAATTAATCAGCTGTTTATAACATATACAAGTGTAAAATCATAAGCATCGATTAATGAACGTGTAATTTTACCTCTTTCAACATTGGGAATTCCCAGATCAATTGTAGGGATTGTGGGATCGGCATAGTCACTGTAGTATTCGAGGTGTACAGCACTCTTTTCCCATGTCCGTTTGACAACAGGTACTGAAAAAAAACCCAAAGTAGGATGAAGTTTTATACAGCTACAAATTATACAACATGTACAATAAAGTAACATAATGTGGGATGTAGGATAACATAGAATGTAACTGTAAAGTAGAACATTGTATTCTGAAAGGAATCTGTCAGCTGCATTTGACCCCCAAACTATTTATATGTGCACGTAGTTTTTCTAAAAAAAAAGTCCAATAATACCTTTACATGGCCAATCCGTTCCTCCGTTACTGAGAAATCACTACTTGAATTGATATACAAAGGAGGCTAAAGGGCTATGATAGATTTGAAGCCTTTGTCACTCCGGCTCTATTCTCCTCCCAGCACTACCGCCTCCTGCTTCACTGTATTGTGTGACTTCAAGCAAAAACAAAATCAGGAAAGCAGATGGAAGTGGTGCTGGGCAGGGAATAGAGCTGGAGTGACAGAGGTTTCAGATCTACAAATAGTTATTCGGACTTACTTCAGTTTAAAGGCAAACGATTTCTTAGTAACGGAGGAATGGACTGGCCATGAAAAGACATTGCTGGACTTGTAGTTAGGAGGCTGAAATCCTGCTGAAAGATTCACTTTAAAGTGAATCTTCTTAATTTTACACTATCCAGTTTTTAGGCCTCAAATTCAATGCAAAATAATTTAAGAATGTATTTATATAGCAGTTTGGAGCGCTGTTTGTCTTATGCAAAGTTCCAAAATCTGTACATAGGCACTGTAAAAATGGTACAATTCTCCCTCCCCCAGAAAGATATTAGCAGCTTATCGTATGCTGTATAATTCAATTTAGAAACCATATACAGTAAGATATTGAGCCCCATCTAGTGGTGGCTGCAGGAACTATTAAAATATATGAAACTATTAGTCTGCAGAAAAAAATGTTTACAGAATTTTAAATACAAATGAAAACAAAATTTTATCGAACCCTTTCCCACCTCATGACTTACTATTATGTCATGGAGCAGGCTCAGGATCTGAGCCTGATTCACAGTAGCCAGTGTTATACAGGGTGGACCATTTATATGGATACACCTAAATAAAATGGGAATGGTTGGTGATATCAACTTCCTGTTTGTGGCACATTAGTATATGGGAGGGGGAAAACTTTTCAAGATGGGTGGTGACCATGGTGGCCATTTTGAAGTCAACCATTTTGGATCCAACTTTATTTTTTCCAATGGGAAGAGGGTCATGTGACACATCAAACTTATTGAGAATTTCACAAGAAAAACAATGGTGTGCTTGGTTTTATCATAACTTTATTCGTTCATGAGCTATTTTCAAGTTTATGACCACTTATAAAATGTGGTAAAAGTCTAAGGGGGTGAGATCGAGAGACCTTGGTGGCCATTCAACTGGCTCATGACTACCAATCTACTTTATCACCAACAATTCCCATTTTATTCAGGTCCACCCTGTATATCCCATGTCTTTAGAGCTTTCTCCGGAGCTAGCTCAGATTGCTGCTGTTAACACTTTCATGCCCCTGTATCTCAGACACTGGCATTTAGGATGTGTGGTGTCGTTCTGTACACCTAACACTCCTTCCCTCCTGCTGGATGCCCCCATGGATGCCCTCTTACATCTCCTGTGAAACCCAAAGACAGTGAAAAATAAGTGAGTTAACGCCAGTTGTTTCCATTGTATTTATCAATAGAAAGTTATTTAAAGTTATGGGTGTTAGATAAAGTATATAATTTTGGTCTCATGAGAATTACAAAATACAGGAAAAAGTCCCATATACTGGCTTAAAAATATGTATTAAAAAAGGCAATTCATCCCCTTTCCCTAAATTTAAAATGAATAAAAAAATGCACATGTGGTATTATCCGAAAAAGTATGATGTATATTATAGAATATAAAATAATTTCACTCAAAGTATATGCCGTAAACGTAAAAACTGTCATTTTTGGAGGTAAACATACTTGTCCACCCCCCCCCAAAAAAAAAAAAAAAAAAAAAATTGTTATGGGTCTTGGAAAATGGCGATACTAAGCAATTTTTGTTTCTCAACCTTCAGATTTGTTTTAATCACTTACAGGGAACCTATCAGGGGGACTAATCTGGGTATACAAGTGTGGGGTTTAAAGGGTTTGCTGTTCACTGTCTTCCTTTTCACGCTCAACTTAACAGGAGGCGAGGACAGTGACGCCAGCACTGATTGGGCACCTTGCTCACGTGTCCCAACAATAGCAGTTTTGCCTTGAAGAATGGGCTAAAATCCCAATGGCAAGATGTGGAAAGCTCATACGGTAGTACGTATGTGGCCTGTATGTGGCATGAGTCGATCGGGTTATGGCAGCTTCTAGTCTCCCATGGAGACTATTGAAGCAAGTGAAAAGTGAAAAAAAAAATGTTTTTAAAAATATTCAAAAAAATTAAAAAAAATATAAAAGTTCAAATCACCCCCTTTCGTCCCATTCAAGATAAAACAGTAAAAAAATAAATTGGTATGGTCACATTCAGAATCGCCCGATCTATCAATATAAAAAAAAAATAACCCGATCGTTAAACGGCGTAGCGAGAAAAAAAGTCAAAATGTCAGAATTATGTTTTTTTGATCGCTGCAACAGTGCATTAAAATGCAGTATAACTAAAAACATCCGCTCGGCATGCAAAAAATAAGCCCTCACCCATCCCGAGATCACAAAAACTGTAGACGCTACGGGTTGGGAAAATGGCGTGGTTTTTTTTAACAAACTTTGGAATTTTTTTTCACCACTTAAATAAAAAACAACCTAGACATGTTTGGTGTATATGAACTCGTAATGACCTGGAGAATCATATTGGCAGATCAGTTTTAGCATTTAGTGAACATGGTAAAAAAAAAAAACAAACAAAAAACTAACTGTGGGACTGCACTTTTTTTGCAATTTTGTCACTCTTGGAATTTTTTCCCCCATTTTCCAGTACACGATATGTTAAAACCAATGTTGTCGTTCAAAAGTACAACTCGTCCCGCAAAAACAAGCCCTCACATGGCCATATTAACTGAAAAGTAAAAAAGTTCTGGCTCTGGGAAGAAGGGGAGCAAGAAACAAAAATACATCTGGTCGTTAAGGGGTAAAAGGCGTAATAAACAAGCTTTATAGTGTGTGTAGATGCACAATTGCCCCGTTTTTTTCCAATCATACACTTGATATACAGATTGACATTTCTACATGGGTGGTTAGCACTTGACTTGCTACCGTAAGCGACCCCTGAGGCATCTGCAGATGTCAACTGCAGGAGCTATCGGTTAGACGACTCTTATAGTTGCTGTGGCTCTTCACGATGATATCGGGGAGTCTTCATTCATTAATATTCCCTTGTCCATACAGTATCATACTAAGTGCTTCGCTTGGTGTCTTTTTTATCTAAAATTCTGATAGGGCATCTATTTTATCTTAATTACCGGTAGTAAGAGGATCAGCATATACTTCTAATTTGCAACTTGCTTATTACATTTAGTGACAATTTTTCCATTTTACCAACAGAGACAAACAGAAATTACTTCAGTTCTTAGTCACATTAGTAAAAGCAAGTGGTCACAATGACAGCCCGGTTTGAAGAATTGTAGTTGTAATAATCATCCAGCCATCACTGCAGGCTTAACCCTTTCACCACCTTTAACATACATGTACTGAGGCTGAACCCACATTTCTTCCTGCACTTGAAGACTGATATGGCTGATTTAATCAGCCATCAAGGGCCTTTAATACCTGGGGGTGGAGCAATGCTCCATCCGGGGCTGTTAACCAGTTAATTTTTTCTGTCAATCATTGGCAGCATGATTTAACACACGACGGCCCGAAGTGCGTCATTAATCCTACTCATCGGCGCCCCTGTCCGGGGTGCTGATGGGTTGTCATGACAGCCGGGGGCCTGCTGATGACATTGATAAAAGATCTAGCTTACCATCATAGAATTCTCATATAGTTCGAAGCATGGAGGGCGTCTATGCCTGGACGGAATCAATGGCATGAAAAGGTACAAAATCCAGAGTCACAAACTTTTTGTAAAAAAATATATATTTTCTTTAGTAGTGAATAATAGTAATTCAGCAAAAAAAAAAAAATGGTTAAAATTCCAAATTCATAGTATGGCTACAGGATCCATGGAGAGGGATAGTAAAGACCTACCCGTTTCATTTGTATAACACCTGCTGATGATCCCCGTACCTGTGATTACGATGCGACCTGCCATCCAGTAGCAGGGCTAGACCCATCGTGGGACAAATGGATTACCAGCATCTTTACGGAAAGGTGAGGAATATTGTTGTTTTTCTATTTTTAACTCTTTTGCAGATGACAAATGCATTGGTCGAATGAGCGAGGTTGTAAGTATGGTTTAATTAAGATTTATTAAAAGAGTCTGTGTCATTCTTTCAATTAAAGGACTTTATTATTGGTGTGTGTTTTTATACAATGTGACTATGGGGTTAGTAATTGGGACGCCTTATTGATGCTTCTCCATTACCAACCTCAGGGCTTGATGTCATCTGACAATACAAAGGTGACATCTCCCCAACTATCACCCCACTTACTACCGCTACAGGGCAAGTGGGAAGAGTGAGGCTAATTGCTAGAAATGGCGCATCTTAGCAATGCCCCTTTTCTGGGGCGGCTGAGAGCTGATGTTTTTAGCCTGGGGGGGCAGTATCCGCAGCCCCTTCATAGGCTATTAATATCTGCCCGCAGCTGTCTGCATAACCTTTGCTGCTTATTAACTATAGGGGGACCCTACGTCATTTTTTTTAGGGTCCCACATTTTATTAGCCAGTAAAGGCTAAGTAAACAATTGTGAGCTGATATTAATAGCCTAGGAAGCTCCATGGGTATTGCCCCCTTACCAGGCTATAAACATTGGCCCCCAGCTGTCGGCTTTCCCTCTGCTGGTTATGAAAATTACACTGGCGCCCACGCCACTTTTTTTTAGAAAAATTATCTTTTATTAATTAAATACATGTACAGTGAGCTGCACACACACACAGCACTAATTGTATATGTCACTGACCTCTATATAGCTAACTATCTTATGTGTATTTAATGTATGTAATCCATCTCTTCTATTCTGTCGGCTCCTGCTGTGATTATACACTACCACGGCTGCTGAATTACCGGCTTTTCTTCTATGTTATATATATATATATATATATATATATATATATACACACAGTCATATGTAAGAGTTTGGGCACCCCTATTGATGTTAACCTTTTTTCTTTATAACAATTTTGGTTTTTGCAACAGCTGTTTCAGTTTCATATATCTAATAACTGATGGACTCAGTTATATTTCTGGATTCAAATGAGGTTTATTGTACTAACAGAAAATGTGCAATCTGCATTTAAACAAAATTTGACCGGTGCAAAAGTATGGGCACCCTTATCATTTTCTTGATTTGAACACTCCTAACTACTTTTTACTGACTTCCTGAAGCACTAAATTGGTTTTGTAACCTCATTGAGCTTTGATCTTCATAGCCAGGTATATCAAATCATGAGAAAAGGTATTTAAAGTGGCCACTTGCAAGTAGTTCTCCTATTTGATTCTCCTATGAAGAGTGGCATCATGAGCTCCTCAAAACAACTCTCAAATGATCTGAAAACAAAGATTATTCAACATAGCTTTTCAGGGGAAGGATACAAAAAGTTGTCTCAGAGATTTAACCTGTCAGTTTCCACTGTGAGGAATATAGTAAGGAAATGGAAGAACACAGGTACAGTTCTTGTTAAGTCCAGAAGTGGCAGGCCAAGAAAAATATCAGAAAGGCAGAGAAGAAGAATGGTGAGAACAGTCAAGGACAATCCACAGACCACCTCCAAAGACCTGCAGCATCATCTTGCTGCAGATGGTGTCACTGTGCATCGGTCAACAATACAGCGCACTTTGCACAAGGAGAAGCTGTATGGGAGAGTGATGTGAAAGAAGCCGTTTCTGCAAGCACGCCACAAACAGAGTCGCCTGAGGTATGCAAAAGCACATTTGGACAAGCCAGTTACATTTTGGAAAAAGGTCCTGTGGACTGATGAAACAAAGATTGAGTTGTTTGGTCATACAAAAAGGCGTTATGCATGCGCTGTATTGTTGACCGATGCACAGTGACACCATCTGCAGCAAGATGATGCTGCAGGTCTTTGGAGGTGGTCTGTGGATTGTCCTTGACTGTTCTCACCATTCTTCTTCTCTGCCTTTCTGATATTTTTCTTGGCCTGCCACTTCTGGGCTTAACAAGAACTGTACCTGTGTTCTTCCATTTCCTTACTATGTTCCTCACAGTGGAAACTGACAGGTTAAATCACTGAGACAACTTTTTGTATCCTTCCCCTGAAAAGCTATGTTGAATAATCTTTGTTTTCAGATCATTTGAGAGTTGTTTTGAGGAGCCCATGATGCCACTCTTTATAGGAGAATCAAATAGGAGAACTACTTGCAAGTGGCCACCTTAAATACCTTTTCTCATGATTTGATATACCTGGCTATGAAGTTCAAAGCTCAATGAGGTTACAAAACCAATTTAGTGCTTCAGGAAGTCAGTAAAAAGTAGTTAGGAGTGTTCAAATCAAGAAAATGATAAGGGTGCCCATACTTTTGCACCGGTCAAATTTTGTTTAAATGCAGATTGCACATTTTCTGTTAGTACAATAAACCTCATTTGAATCCAGAAATATAACTGAGTCCATCAGTTATTAGATATATGAAACTGAAATAGCTGTTGCAAAAACCAAAATTGTTATAAAGAAAAAAGGTTAACATTAATAGGGGTGCCCAAACTTTTACATATGACTGTATATATATATATCCAACAATGTAGACCAGCTCAATTCTGTGAACCACCAGGAACCTCAGCTGACCTGGTTAACTCCGTTGTGCCCGGATCAGGATGTAGGAGTCCATCCATACAAGGCAAAGCAAGGTCCAGCAATAACGTGAGCAATCCAGGATGCTGTTAAAAAATTTTTCTTTCTTTTTATTCATAAATCCATTAAAATGCAATCTCAATCTGGACCGTGAAGAAGGCGGGTTTTACCGCTGAAACGCGTAGTCCTATCTGCACTACTTTCCTGCGTTATTGCTGTTTTGAACTGCTTGGACCATTGTATTTTATTTTAATGGATTTATGAATAAAAAGAAAGAAATTTTTTTTAACAGCATCCTGGATTGCTCACGTTATTGCTGGACCTTGCTTTGCCGTTGTATATATATATATATATATATATATATATATATATATATATATATATATATATATATGTGTGTCACTGACATCTATGTACCGTATATACGCGAATATAAACAGAGATTTTCAGCCCATTTTTTTAGGCTGAAAGTCCCCCTCTCGGCTTATATTTGAGTCATATACACCAGGGGGTCGGAGGGGGAGGGGGTGTCAGGTCATACTTACCTGTCCTGGCGCTGTCTCCGCAGCCCCCAGCTTCTCCTCGATCTTCCTTCCTTCTTTCAGCAGCACATGGTACCGCTCATTAAACTCATGAATATGCGCATATTCATGAGTTTACTGAGCGATACCACGTGACCGCTGAAGGCAGGAAGGGAGACCGTGGGAGAACGGAGCTGCAGAGACCACGCCAGGACAGGTAAGTATAGCGATATTCACCTGTCCAGGGTCCATCGCTGCTTGCTGCTGTCTGGCACGTCATCTGTCAGTGACGTTCAGATAGCAGAGGGCAAGGTGACGTGGTTAGTGCGCGCCGCGCCACCTGCAGTCTGAACGTCACTGACAGATGACGTGCCAGACAGCAGCAAGCAGCGATGGACCCTGGACAGGTGAATATATCAGGTGCCAGCAGTGACACCGGCACCTGGCCCCCAGCGACAAAGAGAGGTGAGTATGTCTTTTTTTTATTTTTAAATGCAGCAGCGGCAGCACATGGGGGCACAATCTATGGAGCATCTTATGGGGCAGCATATGGGGGCATAATCTATGGAGCATCTTATGGGGGCATAATCTATGGAGCATCTTATGGGGGCAGGATATGGGGGCAAAATCTATGGAGCAGCTTATGGGGGCAGCATATGGGGGCATAATCTATGGAGCATCTTATGGGGGCAGCATATGGGGGCATAATCTATGGAGCATCTTATGGGACAGCATATGGGGACATAATCTATGGAGCATCTTATGGGGACAGGATATGGGGGCATAATCTATGGAGCCATAATCTATGGAGCATCTTATGGGGGCAGTATATGGGGGCATAATCTATAGAGCATCTTATGGGGCCATAACCTTTATGGAGCAGCATATGGGGCATATTATTCTATGGAGCATCTTATGGGGCCATTATTAACCTTTGTGCAGCATGATAGGGGGGGAATTTTGTATGGAGCATCTTATGGGGCTATCATGAACTGTATGGAGCATTATGTGGGGCTCCTGATTCAATATGGATATTCAAAAACATTTAACCTACTGATGTCTCAAATAATTTTACTTTTATTGGTATCTATTTTTATTTTTTAAATTCACCAGTAGCTGCTGCATTTTCCACCCTAGGCTTATACTCGAGTCAATAAGTTTTCCCAGTTTTTTTGTGGCAAAATTAGGAGGGTCGGCTTATACTCGGGTCGGCTTATACTCGAGTATATACTGTATATCTTTTCTATTCTAACCTTTCACTCTGATTTTACTGTATGCGACACATGAAATGCCGGCTTTTCAAAGGACATTGATGCGGAAAAATCAGACAGCACTGGCATGGTTCGAGTGCTGTGCGATTTTTTTTCTCGCACACATAGGCTTGCATTGGAGAATCTCAGCCAGGTCTCGGTGCCAATCGCAACATGCTGCGAATTTTACACGCACGCCGAATACAGCGGAGAAAATAAATGCTGATGTGAGCTGCCCCATAGATTAACACTGGGTCGAGTGCTATGTGATTTTTTTTGCATAGTACTCGGCCGTATTCTACGGTAGTGTGACTCCGGCATACTGCAAATAGAAAGATTGTAGATTGGAAGGGGTTAAAATACAAAAAACAACTTTCTCTAGGAATATTTATCGCTGCATTTTTAATTTATATTGTTGTTTTACAAGATTGACTGTATTCAGCTATAAACAGTCTATAATAAGAAATAGACTTAGTAGTTTTAGATATGAATGCACAAAAGTATTGCTTGTGCTGCTGTCTGCTTTCATTATTCTTCTGAAGATAAAACACAAGACAAGAACAAACCGCCTTTTTTTTCAGCAATAATAAAATGCGCGCGCTCATTTTTCCCAATAATATACTATATCAGATGAAAATAACATACTTCTATCTTTGTGAAACTTTTTGCATGTTTTCACAGCAACAAATATCTCTTCTGCCTTCACTGGTTTGCCCTAAAAAGAGAAAACAAATACTGTAAAAATAAAGTTGAAATTAATTTTCAATGGGTTATCCAACTTTAAAATGAAATAAAAGATAAAAAAAAAAGACAAACACTAGCAGGTGGTAAATAAAAATGATACAGAAAACAGTAAACACAACACAAAAAAACCCAAACACTACTCTCCAACGCTGATGTCGGATGGCATTCATTGTTATTTGCTACAATAAACAGCAAAGTATGATACAACACACAATACAATTCATGTTTGTACCCATAGACCATGCATGGATTATAAATTTACATTGATACATAGCAATACATGTGTGTTAGCCTATTTTATATCTGGCATTATGTGCATGAACCAGGGATAATATCTGAATCTCTCTCAGAGGCACAAAGGAAGTGGGCTACAAACTACATTCAAGCTGGTACAAAGTTCTCTTTAAAAAGTTAGTTTAAAAAAATCACAGTGTGGTCTAATAAAAATGTACACTTACTCATTATTTTGTGCCACTATGACTCAGTTTTATATGTATCCCGATTTGTACATATCACCCTCAAAGGAAGCCCCTCGAGGTTCTATTTACCCTCCAGTTGTCATTGGAACAGTCCAGCTTTAGATGTAGTGCTCCTGGTAGATCATGGGTCTCTCTCGGCTGGCTTCTTGCCAGCATAGATCTGCTCTGGGGCTAGTCTGGAACTGAGCTGCTACTGTGAAAGAAGATATCATGGAAAGGGTCTCCAAAATTACCATACAGAGCTCATACCAGGAAGCATCAGTGTTCTGGTAATTAAGGAGAGCGATGTACTGCAGGATGGAGCTGTATATCAAGATGTACTGCAGGTTGAGGATGTGCATAGTGGGGCTGAGAGGAGTATGTACGGCAGGATGGGGCTGTGTATAGAGGGGGCTGAAATGAATGGAGTGATAAAAAGCAGGTTAGTGCTGTGTAGAGAGGGTTTGAAAGGAGAGGTGTACTACATAATAGGGCAGTGTATAGAAGGGACTGAAAAGAGAGATATATTGCCAGATAAATATGCATATACAGTGGCGAGTGTAGTGAAATATTGAAGGAAAGAGATGTGTATAAAGGGGCTGAGAAGAGTGATATAGTGCTCTTTATATTGGGTTTGACAGGAGAGATATTCTGCAGGATAGGGTAGTGTACAGAGGAATGAAAGGAAAGATATATTTCAGTAGGGAGCTGTGTCTATAGGGGGCTGAGAGAAGTGATATACTGAAAGATGAAGCTGTACATACAGGGTCTGAGTGGAGAGATATACTGGAGGATTGGGCTGTGTATGGAGATGTTGAAAGGAGTGATATACTACCAGATGGCGGCATTGTGTGTGGAGGAGCTGAGTGATATACTGCGGCATAGAGCTGTAAATAAAGGGGATGAGAGGAGTGACATACTAAAAGATAGGGCTGTGTATACAGGGGAAGAGAGTAAAGATATATCGCAAGATGGAGCTGTATAAAGATGGGCTGAATCGTAAACTATAGGGCCGATTTTTGGGCTGTATATTTAGGTTTATACAGAGGTGCTGAAAAAAAAAAAAGATATACTGAAGAATGGGCCTGAGTATAACGGGGCTGAGAGGAGTCGAGCTGTTTGTTGCTGAGAAATCAGTGATGTTAAACTCCAAATGTTGCTCTGATGATACATATGACAGAAGATTATCCTCTTTCACATGCACCAACAGAACAGCATTTGCAGTTTCATATCACTTATCTATCAGCAGTAGGCAACAAACATAGCTCAGCACTGCCTAATATTCCAAGCTCCATTGTGGATGAGTGCAGGAGACTGGAGGTCTGAGAGAAACCAACTAACCATAATGTAAAACCACACATGCAGTTATAATGGTGTAGATGTGAGAAGATAAAAATCGGCCAGGAAATATATTTCAGTAGAAGAAATTGCACTTAGTTTAGCTTCATGATAATTCAGTTAGTTGGAGCTTAGGTCTGTTTCACACGTCCTGATGTATCCGGTACGGGAAAAAAACAGTACTGGAGATATCAGTGTCTGTGTGTGTAATATTTTTGGCATACATAAGGTAGAATGTTGAGAATTATATTCAACTGATAATAGCGAGAGCAGGCGGCGGTTGATGGGACTAGTACTCCTATCAGGTTACACCAGCTGCCACTAATAACAGCGAGTAGGGGGTGGCTGATGGGAGTATTCATCAAGCGGAGACTGTGCAATAAATAAATTTAAAAAAAGGTGTTCGCTCCCTGTATTTTTCATAACCAGCCAGGCAAAACTGATAGCTGAGGGCTGTAACCTTCAGCTGTCAGGAAGGCTGGTTACCAAGAATAGATGGGTCCTCACGTTATTATTTTTTAAATTACTTAAAAAAATAATTTAAAAAACGGCATGGGGTTCCCTCATTTTTGACAACAAGCCATGATAAAGCAGACAGTGGGGGC
Source organism: Dendrobates tinctorius (assembly GCF_039654945.1). Classification (NCBI taxonomy): domain Eukaryota; kingdom Metazoa; phylum Chordata; class Amphibia; order Anura; family Dendrobatidae; genus Dendrobates; species Dendrobates tinctorius. Next base: position 37,657,552 of record NW_027361743.1, on the reverse strand, counting down.
ACTTGCATTCTCAACATGATAACGGGCCATGGATATTGAACCCCCCAGCCTAAAAATAGCAGCCTGCAACCGCCCAGAAAAGGCACATCTATTAGATGCACCAATTCTGAAGCTTTATCCGGTTCTTCCCACCTGCCCTGTGGCGGTAGCAAGTGGGCTAATATTTACGGGTCTGATGTCCCTTTTTATTGTCTGTTGACATCAAGCCCACAGATTAGTAATGGAAAGGTCTACATAGTCATAGAATCATAGCATGGTAGAGTTGGAAGGGACCTCCTGGGCCATCTGGTCCAACCCCCTGCTCAAAGCAGGATTCACTAAATCATCCCAGACAAATGTCTATCCACCCTCTGTTTGAAGACTTCTATTGAACTCACCACCTCTCGTGGCAGCCTGTCCCACTCATTGATCACCCTGTCAAGAAGTTTTTTTCTAATATCTAATCTGTGTCTGCTCCCATTCAGTTTCATCCCATTGCTTCTAGTCTTGCCTTGTGCAAATGAGAAGATGATCCTTCTACAATGTGTCATCAAAGGAGATTTCAAAGAAAATTAGTTATATATACCGGCTCCTAACAAAAACTAATTTTTAAAAATGAATATACTTTATTATTAAAAAAACCACAAAACACAACAAACACAAACCAAGCAACTTGTTGCTGATCAAAAAAACTCCAAACCAATTAGCGTATTGGAGAACAAGGCAGGATAGGGGGACAGTGGCCTACATGTCCCTAATAGTCCCTATACTGGCCCCTACCTGTCAGCGGAGGTTGGCACCCTCTTGAAATGCAAATGGCACCCCCGCTTCACGGTGGCTGTCCCTACTCACCCTGTTTAATACTGTTTCTCAGGATGAGTACAAAATGACCAGTCAAACAAAGAAATCTACCTGGTCAATTTTACAAAGTCCAATAAATAACAATTCAAATAGACTTCGATTATCACACACCACCAAAATTTATGTAAAGAGGGTACAACCAGTAACCGAAGAAAATCATTATTTTGTGGGGAGAGCAGGAGGAGGGAAATTTCCTAACTGGATTCCCTATTTATTACAGTCCCTACCTACCAGCGGAGCTTTTTCACCCTGATTTGTATTGGTGCCCCCGCTCCGCGTCGGCTATCCCTTATTGATCCTACTAACTTCCATATAAACAAATTAGTCTTACAGACAGGAGACTTGAGGGTACTAAAATATATAGGGATTAAATGAACTGTTAACCAATAACCTCCTAAATCTCATAGGCAGCTACTTGAGGGCTATCAAATGTATAAAGGCTCTCAAACCCTTAAGGAGAAGAGCATATGTGACATAGCAATAAATCTCTTATCAAAACCATGTCCCTTGACAATAATTTGAATAAATGACTGGATTAATACACCTGGGGGTATCTATTATAGCATAACATATTTGAAAAACATTCACCCCCATAGACATATGTAGGTGTTAACCCAATAATTGCTGTATGCCCTCATATTGCACCATGCCCAAATTTTAGATCAGCCAATATAAACAACTTGAAACTTAGCTTAAGTCTAATTAAAGCTTCATATCGCCTCGACGCATTTCCCTCCTAACATGGGAGTTCCTCAGGAGGCTCATGATAATCCCTTCATACTCTCTCGGAGCATCAGATGTGGCGCCTGGTTGCAGGTATCAATAGGAGTGTGGTTACTGATGTTTTTTTATACTTCCCACACCATGCGTCCCAGATTCCAGAGTAACACACTGCACTGACATTGTCTCATAGATGTCTCCACGTATAGTATTGCGCTTGCTCAGTATCAATGTGACAGCCCTTGAGATATTTGCAGACCGCTATTAAGTCTCCTCTCAGTCTTCTCTTTTGCAAACTAAACATTCCCAAATCCTGTAATCGTTCCTCACAGGACAGGGTTTGCAGATCGGTCACCATTCTGGTCGCTCTTCTCCAAACTTGCTCCAGTTTGTTGATGTCTTTTTTAAAATTGTGTCACCCAAAACTGGACACAGTATTCCAGTAGTAAAAACTTACTGTCAATGAAAGTGACAATTTTATGTACAGTACAGACAAAAAGTTTGGACACACCTTCTCATTCAAAGAGTTTTCTTTATTTTCATGACTATGAAAATTGAAGATTCACTCTGAAGGCATCAAAGCTATGAATTAACACATGTGGAATTATATAATTAACAAAAAAGTGTGAAACAACTGAAAATATGTCTTATATTCTAAGTTCTTCAAAGTAGCCACCTTTTGCTTTGATTACTGCTTTGCACACTCTTGGCATTCTCTTGATGAGCTTCAAGAGGTAGTCACCAGAAATGGTTTTCACTTCACAGGTGTGCCCTGTCAGATTTATTAAGTGGGATTTCTTGCCTTATAAATGGGGTTGGGACCATCAGTTGTGTTGTGCGGAAGTCTGGTGGATACACAGCTGATAGTCCTACTTCAATAGACTAAACTGGCTATATTTAAAAATAACTCTCGCTAGATTTGGCTTTGACGAGAAGTTTCTATCAACAGTCTTCGCCCTATACTCGGGTCCTTGTGCCAGGATCTATGCAAACGACTTCCTTTCTGACTCGTTCGACATTACTAATGGCACAAGACAGGGGTGCCCCCTGTCTCCCCTACTATTTGTGCTTGCCATAGAGCCCCTAGCCGAAAAAATTAGATTAAACAATGATATTAAAGGCTTTGAAATGCCATCACGAAATTTTAAAATCGGGTTATTCACAGATGATCTCTTCCTCACACTTCTTGATCCCGCAAATTCCATAAAAGCCCTTTCAGATGAACGAGAAAAATTCTCTAGAGCATCCTATTTTAAGATAAACCCACACAAATCCAAATTTATAACTCTAAACATGAAACAATCCGAAATTAACACTAAAGGCCCTTTTACATTTAGCGATGCACCAGCGATCCGACCAGCGATCAGACCCGGTCAGGATCGCTGGTGCATCGCTAAATGATCGCTAGTGAGCTTTCATACAGAAAGATCTCACAGCGATGCAGCAGCGACGCAGCGCACGATACTCACCTTTCACACACAATGATCCTGCGTCCTCCGGCCCGCGTTCAGCGTCGCTCGTCTCACACAACAGGAAGCCCAGCAGGAAGAAGACGACGAGAAATGGAGCCGCCCGATCTCGCGCGATCAGCGACAGACAGCGGGGGAGCCAGTCGGATGTAAGTATCACACATAGCGATATCGCTAGCGATATCGCTATAACGTCACAAAACCAGTGACGTTTTAGTGATATTGCTAGCGATATCGCTATGTGTAAAACCCCCTTAAAACCCAGTTCATTTGGGAGGAGAAAGAGATTGTCTATCTAGGGATTAGAATAGCTGGATCAATCCAAGCCACAGTTAGGGCCAATTTAGACAGCATTATAAAGACTATTACAGGCAATCTATCCTTTTTGGCTCAGCTAGAGACTTCCATATTTGGGAAGATACTGGCAGTCAAAGCCTTTATCCTTCCCAAAGGTTTATACATATTTAGGACTTTGCCAGTTAGCTTTCCACGCCAATCCATTGATAAAATTCAAGAGCTCATCCGACTATTTATTTGGAAAGGTAAGAAAGCAAGAATATCTGCAGACTTACTTTATAAAAATAAAAAACATGGGGGCGCAGGACTGCCCAACATATACGCTTATTATCAGGCCTCACTTATTAAACAGAGCTGGCACTGGTTTATGGAAAACATGACACATCCGGCTTGGTATGGCTTGCAGAGAGATGCTAGTGATAGAGGTTCCACGTGAAAGCTTTTCTTTTACTTCCTTCTGCAAAAGCACAGTGCAAACTCATCGCATCCTATATTTCGGTCGATAATCTCAGCCTGGAGGGAACTCATTAAGCCGACTAAAAATATCAAAAAAGCAGAGCAAATCTTAATACTACCCCTATCTTCATTTGCACTGATGGATGATCTCCCGATGCCGGAGGTATGGGGGAAATCTGGAATCAAAAAGGTGGGGGATGTTTTTAGTGGAGTGGAGTTCTTGAAATTCAGTGAGATCAAGGCTAAATATAATTTACCGTCATCTGAGCTAGTCTTTTACACCATGTTGAAAGACAGAATTTTGAAAATCATAAAAGGGAAGACTTTAAATTATGAAATGCTAACTTCACTGTTGTGCAACCTTAAAAATAAAAACCTCTGGAGTCTGCGTAATTTGTATAGATCTGTCGTCAAGGACCTAACGAGCCACAAAAACATATACATGAAGAGATGGGAGTCCGATTTAGGTGCTGATATCCGTCTCGAGAATTGGAACAATGCCATCAAATTCACTTACAATTCCAACATATCAATGGGTCTTCACGAGGGTTATTTTAAACTGTTAAATAGGTGGTACTATACCCCGACAAGGTTATCACATTTTAACACAGAATTATCTTCCTTGTGCTGGAGAGGCTGTGGACATCAAGGGAACCTCTACCATATATTTTTTGGGGTTGTTCAAAGATCAAAAACCTCTGGTTCCAGGTCACACAGCACATTAACCTCATTGCTAAGGACTTCACAATTACGCCTGAAAGATCACTTCTTTCATTAGACATGGAACAGTTTGATGATTCGGTAAGACATATTATCATCCACATCCTCTTAGTGACTAAGACCATGTTAGCACAATGGTGGAAGAAAGTCGAGGTTCCTAAGTTTTCGGACATACTTGATAAAATAGGCTAACATAGTGATTTAGAACTCAGATTTGCGACTAACAACAATCACATCCACAAATATACAAAAACATGGAAGACTTGGAACAACAAATTCCATATCAAATAGACCTATTAAGAGGTATTATATTTTGAGGCCTAAACATGGCCGTTGTAGTACCGGGATGTTGTATCTCCTTCCAAGAATGTTACCCCATAATAAGGATTGTCGATTTTCTTTTCCTTTTTTGTTGTTATTTGCTATATGCTATTTAATGTCTATTTGTGGGTTCTCTAGTTTTAAATTTTTTCCGCATCTGTACAAGGTTCTTTACTTCCCATTCCCTTTCCTCCCTTCCCTTACCTTGTTTAATGACTGAAAACCAATAAAATTATTTGAAAAGAAAAGCCATTTTCTTACACATTTACCATGTGAATGCAATAAACGCATGAGGGAGTTTTCGGATTATTTCCATATCAACCTAGTCTTTACAATTCAACTTTTAAATAAACCATAATTATTTAAAAAAAAATCAGTGGCTGTCTTATGTCATCATTTCACATGGCTAAAATGTCTAATTTAATTTACTTTAATAAACCAGAAAAGTTATCCAGGACTTTCTATGCTATTTTAACAGAAAAATAAATATGAAAATAATAAATAAATTAATAAAAAAAAGAACAAATAGAGCTTGCCTTTGAGCAGCGGGGACAGGAATCATGCTGGAATGACAATGGAAAACACACTTTTTTTTTTTTTTACTATAACCGTTAATTTTAGCCGCCTCATGCAAACATAAGAATTTCCTAGACATAAGTGGAAATTTTACGATAACTGGGAGGGAATCAGAATGATGAGTTGAAAGGTTGTGTAATAACTATGCATGCAAAAGTTTCAACAGTCAGAAGAAAGAATTGCTACAAAAAAGCAAAGAAACGCACGCCTGCATTTAAAATCGCAAGCGTTTTAAGAGTTAACATGGCTAGAAACTGGTTAAAACGCATGCGCCTAAAAAAGCAAACGCATACAAATCGCATGATGCTTTTTTTGTATGTGATTCTATTGCGCACGAAGCGCAGCGCTAAAAAACGCTATTGTGAAACTAGCCTTATTTGTACCAGCCGGTCAATCTCTTTCCCACATTAAAACCTTTCAAAAGCAACACAAAGCCCCTTGTTTTCAGAAAAGCTTACAATCTACTTTACAATAAGCCTGCTGCAACTAAACTACCATATGAGCAGCTTCTACCTTCCTTCTTCCCCAACACATTGTAAGCAGTCATGGGCACAGACCCCTCTCTCTATGTACCAATCCATCTCGCTTTTAGCAATTTTTTTGTACTACAACAGTGAGTAACATTATTGAAACTGGGAAGCATTTAGGAAAGGCAAACAACTCATCCATGAGGTGATGACCACTTGGAATTGCAGAGTTGGGTAACCAAGTACCGAGTAGCATAGAGCGTAAAAAGTTGCTAGCGATCTGCTGACTCCACAATTGCAGAGCTCTGAGCCATTTCTGGTATAAACATCAGCACAGAAACTGTGAGCTTAGAGCTTCATTGGTTTCCAAGGCTAAGTAGCGACATGTAAGCCTTACATCACCAAGCACAATATCAAGCATTGAATAGAGTGGTGCAACAGAAGTCCTTATTGGAATGACAGCTCACATTACTCTATATAACAGTCTTATCCACAAGTCTGTGAATGGTGAATGTCAAAAAAGCGTCACCCGCCTGACTTCATTGTGCCAACTGTAAAATTTTATGGAGAGGGTTAATGCTATGGTGTTATTTAGGGGTTCCAAGTTCCATTATAGGTAAAAAAAAAAATTTGAATCAAAAACATTTTTAATAATCAAACTTTTACTTCCTACAAAATGGTTGATAAAATAATCATATTATACAATCCCAAGAAATAGAGTACAATTTTATAAAGTCTAATCTCTCCCCCCAACCACTATCTTCATCACCTCTCTCACCTATCTGAACTCACATTTTAATATTATATCGGATACAATATCTAAATAAAAATTTAAACATGGAAACCATACAGTAAGGTGTTTCATATCTAAAATATTAGGTCGCTTTTAAAGTAGTTAAATATGACATCTCTTGTCAGTATCTCCGACACCATGGCTTCACATCTAATCCATGCACCCGACTGTTAACCAAATTTCGCAATGGCCCCCATGTATATCTTTTTCTTCCATCTGAACGGTGGTATTTAAACAGCTTACAACCTTTTCCACTGATGGAACAGTTCTTGCCAAGCAGTGTTTAGCTATGGTCTTTCTGGTTTGACAGTATTTTGGCTATAGCCAGCTGTAGTGAGTATGAATTTACAATGTCTCACAAATAGCCCAAGACACACCCTTTAGGGCTAAGAATTTTGTATTTTAAAGACCTCGAGAATCAATGTAATGGCCTCCCCCCACAGCTCAACCAGGTGGGATCTGGATGAGAACATATGGACTCTGTCTGCACCATCTTCCCCACAATTTGAGCAACAATCACCTGTCCTAAGGACCATCCTGTATGACACTTTTGGAGTTCTATATACTCTGAGAAATTTTCGGAACCTTTTTTGGGCCGTATTTATAGATACTTTCCATGGTTATTCTAAAATATCATCCCACTCCTCTGAAGTGATTTGTCCCATATGCCGCTCACACCTGGATTTAACTACAGCCATAAGGTCTCCCAAGATTTTTAGTAATAAGGATTTACACATGAAGGATATAAGGCCTTTTGCAGAGCTCTCATTGCATGCCGTAATTGTAGATACTTGAAAAAGTCAGAGCTACACAAATAAAAAGTCTGTTTAAAGTGCTCATATTTGCAAAAATAACCCTGTTTATAAAGTTCATGTAAGTATCTCCATCCTCTCCTTTAAAATTCCCCAAAACCTTGCTAATGTTGCAATTCTCTCAAACAGAGGTTATTTCAAATAGGAGGGTACTTGGAATATTCTACCATTCCAAACCATTTCTTAAATATCCACTGGGGTCCAAGAAGTATAATTTCGGAGAGTAACATGTTAAGCATGCCAAGATGAGGAGACTTAAAGCCGCAATGCTTCTCTGGGAAATATGCAAATTGTCTCTTCAGAGAGAAAAAGAGGACTAGAACTCTAGTGCCACCTATTGGAAGTAGCAATCCTAAAATTCAATGTTGACCCTTTAACGAGCCTTGTTACATGACTTAGGATAAAAGTCAAGCCAGAATCTCAATTTGCAGACACTTTGTTTCTGGGTATTGTCTCTCATCAATGCAAAGTGTGAGATCTGGTTTGGCTTGGAGAGAGGCGTTTGACTGGGATCTAAGAAGTATTGTTTCTCTTGCGGAGAGTGACATGTTAAACATATTAGGATAGCCACTTCCTATAGGTGGCACTAGAGTTCTAGTCCTCTTCCTCTTTGAAGAGACAATTTGCGTATTTCCCAGAGGAGCGTCGCGGCTTTAAGTCTCTTCATCTTGACATGCTTAACATGTCACTCTCCGCAAGGAGAAATAATACTTCTTGGATCCCAGTCAGATGCCTCTCACACAGCCAAAACAGATTTCACACTTTGCACTGATGAGGGGGAACTACCCCGAAACAGAGTGTCTGCAAATTGAGATTCTGGTTAATCTTTTATCCCAAGTCATGTGACAAGGCTCGTTAAAGGGTTAACACTGACTTTTAGGATTGCTACTTCCAATAGAAGGCACTAGAGTTCTAGTGCTCTTTGAAAATACAATTTAAATATCCACTAGATGTTATGGACAAGATTTTAAGTCGGGAAGCATCCGGGCTTGGTCCTAAGCCTGCTCGACTCTAGTAGTTCTACTAAATTACCTCCCTCTCGCAAGAAATGTTAGCACTGGGGCACCTGCAGCCTGCACCCCTTTCAAAGCCCATCCTATAAAATGATGAAATTGAGAGGCTAGAAAATAGCCGCACGTATGTGGCAAAGGCAAACAGACCCATATTTTTGGGCAGCGGTAGCTTCTCAAATTTTATCCTGTGTATACCCTTTTCACAAACCAAGTCCCTAAAAATGTTATGCATCTTCTTAAACCAATATTGGGGAATCCAAATGGGAGAATTATGCAGTATATAAAGAATACTAGTAATAAGGTACATTTTGATCAGAATTGTCCTTCCCAAGGCTAAGATAGGTAATTTCCCCCATGCTTCAACTTTTTTTCTCAACGAAATTACCAATTGACTCAGGTTTAGAGAGACATAATCTTTTGTCTCTCTTGTAATATATATACCAAGATATTTACATTTTGAGACTACTGGCAGAATGAAAGAACTACCTAGTCTTCAGATGACTTTATCGTCCAAGAGAAGCAGCGCAGACTTTGACCAATTTATGGTCAATCCCGAAAAGGTCCAAATCTCTCCATACAATGGCTTGTAAAACTTTGGTCACCTCTCGTCAAAATTACAATTATTAAGTGTTAAGCAAGTTGAAGATGAAATGATCTCTAAAAGGCCTAAAGTTAAAGAAAACACATTTACCGTATATACTCGAGTATAAGTCGACCCGAGTATAAGCCGACCCCCCTAATTTTGCCAAAAAAACTGGGAGAACTTATTGACTCGAGTATAAGCCTAGGGTGGGAAATGCTCCATAGATTATTCCCCCATATGGTGTCCCCAGAAGAAGCTCCATAGATTGTTCCCCCATATGCTGCCCCCATAAGAAGCTGCATAGATTGTTCCCCCATATGGTGTCCCCAGAAGAATATCCATAGATTGTTCCCCCATATACTGCCCCCATAAGAAGCTCCATAGATTGTTCCCCCATATGAAGCTCCATAGATTGTTCCCCCATATGCTGACCCCATAAGAAGCTGCATAGATTGTTCCCCCATATGCTGACCCCAGAAGAAGCTCCATAGATTGCTCCCCCATATGCTGGCCCCATGCTGCTGCTGCATGTAAAAATAAAAAAATGACATACCTCTCCGTCGCTGGGTGTCAGATACTCACGTGTCCTGCGTCCATGGCTGCTCACCGCTATCTACCACGTCATCAGTCAGTGACGTTCAGACTGCAGGGGGCGCGGCGCGCACTAACCACGTCACTGCGCCCTCTGCTGTCTGAAGTCACTGACTGATGACAGACAGCAGCAAGCAGCCATGGACGCAGGACAGGTGAGTATCGCTATACTTACCCGTCCTGACGATGTGTCTTGAGCCCCCAGCTTCTCCGCGCTCTCTCTTCCTGCCTTCAGCGGTCATGTGGTACCGCTCATTAAAACTCATGAATATGAGCATATTCATGAGTTTTAATGAGTGGCACCACGTGACCGCTGAAGGCAGGAAGAGAGAGCACGGGGAGAAGCTAGGGGCTCAAGACACAGCGTCAGGACGGGTAAGTATGACCTGACACCTCCGCCCCCTCCGACCCCCTTTGTATATGACTCGAATATAAGACGAGAGGGGGACTTTCAGCCCAATTTTTTGGGCTGAAAATCTCGACTTATATTCGAGTATATACGGTATTTGTAGTTTATGCAAATAAAGTATTTTTTCCCATTTTAAAAATTATAAAGAGAAAAATGGGGAATATTACACGGGTAGAGGGAAGAATGAATTCAATAAAATGTCAACAAATTCTTGATGCAAACATAACATCATCTGTAAAAAACTGAAGTTGAAAAGAGGATGGCTTCTACAACTGGATAATGATCCTAAACACATATCTAAATCCACAATAGACTACGTCAAAAGGAGCACGCTGAAGGTTTTACAATGGCCCTCACAGTCCCCTGATCTGAACATGATTGAAAATCTGTGGATAGACCTCAAAATAGCAGAGCATGCAAGACAACCCAGGAATCTCACAGAACTGAAGAATTTTCCAAGGAAGAATGGATGAAAATCCCTCAAACAAGAATTGATAGACTCTTGGCTGGCTACAAAAAGCATTTACAAGCTATGATACTTTCAAAAGATGGTACTACCCATGCAGGTTGCGTACGTTCATTTTCCTTTTAGTAATTTTTAAGATGTAAAAGATGAAAATATATATTTTTTTTGCCTAAGATACAAAGGAAATGTGCCAACTTTAACTGTAGGCCTTTTAGACATCATTTCATCTTCAACTTGCTTAACTGTTCACAATAACAGTAATTTTGACCAGGGGTAGATCCCATTATAATTGGAGGAGAAATGTTTATATTATTGACAAACAACAAGAGATCATCTGAATACAGAGCATTCTTTTCTCCCTGACTTGTATATTTAAATCCCTCTATCCTTTCATGTTGTCTAACACTCCAAAGACATACCGATAGGGAATTTAGATTGTGAGCTCCAACGGGGACAGTGTCGATAATGTCTGTAAAGCTCTGTGGAATTAATGGTGGTATTTAAGACAGTAAAATAAATAATACAAAAGCTAATAGTTCAGTTGCTACAGGAAAAAGTAAGGGCAACAGTGGGCCATGTCACATTGTCCTGTGAAGCCCACATATAACTACATTCAACATTATTGAACACTTTGATGGCATCCAAGGATAAGACACTCTTCCGACTAGGATCCACTAGTGCCATTTGCAAATTCAAAAAAGCCTATTTAGGTTTATGGCAGTTGACTTGGAGGGCAAAAAGCAATCCTGGTCTGGATGAATTACTGATTCAATAACAGTACTCAGTCACGAGGCCAGAGTTTTAGCCAATATCCTAACATCTGTTGTCAGCAATGAGATAAGCCTGTAAGAGTGAAGTTGTTCTCGATGTTTTCCATCCTTTATGATAAAAATGCATTACTAATCATTTCCAGGTAGTTCAGTAATATTTCTTCCTCAAGATGTTTATAGGTTTTTATTGGAAGCCCATCCAACTAGGGGCCTTATCATTAGCCAAGTTCCCAGCAGTCTGACTAACTTCTTCCACAGAAATTGGCTAATCTAAAAAAAACTTAGACGAATATAGATTAGAATGGTGTCATGCACTACACACGGGTAGGTCCAGCGGACAACACAACATATTCCAACAACGGGAAGGAATGGGGAGAGGAAGGTCCTCACAGTAGGGAATGAGGGATGGGGCGCCTCCTGAACTCTAATCTGTGCCTGTCCCTAAACTCCCCCAATGCCCCATGCGGGGTCCTTGACCTCGCTGTTGTCATGTGCCTAATCCCTAATTGTCACCTCACTATTCCTTGGCTAACGCAGTGACCGGCAAGGACGCTGGCTGGCATCACCATTGCAAATGGCGAACAACACAGGGAGAGTGACAAACACAAGACAGATAGAAAAAGGGGAAATAGCTTAGTTACTCACTGATAACGGTGTTTCTCGGAACCCATGACAGCACCACGGAGAGAGGGGGTCCGCCCATCAAGGACGGGAACCTACAGATAAAAAGGCGGCACCTCTCCTCCGCCCCCAGTTGGTTACAGAGCATCAGAGGGTCTCCCGCTTAGTTAACAACAAAAGTATATACATAACATTATAATATTGCATATTATGGAGAAGCACCGTGTCTTACAAAAAACACTCTACATGCATTAACTCGTGCTCACCGCACACGTGAAAAAGGGGGGGGAATAAGAGGGTGCTGTCATGGGTTCCGAGAAACACCGTTATCGGTGAGTAACTAAGCTATTCTCTCTCACCCATGACAGCACTACGGAGAGAATTTCAGAGATTGGTAGCTTAGGGAGGGACCACCGCATGAAGGACCCTTCTCCCGAAGGTCAGATCAGACGTAGAGGCTAGATCTAAGCGATAATGCCTGAAAAAGGTAGAAGGTGTTGACTACTTCTTGTGACCTATGGAAGTGTGTCGACACCTTAGGTAGGTATGCTGGGTCGGGTTTTAATATGACCATGTCGTCTAGGATTTTAGTGAACGGGGGTATTGCTGACAGGACTTGAATATCGCTCACTCTGCGAGCGGATGTTAGGGCTACTAAGAGTATGGTTTTTAATGATAAGGTTTTCAGGGGTGCTGACTGGATGGGCTCGAATGGGGGCCCTGTTAGGGCAGACAACACTAGCTTTAGATCCCATGATGGTATCTTCTGGGTGGTTATTGGTCTAGATCTGGCTGCAGCCCTCATAAACCGTGTTACTCAAGGGTCGCCCGCCACGTCCTGGTTATAAAGGGCGCCTAGAGCCGCTACCTGTACCTTCAACGTATTAGTAGCCAGCCCCTGTTCTAATCCCTTTCGCAGGAATTCAAGAATTTTGTTAATCTGTACCCCATCTTGAACCCTAACCCCAGAGCTGGATAGAAATTTCCTCCAAGTTCTACCATAGGCCCTGGTTGTGATCGGTTTCCTACTCTTTTGTAGCGTGGAAACTAGGCTTTCTGAGAACCCTCTCTCCCTCAGCAGTGCCCTTTCAAATTCCATGCCGTTAAATGGAGGTTCACTGCTCGAGGGTGTAACATGGGACCTTGGGACAGAAGGTCGGGGAGATCTAGTAGAACCCAGGGGTCGGTTACTGACAGTATTCTCAGCCAGGAAAACCACGTTCTTTTTGGCCAAAACAGGGCTATTAATATCATTCGCGCCCTGTCTTCTCTGACTTTCCTTATTACTGCCGGGATGAGGATGGGCGGTGGGAAGGCACACATTAGGCCCTGAGTCCACGGAAGCATAAACGCATCCAGGGTTCATGGATTCCCCCTGGGGTCTAGGGAACAAAAGGCTTCCACTTTTTTGTTTTTGTGGTCGGCAAATAAATCTATGTCCGGGGTTCCCTACATTTTTACGATCTTCCGAAAAATGGACTGTTTTAGAACCCACTCCCCTTGATGTAGCTGGGTGCGACTTAGAAAGTCCGCTGTCTGGTTCTCTGCTCCCCGTATGTGTAGTGCAGATAGGGATAGTAGGTTCTCCTCTGCTAGCGTGAATATTTCAGAGGCTGTGTTCATTAGTGTCCAGGACCTGGTTCCCCCTGATGGTTTATGTAGGCTACCGTCACTCGATTGTCCGAAAATATGCGGACATGATGCCCCCTTAATATCGGTAGAAAGTGTGTTAGGGCGTAATCTACTGCCAACAGTTCCTTTTAGTTTGAGGAGGCTTTTAGTTCCTGACCTCCCCATTCCCCTTGAGCTACTCTGTTGCTCATGTGCGCTCCCCATCCCTTGGGACTAGCGTCTGTGGTGATTATGTGTGAGATTTTTATCACCCAGGGAATCCCTTTGGATAGGTTGTCTCAGTTTCCCCACCAAGCTAGGGAATGAATAGTTTTGGAGTGTAGTGTAACATGACCTTCCAGGTGGCCTCCTAATGCTGACTGGTTGGCTAAAACATCCCTTTGCAAATCTCTTATGTATGTATGTAGTTGCGCCCACTGGACCGCTGGCAGGCAGGCGGAGAGGGACCCTAATAATGACATTGCTTTTCTTAGCGTCATGGAAGGGTTCTGTGTCGCTCTTGCTACCATCTGAGCTATCCTCTCCTTTTTGTGGTCTGGTAGGAAACATTCCTGGGTGTTTGAGTCCAGTGTGAGGCCTAGGAACTCCTGGACTTTTCTGGGCTCCAGCCTTGATTTTTTGAGATTTAGGAGCCAGCCTAGGTTTTGTAGAGTGTTCATCACTCTGTCCCTTTGTTCTCTGCAGAGTTGCTCGCTATTAAGAAGTCGTCCAGGTATGGAACTATTAGAACATCTTGCTTACTTAGGTGAGCCATCATCTCTGCCACTAGCTTCGTAAAAACCTGTGGGGCTACTGAGATCCCAAATGGCAGGGCCCTGTACTGAAACTCCCATATTCCGCCTCCTATGGAGACCGCCAGTCTGAGGTATTCTTGGGAGACTTTGTGGATAGGGACATGACAGTACGCGTCGCTGAGATCTAATACCACCATGAAGCAATGTGGAAAGAGAATTTTGATGGTCGACTTGATCGACTCCATTTTGAATTTTTCGTTTTTGACATAGCTGTTCAGCCTTTTTAGGTTTATAATTGTCCGGAAAGTACCGTCCGGCTTGGTTACTAAAAAAAGAGGCGTGTAGAATCCTCTGCCTTTCTCCCTGGGGGGAATCTCCTGGAGGACTTTTTTGTCCAACAGAGGGCTTCTTGTTCCAGAAAAGATGATCTTAGTGGGGTCACTACATATTTTTGAGGCGGTAGAGTGAGAAAATCTATCCTTAATCCTGATCCTATCAGATTTAGCAACCAAGGGCTGTTCGATATTTTCTTCCAGGCTGGGAGAAAAAAGCTTAGCCTCCCTCCTACCCTGGGCAGACAGTCACTTGGAGGGCTTTTTGTCTCGGGACGAGTTAAAGCAGAACCCTCTGTCTCTTCTTCTGTCGTCCCATTTCTGTTCTCTCGGGGGCCCCCTTTGAAAAAACCTTTTGTTCCGAAAGGACCTTTTAAAGCCTGTAGGACCTAGAATTGGGAATCCCTTCTTTTTATCCCCCGCTTTTTGGAGGATATCATCCAATGTCTCTCCGAATAAGAATTTTCCTTCACAAGGGATGGCGCATAATTTTATCTTAGTTTGTAGGTCCCCTGGCCAACATTTAAGCCACAGCGCTCTTCGAGCTGCATTTGCTACAGGTGGGGCATTCTTTGTTCTTTGTTTTTTCTTTCTTCTTTCCCTAATAAGGGAAAGAAGTATATTATTAATGGGGGACATTCACGTAGATCACTTACCCCATTATGCGCGGTTGCAGGTACCGGTTCGGGAGGTGGATTCGGATCCCTTACGGGCTGATCCACAGAAGGTGACTTGCTCCTCGCAGTCGACTTGCTCCGCTGCATGGAGTGGCTACTGGACCGGCCCTCACGCTTGTCCTTTTCTTTTTGCCGGTAATGATGATGCTGCCTATGCTGCTCCTTATGCTGCTGCATTGGCCGCTCCTCGAGCTGGTCGCTGTCCTCCATAGTTATGGGATGCTTCCAGCAAGGAGCAGCTGCAGCGTTCCTCTTTTTCAAATTTCCCGGCGATGACGTCACCTTCCCTCCCAGTCTGCCCCGCTGTGTCCCCGGGAGCGCGCACTACGCATGCGCAGACCGTGGGGACCCGGAAGTCGGTAAATCATTTCCGGGGCTGCGCCATCTTGGTACACCTCTGTACTCGGCGCTGCCCGCACGTATGCCGGCGTCCCCCAGCCCCATTCTCCTCTCCGGAGCGGCGGCTCGGTCCTCTCCTGCCTGCTCACCCTGTACAGCCCCTCAGCGACAGCTGTGGCGGCTTCAGGTACCGACCCCGCTGCAGTAGGTGCCTCCCCGCTACCAGGACTGCGGACGGGACGGCCATGGCTCTTCCTCCAGGTAAGCTGCTGCTGCCGCTCTTCAGATTCTATGGTTCACCCGTCAAGGACAGGAACCCAACTGGGGGCGGAGGAGAGGTGCCGCCTTTTTATCTGTAGGTTCCTGTCCTTGATGGGCGGATCCTCTCTCTCGTGGTGCTGTCATGGATGAGAGAGAAATAATACTTACCTAACATCTCTGCTGCAAAGCACCACATAGCAGAGGATAAGGCACCAGGATGACGAACTCCACGAAAACAGCAGATTCACCACTGAAACCAGAGGGCTCTTTACTCCAGGCTGGTCATCATATATTATTCTATTACCGACAGTCAGCTGATGGGAAATGTGACTTTTTAAAGGATGGTGGAAGGGGTCACCACCCACATCAGTTGACCAGTAACAAAGCAGCTGACATCAAGGAAACTGAAGTTAACCCTTGCTGGCCCAAAAGAAAAAAAGCTACATTTAAATTAAGGAAGAACCAGAACTGTCACAAATCCAAAAATAAATCGTGAAAGATGGAAGCTATGTAAGACCTTTAGTATATCCGGGTCCTGATGGCCATATGTTCCTCTACAGCCTTCAATTAATATGAAATTAATATGAAAGCTGTTATGACCACAAAGATTGGTACAGCGGACGGCACAAAAAACACCAACAACAGGATGGAAAGAGGAGGAAGGCCCTAATAGTAGGGAATGAGGAATGGGGCACCTAACTCAGCCTGTGCCTATCTCTAAGCTCCCCTAACGCCCTATGTGGGTCCTTCCCCCAGCCGCCATCATGAACCTCATCCCTAGCTGTTAGCTCACTTAACCCTGGCTAGCGCACTGTCTGGCAAGGATACTAGTTTCACCACTGCAGATGATACAAACACAGGGCATAGTCACAAGCATAAGACAGACAAAGAAAATACATAAATAAATTAGCTCCAGGCACCGCTGCCAAGCTCCACACCGCAGAGGTCACGGAAAACAGGACCCCAAACTCCACAGAAGTAGCTGATTCAGCGCTGACACCAGAGAGCTGCACACTCCAGGGCTGGTCTACATAAAATAACTATCACCAACAATCAGCTGATGCATCATGTGGCTATTTAAAGGATGGTGGGAGTGGTCACCACTCACATCAGCTGACGGCAGCTTGCAGCAAGGAAAACTGACATTAACCCCTGCTGGCACAAAAGCAACAAACGACGTTTAAATTAAAGAAGAGCTGTTACAAATCCAAAAATGGACCGTGACAAAAGCATTTCTTTATAGGCCTCAGCCGTCCTAGCAAGTAACTGACCCATAGTCTCTCCCTCCTCATAAAATTGCTGTTTTAAAAAATACATTTATTATTGGACATTTCTAGATGGCATGCCAGAAGCTGTTTTTGCGATTCTTTCCATTGTGATAGATTTTCAGGGCTATTATTCTGAATAAACAGCAACTCTGTATCCTGAACTCTGCTTTCCACATCTACTCCCCACTTTTGTCACTTTTCCTTGACAGACTTTAATTCTCTTATTAACAAGAGTAGTTGGAATAGAAAGATTGCAAGACAAACTTCATCCAGGACCTGGACATTAAATTAATAAGATCTTTTGTCATATGCGTCTTCTGTATCCCTATTATTGCCAGATTGATCTTTCTGACATATTCAGATATTGCGTATCTTTTGGAATTGTCCCTCAGTCCATATAGTCCAAGATATAAATTTAACTGTTACACCCATTTACAAAAGTAGTGAATAAAAGAAACTATCCTTGTCCATGTCACCCACCCATTCCATTCAATCTAGACTTCAGCAGGTTTGCGAAGCACATATGCTTTTCCTCCCAACCCAGCTAACAAACACCCACCTACCTAAGATATGTTAGCCTGAAGCAGCTCACAACCACTCTGTGCATGCTTCACAATAAAAAATTCCAGAAATATTCTGTATCGATTGTCTCCTACATAGCGACAACTGGACTAAAGATAAAACCATATAACTTTCGTCATTAACCATAACACACTATTACTCGCAACTTCCACATTGAATTAGTCACGGAGAAAGCATATGTGACAGACTTTAATCACCTGGCATTTAAGTCACCAAACCTCTAGTGTTCTGAAGAATTTGAATAATTTCAGCCCCTTTTAGCTTGCAGAGCCTCCTGTTGGATCTGCCGTTCATGAGAATCCATCTATCTCACTAACTAACCTCAAGCCATCTATCTCACTAACCTCCCTAAATCTGACATTTCCTTCTCTGTGGGTGGTACCACAATAACACCCCGGCAGCAGGTGCGCTGTCTGGGTGTTATGTTTGACACCAATCTCTCCTTTACATCCCATATACAATCCCTTGCCCGCTCTTGCCGCTTACACCTAAAGAACATCTCTAGAATCCGCCCTTTTCTCACTATGGAAACAACAAAAACCCTCACTGTTGCATTGATCCACTCTCGACTGGATTACTGCAACGCTCTATTAATTGGCCTCCCCGTCACTCGACTATCCCCTCTCCAGTCCATACTCAATGCAGCAGCCAGGATCGTCCATCTGGGTAATCGGTACTCGGACGCGTCCGCTCTTCGACAGTCCTTACATTGGCTGCCCATTCATTATAGGATCCAATTCAAAGTACTTGTTCTCACCCACAAAGCTCTCCACAGTGCGGCACCCCCTTACATCTCTTCTCTCATTTCTGTCTATCGGCCTAGCCGATCGCTGCGCTCTGCAAACGACTTTCGACTAACCTCTGCACTAATCCGTACCTCCCACTCCCGACTCCAAGACTTCTCCCGTGCTGCTCCTATCCTCTGGAATGCTCTACCCCAAGAAATCAGGACTATCCACAATTTGCATAGTTTTAGGCGCTCCCTCAAAACACACCTGTTCAGAGCGGCCTATCACATTCACTAATCAAAGTCATTCTCTGTGTAAGTGTGCGTGCGTAGCCCATTCACTATCTCCATCCATCCTTCACTCCTGCAAGATGGCTGGACCTTCATTGTAAATACACCATTGTAAATACACACCTGTACTCTGTATCTCCCTCACCTCATTGTAGATTGTACGCTCTCACGAGCAGGGTCGTCTTATTTCGTCTTATTTTGCTTTAATTATTGTATTGTTAGCGTTGTTACTTATGACTTGTGTTTTGAAACTGTTAAACTGTAAAGCGCTGCGGAATATGTTGGCGCTATATAAATAAAGATTATTATTATTATTATCTATCTCAGACTGTATTAAAGGGGTTGTCCATTACTAGGAGAACCCCTTCTCATTCCACACGCTTGGCCCTGATACAATAAAAAAGCTTATAGTCACCTCCTGTGCTGGCACCGTTCCCGTGGTGTCAACACTCTTGGTCCCGAGGTTCTCGTGCTGCTGCATGACACGTGGTCATGCGTCTCCACCTTTGGACAAATTGAACATGAAGGGGAAGTCATAGATCAGCTGCAGTGTGGACTTCATGTTCAATTTGTCTGAAGGGGGAGACAGTGATGCTGGAGCTGATTGGACACCGGTATCACATGTCATACAACTGCATGAGTGTCCCAGGACTGTGAGTGATGACACCAGCGCCAGCACAGGAGGTGGTGATATGATTTTTAATTTTATAGGGGCTAAGCATGGGGAATGAGAAAGGGTTGTCTTAGTAGTGGACACCCCTTTAAGGGGATTCAAAGAAAAAGATGGAGTAAGGGTAAATCATGGAATATCGCAGCCCAAGTGACCCCATTCTTCTTTTAATGTCTATGTACAGGAATCTTATAAGCTGAACTTCCACAGAGAAGTCTGGAAAGAAAGACTCTCTCTGTCCTCCAATTGGTATGTCTTCTCCTGTGCCTTCCTTAGTATGATATCTGTATAATATCCAGGTCTTTATAATGCAAGATTTTAATCAGGATAGGCCTAGAATTTCTGGCCACTGGGCCGGGTCTCGTTGGAACCCTGTGGGTTGTTTCACTACAAACAGAGGGGTGAGGACTTCTTTGACGAAGGTATCTAGCAGCCTCTGTTCAAACAAGTCATTGTTATCTCTCCCTTACACCTTTTCATGGATGTAAGAGAATAAGAAGTACTTACGCTCTAAGCCGGCATATTGGAAAAAACAGCTATCATGTGCAAAGTTAGAAACCAACTGATTGTATGTATGTGAACAGCTGTGGCCAAAAGTATTGACACCCCTGCAATTCTGTCAGATAATACTCAGTTTCTTCCTGAAAATGATTGCAAACACAAATTCTTTGGTATTATCATCGTCATTTTATTTGTCTTAAATGAAAAAACACAAAAGAGAATGAAGCAAAAAGCAAAACATTGATCATTTCACACAAAACTCCAAAAATGGGCCACACAAAAGTATTGGCACCCTCATCCTAATACTTGGTTGCACAACCTTTAGCCAAAATAACTGCGACCAACCGCTTCCGGTAACCATCAATGAGTTTCTTACAATGCTCTGCTGGAATTTTAGACCATTCTTCTTTGGCAAACTGCTCCAGGTCCCCGATATTTGAAGGGTGCCTTCTCCAAACTGCCATTTTTAGATCTCTCCACAGGTGTTCTATGGGATTCAGGTCTGGACTCATTGCTGGCCACCTTAGAAGTCTCCAGTGCTTTCTCTCAAACCATTTTCTAGTGCTTTTTAAAGTGTGTTTTGGGTCATTGTCCTGCTGGAAGACCCATGACCTCTGAGGGAGACCCAGCTTTCTCACACTGGGCCCTACATTATGCTGCAAAATTTGTTGGTAGTCTTCAGACTTCATAATGCCATGCACACGGTCAAGCAGTCCAGTGCCAGAGGCAGCAAAGCAACCCCAAAACATCAGGGAACCTCCACCATGTTTGACTGTAGGGACCGTGTTCTTTTCTTTGAATGCCTCTTTTTTTTCTCCTGTAAACTCTATGTTGATGCCTTTGCCCAAAAAGCTCTACTTTTGTCTCATCTGACCAGAGAACATTCTTCCAAAACATTTTAGGCTTTTTCAGGTAAGTTTTAGCAAACTCCAGCCTGGCTTTTTTATGTCTCGAGGTAAGAAGTGGGGTCTTCCTGGGTCTCCTACCATACAGTCCCTTTTCATTCAGACGCCGACGGATAGTATGGGTTGACACTGTTGTACCCTCGGACTGCAGGGCAGCTTGAACTTGTTTGGATTTTAGTTGAGGTTCTTTATCCAACATCCGCACAATCTTGCGTTGAAATCTCTTGTCAATTTTTCTTTTCCGTCCACATCTAGGGTGGTTAGCCACAGTGCCATGGGCTTTAAACTTCTTGATGACACTGCGCACTGTAGACACAGGAACATTCAGGTCTTTGGAGATGGACTTGTAGCCTTGAGATTGCTCATGCTTCATCACAATTTGGTTTCTCAAGTCCTCAGACAGTTCTTTGGTCTTCTTTCTTTTCTCCATGCTCAATGTGGTACACACAAGGACACAGGACAGAGGTTGAGTCAACTTTAATCTATGTCAACTGGCTGCAAGTGTGATTTAGTTATTGCCAACACCTGTTAGGTGCCACAGGTAAGTTACAGGTGCTGTTAATTACACAAATTAGAGAAGCATCACATGATTTTTTGAACAGTGCCAATACTTTTGTCCATCCTCTTTTTTATGTTTGGTGTGGAATTATATCCAATTTGGCTTTAGGACAATTCTTTTTGTGTTTTTTCATTTAAGACAAATTAAATGAAGATAATAATACCAAAGAATTTGTGTTTGCAATCATTTTCAGGAAGAAACTGAGTATTATCTGACAGAATTGCAGGGGTGTCAATACTTTTGGCCACAACTGTGTGTATATATATATATATATATATATATATATATATATATATATATATATATATATATATATACACACACACCTATTAGCAGGTATAGTTGGTATACACAAAGGTTATATGGAACAGATGCAGGGAAATGTGACAGTAAATTAGTGTATTTGTTGTAGTGGTATTGAAAAACAGAATACAGTTGGCAATATATCGAGAGTTTATGTGACTTGGCTAAGAGCTGTGATGTGGTTAATGACAGTGATGCCTTGCCATTGGGGACATTCTCCCACTCCTGCTCCACCTCTTCATGAACTAAAGCAGCAAATCTAGATCCTTTTGGGGATATTATGTTGTTCCCTTGTGTTCCAGTCACTGACCTCCGTTTCTGTGTGTGAATGCTTTATGAGCATTTTGATCCAGTCTCTCCTCCTACATGGCTTTGCCTCTGGCCACAGGACGCGCAGGCATCATCTTGGTTGTCTGATGGTCCTGCTACGTCCTCACTGCTAATCTTTCTGCTTCAGGTCATCTTCACCACTGCAGCCTGAAAAAAGCTCCTCCAGCCTCCAGGAAACAGTCAGCCAGGTAGGAGTCTTTTCTCCCTTAAATTGTGCCCCAGTGTGTCTTACAGGTTGAGTGCAGTGTGAGCTTTCTGGAAACAAATCCTCACTGCATGCATGTTAGGCCATGCCTCCATTGAAGGGAAATCTTCAAGGGGTTGTACACTACTAGGACAACCCCTTCTTGATGTAAATTTTTGTCGCTGATAAAATAAAAAAGCTTATACTCACTTGCCATGCAGGAGACATTCCCGTAGTGTCGGCACTCGCTCATCCCGTGGCTCTCGTATGGTTGGTGTGACACGTGACCCATGCACCCAATCAGCGCTCGCGTCACTGCCTCCGCCTTTGTACGAATTAAACATAAAGAGGAAGTAAGGGCTGCAGCTGCTTTCTCACTTCCTTTACATGTTCAATTTGTGCAAAGGCGCGGAGAGTGACGCCATTGCTGATTGGGCGCCGGACTCACGTGTCATAGCAACTGCACTAGAACCCCGGGAACACGAGTGCTGACACTACTGGAACGTTGCCGGCATGGGAGGTGAGTAAAAGCTTTTTTATTTTATCAGGACCAAAGTTGAGGAATGAGAAGGGGTTGTCAAAGAAGTGGACAACTTCTTTAACCTTTCAGCATACTAAGACATTGCAAGCCTTGGGAAAAGGTTGGGGAAGAATATTTTCTGCTCCATGATCACTGTGACCCATTGCACAAAGCAAGGTCAATAAAGGCATAGTTTGGTGAGTTGAGTGGGAAAGATCTTGACTTTTCGCACAGGGCCCTGAACTCAAACCCATCGAATAACTTTGGTATGAGCTAGAATGGAGATTGGGAAATGGGCCCTCAACTCCAACATCAATGTTTGACCTCAGAAATGTTCACCTGGACAACAAAAAGACAATAAAGATACTGGCAAAGACTCCCAAATCTTTTCAAAAGTCTTCCCAGAGGAGTGGAAGCTGTGATAGCTGCAAAGGGGGAATCAAAGCCATTTCTATAGATTTAGAATGGGATGTCATGAAGGATCCAGTAGGTGTAATATGAAGATGTTTCAATACTTTTGCCTACAAAGTGTATGTTGGCATATTTTTCACATGTACAGCACCCAGGAATAAAAAAGGAAATTTTAAAATTACATGTTGTCCATGATACCAATACAAATCTATGGCCCTTTGTGTCCTAATTAAAGGGTTATTCTGGTTTAAGCAAGTTATCACCTTTTCCACAAATAGGTGATCACTCACACAATCGCTAAAAAGAGGACTTCAGTGGCAAGGAGGAGTTGTACACGCACCCTGCTGCTCTATTCGAAATTTGTGGCATTCAGAAAAATAGTCTAGAGCTGTTCTAGGCAGGGATTTCAGTTATTAAAATCTGAATTTTACTTGATTTTTCTTCTGTAAACTATACAGTGTGTCCGTAAAGTCATGGTGCACTTTCGACCAGTCACAGGAAAGTATACAAGTATACCACGATCCCCGGATCTGACGCCCTTAGACTTTTACTTTTGGGGTTATGTGAAGCAACATGTGTACATTGAACGTATCAACGACATTAATCACTTAAAACAGAGAATCACAGACGTTATTCACTCTGTTGCACCAGATGTCCTTACCCGTGTGTGGCAAGAACTTCACTATCGTTTAGATGTGTGTAGGGCAACAAATGGAGCCCATATCAAACTGCACTGAATAGGTATGAAACTGGGAGAGCTTTTCTTTTATTTGGAGCATATTTCACATTTCTATCGTATTTGTTGCTTTTCAGTGACTGGTCAAAAGTGCACCATGACTTTACTGACACACTGTGTATTAATCTGTTAAGATCCTCCTTCTCTAGATCATGCTGTCTGCAGATCCCACACCATGTTCACCATAACAGGTTACCCTTAAGAAATACTGATTTTGGGATTCTAAATTGATTCAAAAATGTTTTCCATCTTCCATTTAATGATATGAATTACAGTAGACTTTCAATATAAATACGAGACAAAAAAATCAAATTCCAAAACTTTAGCTATCTAAAATGTTCATTGATAATGTGTGCAGAGCGACGAATTCATTGTGCAACGAAAGCAGCGTCACTATTCCAATTACATGGGAAATGATGTTAAAATATTGAATTAATGTTTACTTCATAATGAGTGATCTAAGCAGGGAGAGAAAGCATTTGTTGTGCGGAGAAGTAGCACAATAGCCTGCTGTATGCCGATCAATGGGAACTTTAGCTGGAGGATAATTACTCCTCGGAATGCTGTGAGTTTGTTGCGTAGGGTTTGGTAATTGATTGGGAAAGGCAGATGTTGGTTTGTTGAAGACACAATGTAAAACTTGAGTCATTTAATGAAAGTGTATGAAAAAAAAAAAAAGATAAAAAGAAACCGGTAACAAAAGAAAATCATCATTAGGCAGAAGTTAGGGGCAATTGAGGAAGCCGCCATGAGCTGTGGAACAATGGGCACCATTTGAGTTTTTTACCATATTGTGTATTTATCATCATTTGGGAAGGTCTATAACTAACTTGTTAGCTTATTATGCTTTTTAATAGCATTCTCCACACCAGTGGGCTCCCTGAATGCATGTCCTCCGCTGCTGGCAGGGGCGGATACAATGCTGTGGCATCGGCAGTTGCACCACGGTTCTCCCCGCACCATTAGAAGTTGGTACTGGGCTCAACTGCATATGATTGGCAGGTAATTCGGTGGTCAAAGCCATATTACTTGGTTTCATCTTTATTACATTTTTTCTTCTCAATCTGACACCATGTAATGCTTCTAAAGACGTAATTCGTACATCCTCTGTCAGATTCAGCTGTTTTACAGCCAGTATCTTCCTGAATCTTCATTTAACCCTTTAAATTTCACTACGAACTTCTGACAGTGACATTTAAAAAACTGGTTTCCAGTGCAGTGCCTTCTATTGTGCCTCCCCCCCCCCCCCGACACTGGTGGTTAAAGCAGCTAGAATCTATCTTGGTCCTCCTATGCTGGACTTCATAGCAGAATATAATTTTCACTGTATGGTCATTAAACAAAAAAGTATTTAGAGGAAGCAATCAAATGATGGCAGGTTCTGATTCGCTAATGGAAGTAAAAAAAATAAAGAACCGTAAAAAAAAAAAAAGTTTTAAAAAAATATATAAAAATGTGAACATAAGGTGTCAGAAAATGGTGACGCAAACCTAATATACAATAAAATAAATTTCTCTTTAAAAGGTCTGAAATACATTTTTTTTTACTTACTATAACAAAAATAACTATTCAAGATTAACATCATGATAATTGTATACTGCCACGTCATTTTAAGGAAGGTGAACAAGTACAATCAATGAGAAAGTCAGACAGATATGTATGGTCTGCATATAGATACCGTAGTTTTTTTGTATATAATACTACCATTTTCTCTCTCCCTCCCTGATTTCTTCTAACATAAAAACAGGATCATCTTTATTGCAGGGACTCCTCGTGTTAGGAAGTGGGGAGGTGGGTGAACATGGGCCTGTATGCATTCAAATGCCAGGACTGAATGCAAGTCCCAATGTGCCCCTGTTGTCTGGTGTCATCGGAGTGTTTATTTTTCTCTCTTTTCTAGAGTTGAGCCAAAACAAAATGCAGGACTACTTAACTGACAGACTAAAGTCCTACAAACTGCCTTCTACTTGCCTGCTTCACCGGTACCTCTTCTGATTAGTAGGCCTGGTGTGACGTCATGTATGGATCATGCTGCAACGATGAAACTGTGCAGGGATTACTAATCAGATATTGTCAGGTAGGATTGTGTTATGAGCTCATCTTCTGCTCCACCAGTCGAGAGTTCCCCTTCTGTTCTCCCTCTGGTGGTGACAGGAGGTAAAGAGGTTGCTTTAAGTGGTAGTCATCTGCCACCTGGTGAAGAAGATAACGATTGGATCTCTGGAGGATCAGAATGGATATAAGACAGCTGACGCCCTATCCTAGTGCTGGTGATTCAGTCTACTTCTCAGGTCTAGGACTCAGATCTGTTCCAGTCTTCTCAAGATAAGTTTGTTTTTTTGCTAATGTTCACACTTGCTCTTGTTGGTCATTTCAGTTTTTTGTGTGGTCAGCCAGCCCGGCTGGGCTGTGCTGAATTTCCACACTTATTTCCCAAATCGTCCTTTTTTTGTCCCTTATTAGATTGGTCTCTTTTTGCTCTGTCTCAGAATATTTCAGAGTGCTGATATAGTGGGAGAAGTCTAGTGACTTCAGGGTTAATTTTGCTATCAGTTGTGTTGGACATTTTTGTAGGGTTTTTTGGCAGATTGCAGACAGTTTCTTTCCTTTCCTGTCCTTTCTAGTTAGTTTGGCCCCATCGTTTGCTCAGCCTATTTTCCTGCCTTTGTTTGTTTTCATCTGGTTTAACCGTCAATACATGTGGGGGGCTGTCTCCCCTTTGGGGTCTGCTCTGTGGCAGTTAGTTTTCCTCTTTTCCTGCTTTAACATAGTAACATAGTAACATAGTTACTAAGGTTGAAGGGAGACTTTAAGTCCATCTAGTTCAACCCATATCCTATCCTAACTTGCCCTAACATGTTGATCCAGAGGAAGGCAAAAAAAACCCCATGTGGCAACAGTAAGCTTCACATTGGGGAAAAAAATTCCTTCCCGACTCCACATACGGCAATCAGATTAGCTCCCTGGATCAACGCAATATTAAGGAGACTAGTGTATATACCCTGTAATATTATACTTTTCAAGAAAGGCATCCAGTCCCTTCTTAAATTTTAGTAGTGAATCACTCATTACAACATCATATGGCAGAGAGTTCCATAGTCTCACTGCTCTTACAGTAAAGAATCCGCGTCTGTGAGTATGCTTAAACCTTCTTTCCTCCAGACGTAGAGGATGCCCCCTTGTCCCCGTCACAGGTCTAAGAGTAAAAAGATCATTAGAAAGGTCTTTGTATTGTCCCCACATATATTTATACATTGTAATAAGATCACCCCTAAGCCTTCGATTCTCCAAACTAAATAACCCCAAGTGTAATAACTTGTCTTGGTATTGCAGACCCCCTAGTTCCCTAATAACCTTGGTCGCTCTTCTCTGCACCCGCTCCAGTTCAGCTATGTCTTTCTTATACACCGGAGACCAGAACTGTACACAGTATTCTAAGTGTGGTCGCACTAGTGACTTATATAGAGGTAAAATTATGTTCTCCTCATGAGCATCTATGCCTCTTTTAATGCATCCCATTATTTTATTTGCCTTTGCAGCAGCTGCTTGACTCTGGCCACTAAATGTGAGTTTGTCGTCCACCCATACACCCAGGTCTTTTTCAGTGACTGTTTTGCCCAGTGTTTTACAATTAAGCACATAATTATACAACTTGTTCGTTCTACCCAAGTGCATGACCTTACATTTTTCCCAATTAAAGCTCATTTGCCATTTATCAGCCCAAGCTTCTAGTATACATAAATCCTCCTGTAATATAAAATTGTCCTCCTCTGTATTAATTACCCTGCAGAGTTTAGTGTCATCTGCAAATATTGAAATTCTACTCTCTATGCCCCCTACAAGGTCATTAATAAATATGTTAAAAAGAAGCGGGCCCAAAACTGACCCCTGTGGTACCCCACTGCTAACCGTGACCCAGTCCGAGTGTGCTCCATTAATAACCACCCTTTGTTTCCTATCCCTGAGCCAGCTCTTAACCCACCTACACATATTTTCCCCTATCCCCATTGTTCTCATTTTATGTATCAACCTTTTGTGTGGCACCGTATCAAAAGCTTTTGAAAAGTCCATGTACACCACGTCCACTGCATTCCCTTGGTCCAGCTTTAGGCTTATTTAGTTCTCCGGTTGTGACGAGGCGTCTAGGACCACCGTAGGAACGCTCCACGACTGCTGCTAGTTGCGTGTTAGGATCAGGGGTCTGCATTCTGCATAGTTACCAACCTCTTTGGTTTTCGGAGACTTAGCTTGTTTGTTTTTTTTATTTTTTCCTCCTCGGCTGCCCGTTCATAACAGGATTGGGGATCTAGTTCAGCAGCTTAGGACCAGCCACGGTCTTGAAAATCTATTAGCTCAACTCTACTGTTTTCCACTGTAAGTTGGGGATCCAAGTGAGTCCCAGTTACAGGGTAAAACCTCTAACAGCAGTGACAGAAGTCATTTCCCTATAACCTTGCCATGCTAGGGTGCTATACACTACATAACAGTAAGCTCCAGGTAGGGTGTAAGTGCATAGTAGCGGTTATAAACATACACAATTACAATATAGTGGGTTTAAAGAAACCCAACACTTCATGTTGTATATTTATGGTCCCAATCAGCTAAGTCAAATCAACTACAAATGTGCACTTACACAGACTGGTAGGGTTTTGGAGAAAGTGGTGGCACAATCTGCTGCTTTTAGAGATTTAGGTTCTTCTGTGCAGAGCTCAGGCACGGGTGTAAGTTCCAAGGTATCAACTTTCTGCCATATATACAAGGCAATCTATAAAAAAAAGAAAATTAAGACACGTTTCAGTAGCACATTTAACTGGAAAGTCAGATTATTTCAATCCGGTTCTGATTAGTAAAATGAATTGAATTTTTTAAATCTATAAGCTATCCACCTAAACAAAAATGTAAAAAAATGCAGTTTTATCAGTGGCCATTAGAGCAGACACAGGATGTTAATATTTTCTGTTTTCTGTAGCTCTCTTGTCAGCTTTGCTTTTTAAATTGGGTCAGAATGTGCCACAGAGTATTTTAAGGTGTTCTCCACACATATATTGATGACCTCTCCTTGAGAGAGGCCATCATTATCAGATGGGTGGGGGTCAGACCCCCAGATCCCCTACTGATGAGCTCTGGTCGGACCTAGACACTTAACAGAGCTGCACTGTACATTTCCATTGAAAGTGTACTGGCCGAGGGCGAGTACTACACTTCAGCTTCTAATCAATAAAACAGCTGATCGATGGGGTGTGTCAGGTGTATGACCCCAACCCATCAGATATTAATTACCAATCTTTAGGATAAATGATGTTATTTTTATTTTGCTATTGTACCCTGTAACTTGGGTGTCCAATGGAGTCCCAGTTACAGTCAAAACATCCCTCTTTGATAACAAAAGTGACCACCATACAGCCTTGCTATGCTGGGGTGTTTCTAGCCAGAAAAAAACAACCAATAATGGCAATTCTGGCATTCCAATTTTTTGTTCTCTTTTTGCTGTTTAATATAGGATATAAATAATTTTATATTTTGATAGCTTGGACTATTTTAGACATGCCGATACCAAATATGTTTATTCTTTTTAATTCCTTAATTTCTTTACTTTTTAAGAGGAAACTGAGAGACTAAGCCATACGTGTATATATGCAGTCATACATACTCAAACTTTTTTTTTAAGTTTAAAAAAAATGTTTTCTAATTTAAGCCCCTCCCCCAGGAACTACGATTGTTTGATTGCTTATACTATACACACTGAAATGCCGTGGTCTTACAGCATATAGTAAGATTGGGCTTCTCCTATGACGCTCAGCCCGAGGCTAACTAACATGGCAGTTATGAGGACCTTCAGCAGGCCCTCGGCTGCTATGTGAACCCATTGGTTCCCTGCAATTGCATTATAGGGAGGGCTAGCGAGGATGTAATTTAAATAATGCTGTTCGAGACTGACAGCGGCATTTTACATTTAGTTGCTAAAGTGCAGCGATCGGAGCAAGTTCTGGTTGTTACAGCTATGAAAATATATAGATTTTTAAGGCATTAAAGAGGTTAATAAACTTATAAATAAATATCAATAATAAAATATAGGATAGGAACTGAATGGGAGAAGATACATATTAGATATTAGAAAAAAAACAATAGGAGGAGATTGTTTGCAACCAAGAATCCAGGACACTTCCCTAATTCAGGAACACCCAGTGGACACTTGGCAATTAATTAGTTATGATGTGTGATAACTTGGTTTTCTTGGCAGCATAGCCATGATTTAATTTAAAAGGGAACTGCACGTTGAACAATATTTGCATAAATCGATGGGTCAGGCAAATGTAAGAAAAAAAAACAACAACTTTGTAATACATCTTATCAGATAATTTTTCTTCTTTATTTACTTGCAGGGATGGGGCTGGTCTCTTCACGCTCATTCCCTATTTACAATGCGCACTGACAGCGCACGCTCTTGTTGGTTTGTCACTTCTGATCAAAGCGCGCATATGCTACAGTGACAAGATCCCGCTGAGCATTGACATCTAACGAATGCTCAGCAGAGCCCAGTCATTACTGATGATGTTTCGCCTCACCATGGGGGCAGAAGCTGCGATAATGATCACAGACTCTGACACCTGAAGACTACTTGTTTGAGTATCACAGCATGCACTAGGATTCTCTGGGAAGCATTATCCCACTGGAAGTGGTAAAAAGAAAAAAGCTGTTAGGTAGCGTAGTGAGGGAACAATAAGGACTTTTGAATTCAAATATATTAGAAAAGAGATTAAATTATGACAATAGACAGCTATTTACAATTAAAATAAATTTTAGTTTCAGACCACCCCTTTTAGGACATACTAGGACCTGTACTTTCCTGCGATACAAAGTATATATGGTGTGGACTGACCTGACATTGCAATTGAGAGCTGTACTTAGATTAATTCTGTATTCATATACTGATAGTGGTCCTGGTGTTGTATTTATGTAGTAATTATGGTTCTTGTGATACATTCATGGACTGATGTTTCTGGTGCTGTATTCATGTACTGATGGTGGTTCTGATGCTGTATTCATGTAGTGATGATGGTTTTGGTGCTATATTCAAGCAATGATGGTGGTTCCAGGGTTGTATTATACTGATAATTCTTCTGCTGTATTCATGTACTTTTGAGGATTCTAGTGAGGCATTCATAGGATAAAGTGTTTGTTCTATATACTGCAATACTGTATACAGTATAATCTATCAGACGATCACAAGTTCAAGACCTCTACTGGACTAAACAAAAAAGAATGAATACTGTAAAAGCAAATAAAAAAAAAAAACAATGACGGAATTGCATTATTTCACTGCAAGTCTATATTGAACTGCTGGGAGGGGAGTAATTTCAATTCTCGCTCAGGTAGAAGGAAAATTAGAATCAGACATGGTTACAAAATATACTCCATGCTTCTTCGTGCTAACAAAGGAATGAAGACCAGGAACCCATCTTTGTGTATAGCTGCTATTCTCTTCCCACCAGGTCAGACAGCATTGCAAATTAAGAAATGGAGGCTGAAGACAGAAACTGGTGAAAAAGCTGGACACAAGTGATGTAATGAAATTTTGTTATTCCTTATACAACCCCTGGCAAAAATTATGGAATCACCGGCCTTGGAGGATGTTCATTCAGTTGTTTAATTTTGTAGAAAAAAAGCAGATCACAGACATGGCACAAAACTAAAGTCAATTCAAATGGCAACTTTCTGGCTTTAAGAAACACTAAAAGAAATCAAGAACAAAAAATGTGGTAGTCAGTAATGGTTACTTTTTTAAATCAAGCATAGGGGAAAAATTATGGAATCACTCAATTCTGAGGGAAAAAATTATGGAATCATCCTTTAAATTTTCATTCACAAATCTAACACCTGCATCAAATTAGATCTGCTCATTAGTCTGCATCTAAAAAGGAGTGAGCACACCTTGAGAGCTGTTGCACCAAGTGGACTGACCTGAATCATGGCTCCAACATGAGAGATGTCAATTGAAACAAAGGAGAGGATTATCAAACTCTTAAAAGAGAGTAAATCATCACGCAATGTTGCAAAAGATGTTGGTTGTTCACAGTCAGCTGTGTCTAAAATCTAGACCAAATACAAACAACATGGGAAGGTTGTTAAAGACAAGCATACTGGTTAGACCAAGGAAGACATCAAAGCGTCAAGACTGGAAACTTGAAGCAATATGTCACCAAAACAGGAAATGCACAACAAAACAAATGAGGAACGAATGGGAAGAAACTGGAGTCAACGTCTGTGGCCGAACTGTAAGAAACCGCCTAAAGGAAATGGGATTTACATACAGAAAAGCTAAACGAAAGCCATCATTAACAACTAAACAGAAAAAAACAAGGTTACAATGGGCTAAAGAAAAGCAACCATGGACTGTGGATGACTGGATGAAAGTCATATTCAGTGATGAATCATGAATCTGCATTGGGCAAGATGATGATGCTGGAACTTTTGTTTGGTGCCATTCCAATGAGATTTATAAAGATGACTGCCTGAAAGGAACATGCAAATTTCCACAGTCATTGATGATATGGGGCTGCATGTCAGGTAAAGGCACTGGGGAGATGGCTGTCATTACATCTTCAATAAATGCACAAGTTTATGTTGATATTGTTGACACTTTTCTTATCCCATCAATTGAAATGATGTTTGGGGATGATGAAATCTTTTTTCAAGATGATAATGCGTCCTGCCATAGAGCAAAAACTGTGAAAACATTCCTTGAAAAAAGACACATAAGGTCAATGTCATGGCCTGCAAATAGTCCGGATCTCAATCCAATTGAAAATCTTTGGTGGAAGTTGAAGAAAATGGTCCATGACAAGGCTCCAACCTGCAAAGCTGATCTGGCGACAGCAATCAGAGAAGTTGGAGCCAGATTGATGAAGAGTACTGTTTGACACTCATTAAGTCCATGCCTCAGAGACTGCAAGCTGTTATAAAAGGCAGAGGTGGTGCAACAAAATACTAGTGATGTATTGGAGTGTTTTTTTTGTTGGTTTGTTTTTCATGATTGCATAATTTTTTCCTCAGAATTGAGTGATTCCATAATTTTTTCCTTATGCTTGGTCTAAAAAAGTAACCATTACTGACTACCACATTTTTTGGTCTTGATTTCTTTTACTGTTTCTTGAATTGACTTTAGTTTTGTGCCATGTCTGTGATCTGCTTTTTTTCTACAAAATTAAACAACTGAATGAACATCCTCCAAGGCCGGTGATTCCATAATTTTTGCCAGGGGTTGTATACAGATGAAAGGACAGCTTATTCTGAAGAGTTAATTGAAAGTGAAGTTACCCTTTAATTCCTCAGGACCTATTTAGCACTGTCAAATCTACTGCTAAATTCCCTTTAAAGCAGATCAGTCAGAATACTACTCTACCCTATTTAACGCGATATAAAATGGAAATTGGCTCATTGCTATTTGGCCAATAGCAGCGATTAAATTACAGTGGATTCATAGTTAGGATTGCACTGTATTCACTCAAGGATTGATCTCCCCGCCTCTCCCATCCTCCTCCCAGTCAGCAGTGTTTGATGGGCAGCCATGTATCTGCATAGGAACAATGCTCCTATCTATATATATAAATCTATATATATAAAATTGAATGTATGTGTGTGTATCACCAACCAGTCACAAAGCATCTTTCATTTCACCAGAGCTGTTTAAAAGAAGCTGAGCTATGATTGGTTGCTATGAGCAACAGTTTTCCCACTTGACAACACCTCAGCAGACACTGACATGGTGGGAGAAATCTAGCATCCCTGGGAACATAAGCTCCGAGCCATTGTCTTCCCCCATAAAGGAGCAGAGAGCACAAGACAGAATTGAATACCCCCCCTCCCGTGCCCATATACCTATCACACATCCTCCATCCCATAGGCACATCTTCCCTCTTAAAGGGATCTCCGGTATGGAAGTTAGGGCAAATCCCTCAGCACTCTGATACTGACCCCAGGCCTCACTTAAAGGGATCATTGGTATGGAAGTTAGGGCAAATCCATCCAGTGCTTTGGTTTTAAACCCAGGCCTATCTTAAAGGGATCCCCGGAATGGAATTAGAACCGTTCCACTCAGCGCTGTGGTTCTGAACCCAGGGTCTCTTAAAGGGATCATTGGTATGGAAGTTAGGGCAATTCGACTAAGTGCTTTGGTTCTGACCTCAGGGTCTCTTAAAGGGATCCCCGGTATGGAAGTGAGGGCAAGTCCACTCTGCGCTTTAGTACTGACCCCAGGCCTCTCAAAGGGATCTCCGGTATGGAAGTCAGGGCAATTGCCTTCAAATGCTCTGGTACTGACCCCGGGCTCTCTTAAAGGGATCCTCAATATGGAAGTTAGGACCGTTCCACTCAGCGCTGTGGTTCTGAACCCAGGATTCTATTAAAGTGATCATTGGTATGCAAGTCAGGGCAAATCCACTCAGCACTCTGGTTCTGACCCCAGGCTCCTCTTAAAGGGATCACCAGTATGGAAGTGAGGGCAAATCCACTCTGCGTTTTGGTACTGACCCTAGGCCTCTCAAAGGGATCTCCGGTATGGAAGTTAGGGTAAATCGCTCAGTGCTCTGATTCTCACCCCAGGCTTCTATTAAAGGGATCATTGGTATGGAAGTCAGGGCTAATCCACTCAGTGCTCTGATTCTGACGCCAGTCCTCTCTGAAAGGGATCCCTGGTATGGAAGTTAGGACCGTTCCACTCAGCGCTCTGGTTCTGACCCCAGGCTGATGGGATGATGTGGGCTATTAGGGGTAGTAGTCCCGTGGCTCTGGCTAATGGGATGATGTGGGATATTAGGGGTAGTAGTTCGGTGGCTCTGGCTGACGGGATGATGTGGGATATTAGGTGTAGTAGTCCGGCGGTTCTGATGGGATGATGTGGGATATTAGGGGTAGTAGGCCGGTGGCTCTGACGGAATGATGTGGGATATTAGGGGTAGTAGTCCGGTGGCTCTGATGGGATGAGGCGGAATATTAGTGGTAGTTGTCCGGTGGCTCTGGCTGATGGGAAGATGTGGGATATTAGGGTTAGTAGTCCGGTGACTCTGGCTCATTGGATGATGTGGGATATTAGGGGTAGTAGTCCGGTGGCTCTGGCTGACGGAACGACGTGGGATATTAGGGGTAGTAGTCCGGTATCTCTGGCTGACGGGATGATGTGGGATATTATTATAGTGAATGTGGTTATGCGGAGTGGGCGGGGCTATACACTCAGCTTTATATATATATATATATATATATATATATATATATATATATCTCATTATAATTTGTTATAACTAACCGTAGTAAGTTACTATGCTCTGGCAGCACCGGGCTCTTCAGCTAGTTATAAATATTGCAAATACACAAACTCTCTCTTCAG
Organism: Dendrobates tinctorius; assembly: GCF_039654945.1. Taxonomy (NCBI): domain Eukaryota; kingdom Metazoa; phylum Chordata; class Amphibia; order Anura; family Dendrobatidae; genus Dendrobates; species Dendrobates tinctorius. The sequence goes on along the minus strand of NW_027361743.1, from coordinate 37,622,283 downwards.
AGAAGAGGACTTGAACTCTAGCGCCACCTACTGGAAGTAGCAATCCTAAAAATCCATATTGATCCTTAACGAGTCTTGTCACATGACATTAGATAAAAGCCAAACCAGAATCTCAATTTGCAGACACATGTTTCAGGGTGATGTCCCACCTCAGTGCAAAGCTTGAGATTTGGTTTGGCTCTATGAGAGGCCTGTGACTGGGGTCTAAGAGGGGGGGAATGTTCCTGCTTATGGAGAATGACATGCCAGGATAAGTAGGCTTATATGAAGACTTATACCTATAAGTTAATTGTATTATTTGAAAGATGCTATTAGCCTTGAATAGAGCAGCAAATTATGTTTATAGATTCATGTTATTGACTCTACAGAGAAACCTACTTAGACGCTAAATGATGGGTACACTTGAAACCATTAATTTTATTTTTTCAATGTCAAGTTGTTAGAAAATGTTAACTCAGAACAGAGAAGCGCTCAACATTTGTCCATTGGTTGGCATCAGGCCGTTGCTGATTATTCTTTCAGATTTCCAGGAATGTGTTCTATAAGAGAGGTAAGAGTAGTAATGAGCTGGGGCTTTTCATTTTATTTCATGTACAGAAAAATGTATTATGAGAAAACAAGTATTTTCAATGTAACATGGACTCTCAGATACAAGGTGGATGGAAACAATTTGTTGTTTGGGAGAACATTACAAATCATCTTAACTATACTTATCGAAGAGTATATAGCGGCACATTAATTAAGACACAGGTAGAATTGTAAATCCGCAGAATAATGCCGGTCACAATGTCCACAACAACCTGGATAATGACACAAAATTATCCTTTCCACAAATCTAGTTCATATCAACATTTAGGCAATATAACGACCAAATAAAAATTGGAAGCTTAATTACCATAAAAAATGGATTTTATTTAGTACGTGCAACAATGCAAATCTTTTTACATATTTTCATCATGAAAAACAGATTTTATTTAATGTAATAAATGCAACACTGCCAATAAAAATCGGAGAAACACCAATACAAAAAAATTGCTGCAAAAAAGTCCTATGGTATTGATAGAAAATGCATTCCTTGCATAAGTACATGTACATACATATAGCGGCCAAAAAAAGGAACAATGTTCATGGTATAAAATGCAAGAAAGCCTCTTAGAAAGATGTTCAAAAAGATGGCCTGAAAAACCAAATCATTGTAGCAAAGATTTCTACTAGTGAAATAATATGTAGAATGCTAGTGCAGATATTGGAAAAGAAATCTACTAATAGAGCAATGCCATCACAACAATTACAAAGGTAAAGTGTGTGTGCAACAATGAACCATTTTCGCACAGAAAAGTCTGTTACAAGGATATTTCCATGGTTCTAAAAACATAAAAACATAATATGAAATTGCTATGTTAGCATTGCCCAAAGTTGTGCAAATACCTGAGACAAAAAGTCCCATTAGCATGTGTGAATGCTACAAGGAAGCGGTAATTATGCAAAAGGTGCTGTAGTAAAGAATCTATATCTATACCTGCTAGCAGCAACCACCCTAACACGCGTTTCGCACTTGGCTTTATCCAAGTATTGCTAGCAGGTATAGATATAGATTCTTTACTACAGCATCTTTTGCATAATTACCGCTTCCTTGTAGCATTCACACATGCTAATGGGACTTTTTGTCTCAGGTATTTGCACAACTTTGGGCAATGCTAACATAGCAATTTCATATTATGTTTTTAGAACCATGGAAATATCCTTGTAACAGACTTTTCTGTGCGAAAATGGTTCATTGTTGCACAGACACTTTACCTTTGTAATTGTTGTGATGGCAGTGCTCTATTAGTAGATTTCTTTTCCAATATCTGCACTAGCATTCTACATATTATTTCACTAGTAGAAATCTTTGCTACAATGATTTGGTTTTTCAGGCCATCTTTTTGAACATCTTTCTAAGAGGCTTTCTTGCATTTTATACCATGAACATTGTTCCTTTTTTTGGCCGCTATATGTATGTACATGTACTTATGCAAGGAATGCATTTTCTATCAATACCATAGGACTTTTTTGCAGCAATTTTTTTGTATTGGTGTTTCCCCGCTTTTTATTGGCAGTGTTGCATTTATTACATTAAATAAAATCTGTTTTTCATGATGAAAATATGTAAAAAGATTTGCATTGTTGCACGTACTAAATAAAATCCATTTTTTATGGTAATTAAACTTCAAATTTTTCTTCGGTTGTTGTATGCATTTCTGGAAGCACTAGTCAATTTTAAAAAACATCTATCTGATTTAGGCAATATAATGCTACAAGGATCAACATAACTCAAGCTACCCATAATGTTATCGGGAGGACACAGAATTGTATTAATACGAATAGTATTATACGAGTGTAACTCCAAATTCAGGCAGGAAATTACTTTAATTTTGATGTTTTCCCACCCTTTACAAGTGGATTATGTGGCATTCTTTTCTGGGCCAAGATCCAATGATTTTTCCCCTTTAACCTTTCAACATTAGTCAGTAATAAATACAACCCCAAGTCGGACATAATACTGCTCACTTCCCTTTTTAGACAAATGCTATTTCTTTGTTTATACAAATTAACACTGTAATTAAAAATGTATTAAAAACACAACGCCTCTCAGCTGTATCCAGTCTTTTTCAGGTGTTTTCTTCTTGAGTTACCCAACCTCTTTACCCAGCACAATGGCAATAAGGATATGACACATTTGTCATGTGTCTGGGTTCTAAGCCATGAGCCTGTGCTTTGTTGCTGGCTTCTCTTTCCACCAAGCCACAGCAGATATATATGCTTCCCCTTGCCAATATTTCCTGCTGGTGATAGTCTCATTTGGATGTCTAGCCACACGGCTGTAGTTTAAGCCAGTCAGTGAAAGATCAGCTAGAGCTTATCTCTTTGCTGTTTATATTGTTTTCTCTGCAAGTATCTTCTGTTTCCTTTTAGGAAGCAGGCGGTATATTCTCTATCACCACATACTTAATCCTTTATTTTGTGGTTTGTTTTACTCACTCTGCGATCTATTTCCATTTCAGCACACTTTACCTTCTGTAGGTTATTTTCACTCTGCGCTGCACTATGGCTTTTTAGAAGGAACATGAAAAGCTCAACGGACTTTCAGGTTGCATAGGTTTGAGTTGCTGTCATATAGACTGTGGTTAGGGCGATCTCAGCTCACGCAGGAACCACTGGGGACTGCAGAGTGAAGATCTCTACTCTGTACAGGAACCGACAGGTTCAGTTGCAGTTTTTAGTGTGTCACTTATTTTCCTGAGTGAGTTGCTACTATATCATAACATTGTAATGAAATCAGAAATGGTAAAAGGGATATGTCAGCTGCTGATATACCGCTAAAAGTAACACAGGACTGTGTAAAGAGGTCGGGTAACTTAAGAAGACGACACCTGAGAAAGGCTGGGTACAGCCAGGGCCGGTTTTAGGCAAAGTGGAGCCCTAAGCAAAGTTTAAAATAGGGTCCCAAGTGCTAAAATATTGCACGTCACACAGAAGCATTTCAGCTGTATTTACATGCGCTGAGTTCAGGCTGCTAATTGAGTGTGATTGACAATATTGAAATCGTTCAACACTTGTTTCCCGGCATCTTTCCACCGTCTGAGAAAGAATGATGGGGACAGAACAATCACTAACAGATCACCATACAATATCATGTTATCAGCAGCACATATACAGTTTACACCCCATAGTCCTCCATATAATATAATGTGCCCCATAGTCCTCCATATAGTATAATACACTCCCCATAGTCCTCCATATAGTATAATACACTCACTCAGTCCTCCATATAGTATAATACACTCCTCATAGTCCTCCATATAGTATAATACACTCCCCATAGTCCTCCATATACAGTTGTGGCCAAAAGTATTGACACCCCTGCAATTTTGTGAGATAATGCTCAGTTTCTTCCTAAAAATGATTGCAAAAACAAATTCTTTGGTATTATTATCTTCATTTAATTTGTCTTAAATGAAAAAACACAAAAAGAATTGTCCTAAAGCCAAATTGGATATAATTCCACACCAAACATAACAAAGAGGGTGGACAAAAGTATTGGCACTGTTCGAAAAATCATGTGATGCTTCTCTAATTTGTGTAATTAACAGCACCTGTAACTTACCTGTGGCACCTAACAGGTGTTGGCAATAACTAAATCACACTTGCAGCCAGTTGACATGGATTAAAGTTGACTCAACCTCTGTCCTGTGTCCTTGTGTGTACCACATTGAGCATGGAGAAAAGAAAGAAGACCAAAGAACTGTCTGAGGACTTGAGAAACCAAATTGTGAGGAAGCATGAGCAATCTCAAGGCTACAAGTCCATCTCCAAAGACCTGAATGTTCCTGTGTCTACTGTGCGCAGTGTCATCAAGAAGTTTAAAGCCCATGGCACTGTGGCTAACCTCCCTAGATGTGGATGGAAAAGTAAAATTGACAAGAGATTTCAACACAAGATTGTGCGGATGTTGGATAAAGAACCTCGACTAACATACAAACAAGTTCAAGCTGCCCTGCAGTCCGAGGGTACAACAGTGTCAACCCGTACTATCCGTCGGCGTCTGAATGAAAAGGGACTGTATGGTAGGAGAACCAGGAAGACCCCACTTCTTACACCGAGACATAAAAAAGCCAGGCTGGAGTTTGCCAAAACTTACCTGAAAAAGCCTAAAACATTTTGGAAGAATGTTCTCTGGTCAGATGAGACAAAAGTAGAGCTTTTTGGGCAAAGGCATCAACATAGAGTTTACAGGAGAAAAAAGAGGCATTCAAAGAAAAAAACACGGTCCCTACAGGCAAACATGGCGGAGGTTCTCTGATGTTTTGGGGTTACTTTGCTGCCTCTGGCACTGGACTGCTTGACCGTGTGCATGGCATTATGAAGTCTGAAGACTACCAACAAATTTTGCAGCATAATGTAGGTCCAATGTGAGAAAGCTGGGTCTCCCTCAGATGTCATGGGTCTTCCAGCAGGACAATGACCCAAAACACACTTCAAAAAGCACTAGAAAATGGTTTGAGAGAAAGCACTGGAGACTTCTAAGGTGGCCAGCAATGAGTCCAGACCTGAGTCCGATAGAACACCTGTGGAGAGATCTAAAAATGGCAGTTTGAAGGCACCCTTCTAACATCAGGGGCCTGGAGCAGTTTGCCAAAGAAGAATGGTCTAAAATTCCAGCAGAGCATTGTAAGAAACTCATTGATGGTTACCGGAAGCGGTTGGTCGGTTATTTTGGCTAAAGGTTGTGCAACCAAGTATTAAGCTGAGGGTGCCAATACTTTTGTCTGGCCCATTTTTGGAGTTTTGTGTGAAATGATCAATGTTTTGCTTTTTGCGTCATTCTCTTTTGTGTTTTTTCATTTAAGACAAATTAAATGAAGATAATAATACCAAAGAATTTGTGTTGGCAATCATTTTCAGGAAGAAACTGAGTATTATCTGACAAAATTGCAGGGGTGTCAATACTTTTGGCCACAACTGTAGTATAATAGACTCCCCATACTCCTGCATATAGTATAATACACTCTTCAGTCCTCCATATAGTATAATACACTTCTCAGTCCTCCATATAGTATAATACACTTCTCAGTCCTCCATATAGTATAAAACACTCCTCAGTCCTCCATATAGTATAATACACTCCCCATAGTCCTCCATATAGTATAATACATTCCCTGTAGTCCTCCATATAGTATAATACACTCCCCATAGTCTTCCATATAATACACTCACTATAGTCCTCCATACAGTATAATACACTCCTCATAGTGCTCCATATAGTATAATACACCGCCAGTCATCCATGTAGTATAATTCACTTCCCATAGTATAATGCACCCCATAGTTCTTCATATAGTATAGTGTAGTGTATTCCCTTTAGCCCTCGATACAGTATAATGCAGCCCACATATAGTATAATGCAGCCACCCCTTAGAGCATAATGCTACCACCCCAGAATATAATGCAGCCACTCCACAGAATATAATGTAACCCCCACAGAATATAATGCAGCCCCCCTCATATAGTATAATGCAGCCCCTCCATAGAATATGGCAGCCCCCTCATAGAGTATAATGCAGCCCCTTATATAGTACTAGATGGTGGCCCGATTCTAACGCATCGGGTATTCTAGAATATGCATGTAGTTTATTTATGAAGATAAACTACGTGCCACTATGACTGACAGAACTTCAGTAAACGTGACTAAACTATGTACTTGTTGAATAAACGTGACTGAACTATGTGGCACTGTGACTGACAGAACTTGTTCACTAAAGATGAGTTAACTACATCGCACTGTGAGTGACATTTAAATTACGCGCCAATATCGCTGATTGGTCGCCGGGCCCGACCAATCAGAAAAGCATGGTTCAAAGCCCACGGCAATTCGCGGGCGGACTGCACCTGTCGCTGATTGGTCGCGCCCGGCTGGCCGCGACCAATCAGGCTAGCACCAGTCATCTCCCGGCTGCGTCGCCGCTGACCTCTGTGCGGCAGATGACCTGCGGCAACTGTCGGGAGATCTGCGACGATATTTGAATCCTGTGCCAATTCGCGGCCGGACTGCACCTGTCACTGATTGGTCGCGGTCGGCCGCGACCAATCAGCGACGCAGGATTTCCGCTACAGACAGAATTAGAAGATTATATAGTAGATAATGAAGCCCCTCAATTAAATACAATGTAGCCCCCATAGAATATAATATAGCCCCCTCATAAAGTATAATGAAGCCCCCATACAATATAATCTATCCCCCCATAGAATATAATGCAGCCCCCCATAGAATACAATGTATCCCCTGATATAGTATAATGTAGCCGCTCAGAGTATGATGCAATCACCCCTCATAGAATATATTAAATATAACAGCCCCCATATAATATAATTTAGCCTCGAATAGAATATAGTACTGCCCACCTCCCCGTAGAATACAATGTAGCCCCATTAGAGTATGATGCAATCCTCCCTCATAAAATCTAATACAGTCCCCATAGAATATAATGTAGCTTCCCATAGAATATAATACAGCCCACCTCCCCACAGAATATAATGTAGCCCCCATAGAATATAATGTATAATGTACCCCCCATATTATATAACAGCCACATAGTATAACACAGTGACATAGTATATAACACAGCCACATAGGATATAACACAGCCTCCCCATAGAATATAATATACCCCCCATAGTATATAACACAGCCTCAACCATAGATTATAATGTACCCCCCCATAGTATATAACACAGCCCATATAGCATATAACAGTCACATAGCATATAACACAGCCCACATAGTATATAACACAGTCACATAGTATATGACACAGCCCACATAGCATATAACACAGTCCACATAGCACATAACACAGCCCACATAGTATATAACAAAGCCCACATAGTATATAACACAGCCCACATAGTATATAACACAGCCCACATAGTATATAACACAGCCCACATAGTATATAACAAAGCCCACATAGTATATAGCACAGCCACATAGTATATAACACAGCCACATAGCATATAACACAGCTACATAGTATATAACACAGCCTCCCCCCGAGAATGTCCCCACAGTCCAGTACTCACCGATATTTAAAAAAAACAAAACATAATCCTCACCTCTCCTTGTGCCCCGCGCTGCTCCCGGCTGGCTCCTGTCTCAGCAGCTGCCCTGCCTGGTACACAGTGGGTGCGCGATGACATCATCGTGCACCCCCAGTCAGTGTCAGAGGGGAATGATGGGAGAGGGAGCGTCAGCTGACTCTCTCTCCTCCATCATTGCTTTGAACTGTACTGGCGTCTATGACACCGGTATAGTTCAATGACGCGGCAGCAGGGGGAGTCAGCACTGGCGGCAGACGGGCCCCCCTGCCTCACAGGACCCATAGCGGCTGCATGATGTGCCGCTAGCTGGGGGCAACTGGGGGAGCGGGGGCCCTAGGCAACTGCCTTGTCTGCCTGACGCTAACGCCGGCCCTGGGTAGAGCCGAGAGTCGTTGTGTTTTTAATAAATGTTTGTTTCTGTGAATTCTGACGAATTATCTATATTTTGCCTTTGGGAGCGACAGTTACCTGGATTTTCTCGGATTATGTTCTGTTGGAACTCTCTCTGGAAGAATTTTCCGCAGCAACCAAGTCCGCTGCACCCTTCCACAATTATGCACGAGGTTTATGGAGTTGTGCCCTACCTATTTGAGGTTTTTATTTTAATGGTCACATTAATACTCACCTGCTACACTCAGAAAAGCACTACTCTCTCATGTTTTTCCATGTAGTATATGAATTTAGAGGGTTACATACACACGTGGTCAAAATTGTTGGTACCCCTCATTTAACGACAGAAAAGCCCACAATGGTGACAGAAATGACTTGAATCTGACAAAAGTAATAATAAATCAAAAATCTATGAAAATGAACAAATGAAAGTCAGACATTGTTTTTCAACCATGCTTCCACAGAATTCTTTAAAAATAAAACTCATGAAATAGGGCCTGAACAGAAATGATGGTAACCTTAACTTAATATTTTGTTGCACAACCTTTTGAGGCAATCACTGCAATCAAATGATTCCTGTAACTGTCAATGAGACTTCTGCACCTCTCAACAGGTATTTTGGCCCACTCCTCAAGAGCAAACTACTCCAGTTGTCTCGTGTTTAAAGGTTGCCTTTTCCAGATGGCATGTTTCAGCTCTTTTCAAAGATGTTCAATAGGATTTAGGTCAGGGCTCATAGAAGGCCACTTCAGAATAGTCCAAAGTTTTCCTCTTAGCCATTCTTGGGTGTTTTTAGCTGTGTGTTTTGGGTCATTATCCTGCTGCAAGACCAATGACCTGCGACTGAGACCAAGCTTTGACACTGGGCAGCACATTTCTCTCTAGGATCCCTTGATAGTCTTGAGATTTCATTGTACCCTGCAGAGATTCTAGACACCCTGTGTCAGATGCAGCAAAGCAGAGCCTCCTCCATGTTTCACAGTAGGGATAGCGTTCTTTTCTTGGTATGCTTCATTTTTCCATGTGTGAGCATAGAGCTGATGTGCCTTGCCAAAAAGTTCCATTTTTGTCTAATTTGTCCATAGGACATTCTCCCAGAAGCTTTGTGGCTTGTCAACATGTAGTTTGGCAAATTCCAGTCTGGCTTTTTTATGATTTTTTTTCAACAAAGGTGTCCCCCTTGGTCTTCTCCCATGAAGTCCACTTTGGCTCATACAATGATGAATGGTGCAATCTGACACTGATGTTCCTTGAGCTTGAAGTTCACCTTTAATCTGTTTAGAAGTTTTTCTGGGCTCTTTTGTTACCATTCATATTATCCGTCTCTTTGATTTGTCATCAATTTTCCTCCTGCGGCCACATCCAGGGGTTGGCTACAGTCTCAGGGAGCTTAAATTTCTGAATATTATGTGCAATTGTAGTCACAGGAACATCAAAGCTGCTTGGAGATGGTTTTATAACTTTTACCTTTAACATGTTTGCCTGTAATTTTCTTTCTAATTTCCTGAGACAACTCTTTCCTTCGCTTCCTCTGGTCCATGTTGAGTGGGATACACACCATGTCACCAAACAGCACAGTGAGTATCTGTAGCCCTATATACAGGCCACTCACTGATTCCAAGATTGTAGACACCTGTGATGCTAATTAGTTGACACACCACGATTTAACATGTCCCTTTTTCACATTATTTTCAGGGCTACCATCATTTCTGTCCTATTTCATGAGTTTTATTTTATTTTATTTTTTTTAATTCTGTGGAAGCATGGCTGAAAAGCAATGTCTGACTTTTATTTGTTCATTTTCATAGATTTTTCACTTATTATTACTTTTGTCAGATTCAAGTTATTTCTGTGACCATTCTGGGTTTTTCTGTCATTAAACGAGGGGTACCAACAATTTTGACCACGTGTGTATAAATAAAGGCTAAAGAAGTTGTTCAGAACTTGAGAAACAGCAGGAAAATAAGAAATATTCAACTGATCAATCCCCCGCAGCTCCAATACCGATGTTCTAGTGGTCCTCACCGGAATTTATATACTTCCCTGCATCAATAACCCAGCTGAATCTTTGTTGCTGCAGTGAAGTGAACAAAGACCAGGATGGTCAATTTTAAATGTTGGCGCTAATAGATCAGTAAGTGTTCATTCATTTACTTTCAGCATTTTTCCTTCTGTTAGTTATTTTTTAAACCACTTCTTGACAGGGATCATTTCCATTTTTGCACTTTTGTTTTTTTATCGCTTTCATCCAAGAGCTATAATTTCATAATGTATAAAAAATCCACCATTAACAATAATGAACCCTTTAAGGACCCGCATGTAAATTGTTTTTTTTGTCCTTTCACTTTTTTCTCTTCTCTTGTTCCAAGAGTCATAACTTTTTTTTTTTTCTTCTTCCGTCAACATAGCCATATGAGAAAATTCTTTTTGCGGGACGAGTTGTAGTGTTAAATTGCACCATGCACTTTACCATGTAATGTACTGAAAACAGGAAAAAAAAATTCCAAGTGAGGTGAAACGGTAAAAAAAGCAATTATGTTATTGTTTTTTTGGGGGTTTTGTTTTTATGGTATTTGTTGGGGAGTAATAATGTGCTGGCAACGTGATTCGTCTTCAGATTCGAATAATTAAATGCTACCAAATTGTATAGTTTTATATTTTAGTGGTTAGGGAAAAAAATCTGCAACTGGAGCTGGAATTTTAATTTCTATCAGTTTATGATACATACAGTACTATGTTCTGATTGCTTTTTTAAAGGGAGATCGGGCAAATGCAAACCAGCAATACAGGCTCTATTCATTTTTCTTTAATGGTTTTACCATACTAGATAAGTTCTATATTTTGATAGAATGGACTTTTGCAGACCGCGATGCATGGTGTGGCGGTAGGTCCTAGGTGGGGCCCTGTGCAAAGTTTAAAGTGGGGACTCAAATGCTAACATACTGCACCATCACACAGAAATATTTATATTTACATGCGCTGAGTTCAGGCCATTAAACAAGCGTGATGGACAATATTGAAGCCATTCATCACTTGTTTCCCAGTCTCTTTACACCAACTGAGAAAGAATGATGGGGACAGAACAATTACTAGTAGATCAACTAGTAGATTTGTCCCCATACAGTATCTGTCACAAGGAGGTTTTCTCAAACATCTCCAACTGTAACGTAAATTCCTATTTGAAGCCTGGCAATGTCATGCTAGGCACATATAAGAACTCTCAGCTCTGTCTATCCAACCCGTACGCCTGTTCTCGCTGATAGATGTTATTTCAGCTTGTTGGCAGATACATTACATTACCATGATCTCAGCATCACACACGGTTATACATGAAAACCTCAGCTCTATTTATGTGGCAGAAGCTTTTATCTTAGGGAGATTAAAAAAATCAAAAATCAAAAGTGACCTGCTGACAAAATGACCCACCCCTGCTGACAAAATAGCCCACCCCACTGAATATTTAGGAGAAATTAGTTGAAAAGTTATTGGTTGTTTCTTTTTACCACCAACTCATAGAATCATAGAGTTGGAAGGAACCTCCTGGGCCATCTGGTCCAACCCCCTGCTGAAAGCAGGATTCGCTAAATCATCCCAGTCAGATGTCTGTCCAGCCTCTGTTTGAAGATTTCCATTGAAGGAGAACTCACCACTTCTTGTGGCAGCCTGTTCCACTCATTGATCACTCTGTCAAAAAGTTTTTTCTAACATCTAATCTGTGTCTCCTCCCATTCAGTTTCATCCCATTGCTTCTAGTCTTTCCTTGTGCAAATGAGAATTAAGATGATCCTTCTACAATGTGACAGCCCTTGAGATATTTGTAGACAGCTATTAAGTCTCCTCTCAGTCTTCTCTTTTGCAAACTAAACATTCCCAAATCCTGCAACCTTTCCTCATAAGACAGGGTTTGCAGACCGGTCATCATTCCGGTCCCTCTTTTCTGAACTTGCTCCAGTTTGTTGTTGTCCTTTTTAAAATGTGGCGCCCAAAACTGGACACAGTCTTCTAGATGAGGTCTGACCAAAGAGGAGTAGAGGGCGTATATCAGCGAGTGAGCGCTCCGATTCGCTCGTGTTAGATTCCTGCATTTACAGCCATCTTATAGACAGAAACGTGATTAAGACAGGACGGCTTACTGAGGGACATGGTTTCAATATTAAGAAAATGGGGCCCAACTCAGGAACGTTGGGCCCCAGCATCAATGAGTAAAATAAAAATTAAATTCCCCCTGCTTCACCGCTGAATCAAGTGTCAGTATTGCCATTTTTATTTGGCGGAGATATATATGCATATATAAATATATTATCTATCAGATCCTATACATAATCTAGAGTGAAAAAAAAAAAAAAAAACTAGAGTGTAATATTATTTATATTGTATGTGTATGTCATGTAGCTGAAGTGTATTGTGATGTTTTGCAGCAGCTGAGGTCTCTATCATGTGGTTCTGCAGTTACTGAGGTATGTATTATGAGGTTCTGCGCTGCAGCTGAGGTGTATTATGTGGTTCTGCAGTGACTGAGGTGTGTATTATGAGATTCTGCAGTGACTGAGGTGTGTATTATGTGGTTTTGCAGTAGCTCAGGTCTGTATTATGCTGCTCTGCAGAAACTGAAATTTGTGTGTGGGCACAGAACGATCACTAGTAGATCAATCTGTCCCTGTACAGTATCATGTTGTTAGCAGCATATCTGCAGTTTTCACCAGGTGATGTGCTGCTGAGAACAATGAATTTTGTTTCGGCATAAACAGTCCAATCACTCGATGAATAGGCTGCATTTTGCTTGTTTAGTATAATGCATCCCATAGTCCTCCACATAGTATAATGCACCGCCGAGTCCTCCATACCTACAATGTATAATTATCCGCATAGTCCTCCATAAAGTAAAATACACTCCTCATAGTCCTCCATATAGTACAACATGCTCTCCATAGTCCTTCATATAGTATAATACAATCCCCATAGTCCTCCATATAGTATAACACCCTCTCCATAGTCCTCCATACAGTATAATACACCACATAGCCCTCCATATAGTGTAATACGCTCCCCATAATCCTCCATATAGTATAATGCATCCCATAATCCTCCAAATTGTATAATGCACCCCATAATCCTCCATATAGTATAATGAACACTTCATAGTCCCCCATACAGTATAATGCACACCCCATAGTCCTCAATATTGTATAATGCATACCATAGTCCTCCATTTTGTATAATGCACCCCATAGTCCTTCATCTATGCACACCATTGATTTTCTTATAGTATGATGCATTCCCCATAGTCCTCCATACAGTATAATGCAGCCCCCATATAGTACATATAGTATAATGCACAGTCCACAGTCCTCAATAGAGTATAATGCAGCCCTCGTATAGTACATGTAGTATAATGCACTCCCCATAGTCCTTGATAAGAGTATAATGCAGCCCCGATGTAGTGCAACTTGTTGCCTAGCTTATCAGTCATTTTGCAGTCCTCAGAGTGGCCAGTTACCTAGGAAATGATTGTGCACTACTTAAAGGCTCTATGCAGGTGCTACATTTAAGCTGGATTGCAAGATCCGGCCAGCATGAGATTCTCTCATTCTGCATAGCCAAAGCTCTGATTGCAGGAGGGAACAGCACTCAATTCAGACCAACCACTGGTCTAAACTGTCAATCTTCAGGAACGTACCTCCCTCAACACCCAGAAAACTGGAGGGCAAGGGGAGTGGTGAGCTCCTGCATAAAAGATTAGACAAATCCCTTAAGATTTACTGCCTCCCTAGAGAAAACACTCTCTCTTTGCGTTCATCAGGTCACCGTTGTGTTTTGCTCTAAAAGACACTATGTTTTAGATTGTTTAATCCCAGCTGGGCAATGTGCCATGACTGAGCTAATCAGAGAACAAAATAGATGCCGGATATATGCGGAAGAACTGTGTATTCATGCATTTCTCATAATTAAATGGAAGTGGTTGCAGTTTTGCTGAATTACTGTCAGCAATTGGCAGAGGAAGGAATAACCTGACACCAAACGTCACATCAAAGGGTTCAAAAGATTAATATTAAAGAAAATTTGTTCAAGCAGCACATTTAGACTTGACATGTCAAAAAATTTATGAAGCTATACCTCCGATGGATACATAAAGTGTCATTAAAAGGGCTTTTCCTGCTTTATAAGCTGAACGTAAGAGCCAAACGGCTCTCATTTAAAGGGGTTGTCTGGCCTTACGGTAACTGTAAGAAGGTGAGCGATATGCAACAGCAGGGACACAGGCAGAACAGTCTACAGTATATACTTGAGTATAGGCCGACCCGAGTATAAGCCAAGGCACCTAATTTTGTCACGGGAAATTGGGTAAGTTTATTGACTCGAGTATAAGCCGGGTATGCATTGTCCCTCATCCCTATTGTGGTATTGTTACCGCCGCGTCCGGCCGCCCTGCCGCTGCTCCCTGGGTCTCCCGCGGTGATGTCACGTAGGGTGACTCCGGGCTTGCATATCTTCCGGGGTCTGCGCCTGCGCCGTGTGCCTTCTAAGGCTGCGGGCGTGCGCTTGCTTAGGTTCTTTGCTTGGTTTCCAGGTAACCCGACCCGGAAGTGCTCTCCTCTGTGTCTGGCGTCAGTATTTCTGGCACTCTCTCACATCGGCACCTGGTTATTCACTCAGGTGCATACCCTGTACTGGTGTGTCTCAGGTCCCCGTGCCCTCCCCAGGGTGCATGCTTTGCTTTCTCTCATATCTCCTGTACTTTATCCTGTGTGTACCCTGCTCTGTCCTGGTCTCTTGTACCTTACCCTGTGCGCGCTCTGCTCTGTCCAGGTCTCCCACACATTACCTGGTACGCGCTCTCCTCTGCTCTAGCGCTGCAGCCTTGCAGCGCTGGGGTCCTGGGTTCGAATCCCACCAAGGACAACATCTGCAAGGAGTTTGTATGTTCTCCCCGTGTTTGCGTGGGTTTCCTCCGGGTACTCCAGTTTCCTCCCACATTCCAAAGACATACTGATAGGGAATTTAGATTGTGAGCCCCATCGGGGACAGTGATGATGTGTGTGCAAAACTGTAAAGCGCTGCGGAATATGTTAGCGCTATATAAAAATAAAGATTATTATTATTAGCCTCCCGTACTATATCCTGTGCGTACCCTGCTCTGTCCTGGTCTCCTGTACTTTATCCCGTGCGTACTCCACTCTGTCCTGGTCTCTCGTACGTCACCTGGAACGCGCTCAGATCTGCCCTGATCTCTATCATATTTCCCAGTGCGCAACCTGCCGGTCCCTGGTACTACCCATTGTGGTGTGCCTACCCCCCAGTCCTGCTCCTAACGCTCCCTGTATAGGTCAGCTCGCCCGGGACCGGTCAGTCCTGTGATCTACTCTAGAAACCGTGACAGGTATGCATGGCTCCCCCGTCCCTGTCATTGTATACATGGCTCCCCCGTCCGTCATTGTATGCATGGCTCCCCTGTCGCTGTCCTGATCTGCATGGCTACCCCGTCCCTGTCCTTGTATGCATGGCTCCCCGTCACTGTCCTGTTATGCATGGCTTTCCGTCCTGTCCTGGTATGCATGGCTCCCCCATCACTGTCCTTGTATGCATGGCTCCCCGTCCCTGTCCTTGTATGCATGGCTCCCCGTCACTGTCCTGTTATGCATGGCTTCCCGTCTTGTCCTGGTATGCATGGCTCCCCTGTCCTGGTATGCATGGCTACACCATTCCTGTCCTTTTATGCATGGCTCCCCATCCTGTCCTGGTATGCATGGCTCCCACATCACTGTCCTTGTATGCATGGCGCCCCTGCCCTGGTATGCATGGCTACCCCGTCCCTATCCTGGTAAGCATGGCTCCTTATCCCCTATCCTTGTATGAATGGTTCCTATTAGAAAAAAAAACAAAAACATTCTACTCACCTTCCACGCGCCCTCGCAGCATCTCGTTGGCCTAGGCACCGGCAGCTCTTCCTGTGCCGAGTGATCACGTGGCCCCGCTCATTAAGGTAATGAATATTCCCTCCACGCTAATGGGAGTGGAGAGGCATGCATATTCATTACCTTAATGAGCGGGGCCACGTGATCGCTCAGTACAGGAAGAGCTGCCAGCGCCTGGACCAACGAGATGCTGCGAGGGCTCTGGAACCAACGAGACGCTGCGAGGGCGAGCTGGAGGGTGTGTAGGATGTCTTCTGAAAGCCATCGGCTGCAGGTGTCACTGTGCGTGCTATAAGAGAAAAGAATATTAATTTATCTTTAGCAGGCACAGGTTTTAGCCACAGCCGCCAGTTCCTGCCTCTGTCCCCCGCCGCTCCCCCTCCCCCGCCGGCTTTCTGGGACAATTGACTCGTGTATAAGCCGAGGGGGGGTGGGGGTGTTTTCAGCACAGAAAAAATGTTCTGAAAAACTCGGCTTAAACACGAGTATATACGGTACTTGTATTTTCTTAACAGAATTATATTAATAGGGGATTGTTATTGGAGGCAGATTATACAGACATAGTAGTCACAGGATCAATGGCAAAACACTTATATAAACAGGAATATATTGGTTAATGTACAATGGGGAATATAAGGATAAACTTGGGGTCTACAGTCCAACCTAATTTTAGTTGAGGGGCAAACTCTCTACTAGGCAGGAACAGTCTCTAAGAATTTGAGTGGTTTTCTGGACCCTGGCAAGGTCTGCTGCTCTGTCTCAATAGTCCCACGTTATCCTGACAAAGTATCAGTTATTATTATTTATTATAGCGCCATTTCTCTCTGGGTCACTCTAGCGTCAGCGGATTCTAGCTCACAGCCCCACCTCTGCCCACACTCGGTACTGTAAGTCTCTGCTGAAAGTGATGGCCCGTCTCACACGTATCCTTCGATCACTGTCCCAGGCTCGGGTCTCTGGCCATATAACCTCAGGACTTCTTTGGTACTTGACTGCTGTCGAGTGTCTCCTTGGTCCGTATCGATAGGAGTTGGTCCTGGTACTTGACCGTTGACAGGTGAAATTTGGACCTTGACTGGCGTAGCTCTGGTCTTTGGTTCTTGACTGTCGTCTGAGTCTGGACCTTGCTGGTACACATGGCTGTGGCCAACTGTCACGGCTGCTGGAGCTCCGGTAGGGCCAACTGTTACTTCTCTCCTTTTGAATCAAAGGATGGCTTAGTCGAAGTCACCTGACTGAGCATTGGCTAATTCCGACACTCCTGCAACTTATCTCTTTTGAATCAGTTCCGCAGGGTTTTGTTCAGTTCTGGAGGACGCATTGCATTGCAGTGTTTTATCACCTGTGCTCAGTTCTTCCACACATCTAGAGGCTGCAATTTTTGCTTAATCTTCTTTGCAAACCAACTCTGGCTCAGTGAAATGGGATGGAGGAGTCTGTGAACAGCACTTTTCAAGTCTTGTCACAAATTCTCAATGGGATTTAGGTTTGGACTGTGTAGTGCAGCTGTATCCATACTGAGCAGTGATCAGGCAGTGACCCAGCAAAGTTCCAAAACAAAAGACTCTTTAATGCTCAACTCATATAAACACAACACACGATATCCACCGGATCGCAGGGAAACATATCCTCTGGATTGCAGTCGATAAACATGCCAGTTCACCTTTGGATCGCAGCCGAGCACAGGACAGTCCTCCTCTGAGAACGGTTGCTGTGGGAGACTGCACCGCCATATACGCTGTGGGCACCCACAGCTCCCTTGGCTGTTTGGCTCTGCTTGCCTGTGTGGCCTCACACAGGTGGAGCTCTGCAGAGCTTTCTGCTATGCACTCTTACAAACACCAAACTGACACTGACACACCCAAACCCTTTACTGCAGGGTTTTTCATTGGAATCTGTGACCATGGGCCACATGGAAAATCCGGGCCGGGGGAGGAAATGGACTGCCCACTATCATCCTGTAGTCCATTTTAAAAATAATAGCCCAGCAGGTTTTATTTATATATATATATATATATATATATCCAACAATGTAGACCAGCTCACTCCTGTGAACCACCTGGAACCTCAGCTGACCTGGTTAACTCCGTTGTGCCCGGATCTGGATGTAGGAGTCCATCCATACAAATGTGAACAACGACAAAGCAAAGTCCAGCAATAACGTGAGCAATCCAGGATGCTGTTAAAAAATTTCTTTTTATTCATAAATCCATTAAAATGCAATGGTCCAAGCAGTTCAAAACAGCAATAACGCAGGAAAATCGTGCAGATAGGACTACGCGTTTCAGCGGTAGAACCCGCCTTCTTCACGGTCCAGAATCTAATCTGCTTTCCAAACATGGAACCTTATATACATCCCACTCCCATCAGGGTAATTATAAACATATGTGAGAGACTTAAAAACATGTGCTATAAAAGCAGATCAAACATATAAACTATCCACATATTGATCAGTATACAACATGCATAAAGATTATAAGCAAATAATTCAACATAGTGGAGAAAAGTACATTAGGAATGTCCAATAACCTGACCATAAGATTTAAGGCCCTGTGCACACGGTGCAGACTCCGTGCAGTTCCGCAGCAGATTTGGCCCTGCAGAACCGCAGCAGAAAAGCAACAGAACAGCACGTGATGCACAGTACCATTTAAGGCTATGTAAAACAAAAAAGGCTGTGCACATGCTGCAGAATAAAAGAAGCAGCATATCGCTTCTCCTGTGTGGCTCTGCTGCAGCTCTCCACCTGCTCTATTATAGAAATCTGCAGGCGGAAACTGCAGGGGAAATCCGCACAAAAACTGCACCAAATCTGCAGGCAAAACGCAGATCATCTTACCTAAAGATTTAGCAAAATCTACGCGGAAAATTCCACAGCAGAATCGGCACAGTGTGCACATAGCCCCAGTGGTACAAAAACATAGAATAATAATATTAACCAGCATTATATAATAGAAATATATCAATAGTGCATAATGATATCCAGGCGGTTATTAAAGCCCTGTGGCATGCGAGTCCCCAACTCAAATATCCACCTACTTTCTCTTGCAAGCACTTTTTTATGAAAATCTCCCCCTCTCAATGGTTTTTTTACACGCTCTATGCCCATAAAGGAGAAACCGCGTAAATCCCCATTATGTTTTTTTGAAAAATGTCGGGATACTACTGATGCACCAACCATAGGCAAATTACTAGCGTCTAACAGGTGTTTGCGGATTCTAGTTTTAAGGGGGTTCATCGTGCAACCTACATATTACATACGGCATATATTGCAATTAATTAGATACATTACATTCTCCGTATTACAGTTTATAAAAGAACAAACATTAAACTGTTTTTTATTGGAGATAGATGTAAATGTTTTAGATTTATTAGCAAAACCGCAGCACTTACAGATATTGGCACCGCATTTAAAAAATCCTGTTGTTTTTAACCAATTGCTAGGGGAAATTTTATCCGGATCTTTGAACATGCTGGGTGATAATAATGTAGCTAAAGTCGGGGCTCTTCTTGCTACAAAGGCAATATCATTATTTTCCACAATATTTTTCAAAATATCATTCTGAGATAACAAGGGGAGATATTTTTTGATGATTTTAACAATAGGATTAAACTGAGGACTATAATTGGTACTGAAAACCACCCTAGATTTTTTTAGAGTCAAACTGTCTTTTTTTCTCAGTAGATTCCAACAGCTTAACCCTATCCATGCCTGCTACCATTTTCCTGGCTCTGTCCAAGGACCAATTAGGATACCCCCTTTTTTTTAAATTATTATAGGTCATTTCAATTCCTTCCTCCAATTTGTCACTAGATGTAGTATTCCTTTTTAGTCTAATAAGCTCCCCCACAGGAATATTCTGAATGACATGTTTGGGGTGATTAGAGGAAGCCATTAAAATACTATTGCATGCAATGGATTTTTTATAGGGAGATATCAGAACCCCATCATTGTGCAGATCTGCGGTCAGTTTCAAATCCAAGAAGTTAATTGATACCTCATGACCACTACTAGTAAATTTTAGATTGAAATCATTCAAATCCAAATAAGAAAAGAAACTTTTTGCAGACGAGAGACTACCCCTCCAGACAAATATCAGATCATCAATATATCTCCCCAGCCAAACAATATTATCCTTGTATGGGCTATCAATATTAAAGATATAATTTTCTTCCCACACAGACATAACCAGGTTAGCTAGGGAAGGTGAAAACTTGGCACCCATGCTCACACCCTGTGTCTGGAGGAAATATCTCTCATCAAACACAAAATAGTTGTGGCTTAAAAGAAATTGAATTGAGGAGACAATAAACCACTGGATGGAATCCTCATAATTACTGTATCTGGACAAATATGTGATGCATCGTCGTAACGCGACGTGATGGGGGATAGAAGGATATAACCCCACCACATCGCAAGATAACCACACATAATCAGATTGCCAATGAAATTTTTCCATAATCTGTATTATACTTTTGGAATCTTTAAGATGACTTGGTGTTAATGGCACTAAAGGTTGAAGATAAAAATCAACCCACTCCCCTAGTTTCTCACTAAATGATCCGATCCCAGACACGATAGGTCTGAGAGGGGGAGGAAAAACCTCTTTATGAGCTTTAGGGAGTGAGTGGTATATTGGGACAATCGGTGTTTCACAAAAAAAAAAATTTTTTAATTCTGTCTGAAATAGCACCCATACTAATTCCCACCTGTAATAGATGTAATAATTCAGAGTTAAATGAATTAGTTGGATTAGATGGCAATTCAATATAGGTGCTACTGTTTTCTAAATCCAGCAAGTTCATTTTCTTCTATAAACCAGCATTGAGAGCCACAATAGCGCCCCCCTTGTCTGCCTGGACAACAAGGAGATCGCCATTAGCCCTCAATTCATCAATTGCCCTATGTTCAGAAATACTCAGATTAAATTTAACCTCTTGATGTTCTACTTGATTATAAAGAGACACAACCTCACTTTCAATTGTTTCCTGAAAAAAATCAAGGAAAGGAGGTCTCGATTTTACTGGGTAGAACATGGGATTACGAGTCTGAAACCTGTCATTTAGATTAACCCTATCCTCCAACTCTGTCTCCCCCTCTAGTTGTCTTAAATTAGAGACAGCTACCTGTTCACTAAAATGAATACAATTATTACCAGACTAGAATCCGCAAACACCTGTCAGACGCTAGTAATTTGCCTATGGTTGGTGCATCAGTAGTATCCTGACATTTTTCAAAAAAACATAATGGAGATTTACGCGGTTTCTCCTTTATGGGCATAGAGCATGTAAAAAAACCATTGAGAGGGGGAGATTTTCATAAAAAAGTGCTTGCAAGAGAAAGTAGGTGGATATTTGAGTTGGGGACTCGCATGCCACAGGGCTTTAATAACCGCCTGTATATCATTATGCACTATTGATATATTTGTATTATATAATGCTGGTTAATATTATTATTCTATGTTTTTGTACCACTGGGGCTATGTGCACACGGTGCCGATTCTGCTGTGGAATTTTCCGCGTAGATTTTGCTAAATCTTTAGGTAAGATGATCTGCATTTTGCCTGCAGATTTGGTGCAGTTTTTGTGCGGATTTCCCCTGCAGTTTCCGCCTGCAGATTTCTATAATGGAGCAGGTGGAGAGCTGCAGCAGAGCCACACAGGAGAAGCGATATGCTGCTTCTTTTATTCTGCAGCATGTGCACAGCCTTTTTTGGTTTTACATAGCCTTAAGTGGTACTGTGCATCACGTGCTGTTCTGTTGCTTTTCTGCTGCGGTTCTGCAGGGCCAAATCTGCTGCGGAACTGCACGGAGTCTGCACCGTGTGCACAGGGCCTTAAATCTTATGGTCAGGTTATTGGACATTCCTAATGTACTTTTCTCCAATATGTTGAATTCTTTCCTTATAATCTTTATGCATGTTGTATACTGATCAATATGTGGATAGTTTATATGTTTGATCTGCTTTTATAGCACATGTTTTTAAGTCTCTCACATATGTTTATAATTACCCTGATGGGAGTGGGATGTATATAAGGTTCCATGTTTGGAAAGCAGATTAGATTCTGGACCGTGAAGAAGGCGGGTTCTACCGCTGAAACGCGTAGTCCTATCTGCATGACTTTCCTGCGTTATTGCTGTTTTGAACTGCTTGGACCATTGCATTTTAATGGATTTATGAATAAAAAGAAAAAATTTTTTAACAGCATCCTGGATTGCTCACGTTATTGCTGGACTTTGCTTTGTCGTTGTTCATATATATATATATATATATATATATATATATATATATATATATATATATATATATATATATAGCTGAGTGTAGAGCCCCGCCCACTCCGCATAGCCACATTCACTATAATATCCAACATCATCCCGTCAGCCAGAGCTACCGGACTACTACTCCTAATATCCCAAATCATCCTGTCAGCCAGAGCCACCGGACAACTACCACTAATATCCCACATCATCCCGTCACAGTCGCTGGACTACTACACCTAATATCCCACAACATCCCGTCAGTCAGAGCTACCGGACTACTACCCCTAATATCCCACATCATCCTGTCAGCCAGAGCCACCGGACTACTCCCCCTAATATCCCACATCATCCTGTCAGCCAGAGCCACCGGACTACTACCACTAATATCCCACATCATCCTGTCAGCCTGGTGTCAGAACCAGAGCGCTGAGTGGCTATGCCCTGACTTCCACACCAATGATCCCTTTAATAGAAGCCTGGGGTGAGAATCAGAGCGCTGAAGGATTTGCCCTAACTTCCATACCGGGGATCCCTTTAAGAGAGCCTGGGATCAGAACCAGAGCGCTGAGTGGATTTGCCCTGACTTGCATACCAATGATTCCTTTAATAGAACCCTGGGGTCAGAATCAGAGCGCTGAGGGATTTGCCCTAACTTCCAAACAGGAGATCCCTTTAAGAGAGCCTGGGGTCAGTACCAGATTATTTAAAGGCAATTGCCCTAACTTACATACCGGGGATCCCTTTAAGAAAGGCCTGGGGTCAGTACCAAAGCGCAGAGTAGATTTGCCCTAACTTCCATACTAATGATCCCTTTAAGAGACCCTGGAGTCAGAACCACAGAGCTGAGTGGAAAGGTCCTAACTTCCATACCGGGGATCCCTTTAAGAGAGGCCTGGGGTCAAAACCAAAGCGCTGGATGGATTTGCCCTGACTTCCATATCAGAGATCCCTTTAAGAGGGAAGATGTGCCTATGGATGGAGGATGTGTGATGGGCATATGGGCACGGGAGGGGGGATTCATTTCTGTCATGTGCTCTCTGCTCCCTTCAGGGGGGCAGACAATGGCTGGGAGCTTATGCTCTTGGGGATGCTAGATTTCTCCCACCATGTCAGAGTCTGCTGAGGTGTTGTCAAGTGGGAAAACTTGCTCATAGCAACCAATCACAGCTCAGCTTCTTTTAACCAGCTCTGGTGAAATGAGAGATGCTTAGTGATTGGTTGCAAGGAAAACTGTTGCTCATAGCAACCAATTACAGCTCAGCTTCTTTTGAACAGCTCTGGTGAAATGAAAGATGCTTCGTGATTGGTTGGTGATACACACATACATACATTCAGTTTTATATATAGAGATATATATATATATATATATATATATATATATATATATATATATATATCCCTTTTCACATGTAAACCAACCTGCAATTAAAGCGAATCTGTCAGCTGATCAGGCTGACCAATCCTCAGCCAGCATAACTCAGGCACTTGCTGTATGATCTCAGCCAGGTATGGTTGACTCTAAAGCGCTATGGCATTTCAGATGAAAAAACATGCTGCAATAGTTGCCGAAGAATGAGCCTGCGCTGTTGACTAATCTAAGGGGACTCCCCCCCCCGCTGCCCTGGATTGACAGGTCTCTACATACACTCATATAACATGACATATAAAAAAATAAATACATATAGGGTGGCGCGGTTGCTCAGTGGATACTACTGCAGCCTTGCAGCGCTGGGGTGCTGGGTTCAAATCCCTGCAAGGAAAACATCTGAAAGAAGTTTGTATGTTCTCCCCGTGTTTGTGTGGGTTTCCTCCCACATTCCAAAGACATACTGATAGGGAACTTAGATTTTGAGTCCCACTGGGGACAGCTATGATGAAAGCACCACAGAATATGATTGCGCTATATAATATCTATATCTATCTCTATATATATATATATATATATATATTCGCACATGTATAGATATCTCATTATCTCATGTTACACAAATTAAACACTACCAACGTTTTAGACTCCCCAATCACATCTATATTTGGGGGTCGATTAGCCTTTCCAATGTTTATAAAGGCAAGAATGATTCAGTCTGCAGAGTTATTATGACTGCTAAAGTGGTCAAGAGTCTTAGAGGACCCCATTAGATTCAGTGGGGTCCATCTCTATGTGCCAGTGCCCATTTATAAGTGGAAGCCATTACGCTAATGTGAGAACAGCCTTTCATTGCTTTGTTTCAGACTACTCTCCTCTTGAAAGAAAAAACTAACTTAAAATGTTAATAATGTCATTAATCAATAATCACTAATAGAACAGGATAGATCACGATAGATTACTATGAATGGTTGCTGGGTTTCTCACCCCCGACACTCACACAGATCACGAAAGCATGGGGTCATGAGTGTCCCTTTCAGTCTCACAATACGCAGACACTGCGTTCGACCTCCTTTGTCACTAGTAAGAAGTAATAGGAGGCTTCGGTCCCCTGCTTTAGTGACTGTGGAGTTCCAAGTACTAGGACTCCCAAGAGACCACAAATAAATCCTGTAGACAAGGGATAAATGTTTAAGTGGTAAAAAAAAAGACAAGGATATAAAAGAGTCAGGAATATTTAGTTAATTTAGGTATCAAATTACATAATAGTTTCCTTTGTACGATGAATTAAAAATAAATCAAAGCTCCGCTTAATAAAAGATTATTTTTATCCCACATTTATTGTTACAGACATTGAGCCTGTGTCAATCTGCAGACTGTGGTTTCTGTAACATGAGGCAGAGAACAGGCAAAGCGACAAGCACAGCATGAAACTATCCCCTCCTGCGATACTAAAAGGCCACAACTTTTATGCGTTCAGACAGAAGAGATGATCAAAGTAAGGCCGGGATCACACATGCGAGAAACTCGGCCGAGTCTCACATGTGAATGGCACTCGGGAGTGGAGCGTGTGGCTGCATGTATTGCTATGTGGCCGCACGCTCCGTCCTGAGTGCCGGTGGCAGTGACAGATATTAACATGCGAGACTCAGTCAAGTTTCTTGCATGTGTGATCCCGGCCTAAGTGTGACAATATTAACTATCTGCTCCATAGCAGAGTCTGTAGCTCAGCACAATATTCTACAAGGTTTCATACTCTTGCGTGTGCTGGAGAGAAAAAGGATTATGGATCTTCACACAGGCACGTTATACCAGCTCCGCAGTTTATAACCTTCCCAAGTAATTATGCAACATGCAATACTTTCATTTAATAATTGACATAAAAGTGAATTCGTGACATATCATATACTCCTTTACAGTCTAAAAGAGCCTAAAAGAGTATTTCCCATGAAATAATGGTTCAGGAGCATCTTTTATTTATGTTTTGATGTTCCTTTACGATTTCTCCTGGAAATGTAGGAATTTTGCTTGATCTTTCAATAACTACCACTGCTCTATCCCCTAATAAATGGCATTATTCTACTTTTCTGCTCTAGACCACCTATGATCTAGCTAATAACCAATTTTCTGTCCCAGAGAACCATTAATGTCTGTACTAGCCTAAACCACCAAACATGGCATCATTAAATTCTTCTAAGACCTAGGTAAACAAAGATGCTACAAAATCACTTCTCTGCTCTAGAGCAACAGTGATCCAACAAATAACTCCTTTTTTGCTGCAGACTACTAGGTACACTGTCACGCTGGTGCGTGTAGACCCACTGCATCAAGGACCGGGGAAAACCTGGCGGGACGTAACTAAGCAACCACCTGGTTCTTCACTATAGAACCCCTCATGGTGTGGTTAGGCTTGAGCCGCAGGAGGTCACCAGGTCCCACTCCAAAACAGACCCCAAAACAGCAGCAGCTGACCCCAAAGGAACAGGGACGAAGGTAAGGACGAAGGTATGGACTCGGAGTAGGCTGGTAGGGCAAAAATAGGATCATTGCCAGAACGGATATAGGGACTGGTTCATACAGATAGAATTCAGGACAATAGGACAGGCTCAGAGTTCAGGCAGAACAGATTGGCAGCTTCAGACAGGATGCACTCTGGGTACAGGTTCAGACAGGACGGACTCAGGGTACAGGTATAGGTTCAGACAGAACGGACTTGGGGTACAGGTTCAAACAGTACAGACTTAGGAACAGGGACCTGACAACTAAGTAGCAGGTGCAAGACTGGTGTTGCTCAGGCACCTCCCTACAGGGGATGGTGCCTTAAATCCCTAATGTTGCTCGTTGCCTCTTCAAGAAGCAGGGAGCACGAGTGAGCCAAGCACGCTGCCAGGAGACCTGCTGTAAGGACTTGGCCTGCATATCCGTTTCTCTGAAATCCTTGCCTTATGTCTGTCGCTCAGTTTCTGCTTTGCCAGCACGCTGGTAACTAATGTACACAGCGACGCTGGGTGCTCGGCATCACTGGTGCTGATCGCTGGTGAAGCTGCCTGTTTGACAGCTCACCAGCGATCATGTAGCAACACACCAGCGATCCTGACAAGTTGATATCGTTGTCGGGATCGCTGGTGAGTCGCTATGTGTGACGAGGCCCTAATTCTGGTAAATAATTACTTAAATAATTTAATTAACTGGAACTACTTAAATGGAATTAAAATTAAATGGAAATAATTAAATGGAATTAAATAATTAAATGTAACCGATCAGTAAGTTTTTAGACCCCAAACTAATGTTGTGTATACAAAGTTCTTGTAATGCTGATTAGGTTCATACCTTTCTTTTATAATATCGTCTCTTCATTTTATAGAAATCCAGAGGAAAATTTTGATGCAAATGAACTGCAAATGCGGGGGCTTGGTTCTGCACCCACAGCTCTCTGGCCTCTCTCTCTATTACCCTTCCCACCACCGGCTTCCAGTCAGTGATTGACAGGTTACTCTTCCATGTGACCTGTTCTCTTGCTCTCTGCTTGAGATCTTGAGCAAGCACTATCATTCTTCGGGGTGGTGCCTGTGCAGTAAGGTACTTATAACATTTGAGAGCAAGACTGTCACAAAATTGTCTTATTTTGCAGTGATTTGGAGGAAAATCAGAACATATGGACTTACACTGATTGTGCAGCCTGCTAATAAAAGGTAAAAGAGGCTGTCTGATTATCTGGGGACCAACTACATGAAGCCTTTTGAACATTATAGCCTAAGCCACATTACACCTTCCAGAGATCACCATCCGAAGCAGATAAGGATTACCGTATATTCATGTATTGCCAAGTACAGTAATGTAACATAGTGCCCTTGTGCCAAAGTGGTAGACGTCTGTCTGCATAAGAAACCCAGTCTGTCAATAAATATAATGTACAAGTCAAGCTGCTCTTAAATGACTCAAGATCCAGAATAGCTCATTCATTACAAACTTTTTTGTTTTCCCTCAGCAAGTATGGATAAGCGATTCCTTGCTTACAATAATTATGTTCCGTCCACTGGGAAAACCAAATGTTACCACCCAGAGAGGGTTAAGCCATCTGTGATCACTAATCATTAATAAAGTACATTAATCAATCAATCAAATTTATTATCGCCAAGTACATATTACATATATACAAGGAATTCTTTGTGGCAAAGAGGCAACATAATATATAACAACAGATACAACAAGTAACATCTAACAAGACAGATACAGTATATAGTCTACACATGACGATTTAATTGTTGAACAGAGAGTGGATAGAAGCTGTTCATATGGCGGTTGGTGCTGCATTTGGGGACTCTGAAGCGACGTCCTGAAGGGAGTAGTTGGAATGAGGAGTGTCCCGGGTGAGAGGGATCGGATGAAATTTTCAATGCGTGGGATCGAATACTCTTATCATAAAGATCCTGGATTTTAGGCAGGGGGGAGCCTATAATTCTCTCTGCTGTTCTGAAAGTCCTTTGTAAGCGGAGTTTGTCATGCGCAGTGGCTCCCCCATACCAGACTATCAGAGAGGAACAAATCACAGATCTCATGACAGCATTAAAGAATAAGATCAGCAGATTCTTAGACAAACCATATCTTTTCAGCTGACGCAGGAAGAACATCCTCTGTTGTGCTTTTCTTATAACAGCATCCACGTTTTTCCCCCATTTAAGATCATGAGAGATGATAACACCAAGGAATTTGGTCTCTGTGACCCTAAGAACCACTTCGTCATGGATGTAGATTGGAAGTATCTCATGTTGATCTTTCCTAAAATCCACAACCATCTCAGCAGTTTTTTTAGTGTTGAGTACAAGATTATTGGCTTTACACCAGTCACATATTCTTTCCACCTCACTCCGATACAAGTCTTCAGCATTTCCCCTGATGAGACCAATCAGTGTCATATCATCGGCAAATTTCAAGATTTTTACTGAGTCTGCTGAAGAGATGCAATCATTCGTATAGAGAGAAAACAGTAACGGGGACAAAACACACCCCTGAGGTGCCCCGATGTTTGTGACCAAGGTGTCCGAAGTGAATGGTCCAACTTTTACACTCTGTATCCTGGCTGTCAGGAAGTTATAAATCCACAAGCATAAGTTGAGAGGGACTCCAAGAGCTACCATTTTCTTATGAAGTAAATTCGGATCAATGGTATTGAACGCTGAGCTAAAGTCCATGAAAAGAATCCGGATATATGAGTGCCGTTCATCTGTATGATCCAAAATGTACTTCAGTGCCAGATTGACAGTGTCGTTTGCCGAACAATTCTCCTTATAGACAAACTGAAGCGGGTCCCATAGCTTCTGCGTGAATTTTATCAGGTGGGACATCATAATTCTTTCGAAGACTTTCATAGCTACAGATGTGAGTGCTACTGGTCTATAGTCGTTCAACTCAGAGGATCCCACTTTCTTGGGGACAGGGATAATTGTGGAATTTTTCAAACACTGAGGTACAACGCACTCTTTCAGTGACACATTGTATATATTTGTCAGTATAGGGGCAAGCTGGGTAGCACATACTTTCAGACACATTGGAGATACACCATCAGGGCCAGGTGCCTTTTTGACCTTAAGTCCCATCAGGATGCGTATCACCTCTGCCTCGGAGATCACTACTTGGGTGTTGCACAATGAATGATCTTTATATGAACAGACTGAGGAGCTTAGAGATGAATAGCCACTGTGTGTAGAGCTTGCCTCAAATCTGCAGTAGAATTCATTTAACTCTGCTGCCAGACTTCTGCTGGGGTTCACTATAGTGGGGTGGCTTTTATAATTGGTGACCTCTCTTAATCCTCTCCATGCAGATCTAGTATCTTTTGATGAGAACCTTTCCTCCAGAATCTTTGCATACTCGTGTTTGGCTAACTTGATCTCTTTAGATAGCGAGTTCCTAAGTTTCTTGAATTCAGTAATATCGCCTGCTTTATAAGCCTCCTCTTTTCTCTTACGGATCAACCTGACTTTATTTGTAAACCACGGCTTGTTGTTTCCCCGAAAGTGGACAGATTTGGATGGAATAAACGTGTCTTCACAAAAACGGATATATAAGGACACTGCATCAACCCATTCATCCAGACCCGAGCATGTTTCCTGGAATACCTCCCAGTCCATGCATTCAAAGCATGCTTGCAGTTGCAATTTTGCCTCCTCAGACCATGTCTTCTTTGTATAAACTGTAGGTTTGGATGTTTTCAACCTTTGCCTGTAGGCTGGAATTAAATGAATTAGACAATGATCTGAAAAGCCCACTGCTGCTCTCCTCACTGCCCTGTAGGCCCCTTTTAAGACAGTATAGCAGTGATCAAGCGTATTGTTCTCTCTCGTGAAGCAGTTTATATGTTGAGTAAATTTGGGGAGATCCAGGTTGAGTTTTCCTTTGTTAAAGTCCCCCATTACGATCACAAATGCTTCATGAGATCCTTTCTCCCATTCTGATATTTTGCAAGCTAATTCACCAATAGCAGCTTTAACAGATGCTTGAGGGGGAATATATACTGCAACCAGAACCATAGATGAAAACTCTCTTGGAGCGTAAAATGGTCTACAATTCAGTGCAAGTTACTCTAGATCTGGAGAGCAACCTTTTCCCAGTATGTTAACATCACAGCACCAGCTAGTGTTGATGTAGAGACATACCCCACCCCCCCTTTGTTTACCTGAAGCTACACAATCACGGTCAGCTCTGTAGATAACAAAACCAGGTAGATCCAGACTACAATCAGGGATGGTGTCATTCAACCAGGTCTCAGTAAAACAAAGAGCAGCTGAATTGGCCATATCAGATCTCATGTTACAAAGTAAGTTCAGTTCCTCCATTTTGTTAGATAAGGAATGGACATTAGCCAAGTGGAGTGAAGGAAGAGCTGTTCTGAACCCTCTCCTCCGAAGGCGTGCCAGGACTCCTCCTCTCCTACCTCTCTTGCAGTACACCTCCACAGGTTTCACAGAAGTAATGGATTTTATGTACTCAATTGTTGAATTAGCAATCATGCTCCAAGAAGGGGAGTCCATGAGAAATTGCGGATGATTCCAGAATAATAAATCGTCCCTTGAAATCATAAGAGTAGGTTTACAGAGTGCAGTGGCCATGACTACACTCAGCTTGTAGCTATAAAGACTGAACAGTCACAGCTTAGCAGAGTTAAATGTACAACTTTCCATAAAGGGTGCTCCCAGCACTGCTGGGGGGGAGGGCATGGGTGCAACAAGACAGGGACATCAGGGGACACGCCAACAGTCAGTCCAAACCTGCCCAGCTCACCCTTTCAGCTCCACCTGGATCACAAGATCTCCAGAACATCTCCAGCACCGCACACTCCACCAGCTTTCCTATCCCGGGATCATCTGCATGCTGGAAATGGGTACAAGGCAGGTAGCCAGCAGCTTCACTCTCTCCCAGCTGAAACCAGGCACGGAGCTCCACGAGGACAGAAAGACACCGGTCCCAGCTGGTCGCAGTCTCCACACTACTCCCAGCTCTGCCGAATCCTGTAGCCCTACAGCTCCATGTGGACCACAAGATCTCCAGAACAACTCCAGCACCGCACACTCCACCAGGTTTCCTATCCTGGGATCATCTGCATGCTGGAAATGGGTACAAGGCAGGCAGCCAGCAGCTTCACTCTCTCCCAGCTGAATCCAGGCACGGAGCTCAACGAGGACAGAAAGACACCGGTCCCAGCTGATCGCAGTCTCCACACTACTCCCAGCTCTGCCGAATCCTGTAGCTACGCAATGGTGAGTGAACCAAAGGGAGAATTAACAATTAAACGGGGTAAAAAACTAAAAAACTCAGGAGCCTCATGCCAGAGCAGTCATCTCTCGGCGCTCCTCCTCCTGATTATTGCCTTAAGTTCCAATGTCATAGCAGCGTCACCTAATAAAACACTCAAGCACAGGACAGTCTCTCAGAAACCACATCTTCTACAGGCCCAGTTCAGCAATATATACTCCACGAAGATCTGTCAGCTGCACTCCATGAATAATAATTTATTACGTGTTGCTGAGATCTGACAGCCTTGATCCTTCAATAAAATAAACTAATAAGAAGCAGAGCTAAAGGCTTATGTGAGGGATTTAGGGATTTCCCTTTTAATTCTGCCCGCCATAGAGAGACACCACTGTGAGTCTGTGTCCGCTTGTTTCCCCAGGCTCTTTCAGCCCTCTATGTATGTTTTACTAGCTTGAAGGTAAAAACACACAGAGTTTGGCAAAGAAGAGGACAATGGCCAACCATTAAAACACCAGTAAAAGTACTACCATGTTTGTCATTGTCACACCAATAAAACATTCTTTAGAAGTTGAACATTATTTTTTTTTTTAAACCTTGTTTTTATTGAATACAAAGATTTTTTCCTTCCATACATACAACAATGCAAACATTACCTGGGGAGTATAAGTCAAAACATCTATTCCAGAAATTGCATTCGCTCACAGGAGAATAAGTTAAAACAAGAAATGGGGAAAGGGTAACCAAAGAGGGGTTAAAAAGTATGTCAAACACAGGTACATTTTTAACCTATCGGATACCTAACAGGGGAGCCTAACTTTAAGCTCAGGAACACCCGACACCAAAGTATACCTCCAACACCTAGAAGTGACCCCATGCAGTGGCTCCTCCAGAGATATCACTATATAGGTGTCTTTCCCAATAGTAGCTGCTCTTGATACCAGACTGTTAGTTGAAAACAGGTTTTAATGTCATCCTGGATGCATTGTGGAAGCAGAGAAATGAAGCTTTCCCAAGTTTCAAAAAAGGACTGCACCCTTCCCTCTTTATGCAAGGAGGCCTCAACCCAATCCATCGGAAGCAGGAACGACAGTTTTTCCAAAAATATTTTGAAAGGAGGGGCATGGTCATGGATCCATGTCTGCAGAATGGCCTTAGTACCCGCTGCCGCCACCAAATGTAGTAGTTTACGAGCCCCTGGAGAGCAGGTGTATTTATCTGGTTCTAAATATCCAAAAATGAACCATAGAGGTTCATCAGGAGCAAACTTTGTCAGATGTGTACTGGTGAATCATCGTATTTTCTCCCAAAATGGTCTGATGACTGGGCATGCCCACAGGGAATGGAACAAGTTGGCCTCTGGGGAGTGACATTTGAAACATTTGGAGGTTGTGTACAGCCCCATTCTATGACCCTTTTTGTGGAGTGAGGTAGGATCTATGACAGATTTTCAGTCTCATTTCTAGGAAACGAGCTGAGGGGAGGAATTTATAGGAGTTGAACACTATTTATATATTTTGGTTCTGTCTTAAAAATAAAAATCAGAAAATATATTCCACACTTTGTCATGTTACACCCACAAATTTAAATATTTTATTACACCCACAAACTAGCAGCCTTCCTACAGTCTTCTAACTATAAATTAAATCCTAAGTGACTAGTTGTTTCCAGAAGTCACATAATTAGTAAATTGAGTCCACCTGTGTGTAATTTATTATGAGTATAACTACAGCTGTTCTATGAAAGTCTGAAAGGTTTGTTTGAAAACATTAAGAATCAACCAGCATCATGAAAATCAAGGAACACACCAGACAGGTCAGGGATAATGTTGTGGAAAAAAGTAAAGCAGGGTTAGGTAATAAAAAAATAGCCCAAGTTCTCAGCATATCACCGAGCACTGTTCAATCCATCATTTAAAATTAGGAGTATGTGAAAAATGCAACCCTAATAAGACATGGCTGTCCACCTAAACTGACATTCCAAGGAAGACGAGCACTAATTACAGGAGCAGCCAAGAGGCCAATGGTCACTCTGGAGGAGCTGGAGATCCACAGTTCAGGTGGAAGAATCTGTTCACGGACAGGTATTGGTCATATACTCCACAAATCTGGCCTTTATGGAAGAGTGGCAAGAAGAAAGCCAGTTTTGAAATCAAGCCATAAGAAGTCCCTTTTGCAGTTTGCAAAAAGCCATGTAGAGGACACAGCCAGCATGTGGAAGAAGATGCTCTGGTCAGATGAGACCAAAGTAGAACTTTATGGGTTAAAATGGGCAAAATGCTATTTGTGGTTGGAAACTAACACTTCACCTTACCCTGAAAACACTATCCCAACTGTCAAACATGGTGGTGACAGGATCATGCTGTGGGGATGCTTCTTTTCAGCAGGAACAGGGAAGCTGGTCAGAGTTATAAAGATGAATGGAGCTAATACAGGGCAATCTTGGAGGAAAACATGTTAATGTAAAGGTTGCAATAGACTTGAGACAGTCTTGACAACAATCCTAAACATACTGCCAGAGCTACAATGGAATGGCTAGATCAAAGCATATTCATGTGTGTGAATGGTCGTCACAGTTCAGACCTAAATCCCATTGAGAATGTGTGGCAAGAAGTAAAAATTACTGTTCACAGACACCTTCATCCAATCTCACTGTACTAGAGCTGGTATGCAAAGAAGAATGGGCACAAATGTCAGCCTATTGATGTGAAAAGTTGTAGAAACATACCCTAAAAAGACTTGCAGTAGTAATAGTGGTGAAAGGTGATCTTACAAAGTACTGAATCCAGGGTCTGAATACAAATGCACATTATAATTTTCAGATTTATATTTTTAAAATAATCAGAAAACCATTATTAATTTCCTTTACATTTCACAAATGCTTGTTACTTTGTGTTGCCATATTACATAAAATCCCAATGAAACACATTTAAGTTTGTGAGAGTAACGTGAAAAAAAGGGGGAAAATTTACGAGGTATGAAGACTTTTTCAAGGCACTGTATGTCCACACGACGTCTTTTAAACTCAGGCGAACACGCGCTCAGTTTATCAAGCAGAATAAGTTTTTGGAAACCCTGCAGTTTTTGCAGTTTTTTCCTGAAACGTCTTTTCTGTTCTTATTTTCAGTAATTTCCTCAACATATTACCTACGTGTCCGCTAGTGTATCTTTTTGTTTTTTCCATGATTATTGTGCCATCTCTTTTTTTACTGATGTCTTCCAGTCTTTCACTCAATTGAATAATGAAGAAATTGCTAGCTTTTTGTTTAAGCAAAAACTATGGCAAAACTCTGCAAAAAGACGTCCAGGCATCTTTCGAGGTTTCCCATTCACTTGTATTGTAAAGTATAGAGCGCCTTGAGGAGAAAATGCCAGAAGAATGGACATGCCCCTTTTTTTTTAGCCGCTTAGTGTTTTTAGGAATCTGAAGAGGTTACAAGATGTTCCAAAGCCTGAATATATGCACAGCAAGTTATTTTTACATAGAAAAAAAAATTCTTTCTCTAAAGTTTTTTCAAGGACTTTGAACACTTTATTCATTTCTCCTAAGTAGTGGCATACCTGACTGCCGGCAGCAGCAGGAAGCTGGTGGCTGACACTCCGTACTACTGAAGAGCCATGAATACTCACTGCTCTATGCGCACACAGTCCCAGTGAGTATTCCGGCAGCTGTGCTCAGCTTGTGAGCAGTGCATGACGTCCCTGCCATGCGCTGCTTACAAGCATGAAGCAGTTGCTGGCACCGGAGCAGGACGCTGCGAGTGAGCGCAGGAAGGTAAGTGTAATGGTTTTTTTTTTTTTTTAATGTTTTCTGATGGGGTCATGCATACCAGGATGGGGGCCAATTATAAGGATGGGGCCATTCATACCAGGACAGGGAAGGGGGCCATTCATACCAGAATAGCGATGGGGCCATGCATACCAGGACGAGATTGGGGCCCTGCATACCAGGAAAGGGATGGGACCATGAATACTAGGACTAGATTTGGGCCCTGCATACCTGGATAAGGATGGGGGCATGAATACTAGGATGAGATGGGGGCACTGCATACCAGGATAAGGATGGGGCCATGCATACTAGGATGAGATTGGGGGGCCCTTCATACCAGGATGGGGATGGGACCATACATACTAGTATAGGGATGAGGGCAATCATTACTGCCAGGATAGGGATGAGGGATCCATGCATACCAGGATAGGGGATATTAAGTACAGAAATGACCACATTTTTTGCTTCAATTTTGTTTTCCTAATTTGCTCCTCTAAAACCTAGGTGCGTCTTATGGTCCGGGGCGTCTTATACTCCAAAAAATATGGTAATATTGTAACAATTACAATATAGGTCAAAATAGCAGACATTGAAAAATAAAAATTAACTTGTACATTATTTTCTAATATGCGATTTCTGAATGAATAAAACAGTAACTGATTGTAAAAGAAGCTGCGATCTTCTATGAAACAGCAATTGGGAAGCAGTATTTTGAGGCAGTTTTGAAAATTGATTTATTGAGTGAAGCAGAGTGATCGATTTTGCAGCTATAATAGGTATTGACTTAAATTAGCATTAATATTTAAAATTAATTATGACATTGATTTTCCTTGAGTCTTTTTATGGACATAAAGGGGCCTGCTAATTGATTTGCAGAAAAGAAAACCATCATCTTTGAATAGACGCTTACCGTATTTTGTTATTGCAAAGCGGGTTCCGTGTCCCTCCTCATGAAAGGTCTAAGTATCCCAGTATTTAAATGGTGGAAAGACTCAAGGAAAATCAATGTCATAATTCATTTTAAATAGTAATACTAATTTTAGTCAATACCTATTGTAGCTGTAAAAACAATCACAGCAGCCCTCTGGTACATATCAAAAACTTAGTAAATTAATAATAGATTGCTAAAATGTCAGGAGCTCTCAATTTTAAACTTTCGGTCATATTTCCTGCAATTCTTAATTCATTAACTGTAGCTGATTTATCAGTTGTTGACATAATTTTGGCATAAAACTATTTAAAATATTGTAACATCACTGCCCATTTGTAGTTGCACAAAATTTTGCAATGATTTCTTTCTCATTTTCACTCCAGTCACGGCAACACTATTCTATACAACATGTGAGCGACATATAATTGGATGGGGACATATACCTGGATGGGGGATCATGATGGAGGGACATATATCTGGATGACATATCTGTATGGGGAAAAAATACCAGGATGCGGAAACATATACCAGGATGGGGATCATGATGGAGGGACATATACCTGTATGGAAACATATACCAAAATATTTTCTGTCTTCTCTGTTTTTTTTTTTTCATTACTTGGTTAGCAATGGGGGTGATAGACACCCATCAATTACTAACCCCAGGGATTGCTGACAGCTGTGATTTTTGGTAATTACCAGCTTCATCAACCCCAACTACCATTACCCTGATTGCCACTGCACCAGGGTATTCACGAAGAGCTGGGCAAAGCGACAGAATTTGAGCATCAAATGTGATGTGCTAATTCTGGGGCACCGGCGAGCTGGTATTTTTAGGCTGGTAAGGAGCCAATAACCATGGATCTTCCAAGCCTGATAATATGAGTCTGTGGCTATCTGCTTTACTTTGGCTAGTTATTAAAAAATAGGTGGTACCCCACGTCACTTTTTTCATTTATTTATTAGGGTAAACACCCTTTAGTGCAGGGGTGGGGAACCTCTGGCCCACGGGCCACATGCAGCCCGCAGTGACTTTTCATGCGGCCTGTGGGGCAGGACCCCGGAGTCCCCAAAGCTCTGGTGGCAGCCATATCCTGTCAGCTGTCGACCCTTTAACCCCAAGTGCACGGCACGCAGCGTTCAATACAGAATGCTGCCTGCCCTGTACATGAATGATGACATCATCTAGGTGGGCGGGGTTAGCGCCCAATGCTCTCCTGTCCCGGAAGAGGAGCTGCTGCCAGAGAGCCCACAATGATCTCTGTGCGTGCCGGAAGCTCTGCGCCTCCCCAGGGATCTCTGTGCCGGAAGCTGTGAGCTTTTCTACTTGTGATCTGTGCCCCTCAGCTATGTGGCCCCCTGTGATCTGTGCCGCCCCAGCTATATGCCCCCTGTGATCTATGCCGCACTGTGATCTCTGTGCCTTCCAGCTGTGCCTCCAGCTGTTTCCCCCATGTGATATCTATGCCCCCTGTGATCTGTGCCCTCCAGCTATATGCCCCCTGTGATCTATGCTCCCAGTTATGTGCACCCCTGTGATATCTGTGGCTCCCAGCTTTGTGTCCCCTGTGAGCTATGTGCCTCCTGTGACTTTTTTTCCCTGTGATCTGTGCCCCCTAGCTATATGCCCCCCTGTGATCTGTGCCCCCCAGCTATGTGCCCCCTGTGATCTATGTGCCTCTCTATGTACCCCCCTCCCCCAGTGCTGTATATCCCCCCACAGCTGTATGTGCCCCCAAGTGATGTGTATATTCCCCAGTGCTGCATTTACCCCGAAAGTGCTGTATATCCACCCGAGTACTGTATAATAATCATAATAATAATTTTATTTCTATAGCACCAAATCCGCAGCACTTTACATTATAGAGGGGACGTCTACAGACAAAAGAATCATAGAATCATAGAACTGTAGAGTTGGAAGAGACCTCCTGGGCCATCTGGTCCAACCCCCTGCTCAAAGCAGGATTCCCTAAATCATCCCAGACAGATATCTGTCCAGCCTGTTTGAAGACTTCTATTGAAGGAGAACTCATGACCTCTCGTGGTAGCCTGTTCCACTCATTGATCACTCTGTCAAAAAGTTTTTTCTAATATCTAATCTGTGTCTCCTCCCATTCAGTTTCATCCCATTGCTTCTAGTCTTTCCTTGTGCAAATGAGAATAAAGATGATCCTTCTGCAATGTGACAGCCCTTGAGATATTTGTTGACAGTTATTAAGTCTCCTCTCAGTCTTCTCTTTTGCAGGCTAAACATTCCCAAATCCTGCAACCTTTCATCATAAGACAGGGTTTGCAGACCGGTCACCATTCTGGTTGCTCTTTTCTGAAATTGCTCCAGTTTGTTGATGTCTTTTTTAAAATGTGGCGCCGAACTCTGCACAAAGTATTCCAGATGAGGTCTGACCAAAGAGGAGTAGAGGGCAATTACAGCACAGCATAGCAAAGGTGGATGGTAACAATTGTTTTTATTGTGATTGTTTGGACCGTCCCTAGTGTAAGAATTGTGTGTTCCTGTTGCTGCATGAACCAGTTAACAGTCTAAATATGTAACAGTACAGACACAGAGGGCTATTAAATGCAAAAAGCATGTGAGAACATGATGCGAGGAACCCGGTTATGGTAAAAAATTTTGAAATGAGCCACAAAGGGATATTTAGGTTAATGCGTTGAGGCAATAGGCCAGTCTGAACAAATGCATTTTTAAGGCACGCTTAAAACTGTGGGGATTAATCGTACTAGCCTGGGTAGTGCATTCCAAAGAATTGCCAGAAAATATGGGAAGCAAGGTGTGCCACAGTCCGCGCTGCTGAGTCCACAAAATCACCTGGGATGCAAGATGTTGTAACAAAGTACTTCTTTATTCCTTCCTACGCGTTTCGGCGCCCTTCCTGGCACCTTCCTCAGATATCCCTGAGGAAGGTGCCAGGAAGGGCGCCGAAACGCGTAGGAAGGAATAAAGAAGTACTTTGTTACAACATCTTGCATCCCAGGTGATTTTGTGGACTCAGCAGCGCGGACTGTGGCACACCTTGCTTCCCATATTTTCTGGCAGTTTTTCCACGTTGGAGTGGTCGGTGGAAGTCCTGCAGCAGCTGATACTGTGTTATGTCTTCAAGCCAGTTGTGGGTCACACAACTGGAATAGGTGAGTGGAACTGCATTACACCACTCACATTGTAGTGTCACTAGTGATAGGGCACTATTGCGCCTCTTGTTCCCCCACCCTTTTTGCATTCCAAAGAATTGGCGCGGCACGTGAAAAGTCTTGGAGATGGGAGTGGGAGGTTCTGATTAATGAGGATGTTAACCTCAGGTCATTGGTCGAATTCTAGAAATGTTTTTGAGGTGCAGATAACAAGAGTGAGCCAATGATCGCATGTGGGGGGGTGAATGAAAGCTCTGAATCAAGTATGACCCCAAGACAGCGGGCATGTTGCTGGGGAGTAATGGTGGAACCACACACGAAAATGTCAATGTCGGGCATAGGTAAGTTAGTAGAGGGAGGAAACACGAGGAGTTCAGTTTTTGACAGGTTCAGTTTCAGATAGAGGGAGGACATGATGTTAGAGATAGCAGTAAGACAATCACTGGTGTTTTCCAAAAAGGCAGGCGTGATATCAGGAGAAGTGTATAATTGGGTGTCATCAGCATAGAGATGGTACTAAAACACAAATTTACTGATTGCTTGACCAATAGTGGCAGTATACAAAGAGAAGAGGAGGGGGCCTAGAACCAATCCTTGAGGAACCCCAACAGTAAGGGGAAGATGAGAGGAGGAAGAGCCAGCAAAAGATACAGTAAAGGAGCGGTCAGAGAGATAGGAGGAGAACCAAGAGATAACGTTCTCCTTGAGGCCAATGGAACGGAACATAGTGAGGAGGAGCTGATGATCCACAGTGTCGAATGCTGCGGAGAGATCCAAGAGAATTAGCATGGAGTAGTGACCATTAGATTTAGCTGTTAGAAGATCATTAGAGACTTTAGTGAGGGCAGTGTCAGTAGAGTGTAGAGCAGGGATCCCCAACATGTAGCTTGGGAGCCACATGTGGCTCGCGATGTCATGAACTGTGGCTCGCGGCTGTCTGCCAGCTTGGTGCATTAGCTCCAGGTCTAGCAAAGAGCTATGAAGAACGCATCTCAAAATGGTGAATTTTGTGAGTAGCACCACACAGAAGAGAACATCTGGATGCACATATACTAGTCTTAGGGATTTGGAGATAATTTAAGGATGGTGTGCTGGAGACAGGATGATACTACCGGTCAGAGGAGGTGCTTGAAGCTGGATATGACAGTGTGGTGGGAGTGCTTGATGGGAGAATACTAAAGGGAAGGATTGTGCGAACCCTTGGATCTTGGTATACTGCTTCTGTGGAAAAGCTTTTACTGTCATTATACCCATAATAGGAGCTTTGGTTGCCACTAATGTGAGGGAGTGTGGGAGCTGGATTTGGCTCGTGACCATTTCTCAAAGCTGAACATGGCTCGCGACCCTCTCTCAGAGCTGGATGTGACTCTCTAGGTCAGAAAGGTTGGGGACCACTTGTGTAGAGAGCGGGAACCAGATTGTAGATGGTCGAGGAGAGAGTTATCTGAGAGATAGCGGATAAGACTGGTGTTGACCAGGCGTTCCAGGAGTATAGAGATGAAGGGAAGATTAGAGACAGGTCTATAGTTAGCAGCACAGGTTTGGTCAAGGGATGTTTTTTTAAGTAATGGCTGTATGATGGCATGCTTAAATGAAGAAGGAAAGATACCGGAAGAGAATGAGAGGTTGAATATTTTTGTTAGGTGAGTGGTGACAGCAGGAGAAAGGGACTGGAGGAGATGTGATGGAATGGGGTCACTGGTGCAAGTGGTAGGGTGAGAAGATGCAAGGAGCCTGATTACTTCATGTTCTGTTACTGGTTCAAAATCAGAGAGTGAGCTAGATGCAGTGAGGGAAGGAGGACAGTGCATGGTATGAAGTGATTGGGAGATACTTTCCTGTCAGATATGGTCAATTTTTTCTTTGAAATAATTAGCCAGATCATCAGCATGGAGATCCGTGGTTGAGGCCTGCACTCTTGGGTTAAGTAGGGAATGAAAAGTGTCAAAGAGATGTTTAGGGTTATTGGATAGGTGATGAAGGT
The DNA here is from genome assembly GCF_039654945.1 of Dendrobates tinctorius. Taxonomy (NCBI): domain Eukaryota; kingdom Metazoa; phylum Chordata; class Amphibia; order Anura; family Dendrobatidae; genus Dendrobates; species Dendrobates tinctorius. The sequence goes on along the minus strand of NW_027361743.1, from coordinate 37,581,135 downwards.
GTTGAAATAGGTTTGTTTTGAGAGGTGAAGGGCAGTGTTGTATGTTTAAGTATAAACTTATAATGGATGAATGCTTCGGGTAGATTGGATTTTCTCCACAGACGTTCGGCGCACGCGCACCTGGAGCACCACTGTAGGAAGCGTGTTGGCAGCGTGTGTCAGGGTTGTCACCGTCTTTGCCTAGTTACTCTATGTATAGGAGGTGCAGTTTCATCCAGGGCACTTTGATGTGTTTCATTGTAAAGCTTCAGTGCAGAATCAGGACATGAGAGGAGGAGATAGGGGCCAATGATGACTTCATAAGTTCTTCATACATTTCTGGGTGTTAACTGCCTGTATGTTTCTAAGAGTGTGGAAAGTGGGGGTGACCTGGGCGGGATGGCAGTTCTTGACAGAGAATGATAAAAGGCTGTGGTCAGAGAGCGGGAGAGGGGAGTTTGTGAAATCGTCCACTGAGCAAAGCCGGGAGAAGACCAAGTCGAGGGAGCTTCCGTCTTCATGCGTGGGGGAGTTAGTATGCTGCGAGAGGCCAAAAGAGGAGGTTAGAGATAAAAGGTGAGAGGCAGATGGTGAGAGGGGAAGGGCAATGGGAACGTTGAAGGCTCCCATGATGAGGGTGGGGATGTCACAGGAGAGATAGAGTGGAAGCCAGGTGACAAAGTGATCCAGAAACTGACGGTAGGGGCCCAGAGGACGATACACCACCGCTACTTGCATGGAGAAGGGGACGTAGAGTCTGACAGCATGGACCTCAAAAGAAAAGAAGACAAGTGAGAGTACTTGAGGGATAACCTGAAAGGTACATTTGGGTGATAGGAGCAGACCAACGCTTCCACCTGCTCTGTTGTACGATCTTGGGGTATGAGAGAAGTGTAGTCCACCATATGAAAGAGCAGTATATCCCCCCACCTGTGATATATATAGCCCCCAGTGCTGCATATAGCCCCCAGTGATGTATATTCCCCCCAAGGAAATATATACCCCCAGTGCGGTTTGTGCTTCCTAGTGATGTATATAGCCCCTCAGTAATGTCCATTCCCCCCAGCCTCCCCGGTGATGAATATGTCCCAGCACCTCCTGTGACGTCTATGCCCCCCAGCCCCTCTTGTAATTTATATGACCCCAGAGTCTCCTGTGATGCATATATACCAGTCTCAATGTTTCCTATGTTATGTATGTACAGCAGTAACTGCGTCTGCTATGTGATGCATGTACAGCAGTCCTAGAGTCTCCTGTGTGATGTATATACCGCAGTGCTGGTGTCTCCTGTGTGATGTATATACTGCAGTCCCAGCGTCTCCTGTGTTATGCATATACAGCAGTCCCAGCATCTCCTGTGTAATATAAATACAGCAGTCCCAGCGTCTCCTGTGTGATGTATATACAGCAGTCCCAGCGTCTTCTGTGTGATGTATATACAGAAGTCCCAGCATCTCCTGAGAGATGTATATACAGCAGTCCCTGCGTCTCCTGTGTGATGTATATACAGCTGTCTCAGCGTCCTCTGTGACATAGATACAGGAGTCTCAGTGTCTGCTATGTGATGTATATACAGTAGTCCCAGCATCTCCTATGTGATGTATATGATTTACAAAACTTATTTTGACAGTTGACTGCTCTCCTGGCTGACACAAACCTGGAAAAGCAGCTGTGAGAAGCAACATGATCAGTATCACCTAACATCACAGCTGCACCAAAGAGAAGCAGCTCCAACCATCACATTAAAGCATGTAGCCAATAAAATTTCCAATACCCTTTTTTGGGACCAGTTCAGTTTTGAAAAGGCAATGAGGCTCCTATACAGTATATTAACACCATGATAAATTAGCCCATTTAGTGCATGGCGCAGAAGGGAATTAGCAATATTTTGCTTTTGAACACAGTTTTTGCTCAAATTATTTTTTGGAGGTGACCCTGTTTTGTGAATGAATTAAACCAAACAAATCATTTATTAAGGTGTGTAGTTAGTACTTTGACCAAACAGGTGTTTTTCGAGAAATAAATGCCAAATGCCAAAGTGCAAAGTGAAAAACTGTCCCAAGCTTGAATTGATCAGTAATCATGCAATAACATTACAATAGAGTGCAAAACTTATGGTCTTTTTTTAAATCCTAAACATTTAGGTTAATGCTGTATGTAATTCATTCTTCATAGTATCTACGAGCATCTGCAGCACAGAGAGAAATTTTGGTAAAAATGCAGCAAAAACAGGATTGTGGGAATATATCCTTATCGTGATGAAAAGGCAAAAAAAATCAGCAACAACATGCCAAGTTTGAACATTACCGAAAAGTAAAAACAGTACAAAGAGTAGTATCTAAATTCTCCCACCTCGTTGTCACAGCAGTGTCACCGCCAGGGCTGTGGAGTCGGTAAGCCACAGTTGCGACTCCGACTCCTGGATTTTATCAGGCTCCGACTCCTTCATAAATGGCCAATTCATAACAACAAATTTACTGTTGTAAAATATTAAACATCGTGCTTATTCAGTTTCTCACCATCATATAAGTAATCAGACCACTTAGAGCAAAAACTACATTTATTAGAATACAATTAGAATATAGCAAATAACTTTTATAAACTTTTCTAAACTGTAAGTAAATATGCAATAAACACTTTTATGCAGTTAATAAGAAGAAATCTATAAATTTGTCCTCAGAAAAAGTATTGCCTCTGTCAGATCCTCCTTCATGGATGCCCTCAAATCTGATCTAATTAGTTTGAGAGCAGAGAACAACCTCTCTACACTAACTTGTGTTGGTGGCAAAGCAGTAACCACTCGGGCAACATCTCTGACAATATCAGGATACAGAGGAATCGCTTGTTGCACTGTTATTTTTGATGAACGGTCACATTTCTCAATTTCTTTTAGTGCACATGAAAAATTCTGCTGAAATGTCGTGGCTGTGTTCCTTGATGGGGATGACTCCTCTTCTATGCGGGAACGCTTTGCACGGTCCTTGTGATCCAAATATTTTTCTAAATTAAATTCTTCATCAGTTGATGATGAGGGTGAAGATGTGGCAGGACGACCAAATTCTTCTTGTTCCTCCTGACTGTTCTGCAACCCTTTCATCCTGCTATTTCAAACAGAGCTTATTTTCCTTTACTTAGCTGTTGATCATCTAGAAGAATCCGATGCATTGGGTCTACATAAACAGCTGCCAAAAGAATGTTATTTTGTAATAGTAGCTCCTCTCTCCGTTTCATTGATGTAGCAATGCCACTTGCAATTAACCCTCCTCTTTGGGACAGGCGAAACATCAGGTTCTTCCACTCCTTTAAGAAAATACCTGGAGTTATGTCCTCTGCTTGTAATTTTTTAGTCACTGTAAATGGGTGCTCTAGCAATTTTTCCAGCTCAGTCACCTGATTCCACTGACTTTCATTTAGCGTCAGTTGAGGGTTAGCCATGTCTACAAGAAAGGTTTTCAGTTCAACCAAGCGCTGAATCATTAAGTAAGTACTGCCCCATTGTGTGGCTTGATCAATAATTGCCCCTTTTCCAGCACGTCTCTTCAAAATTGAGTCAACTTTAGGGGTTCTGGCAACAGTAGCCAATTTTCTCACCTTGCCAATCAGTGCAGCAGCATGTCCTTCTTGCAGACTGTCTCTTATAGCCAGCTGTAGCGTATGCACAACACAGCGCATGTGATGAATGAAAGAACATATTGACACAGTTTCAACAAGATCATCTAAACTATCATGTTGCTGTTCATCTGAAGCAACTTCAGTTTGCTCCTCACTGTGTTCCTCTATTTCAAACATTTCTGTGTCTGTGGACCCAGAATGTTCTTCTAGCTGCTGGTCACCATCATTACTCTCATTCATTAGCTTAATAGTACTTATCATATTTGAAGCATTGTCAGTTACGACAGAAAGAACTTGCTCTTTTTTAAGTTCATAGTCTTGCAGAACCTTTTCCACCAAGACCTGGAGAAACTCACTGGTGTGATGAGCTTTGGTGTCTTTTACTGCCAATGTCTTGGTAACTATTTCATTTTGTCACAAACAAATCGGACATTGATGGCAAAATAGTTCACTCTGTGACGTGTGCAGGCATCCATTTTAAGAAACAGAAAGCGTCCCTTGAGAGTTTTTTAAGTTCTTCCTTTTGTTTAAAAGCTTCTTCGATTACTAATTTTCTAATACTCTCTCTCTCCAGAGAAATACCAAGCTTGCGGGCCATTTCCCCATTCAGACAAATAAAAGCTGGTCGTGAAAATAATGAAATAGGCACACTATCCTTTACAACAAGCTCTATGATCTGTTTTTTAAATGTATCTACTGTCATTGTCACAGTAACTTTGTCACTGACAAAATATCTTGCAACTGATGGCTGCAAAGTTCTCTGCTCCTTTGTTTGGCTGGAAGAGCTGGGCACTGGTTCATTGGTTTGGATGCAGTCTCTCTCATCCACTGCTTTCAGTACTTCTGGATGAAAGCGCTGTAAATGTCTCTTTAGATTAGAAGCTCTGGTAGGAGCATTTTTATCTTTGCCTGAATATGCACTCATCTTGGCTTCACAGCATTTGTTTTCGTCTGGATCATTTGTCATACACTGACAGACATAATGTTTTCTATCTTGAGTGATGGTGAAATGTTCAAATACAGCTGATTTAATGTGATGCTTCTTTGACACTCAGGTTTTTAATTCTGCATTCACAATCCAAATGACAATTGTTTTTCCTAAAAACAATTGTACAAAATTATTGCCAGGTCGTACAACTGATATAGTGGTCAGTAATACTGTTATTATTCCTCATGTACTCACAGTTAACTGATGCAAAGTTTGTTGAAAGGATAATACTTCTTACAGTCTTCCTCTTCTGAGTAGCAGGCAGCTGTGAGATGCTTGGAAGACGCACACCTAGTATGATCTAGTCTAGAGGAGGAGCTTTACTACTAAGAATTTGCAACACATTTTCACTTTCAGTTTCATACATTGTAAGTAGGGGGGTTGGGGCAGCATGAGGTTAACCAAGTATAAGATTAGATAAGGGCAGTGGAGAACAGTGACACACAAGTAGTAAGAAATGTCTCTATCTCCAGCAGAACTGCTTATCACTGTTGTTCATAGTTTGATAGAACATATATATTTGAGTAACATTTATAAAATTCATATGAAAGTTCAATTATGAAATATTAATACATTTTTTTTAAAGCTGGAGTCGGAGTCGGTACATTTCTACCGACTCCAACCAAAACTAACTCCGACTCCACAGCACCACTTTTCCATTTCTACCACTATATCTATCCATTAGTGCTTATTCAGACGTATTTTTTTCGCGTACAAGTGCTGTGTTTTATTGTTTAGAACTCGTCCTTAGTATAGTCTACAGGGTTGTTCACGTCAGATTTTTTTTTGCGGACTGAGTCCTGAGACTGGTCCGCCCAATATTGCACAGACATGTCCGATATGGATGTGAGCGTCAAATCAAAATCAACAAATGAAATCAAAGCGTCCATGTAAAAATCAGACAGCACTTGGATGCCACTTTGGATGCCAAATGTTATCAATTTTTCACAGACTGCTAGGTAGAGAAGCTTTTTTTTTTTTTTTATTTCTCATCTGAAGAAAAAAGATAAAACTTTGATAAGACTTAGAGGAAAGTCTGAACAAATTCACTTCTGAAATTAAAACGGTTTTGTACTTAGTTGGAGAAGTATTCCCCATCACTCACCAGAAAATGTCAAGTCCTGAGCTCCAGTCCATTTGTGGTATATACAGTGATTACCAAATAACTGTGACTGCAGCTGATCTGGTGTCGTCACAATTTGTAAAATCAGAAACATAAAAATATATAAAGCAAGAAAGTGGAGCACGTGCCACAAGTTTTAATTCATTGTCAAATATTAATATCTTGAATTAAGAAACGGAACAGGCCAACACGTATTTTGCTTTTATTGAGGAACACTCAAGTCACTTAGACAAACATACGGTAATTCCACAAAGGCTTCTCTTCTCCTTAAGCCAGAATAAATGGTCAGGCTGACCAACATTGCGTCGTCGTATATATGAAATATTTTACTTACTACTCTTGACATTTTTACAGTTCCTTCATGCCATTAAATTTCTACTCTTAATATCTTAAAAGGAATCCTTCCATTAGCCTGTGATTTTTAGGACGCTAAAGGGAATTGTGCATTAACTATGAGCAATAGATTTTCTCTTGTGATATTTTTATGTATGAAATTTAGTGAACTCCTGTACTTTCACTAAATATAAATGATAGAAATTTTCCATCGTAGCAGAGTTGGGAATTACGGTTGAGTGCAGATGTGGTACGCCATTTGCGTAACTCCATCTCTCAGTCATTAAAGGCCGAGATGGAAATAACCCTACAATTGCCCTGCAGATTAGTAAATCATCCTCTTGTATGCTCAAACCATCAGCTGCTGCATGAGCATGACCCCAGTGATGCACGGACCCTTATTCAACGCAACAGGTGTGTCCCCTTATGTAGAACCAGGCATTACGCTCCACTGGTTTGAGTGATCTCAGAACTCAGAAACCCAAAGATCTACAGGGCTTTAAAGAGGTGCAATGCACAGTCTAAAAAATTTGGTAAAAGTTTAGTTACACTTTGAAAAGAATCTATTGGTTCCGAGAAAAAGAAAAAATTAGCGAAGATTAAATTTTAAGTCTTTTCTCAAATAAGTCCTTAAAGTATGCAATTTCCTTTAGTATTACGTGGATTCCGTTTTTACTTTAATTTTAACTCAAAATCTGATGACATTCCCTTCAGCTCTGGGAGCTACCAGCTCTAACTGGGAAAAGATAGGTCTATACAGTATCTGAATGTTAAATGGTAAAGGATAGAAGAGTGTGAAGGTAGAAGTAGGTTCTACTCTGAAACGCACTGCAATAAATTGGAAGTTTTTTTTTATACTTCCCGTCTGGATTAACCTTTGTCAGCGCATATTCCGGGATACACTGCACTCCTCTATCCTTTACTTGTTATGTCCTCTCTCCATTTGGTGCGAATACAGTTACCGGAGCAGCAGCTACGATTGGAATAATCATCACTCTTTACATAGTTGTGCCACGCACAACCAAAAAAGGTGAGCGACCAATTCTTTGACTCAAATTCACTAGATGTCCATGGTGTTACACAGGGAGCACCTCTTGCTTTCTTATTTCTCCTGAATGATAAATGGAACTTTGTGTATTCAGATATGGCAGAATCTGGGGTTAACAGGTCAATTTACCCGTTTTACTGTTTTAAGTCTGTAGTCAATAGAACAAACTAGGAGAATAAAAGTAACTATTTTTATCAAACCATTCAAAGCATATAGATGTGGTGATTAACTTCACCAATGTATCCTATTGGTAGCAAATTTGCAGAAAAACAAAGCAGTCAAAAGTTTACCACGCCTCCAGTCAGGGGTTTGGACTTTACTAAATACAGAATGTAATTTATCAGTTGGGTAATAAGATGATCCAGGGTATTAAGCAGCCTAGCTAAATGAAGGGCATACAGCTGATTCTAAAGAATAAATAGACAAGAAAAGGTGTACAATAGAAAACATGTAAAAGGTTAATTTGGGACTTTCACTAAATTCACGCAGAGCCAGCAGCAACTACACTACACTGAGAGGGCTGTGACTTGGTTTACCTCTGTTGCTGCTCAATCCTTCTCCTCCTGCTGCTCCATTATACAAAGCAATCTCTTTCACATAGCTTCTTATTTAATGACAAAACTCAAGATAAAAAGCGGACGGCACCGCTGTTACCGTGTGACTTCAAATGATGTGCGGCATGCAGAAGCCCAGCAGCTGGGAATCTCGGGTGCCAGACCTGGAAACAGTCAATCCTGGGAATCCATGCAAAGAGAAGAGGTCGCACTCATCGAGATTGAAGTTTCACTGATTTATTGACATATCAAGAACATGTCAAGTCGGGGGAGTGACATAAGAAGTGCAAAATAGGCTGACAACGGCCGTTTCGCTCTGCTCGAGCGCTTCAACGGGTCAATCCCGTCTCGTTTGACCCGTTGAAGCGCTCGAGCAGCGCAAAACGGCTGTTGTCAGCCTATTTTGCACTCCTTATGTCACTCCCCCGACTTGACATGTTCTTGATATGTCAATAAATCAGTGAAACTTCAATCTCGATGAGTGCGACCTCTTCTCTTTGCATGGATTCTTATATAATGACATTCAGCATGCAGTAAGACAGCATAAAAGGCCTCTCTTGGTTTACAAACTGCTCAGTCAGTTCAACCCTTCACAAACCTCTGAAGCAGGAAGTCTCACATAGTTGTCAAAATGGTGTGAAGGTGGAGAACCCAACTTCAGACACTTTTTTGGGTAGTAAGGAAGGAGATCCAGCCCTACAAACAGATTTTTCTTTATTGTTTTAATAAAGAAGAATCTGTTTGTAGAGCTGGATCTCCTTCCTTAATAATTATATATCCAAGCTGTGGAAGGGAGAGTGTCCGAACCCCGAACGGATTGGGATAATATCAACGGTGAGGTGGAACCAATGTTTCTTTTTTGGTTGCCTCTTCTTCTTTGACTTTCCAGGGAGGTGAAAAGTTATTTTAATATGTTAGGGCAGCATATTACAGTTACAGGTCCATATATTTGTAGTCAAAATGGCACAAAATAATTTGGCATTTGGCTACTAAAGTTGAGGGGAAAAAAATCAGAGACATACTTTAAGAGTGTATAATTTTGTTATCTTAAGGAGGATAGTATTCTTCCCTTCCCTTACATTGACCAGCACATTAAACCAACACATCAGCTTTAGTTGGCCTTATGTCAACAATCACTCCAGGTTTACTGAGTCCAGATTGCCATTTATCTTTTTAACCGTCTGGGAAGTCCCGCTCATACTCTGCAGTGACGTTTTAAAATAACATCTCACTGCATAGTAGCACACCTACATGCGATTAAGTGGTTGCGCGAGCAGTGATCCAGCTGTCAGAGTCTCCATAGAAGAAGATACAGATGCTTTATGTATTCAGTAATATGGAGTGCTGACGGTACTTCCTCTTCCATACGCAGTGGTCAAGTGATCGCTATAAATATATAGTGAGGAAATGGAGGCCTTCAGTGTTAGTTTACTCCTTATCGCGCCAACTGAAACTTTCTCAGTGGTTCAGTGTTTAGCAGTGTTTCTTTGCAGCGCTGGGGTCCTAAGTACAAATTCGACCAAGGACAACATCAGCAAGGAGTCTGCATGTTCTCCCCGTGTTTGCATGGGTTTCCTCCGGTTTCCTCCCACACCCTAAAGGCAAACTGATAGGGAATTTAGATTGTGCCTCGTCAAGGACAGTGATGATAATTTCTATAAAGTGCTGCAGAATATGATGGTGCCATTTCAGCAAATGCATAAAAAATAAAATAAATTGGTGCCTGCTGCCACCAAATCTTGCTGCAAGTCTTTAGCGGTCACTCGAGGGTCCATGGTAGTAGCCGATGATGGCTTCTTTCTGCAACTTCCCAGTGGCATAGTCAATGAGTCAGAAGTGGTTAAATTAGAATTTTTTAATCATCAGCTTTATCTATAGGAACATTTAATGCCTTTGCTATCTTTTGGTATTCTTTTACTTGTTTGTTCAAGAAAATTATCTCCTCAATTTTTGAACCACTCTTTTGAGACCCAAGATTATTACTGTAGTAGAAGCCATCATACAAGAGGAATGGGCTAAGATTCCTCAAAAATACTGCTGGAAGCCGGTGTCTGGTTATGTATCATGTTTGCAGCAGGTCATATTAGCCAAAATGTTGCTCTACTAAATATTAAAGATGCCTGTACTGACATGGTGGAAACATTAAAACTGGCATTTTACGTGGAATCTGAAGAAACTAATTAGTTGTGTTGAACTATTTAAATTGTTTTTACACAATTGTTTAGTCTAAAGTATCTGAAAGTTTGTTAATTATGCTAATAAACCAAAATTGCACTAGGGGTTGAATAATTTCAATTACAGTAGTAACTGTACAAGTTATAAGTCTCTAGTCTAGAACAATTAGGTGATATATGTTGGTTATTAGCTTTATGCAAGTTGCACAATCCAGTTTAGAGTAGAGTAGATCGAGACTGCAATTATTGCAGCATTTTACCTCCTCCCTGCTAAGAAAGTTTAATAAAATATCCTGAATATTTTTCCTAAAATGGAAATTACAATTAAATTTTTTTTATAAAAAGAGGGAACTTGCTGATAAAGTTATTGGATCACAGCGGAACCACCACTGATTCAACATTTCTCTTTCTCTAATGAGAGAAGAGTAGAGGCATGGGTAATGTGAGGACAAGAGTGAAGGTTGCTTCAAGCACAACGGCCCCGTCATCAAGACTGGCGTGAACATTGCAGGTCTTAATGAAGTGGTGTTTTGTATTCAAACACCCCTGATTCATAAGAGGCGCGTTCCTCTTAAAGGGAACTTGCCAGGTCCCCCATACCCTCCAATACAGCAGCCCTGTATAATGTTTTTCTGCAAAAATTAGGTTTAAAAAGCATTCATATTGTCCCCGTTTCCAATGCGAAGTATGGCTTTCACTAGTTGATGAAGTTTTAGTTTCTCCAGACTGGTCAGACCTCCTTTCAATATTATCACACACCTGTGGGTGTGATAACATAATTTGCAGGAGCTGGCGGCATTGTGAGCCGCACATTTTGGCAGAGTCACTGAACCTTTCTAGCCAGGTGTACGCTTCCCGGCTTCAGAGGCGCACTGCGCATTATCGAAAGTTCAGAAGTGTCACTGCCCCTCTGCAGCTGAGAGTGCACCGCTTCCCACCTTTAGAGGTGCAGTGCGCATGACCGGAGCTTCAGAAGATGGCTTCTGAACTTCTGGTCATGCGCACTGCACCTCTGAAACCGGGCAGCGTACACCTGGCTATAATAGCACAGTGATGCTACCAAAATATGTGGCGCACAAGCGTGAGATTTGCAGAAGCTGGCGATGACACCAGCTCCTGCAAATTATGTTATCATGCCTATAGGACTGAGAAAACATGGAAAGAGGGCTGACTAGTTTGGGGAAACTAACACTCCTTCGACTAGTCAAAGCCATACTTAGCATAAGAAACGGCACAATATAAATGCGTTTTTAAACCTAATTTTTACCGAAAAACATTATACAGGGCTCGTTAGGCAGGGAATTTACTCATACATTAGTGAATTCTGCTAGGTAGGAGGGCATGGGGGACCTGACAGGTTTCTTTTAAGGAGTCAAGAAAAATGTGTCAGGTAGGGTGTGCCTCAATGTGTGCCTTTTCACAAATTTTACTCCACTTAATGACTGGTGTAAGATTTCTAGGGGTAAGGAACGCCACAACTTATGAAATAGACAAGCTGTGGTGTTGTTGGAAGCCAACATGGGCCCATATTAGTATTAATAGCACTGAACCTACAATTTGACAACATTTGGATTAACCCAGAGGCAGGGGTGGGATTCAGCCAGTTCTCCCCGGTTAGAAGGAACCGCTTGTTAAAAAAGCAGCCGCTTCCCAGAACCGGGGAGATTCAGAGCTATGATACGGTACTGCCACTAACTTCTCGGCGCTCAGTTATAATCACGAGCTCAGTCAAAGAGGCAAAGCAGAGCTGCTGGGGTTTCTATGGAAACTAGAACGCAGTGCAACAGTCAATTATTTCCCCTTTACAACTGGAGCTTCAACACAACAGGTTCCGTTCCCGGATCTGTGCAGCTGCTGAGAGGCATTTCCAGAAGGAACGAGAAGCGCTGACACTGGGGGCCTGAGGTGGGAGACTGCGGCCCTGTCATAGTGACAGTGTGTACAGCGCCGCCGAGCGGACGTCACCGGGACTGAGTGGTGCTGGGGTGTGGAGCAGAGTGATCCATGTGCACTGCAGAGGGAGGGGGTGAATGCATGTAACTGATGTGTGAGCATAGGTCAGACGTGTATGGGGCTGGTGTGTGTTCTGCACTATTGTGTGTGTTTTGGGGGGGGGATACGTGACGGGGCCCCGATTTGTCGAGGGGCATAAGTGACAGGACCACCCCGGTATATGGGGAGGGGGATGCGTGATGGGCCCTGGTATGTGGGGGGGGCAGCTCCATCAGCATCTTCTCCGGCATCTGTGGCCCCTGCAAGGGGGAAGAATTAGGAGACATTGGGGTGCACCCTCATTATGCTTGTCGGTGACTTGCTGCATTGTGCTCGGCGCCTGCATTGAGTGGAATATCGCCCACATATCGCCCGACTTTGCACGCAGGATCGCCAGCTTGCAGGTGAGAAGGATATACTATGTGCATGATGTAAATGCGGGGAGGGTGCGGTATTTAGGTGGCATATATTGGTGCCAGGGTGTAAGTGTCAGTCTGTGGTTGTATCCAGTACCCACTGCCTGTGCCAGGCTTCTCTGCCAGCTTTATGTGGTCTCCAATGCATTTGTGTCCTGCAGGGAGTGATGGCGATAACTTGTGGTGCTGCCAGCTAGGTGCACTGGCACCTGTATGGGCAGCACTGCAATGCCATGCATGCCCTCCTGTAAATGCCATGCATGCTCTCCTGTAAATGCCATGCATGCTCTCGAGTAAATGCAATTATCTCAGTGCTCCTGGCAGGCTAGGTCCTCCTGTACGGTGGATGTATACGCTTAAAATGCATGAAAACGTGCGCCATATCCACATGTACCGTTATACAGCTACATCTGTGTTTTATAGATTTTGTTTCTTACATTTTTTTTTTTTTAAAGTATCCTTTTTTGCCCCCACCATGTTTTTCTTGAACCATCCACCCCCTGTAGTGTAGAGGGTGTAAACCTTACTTTCCAACCAAATTCAATAAAACACGCATATGATATAGACAAAGCAAAGATGTGGCTCACATTGAGAATAAACATATATGGAGAAAAAAATGTTATACTTTCATTTGGGGGGGCAGGGCAAAAAAAAAAATGTGACTATGCTTCTTAAGTTAGGCTTATATCTAATTGTGTGTCTTTAAATGTTCTCATCATGTAAGTAAAAGCATTTTACTACGTCTTGTACAATCTAGTCTATGGGTGCGTTGCCATAAATATACAAATATAGGTTTTTGCAATTCTGGCGTATGTGTGCAGCGGAGAGCACTTTATATATGTGAGCCTATAGTGCGGCCAGAGAGGTACATAAAGTGCCACTCTGTCACCGTCTTGATAAAGGAAGGTATGATTCCCATGGGGTCCTTTGTCAGTCAGTTCACACTGTTCGTTAGAATATCGAATGACACTGGGAGAAATGCAAAGTACTACATCTGGGCAATAAAAATGAAAAAAGCATATATAGAATGGGAGGAATAGGGCTAAGTGACAGCACATGTGAAAAAGACTTGGGTATACTAAAAGATCACAGACTGAATATGAGTCAACAGTGTGATGCAGCAGCAAAAAAGGCAAATGCAATTCTAGGATGTATTAACAGAAGCATACAGTCTAGATCACGTGAAGTCATTATTTCCCTCTACTCCTCTTTGGTCAGACCTCATCTGGAATAGTGTGTCCAGTTTTGGGCACCACATTTTAAAAAAGACATCAACAAACTGGAGCAAGTTCAGAAAAGAGCGACCAGAATGGTGACCGGTCTGCAAACCCTGTCTTATGAGGAAAGGTTGCAGGATTTGGGAATGTTTAGTTTGCAAAAGAGAAGACTGAGAGGAGACTTAATAGCTGTCTACAAATATCTAAAGGGCTGTCACATTGTAGAAGGATCAACTTTATTCTCATTTGCACAAGGAAAGACTAGAAGCAATGGGATGAAACTGAATGGGAGGAGACACAGATTAGATATTAGAAAAAACTTTTTGACAGTTAGAGTGATCAATGAGTGGAACAGGCTGCCACGAGAAGTGGTGAGTTCTCCTTCAATGGAAGTCTTCAAACAGAGGCTGGACAGACATCTGACTGGGATGATTTAGCGAATCCTGCTTTGAGCAGGGGGTTGGACCAGATGGCCCAGGAGGTCCCTTCCAACTCTACGATTCTATGATTCTATGGTAGAATATGGTGCACTGTGTGATGTCACTACGTGATGCTAGTAATGGCGCATCACCCTTTGTGATGTCACTATGATGCTATATATGGCACATAATGCTGTGTGATGTCACTATGATGCTATATATGGCGCGCAGTGCTGTGTGATGTCACCATATGATGCTATATATGGCACATAATGCTGTGTGATGTCACCATATGATGCTATATATGGCACAATGCTGTGTGATGTCACTATGTGATACTATAAATAGCACATAACTCTGATGTCACTATGATGCTACTGTATATATGGCACAACACGTTGTGTGTTGTCACTATACGATACTCTAAATTGGCACATAATGCTGTGTGATGTCACTATATGGTGCTCTAAATGGCACATAATGCTGTGTGATGTCACTATGATGCTATATATAGCACAAAATGCTGTGTGATGTCACTATGTGATGCTATAAATGGCACATAGCTGCACAGTCTGACCAGCCGGTCAGTCAATTGAGACAGCTGCATAGAAATATATGCAGCTGTCACACTCGGGTCAGGAGAGCCGCTGGCCAGAATGTGCACTGTTCTGATCTCATTCCATTTTTTTTTTTCAACTGTTTGACTGGGCCCCTACTTGTATATACTTGAGGAAAAGGTGTGTGTAAATGGGTATGGCTTAAAATGGGTGTGGCTTAACATGGGTGTGGTTTTTCTACACACAAACACATAACCTGTTGCTAAAAATTTGAATCCCACCCCTGCCCAGAGGTCAATGATCAAAGACACTAGAACATCAACGAGATAGTCTACATAGGGTTCATGACATGAGGACTGCTCATCACCTTGTTGTTCATTGTTAGCCATGTTAACAACGCCTTTGGTGCAAGCATATGCAGCCATTGTTCTGGTGGTACTGTTTGCCAATATCAATGGTTTGTGCACTGGAAATTTAGGATAGACTTCTGGTCTCAGGCCTTGGTCATGAATACCTATCCAAAGTGCAAGGACTTTGGGAGCAGTAAGATGATCTCAGATGACAACTTTGACCAGGTTTGTAAAGACCCTTCATCCTTTAATCCATTCTGGACCTTACAGCACCATCTTCAGGAAAGTGTCTATGTCAGCTGCCATGTGCATTTTCCTGGAGAGCTCAAAGATAGGATCTTACTATTATATGTAGATGTTACAGGGATGGGCACCGTATGGGCTATGTTATGTTTGATTGCCTACTATCTTAATTGCTTAATTTTTAATGGGGCAAAAAGAGGGGTGATTTGATCTTTAGATTTTTTTTCGATATTTTAAAATTATATTTTTCCGCTTTCAAGTATATTTGTTAGTCCCTGAAGGAGACTTGAAGCTGCGATCATCTGATCGCTTGTACTATACATAGCAGTGAATGATGCACCACCCTGTCAGCGTGTGTTAAATGCCACTGTCAGAGATTGACAACAGCATTTAACGGGTTTACAGCTATGGCCTCCATTCCACCTGCCGCTGTTAAGGGCACATGATAGCGGAATCAATCAGCCAACATAAGACAGGAACGATAAGGGCTCTCACGCGAAGCTTGCATCAAAGTCAGGAACACAACATAATATGGAGATGGGTGAAACTGATATGAAAGCAGCAATAGTCACAAAAGTTTAGCGAAAAAAAATTTGCCAAATTTTCTAAGCTATTTACTCCAGAACTTCGGTTTAATCAAATTGATGAATCAGGATCTAAGACTTTTAGAAAAAAAGCAGCCAATGTTCTTGTGTTCCATTTTCATTCTATTTCTTGAGCCAAAGCCAAAAGTGGATTCTAAAAGAATGGAAAACATAAAGGAAATACTTATACTTTTTCCTGCTTTATTCACTTGTGCCTTTGGTTCAAAAAACTGCTTCAAAAACTTCACTGGCATATTTCCGAAAACTGCTGGTGAAACCACCATTGTAGTTATAGTGACCAACATCGGACTAGAGCTTTACTGTATCTGTCAGATGTCAAACCATAAAAATTTGCTGGTAATCAATGATTGACACAAAGACTCTTTATGGAAGAGAATTTAAGAGCATAAAGTTTTTATTTTCTAACTCGAGGCTTACTTTGATGACATGAAGAGAGCTTTCAAACAGTTTGACGCCCTCGAAGACACACATTTGTGAATTTTACATTTTATATGAGTGGTCAAAATATAGATATCTGACTTGAGGTGCACATAGCCTGAGCTGAATCCATCACTGACCATTACAGATATTTCATAATTATCCTGCTAAATCCAGTCTCAGAGTCTCCTGGGGCAGTACTCAAGCCTTAATCAACCTCTGTCCCGTCTACTATCAACAGAACAGCCATTTCACAAACTGGTGTTATTTGCAGCCTGAAATCCTTGTGCAAGTCAGGATCGTGGGCGTGCAAGTCAGGATCGTGGGCGTGCAAGTCAGGATCGTGGGCGTGCAAGTCAGGATCGTGGGCGTGCAAGTCAGGATCGTGGGCGTGCAAGTCAGGATCGTGGGCGTGCAAGTCAGGATCGTGGGCGTGCAAGTCAGGATCGTGGGCGTGCAAGTCAGGATCGTGGGCGTGCAAGTCAGGATCGTGGGCGTGCAAGTCAGGATCGTGGGCGTGCAAGTCAGGATCGTGGGCGTGCAAGTCAGGATCGTGGGCGTGCAAGTCAGGATCGTGGGCGTGCAAGTCAGGATCGTGGGCGTGCAAGTCAGGATCGTGGGCGTGCAAGTCAGGATCGTGGGCGTGCATCATATTTATTTTATTTTATTAATTTAGACCAATAATGGCAGATTGGAGATCATTTGTATCTCAACCTAAATTAGCTCTCCTTGGAAGGGGCTACCACGACAATAGCCAAGATATCTTCCAAGATATGAGGAGCTGGAGATCAGTAGAGGACATTTAGCTCCTCCTGTCACAAAAAATGGTGCAAGCATAACTCTCAGATGAGTGAGTACGGCATTGGTGGTGCAGGGGAAACCAACAAGAGAGATTAAACAGCCCCGGAAAGTGTGAACTTAAAATGTATACAGGTGCTTCTGCCTTTAAGCTACGCTGCTCTTACTATAAAGGGTTGAAGTTGTCATGGGAAAGGAGGAGCTCATCACTTTGGGCACTACTTTGATTGTTTAGTTGAAAAGGGAGAATCTTTCTTGACTAGTTGAGATTTCACAAAGCTGCCCTTTTCTTAAAGTCTACAGTTTATCCTTTTACTCTTCATGCACTGGGATATATACTTTGAAATAAAACCAGTTAAAATAAAATAGATTAAAAAAAAAAATCTGTCTATAGAGGCCTAAAAATTTACCACTGGATGTCTGATATAGATAAAATTTGAATTGCTACTGAAAAAAGCCTGTGATACTAGAACAACGTCTGTTCATTTAAAGTAATACATCTTTAGCTATCTCTCCTCCCAGTAAAATAATAACATTTATTCACACCTCCAGAGCCAGCACCATTCCAGCAGTGTCGGCACTGGAACTCCCAGGGCTCATGCAACATTGTTATGTCAAGTAATCACTGTGGCCAATCAGCGCTGGCCTCACTCACCCCTCCTGTATTTAAATAAATGGTGATTTTTTTTTGTTCAAGAATAAATGTGGATTGTTGCTCATAGAAAAAAAATTAGACATCCCCTGAAAATAAGTCCTGACCCATAATAATATAAGACCAGGTCTTATTTTCAGAAGAACGGGGTAGAAGAAAGTATGGGATAAAAACATGGGGCCTGTTTGTGGGACATTGTGAAGCCGTCAGTTTCTTTTTAAAATATTGGCAAACGTTAAAAGTCACAATAAAGCCAACATAACATGTTTTGCTGAATTAAAAAAAAAAAAAAAAAAAAAAAAAAAAATAATGGGCTTACCTCATGCTTCAGGTCTATAGTAAAATCAGAAGTGGGTGGATCTTTCATCAGAATCTCAGCAAGCCTAGAAATGCCACAATAAAAAAAGCACCTCATTAAGACAAAATGGAAACCGGCACACAAATAAGCCTCCATGAAACTGTACACTAAGACATGTCACATGGAACCAAACTAACAGAAAATGAATTATTAGATGGGGTCCGTTTAGTCTTTGTTTCGGTTTAAGATATTAACAGCTGCCAACAGCAATAAAATTAGAATTATACTTAACTAGCTTGGCCCATCGGTTCTTTGGGGGTGCAGGCAATGTCAGAAAAAGCAAGCTGGTCAAATGTAAATGTATTTCATAAGATGATGAACACAGACAGGTATTTATATATGTATATTGGTAATACAATAAATTGTTTTGATAAGTAGAGGCCAAAAAATGTTTTCCGGTTGAGGTGCCACCTGCAAGTCATTGTGTCTTTCTCCAGGTTTATGAAAATGAATGTTTAAACTGTATTTAGTGATTGAGCCGTGAATGTGTGGTTTGTTTGGCTGTTTTCTTGCTGAAGGGAGCAAGTTTACCTATCAAATGGTGTATCATGTGTGTGTGTGGGCTAAGTAATCCCCGAAAAAGCAGTGCATGTTTACCAATGTATTGGTAGTGTGCTTTGGGGTACTGTGGTGCCACCTGCAGGTTATTTTTCCTTACTGCAGGTTTATGAAAATTAATGTTTAAACTGTATTTTGTGATCAAATCGTGGCTGTGTGGTTTGTTTGGCTATTTTCTTGCTGAAGGGGGCAAGTTTACCTTTCAAATGGTGTATCATTTGTGTGTGTGGGTGCAGTATGAAACAGGGATACAAAGGAATCACCGAAAAACAGTGTTTAGAAATAATAGAATATATTTAATTAAATTATTTAATTGCAAAGTTTTTGAATAAAAATTACTTGGAAAAAGAATCAATAAAAAAGTACAAAAAAATAAAATAGAAAAGCGTTACATCTGTAGAAATGGAAAACAAACATCGTGAATAAAAAAGTGTACAGAAAGACTTTGTCTTCCATTTCTAGATATACAAAAGGTATAATTAGAGGAAGAGATGAGTACTTCTATCACACAGCAAAAAAAACATTTTAGGTTTAATGCAACAAGGATGATATGTAAACCTAAACTTCTCCAAAACACTCTGAGAAACCACTCCTGATCTAGAGCAGATTTTGCCTTTTGGCCGGGATCACACACCGTGAGATACGGCCGAGTCTTGCAGGTTAAAACCAAGCTCTGGCGCCGGCACTCTGGAGCGGAGCGTGCTGCCGCACAGCAATACATGGAGCTGCACGCTCCGCTCCGGAGTGCCGGTGCCAGAGCTTGGTTTTAACCTGCGAGACTCGGCCGTATCTAGCTGTAGTGTGACTCCGGCCCAAATATTAGACATGGTTTGCACTTTGCTATAAAAGACCTACCCTTCTTGAGGGCAGTTTACGCTGAAATCTTGGCTGGTTGTCTCAAATAGTATTTAATGGCACAAAATACAAGCTGTGGCTTTAAGCTTAATTTATACGGCAAGACAATTGTAAACGAGCGCTATAAAAAACTATTGTTGCATGATTATCGTGTCGTGTAAACAGGCTGTTGATCAGCTGATAAATGCTTGTTCATCGGAGGAAATTATCTTTTGCACCTGAGAACTAGGGCAGCTTAAGTGCATCAAATGGTCTAGTATATATGGCTCAGTGTGCATCGTTTACCTTGGTCCGCCTATGTAAAACGGTCCATTTAAATGATCCCAGATTGGTAAAAGTTTACCAGTTGGCGGTCATATCATCCGCCAGTTGGACTCTTAAGGTACTGTCACACTTAGCGATGTACCAGCGATCCCGACCAGCGATATGACGCGGTCAGGATTGCTGGTGCATCGCTAGGTGGTCGCTAGTGAGCTGCCACACAGGCAGATCTCACTAGCGACAAAGCTGGGGACGGGGGTCGCTACTTACCTGTCACACCAGGCGATCCTGCGTCCTCCCGCCCGGCTCCACGCATCGCTCGTCGTCACAGCAGGAAGCGCCGCAGGAAGCTGACGACGAGAAACAGTCCAGCCTGTTCTCGCGCGATCAGCGATAACCAGCGGGGGAGCGGGTTGTAGGTAAGTATCACACACAGCGATATCGCTAGCAATATCGCTATAACGTCACAAGTTAACGTCACAACTGGCATTATCAATTGCTTGGATATCTCCTTGTATCCTTTCCTGCTTTATACAGTTCAATTACCTTTTCCCGTAGATTTGTTGACAATTCTTTTGCTTTCAATTCAGAAACTGTGACTGTTCATGTCTTTGTCAGTGGCAAAACTTACAAAATCAGCAAGGGATCAAATACTTATTTCCCCACCTGCACAACCTTTGACACGTACCCATATATCATAGTTGGATAGGGTCCGCTTGACGATCGTGTGGGGCACGAGCTGTGCCTGCGCGATCACCGCTGTGAGCTCGTTAAAGCTGAGACCTGGCTGTTACTGCCAGGAGCAGTGCCCACACAGCTCCAGGTGTTTAACACTCCAAATTTTGTGATCAATATCGATCGCAGCATTTAAAAGGCTGGGAGAGTTGCTTCCTGTCACACCTTCTAAGTATTTCTGGCCAGATACAGCTTTCCATAAAATTTTATTGTGTAAAAACCCAATAATTGAAACTTCCAACAAATGACACATCTGCCTCCAATCAGAGCATCATTAGGAACATGAATTGCTAATCCGCTCACCACTCATACATTTATTTCATTACATGCTGGCAGCACATTTTGTGATCGGCTTCATAGAGATCCAAAACTGTTTAGTCTCATTTAGACTTAAGTGGTCTAGGGTTCAAGTATTTTGAGCAACACCCAAAATACTTGATAAAATGGAAAGCATTGTGCTGTGTATAATAAAACAAAGCTTTCATAATAAACAGAAACTGACAAATCTCATTTTAACATGAAAATTCAGTAAACGAGACTGAAAATAATTTCTATTCTGACCATAAAATCACATAAAATTATACCATAGGAAAGACTAAGAGCATCTGTCAGCATGATTTTGTAAAGTAAAGACATGTCTATAATGGCGCTATAATACTTATTACATTGATGCCTTTGGTGTAGAAACTCCCTTTAATCTTCATTAATCACCATTTGAAGTTTTCTGATGATTAGATTTCAATGCACATGGGCCGGACAGTGCACTGGGTCTTCTCCTCCCTGTCGGTGATTTACAGCCTCCTCCACTTGCCTTGACTTTTGAATGACACGTCACTGCTTTTTCCTCTTCTTGAAATTTTGCACCAGCACCATCAATGACGTGGGCAGAGCACGAACAGCTCGAGTTCTCGGCTTATTAACGTCTCTTAGAGATTGGATATGCTCTACCTAAGGCAAAGACATCGACATCTTATTGTAGACCAGACGAGAACTCTCTGGCAGCAGGTTATCTCAGTAAGAGCAATAGTATGGGTAGTCTGAAATTGGACATGCCGGATCCTTAACCCCTTCACAACCAGAGGACTCAAAGGGTGTACGTGATGGAGATAGATCAAATGACTACATCTAAGGAGGATCTGCGGCCAAACGTGCACTAAATCTCATTACCATGACACTAAGATGTAAACTTTAAGAACCAATACTCTTCCTTGCCCCTTCGCCTTCAGCGCATGGTATATAGCTATGCAATTGTGGCTTTACTCCGTGACTGTGGAGTTGATTGCCTAAAATGTGCAACCATATATACAGTGCCTTGCGAAAGCATTCAGCCCCCTGGAACTTTTCAACCTTTTCGCACATATCATGCTTCAAACATAAAGACACCAAATGTAAATTTTTGGTGAAGAATCAACAACAAGTGGAACACCATTGTGAAGTTGAACGAAATTTATTAGTTATTTTAAATTTTTGTGGAATTTCAAAAACTGAAAAGTGGGGTGTGCAATATTATTCAGCCCCTTTAACTTAATACTTTGTTGCGCCACCTTTTGCTGCGATTACAGCTGCAAGTCGCCTGGGGTATGTCTCTATCAGTTTTGTACATCGAAAGACTGAAATTCTTGCCCAATCTTCCTTGGCGAACAGCTCGAGCTCACACTTACCAGCAAAACGGGGATGTTTTAACCATGACGGATCCCTTTATTCGCAGTTACAAAATGAAGCAGCAGGTTGAGCGTCGCTCTATTAATTCCCTGCTAGAAAAAAGCCAAGTGCAGTACTAAGGGAATGAATGAATAAGTAGCTGGGCATGTGCGCTGTTGCTTTTTTTCTATCGGTGATAAAAGTGCCCCATTTTGATGATCGTTGCGGATTCAAGTGATCAGAGCCCTCACCAATAAATAAGTTATCGCCTATACTGTGGATAAGCGATTACTCAATTCCACCGGACAGTCCATTTTAGTTCGTAATAAAATTACCTTACAATCCTTTTCCTTTCTTTTCTACTTTTATTACAGTCAAAATTAAAGTAAATTACTTTCAGCCCATACATTAGCCAAGGGATTTACTGAGCAGACTACTAATGGCACACAGAATAGACAAAGCATGCAACAACTTAATTTTTCCCACATCTTAAATAGGTCCCTTCAGTCCTATGCGCGTTCTTCCGAGAATATAATTTCATATGGCAATGGCTTGTGATTTTCCTATAAATCTATCTGTGCCCTGAATAAATGTTCCCACCAACCACACGACACTGTTCTCCTCCTAAGCGAAAGTAGACTGCTTCAGTCAGGGAAGAAGATTTTGTTGAATTTATATGAAAATTTCACTCACAGGGATAGCAGCGACGGCACAGTGCACCTAACGCACCCTGGAGACTCCATATCCAGTTATTGGAAATGTATGCCTGCTGGTTTCATAAGATTTTATTACATTACTAATTCATTATACAAATGAATGAGTGAAAAGTAACAGGAGAGGTTTTTCCCACGTGGTAGTATTAAAAATAGAACAAAAAATGTGGAAGGGTAGTAATATAACAACAAGAGAGAGAATGGGAAAAAATCCAGGGTACAAAATGACACTTTAAAAGCAATGTGCTGTACCAATATCATATGTTGTATACAGGGTAGAGCCATGGAGCAATAAGCTGAGCACTAGATCCCATTTAGTGTTTGTCTAAACGTGCCATAGTCTGGTGGGGCATAGGATGATCAGTGACCACAGTTTGCCATTTGACTGTTACAACAGTGAGCATAGGGGAAAGGGGACCGCCATCTTTCTGCTATGTGAATTCTAGTAGCTAAAGCAATAAACTGGATGACAATTCCTTCCTTCCTGCCATCGGACGGAATAGTATGTTCGATGGCAGCACCCCCGCTTTGATGTGGGCTCCGGCGGTGAGCCCACATCAAAGCCGGGACATGTCAGCTGTTTTGAACAGCTGACATGTGCCCGCAATAGCTGCGAGTGGAATCGCGATCCGCTCATGGCTATTAACTAGTTAAATGCCGCTGTCAAACTCTGATAGCGGCATCTAAAAAGCGCTCACGGCCATCCGGCCCGAAATGCGCTCACAGGTGACCTCCGTCACGTGATCGGGGGTCATCGGTTCGTCGGCATGACAACCAGAAGTATCCTTGACACCTCTATGGTTGTTCATGCCAGATTGCTATGAGCGCCACCGTGGTCAGCGCTCATAGCAATGCAGTAAATATGCTATATAGAGGTGATCTGAGCATCGCCTCTATGTAGCAGAGCTCATAGAGCTATGGCAGCTTCTAGCTTCCCATGGAGACTATTGAAGCATGCCAAAAAAAAATGTTTTAAAAAAAATAAAAAAAATAAAAGTTCAAATCACCCCCCTTCGCCCCATTCAAAATAAAACAATAAAAAAAAAAATCACATACACACATATTTGGTATCGCCGCGTTGAGAATCGCCCGATATATCAATAAAAAAAAGGATTAACCCAATCGCTAAATGGCGTTGCGGGAAAATAAATAAGAACGCCAGAATTAAGTTTTTTTGTCGCCACGACGCTGCATTAAAATGCAATAACAGACGATCAAAAGATCGTATCTGCACAAAAATGGTATAATTAAAAACGTCAGCTCGGCGCGCAAAAAATAAGCACTCACCCAACCTGAGATCTAAAAAATGAAGACACTATGGGTCTCGGAAAATGGCGCAAAACTGCATGGCACTTTAATATAGATAATTAACAACACAGAAGGGAGATATGCATTTTCCCAAGGAAAAAAAGAGAACTATGCTGTCATCCTGATGGGTGTGGACCCATTGCTCTGTGGAATGGTTAGAGCTTGCATAGGCGTAATTAAGCAACCATTTGGTTCTTCACTAGAGCCCCTGATGGTGTGGTTAGACTTGAGTTGCAGGTGATTGTCAGGTATCACTTTAGGACAGACCCCGAAACCGCAGTAAATGACCCCCAAAAGACCGGGACAAAGGGACAAACTGAGTATCTGGTAGGGCAAGAACAGGATCACGGCCAGAATGGATAGGAGCAGGTTCAGACAGAGCAAATTCAGGACCGCCAGAGAGACTTAGGATCGAGGTAGGACTGGATGGCAGATTCAGACAGGATGGACTCAGGGTATAGTTACTGATTCAAACTTAACAGGTTAAGGGATAGGTTTCAGGTACAAACAGGATGTGATTCACGAAAAGGAACCTGACAACTGACTTAGCAGCTTTAAAACTTACTAAACTTTAATGTTGCTCAGGCACTTGCCTATAGGGGAAGGTGCCTTAAATACTTGGTGTGTCATAGCTATTGGCTGGGGACACATCAGAAATGTGCAGGGGAGAGGGGAAAGCAACATGCAGGGATGCTTTACATATGCTATAATAGAAATGAAAAGGCATAGGTTTTTAAGTTTATATGGTGTAGAATAGTGATTTATTCACTTGGTGCATTTGTGCTCTCTTATTTGTTTATCACTCTTGGCCATGCTTTCCCACTTATTATTCTTTGACAAAACTTGCCTGGATAGGATAAACAAAGAATAATAAGTGGGAAAACATGGCCAAGGGTGCTAAACAGATAAGAGAGCACAAATGCACCAAGTGAATAAATCACTATTCTACACCATATTAAAAACTTGCCTACTTCCGGAGCCACTAATCTACCTTTGATGTTAAGTCAATTCTCACAGACATGTCGTGAGTCTAGATAGTTGAGAAGTCTGAATAGTTGACTAGTCGTGATGATTGCCAGACTAGAGTTAGTCGATTTATTTTTCCGATCTTGGCTTTTTATGGGATAGTGTTGAATCCCCCTAGGGTTCTGCTATCAGATTACTACACACCACCATCTTTGTTCTTCACTGGTAGTTGAGGGGCTCTTATTCTCCCCTATTTTCCCTAATCTGTTCCTCTCCTCCTTCTACTCTCATTTTATTGTTTGAATAGTTAATTTGGTTACAACTCATGAGTGTATTTGTATAAGTAAAGGTTTCCAGTCCAGACAGGAATGTATGACAACAGAATCTAGTGGCTATCCATTGTGTCAGTGTTGGTATGAGATTGTCAACTGGATTTATTATGGATAAGCACACTGGATACTTTCCAGACTTGCTAAATAACTCTCGATTTTTGGACTAATTTTGACCCAATTGATATGACTACTCCATTGATTCATATTTGAAAAACTGAACTATGATCTTTAGATGGTGATAGTAACCAATGGAAGAAAGCTGCAATGAAGTGCATTTCTTGTAACCTTGTGTATATTTACATTGTTTGTCTTCTTTTGCTTGAATTAAAATAAACAAAAAAAGGATTGAAAGAGAATAGCAGATCAGAGCAAAGGGGTTAAACTCATGGAAGGACAGAAGGAGGTCTAAGGTCAGGCAGTTATATATCAACAAGCAAAATCCAAGACACAGAGTAAACCAACCACATTTAGTTGAAGCTATGGCTGACAGCTATCTGGGACTGCCAGCTCAGTTAAACGGCTCAGCAATCAGGGGAACTGGGAGCAACAGACAAGAGCCCAGCACCTCCCAGTCTCAGATTGGACAATTGGCTGTCAATCAAAACACAGACAGCTCAGCATGTCCCTGCACCAGACTAAACAACTGAGCTGTGAATCACTACACAGACAGCTCAGCACTAAAGGGTGGAATAGTTATACTACCCTATAGCAGCCTTAGTAAATATAAATGGGCAAAGTTACCTTTAGGTATTGAAGTCACTGAAAAAGGGATCCCAGGCACAGTGTGCCTCCACCCCGACGTACACTTCACCATGCTTCTTCCAGAGGCCCCAGGCATGTTTTGTGTCCCTTTCAATGAGGTACCTTTTGTCATAATTTTTTTACTTAATAAACCTATCCTTTTAATATCTATTATAGCATGATTCTCTTCTTTTCCTGAGAAGATGCTCATGTCCCTGGTGTGTTGCTAGACATTATCCGTAGGATAGGTACTCAATATGTGATTGCTGGCACTGTGACATTCCCGATGCCGGAGTTGCTAAGTTGGAAAGCTGCATAGCACAGCTGAGTCAATTGTATTTTGGCCGCGGTCGGATACTGCACATCCTCCCCTTATTGATTTGAATAGGGATGTGCAGTACTCGATCACAGTCACTATATAGTTGACAAAGTTGTGTTATGGAGTTCTTTCAACTGAGCACACCTGAATGCAGTCGGCACTGCGAACAGGTGATCTATGAGGGTGCTAGGTATCACACACCCACCGAACTGATACTGAAGACCTATCCTAAGAATAGACCATTAATGTAAAACTCCCGTACAACCCATTTTTACACTTGGAGGTTGAACCCCAACTGATAATTTGCCTGCTGGGTTATACATCTGGATTGCTTGTGCTAGAAAGTCATTGAATAGTAATTCTGACACCGAGTGTATCCAAATAGAGTTGAGTGAATTGCACTGACGTGTGCTGTGCTCCGTGCGTAAAAGTATGACCTAGTCAGCATTGAAAGATCCATATCAAAGACCAATCTCAAGGGAGCGGAGGAAATGGTGGGGGAGATGAACGCAACAGGACTTTAGGCACAGTACACATTTTTTAAGCAAAGTCAACGGATCTGCAGACCAATTTGAGCGAATCTACCTGAAACAATTTTCAGAATTACAACAAGTGAGAATCACTCGTCTCTGTATCCAAAATGTATTTGAATAGAGTGCTAATGCTACAGTTGGACTAGAATATTTTTTCTGAAAAAGTGGGCCTTTGCAAAAATTTGAGGAGTTCTGGGTGCCCTGGCTGAACAGTCAGGCTAAGCCCTGGCAATACTTATTTAAGTGACTCCTTCAGGCTCTCTCTTTGTTGGTCTGTTTGGGAGCTAGAAAAGAGTTAGTCGATGGTCCTTCATTTTCAATATTGGTATGATTGTAATGTATATTTCTGTATAGGACTTCTCAAATTATACTGTTAAAATCTTGTTCCGGCACATTAAACTGTGGTCTGCAAAATACATTAGATGTTGAACAGACTTTTCTCTGAGAAAGACTAACTCAAGAAAAGGAGCAAGAAGGGAAGTGGGGGGATTTTCTGTCGGCTAATTTGAAAACTCTTGTTTAATTGTTGAAAAAAAAAATTGGCGTTTTATTACAGAGAAGCAGAAGTATAGAGGAGAGGGTGACTGACTTTATAAAATCTGCAAAATGGCTTAGTTATTAGCATTATAGAATTGCGGTGCTGAGGTCCTGGGACAGCATCTGCAAGGAGTTTGCATGTTCTCCCAAAGTTCTTCGGTTTCCTCACACATGCAAAAAAACATACTGATAGGGAATTTCAACTGTGAGCAACAATGGGAATAATAATTATGTCTGTAAAGCACTGTAGAAATGAATGGCCCTACGTAAGTAAGTACAATAAATAAGACTATCCCTAGATTGTGAACTCTCTAATATCAACTTTCGGACAAGTCCACTAACTATGGTGTAATCTCCCTGGGCTTCTCAACCCTTAAAACAAAATTCATATGTTTATGACAGGTCTTCAGAACTTAGGACATAATTTATCTTCAGAACGATCACTCTGGCATGTAATCTCAAAGGAAATAGAACTAACAGTAGCAGTATTTGTTGGTGAAGAGCTAATTATGTCATAGACTTGATATAACTGGAAACTTTTGCCCAGTGGTAAGATGAACAGTTCCAGAACCTCAGCAACAGTGAATAGAATTTTTCCAGTTATCAAGTTTTGTAACTGCACAATACCAGAAATCAAAGAAAAGCTCCAGTATCCAATCCTGGGTAAGTGGATTAAGAATAAAAAAACTTGTCGGTACTTCCCTGCCTCCCTCTTGTTTCGTCTTCTCTTTTCTCTACTGTCTCTCTTTTTCTCTCTCAATCTTATTTCTTCTTTACGCTTCAATGTTATTAATGTAACTGTAAGTACGAATTTTGGTTATGTCTACTGTTTAATGCTATATGCATTGTGATATGTTTAATGGATTCACTGTTCACAGGACTGAAATTGTGATGTTATGACACTTGTATTTGTATTTTGAAAATTTAATAAAAGTTTTAAAAATTAAAAAAAATAAAAAACTGAGAGGAGGGAGTTTCGAGTAACTTAAAGAGGCTAAACCTCATATTGCACAATCAATTAAGCGAGTACGGACAGTTCTTTAGTAAATGTTCCGTCAACGGCGAAAACTAGTTCAGATCTCAAATTGGGCTCTCCTCCCTAATTGACAACGCTGGTGAGTAACAGAGCTTTAGTATTAGTAGAACTATAAAGCTCAGTACAAGTTCTTCTATAACACATTTAGCTATTGGTGGTTTGTTCTGAGTCTACACTGCTATCACTATATTTACACATAGATATAACGGGGTATTTAAGCGAGCACACAGCTCTGAACAGTGAGAGTCTTGATTAGCCCCCTTCCCAACATGTGCCACTGTGGGAGCTGCATTCCCGCAAACCACTGTACATATACTTCCTCTCATTAGCACTGTCTCTCTGAGGGCCACCGCGATTGAGTGCTGTTGTCAGCTCTATATGTGAGCTGACACACTGCAGCAATGCCCACAATCAGTGCATGCACGGATCGCAGACATTTAACGCTTCTGGTACCACTGTCAATAGTGACAGCAACATCGAGAAGCATTGCATAGGGAGTGAACTCCCTGTCTGCACTCATCAGCACAAAGTGACGTGATCGCGCTGTGCTGATGTTCTCCATGGTGTCCCCGGGCCACAAGATGGCCTCAGGGTCCTTCAGGGAAGGTGGCCTGACACGTCTCCTCCCTGCCTGTCATACACTGCTCTGATGCCCAGCAGCGCAGAAGCTTTGCAGAATATCAGATCAGTGGAAAGATGATGTCCCATAGTGGGACAATGTAAAAAAGTTTTTAAAAAAAGTTATTAAAACCTGTAAAAAAAAAACAAAAAAAAAACGAAGAACAAAAAAATTAAATATTCCAATAAATACATTTATGCAAAAAAATTGTTTTTAAAAGTACTCATATTTGGTATCACCGTGCCCGAAACGACTAGACCTATAAAACTGTCCCACGAGTTAACCCCTACAGTGAACACCGCAAAAAGAAATACAAATTAGACGAAAAACTATGCTTTATCATCATACCATTGAACAAAAAGTGCAATAAAACGTGATCAAAAAGACAAATGTAAATAAAAATGGTGCAACTGAAATCACCATCTTGTCCCGCAAAAACATTCAAAACAAGTATACAGCTCTGTCAGCGGAAAAATAAAAAAGTTATAGCTCTCACAATAAAGAGATGCAAAAATATATTTTTTTCGTACAGACCCGAAGAATAAAGCTACCTTATCAATTTTAGCATATGCGGAACGGCATAAAACCTTATCTCCCACCCCCCCTAAAAAAAATTCCTGAATTGCTGGTTTTCCTTCATTCTGCCTCCGACAAAATCGGAAAAGAAAGTGATCAAAAAATGTCATG
The DNA here is from genome assembly GCF_039654945.1 of Dendrobates tinctorius. Lineage (NCBI taxonomy): Eukaryota > Metazoa > Chordata > Amphibia > Anura > Dendrobatidae > Dendrobates > Dendrobates tinctorius. The sequence continues at coordinate 37,551,459 of NW_027361743.1, read as the reverse complement.
TGCCCAGAAATGGTACCAATAAAAAAGTCAACTCGTCTCACCAAAAAAAAATGTAAAAATGCACGAATGAACCAAATGTAGAGTACACATGTTTGGTATTTCTGTAGCTTGTTTCCAGAAGCATAAGCTGGGCACTACAGCATACTGGCCACTTCAAAATACTGATCACTACAATTTCAGTTTGCAATTATTCACTCAGCAACATCCTATACTGCTTGTTTCTGGAAAACACCCATGGAGTAACAATTGTCAATACACCTGTAGATAAATTCCCAAAGGGGTACAATTTCTAAAATGGGGGATAATGCTTTTCTAGCACTTAGGGGCTCTGTATATGGAGTCTGCAAACTATTCTAGCAAAATCTGCTCTCCAGCAAGCAAATAGCGCTCCTTCCCTCCAGATTCTCGCCGTGTAGCTAAGCAGTACTGTACAGCCACATATGGTGTATTTCTACATTCAGCAGAAATTATTCGACAAATTTTGGTGCCATTTTTACCAATTTCCCAGTATGAAAATGTAAAACCTGGGGTTAACACAAAATCTTGGTAGCAAAAATGTAATTATTTTTTCTTCACTGGTATAAAATTCTGTGACACACCAGTGGTGTCATTATGATCACTACACCTCTAGATGAATTCATTGAGAGGTGTAGTTTGTAAAATGTGATCACTTATGGGGTGTTCTGTTGGTCTGGCACCTCAAGGGGCTCAACCTATGTGACATGGCTCCCTCAATCCAGTCCAGTTAAATCTTAACTTCAATATGGCACTGCTTCCCTACTGAGCTTTGCTCTGTGCCTCAAAATAAATTTTCAACCACATATGGGATATTGGTGTACTCAGGAGAGATTGCACAACAAATTTTGGGGTGCAATTTCTCCTGTTACCCTTATGAAAATGCTAAGTTTGGGACTAAAAACATTTTTGTGGGAAAAATGTGACTTTTTTATTTTTGCGACTCAATGTTATAAAATTCTGTGAAGCACTTGTGGCTTGAAGCTGCTCACCACACATCTAGATAAGCTACCTGAGGGGCCTAGTTTCCAAAATGTTGTCACTTGTAGGAGGTTTCTACTGTTTAGGCACGTCAGGGGCTAACGCGACTTGGCGTCTGTTACTTATTCCCGCAAATTTTGTTTTCAAAAAGTCAAATGGCGCTCTTTCCCTTCCAAGATCTGCCGTGCACCTAAACAGTATTTTCCCCCCACATATAGCATATTGGCATGCTCAGTAGAAATTGCAAAACAATTTTTTGGGTCCATTTTCTCCTGTTATGCTTGTGAAACTAAAAAAAAAAATTGGGTCTAAAGGAACATTTTTGTGAAAAAGAGTTAAATGTTTATTTTTTCCTTCCACATTCCATTAATTCCTGCGAAGCGCCAGAAGGGTTAATAAACTTCTTGAATGTGGTTTTGAGCACTTTGAGGGGTGCTGTTTTGAGAATGGTGTCACTTTTGGGTATTTTCTGTCATATACAGTAGGTCCCGCAAAGTCACTTCAAATGTGATGTGGTCCCTAAAAAAATGGTTTTGTAAATTATGTTGTAAAAATGAGAAGTCACTGGTCAACTTTTAACCCTTATAACTTCCTAAAAAAATAATGTTTCAAAAATTATGGTGATGTAAAGTAGACATGTGGGAAATGTTATTTATTAACTATTTTATGTGCTATAACTCTCTGATTTAAGGGTATAAAAATTAAAGGGTTGAAAACTGCTAAATTTTCGATGAAGCATTTTAGAGTTATTACCTCATAAAGGGACACTGGTCAGAATTAAAAAATTGGCCTGCTCAGGAAGGTGAAAACAGGTTTTGGGGTGAAAGGGTTAAGAAATCTGCTCTGAAAGTTGCCAATGGTTGGGGTTGCTGATTTTACAAGACTTGTAACAGCAGCTTGTCAGGAGCAGAGAGGCTGAGCAGCTAACTGCTGCCAATGGTTGGGGTTGCTGATTTTACAAGACTTGTAACAGCAGCTTGTCAGGAGCAGAGAGGCTGAGCAGCTAACTGCTTTATAGAAATCAATATACAGGACAGAGCTGAATGGTACGTTTAGAGTTAAATCCTGTCCTGGAATAGATACTGTGCACACTTGTCTAGGGTATGGGCAGGCACTAGTGGCCACACACATGGAAAACAGCTGTACACTAGGAAAGATAAAAGCAATCAGTGCAGGAGAATGACAGCAAAAAGAAAAATCAAATCAATTCAAAACTTAATTTCAAGCTAACTAAAGCAATTTACTAACATGAGAAAACCCCTTTAAAATGAAGAGCAAAGTGAGGAAAAGTCATACAACCATTATCATGAAACAATGGTTCAGATCAAGACTGGCAAATTGTAATCTTGATGAACAGTACGCTAAAGTAAGATGCGCCAAATCATTAAGAGAAGTCTACACCACCGCAGGTAATTTACACCACTTCTGTGTCAGAAATTATGATGAATTAGCAGGCTTAGTGGAGCTGGCTGAAACGAGAGTAAAAATGTCAAAAGTTGCCCAATTCTGGCACAAAGAGTTGCATAAAAATTGTGCAACAAACAACTTTACTCTAGAATTCTGTTGAGAATGGTTTCATGATTAGGGGGCAATATGTGAAGAAATTCTGGGGCATTTTTACTGCTACATAAATTTTGATATCTGGAAAATATTGTGAAATTTATTGTTCCTGAATAAGAACCTGAAGACTTGCGCATACACGGTCTGTTGGAATGTATCAAAGGTTTTATAGATTTTTTTTTGTTGTGAGGTTTGTGTGCCTGTCGTATCGAATATAGAAAAAAAACGAACTTAGGGTTTCTCCATGTCTAACTTTGTGAGGTAATCGTTTATCAGTTTTATTAGAATATTTCTAAAACAAACAAAAAAAAAAGATTCCTTTATCTATCATGTTCTGAAGAGAGCACAATACTAAACTGGAGCGTCAAGATTGCAATCTTCTTATTAAGATGTGAACTATGATAGAACTGACTCGCCATCTCCAATATTACACATTAATAATTTCAGTTTGTAATGTTGTTTCTTTTCTTTTAGCTAAACAGACAGGGCCGGCGTCAGCACTCGGCGCACCCGGGCAAGTGCCGGGGCCCTGGCGAGAAGGGGGGCCACTCATGCTGTCTGGGATTCAGCGCATACACACTGCTCAGTGTCACCCTCACAGACGTCATACTGTGCTGTCTATCTCTATGCACTCGGCACACAGCAGCGTCCTGGCAGGAATGACACGCACAGACCGAGGTGACGGCACTGTAGTACTCCACACACAGCATCAGCATCACAACAGAGCCCTCCCCCAGCACGTGACCACTCACATGACCATGACGTCAGCGCAGGTCCTAGCACCCACCACTAGGCTCTAGCTTCCAGCCGAGAATTAAAGGCTCCGTGCGAGCCGGAGATAATGCAGCAGGTCGGTTAGGGGATTTTACTGCAATGTACAAATTTAAATGAGTGCGTAGAAAAAACGAGTGACAGGTGAGACATGAGCAGAGTGAGAAGAGCTCCCCAGCATCCCACTGCATTCTGACAGAAGGTACAGTAACTGCAGCCTTCTGCTAATCCAGCGCATTACGTGTGATTGCTACCCCTGTGGAGCGCATGATGGGCTGTGGATGTCAGCAGTGGACAGACAGGACAGGGGACTTGGCTCTCATTGATTTGCATTGTTGTTGCTGCTGCTTCTTGAGATCTGCTGTATTGGGCTCTTTAAACTTCAACATCCCCAGCAGTGATCTGCACAGCAGATGGGACTGTGTTATGTAAAAGCACTGCAGATCCTGCCTGCCTTCAACCTCATCCTGCCTACCTGCCCTCAGCTACATCCTGCCTGACCTCAGCTATATCCTGACTGTCTGCCCTCAGCTACATCCTGCCTGCCCTCAGTCACATCCTGCTTGCCCTCATCCACAGGCCCACTCACGCTGTCTGGGATACACCGCACAGCGCAGACTATGCGGTGACCGTCTGCCTGACTCAGAGGTGTCATAGCGTCCGGAACCGTCAGACGAGGAGTGGGAGATTGGAGCTCTAGCAGCCTGACTGATAGCCGGTCTCAATGAACAGCTCGCCTGTGAGTACCCGGCATATGGTGTGCGGCTCTGTCTGCGGTACTGGCCCTGGTCAGCGCAGTGACCCCTGGGTAGAGGCACGCCAGTGTTTGGGCTCACATGTGTCCTGCTGGTGTTGGTGGCTGAAGCCCAGAGTGCCGCCTGCCTATGAGGCTGTGTGCTGCTCCCGCGTACGGCCTGTGCTGGAGCGTGATAGCTCTCCTGGGAATAGTGGGAAATGGCGAGGACTTGTCCCCCACGCATGAGCCCTGCCGGGAGGTGACCCGGGGGTGGGGGCAGGTGGAGGTCACTGGCCACATCTCTAGGGTATAGGAGTCTATCAGTGTCTATTGCTAGCCATCTGCAACAGGGCTGCTGACTTTATTTTTTTTGTCCAAGGGTCACACTGAACAAATCCAGAGCCCCCACAAATTAAAGTAGTGCTCCCTTCTGGGGCATATCTGACATGTATACTATAAATAGGTATGAATCTAAAGACTTTAAGTTCAGTAAATATTTAAAGGGGTTGTCCAAATAGCCAAGTTTTATTTAAAGTCACACATGCAAGCATATATTAAAAATTCACCCTTTTACTATCGTATTTTCTTTTGTAGATGGGCACCCTAGCATTTTTGTACCCCTTTATATTGTCAGATGGCCAGCGCTTCAGATCAAGTGACCATCTGACATCCTTCTAAAAACTAAATTTCCTTTTAAACACTGCTCTCCCTAGTGCAGGGGTCTCAAACTAGCGGCCCAACTGCGGCCCTCACCTCATGGGCCCTCGGGACAATAGTTTGTGGCCCTCACCTCGGCCGGGATCACACATGCTAGAAACACGGCCGAGTCCTGCAGGTGAAATCCCAGTCACGTAGTACCGCTCATTAAGGTCATGAATATGGACTCCACTCTCATAGGCGTGGCACCCATATTCATGAGCTTAATGAGTGGTACCACGTGACTTGTGACCGCGCGCTCATACAGGAAGATGTCGGCGCTGGACCATCGGAGCTGCAGCAGGAGGAGGTGAGTATGATAATGGCTAGACAGTCACAGCAGCCTGCTGTCAGCAGGCAAGGCGTATGAGTCACACTCAACACATGCAGCAGGAGCAGCAGAGCAGGGACGGTGCGGTATATTGCTCTCGGGGGCGGGACATCAGCCGGCCTTATTGCAAACTTGCGCCATTATCCCGGGCTCAGAAGCGGAGGCGGCCGCGGAAATTGCTGCTCAGCGGGACAGAAAAAAAAGCGGAAAAGACGCATCGGCTAACACTGAAACAGTGACACCAAGTGGAATTATCTATTACACAGCCCCAAACATGTATTTTTCAAAGCCTGCAGTGAAGAGAAAGGTTGGTGATGAGCACAGACAATTTCAGGAAAAGTGGGAAGTGCAATATTTCTTTGTTGAGCACAGGGGCATCCCGACGTGTCTTATTTGCACAAAGAAAGTTGCAGTGCACAAAGAATACAATTTGAAACGTCATTACATAACTAGACATGCTGGGGAGTATGCAAAATACCAGGGAGATGAAAGCCAACCGGGTTGCTAATCTTAAAAGATATCTACTGAGGCAACAAGATTTCTTTAAGAAAGCAACCAAAGAGAATGATGCAGCAGTCAAAGCTAGCTGCGTGGTTAGTGAGATGATTGCTAAAGCAGGAAAGCCATTCAAAGAAGGTGAATTTGTAAAAAAGTGCATATTACAGGCTGCAAGTATTGTCTGTCCAGAAAAGAAAGGTCAGTTTAGCAACATCAGCTTTTCTGCCAACACCGTAGCAGAGCGCATTTCTGACCTGTCAAGTGACAATTATGATCAACTGTGTGAGAAAGCAAAATGTTTCAGTGTATACTCATTCGCTCTTGATGAGACCACAGACATCACTGGCACTGCCCAGCTCGCAATCTATGTCCGTGGTGTTGATGGCAATTTTGAAGTCATAGAGGAGTTGTTCACAGTGATTCCAATGCATGGCCAGACCACCGCTAAGGAGATATTTCACCAGCTGTGTGATGCCATTGAGAATGCCGGTATACCTTGGAGGAGGTTTGCTGGAATAACAACTGATGGAGCGCCATCAATGACAGGGAGGAAAAATGGACTGGTGGCTCTTGTTAAAAAAAACAAAACTGGAAGAGGAAGGTGTGGAGGAGGTCATTGCTCTGCACTGCATTAGCCATCAGCAGGCCCTTTGCAGCAAATGCCTGAAGTTTGATGTGATGTCTTTCGTTGTGAAATGCATCAACCAAATCAGATCCAGGGGCTTAAACCATGGAAGGTTTCGTGCTTTTTTTTAGAGGAAATGGAGTCAGAATATGGGTATGTGCTCTACTTCACCGAGGTACGTTGGCTCAGCAGGGGAAACATATTGAAGAGATTTTTTGAGTTGAGAGCGGAAGTGAAAGCCCTCATGGAGAAAGATGGGGCTGCTGTTCCTGTGCTAAGTGATCCAAAATGGCTCATGGGCTTTTTTTGTTGATATCACACATGAGCTTAATGTACTGAACAAGAAGTTACAAGGCCAGGGGCAACTTGTCAGTGCTGCCTATGACAACGTGAAAGCATTCTCTACAAAACTTATGTTATGGAAAGCCCAGCTTTCTCAGACAAACCTTTGCCATTTCCCATCATGCAAGGCACTCATGGAAGCAGGTACACCATTCAGTGGTGAGGAGTACATGGATGTCATTTTGAAGCTACAGGAGGAATTTGATCACAGATTTGCAGACTTCAAGATGCACAGAGCCACATTTCAAATTTTTGCGGACCCCTTCTCCTTTGATGTGCAAGATGCCCCTCCTGTGCTTCAAATGGAGCTCATTGACCTGCAGTGCAACTCTGAACTCAAAGCCAAGTTCAGGGAGGTGAGTGGAAAAGCAGACAAGCGCTGGCAATTTTTGAGAGAATTGCCCCCCAGCTTCCCTGAGCTTTCCCGAATGTTCAAGCGGACCATGTGTCTTTTTGGGAGCACATACTTGTGCAAAAAGCTCTTCTCTACCTTGAACTTCAATAAGTCCAAGTACAGGTCCAGACTTACTGATGAGCATCTTCAAGCCCTACTGAGGGTCTCAACTGCTTCCTCCCTTTAGCCAAATGTGGCTCAGCTATGCGAGAGTAAGCGCTGCCAGATCTCTAGCAGCAAGAAGTAGGCAGAAGAAGCCATGTTCAAAACAGTTTATGTTCAATGTTCCATTCATGTTCAGAAAGTTAAATGTTAAAGAACTGTTAATACAGACATCTGAATCTGAATAATAATAATTACATTTCTCTAGTCCGCAACTATATGTGGTTTCTTCAGTCTTCTATATCTGCTGAATTATTATAATTTTCATTTTATTTATTTATTACTGACGGATTTATTTTTTTCTTATGATTGTTAATTTATTGTTATTTTTTAACACAAAACAAGATGAAAAAATAAAGACATCTGATATCATTGGAATGTTTTTGTAAGAGCTTTTCTTGTGGAAAACCTGATGCGGCCCAGCCTCACCCAGATTCTACCTCCAGCGGCCCCCGGGTAAATTGAGTTTGAGACCCCTGCCCTAGTATGTCCAGTGTAACTGAGTGGCACTGATGGCAGGGAGAAGCGGTGGAGCTACAAGACAGGCACATGCTCGCCCTGCACAGTGATGCCTACTGGTAACTGAGGAAGAGGGAGTAGGTCACAAAAATTGGCATATAAGGGGTTGACTTATCTAAAGCCCCTCTGCTGTATGGTATTGTAGAATTTACAACAGCTATCACTCATGTAAGAAGTGAAATCTGGCATTGTACTATACCTATATTTGTCTGCTGTATCTGTGCATCATGAATCGTGGTATGTGTTAAAGGGGGGCCCACTGAGACTCTTTCGCCCGGGGCCCTCAAAAACCTGGAGCCGGCACTTTAAACAGATAATAGCACTAGTGGTTTATGGTGTGCTAACCAAATAGTGTCTTCTATGAACAGAGTTCAATAGAAAATACCAGCACTTAACAAGTGTTGCGCATGCTCTGCATCTAATGAACATTTAGGCTGCCATTGAAAAAATATTCCATCATACTTTCCTGAAATTTGACATCGGAAATTCTCTGATAAAATGAAAAGCAAACTATTTCGAAGAGGAATTCAAAATATCTGATATCATCCAACATATATGTTTGGGTGCGCTGGCCAGCACTGTAGACAGCCAGACTACCAACAGAGAAGGCAGAGAGAGTTAATTACTCTATCTGCCTTCCTAATTTCTTTATATATAGTATTGAACAAGAGCTAGGTAAACAGGTTAGGAAGCACTGTCATCAATCCCCCTGACCCAACTATCAATTGATCAGCTGGTGTAGGAAGGAAGTAGGAGCTGCTGGTTCCTAGTAAACCATGTCAGCTCTCCTGCCTAGACAGGAGACTGAATTTCCTCTGTAACTGGGGCTAATTTACCAGTCCCAGTTACAGGGAAAATAAGCAATAAAAAAAAGAATGTATTAATAAATTAAAATGCCCAACAGAGGTCTTGGGGGGGACACTGTGTAAAATAAATGATGAAAATAAATAAATTAAAACAAGAAAAAACCACAAAGTCACTTTAAAACTGGAAGTGCAACTTGCTTTTTCTAGCTCCTTCCTGTCAAAAACTGTGTCCAAGCTTTAAAAATATTTATTACAGAAAAGAGAACACAATTTTATTTTATTTTTTTAGAAAAAAAAATAAAAATTATATGTAACATATAGATGCATAATTCCCCTTTTTCTTTACATTTCTCTGATAACATTTTTTTTTGTTTTTGTTAAATCCCACGTAGTGCTAAAAAAAGAGACAAATGATTTGAATATCCAAATGAGAATTGTCTTTTTTAGAGACATTAAGGCTGTGTGCCCACGATGCGATTTTTAAGCGTTTTTGCCGCGATTTTCGGCGCGAAAACGTTTAAAAATCGTGTACAGAACACCCCCCATGCATTCCTATGGCATTCCGCACATGCTGTGCTAATGCTGCGCTTTTTTCCGCGGCGGAATCGCATCGCGGAAAAAAGCGCAGCATGGTCAATTTCTTTTGTGCGGAATTGCAAAGAATTGCCGTGATTCCGCACCCATAGGAATGCATGAGAATCGCTTACTTCCCGCATGTGGCTATGCCCACCATGCGGGAAGTGAAGCGTCTCATGTGCGGTTGGTACCCACGGTGTGGAGGAGAGGAGACTGTCCTCCAGGCCCTGGGTACCATACCCCTGTAAAAAAAAGAATAAAAAATAAAAAATCGGGGTATATTTACCTTCTGACGTCCCGCGCTGCATTCCCGGCCTAAGCGTTCCCAGTAATGCCTTGCGGCAAGGTCCTGTGATGACGCAGTCTCGTGAGATCGCTATAGTAACGCGAGACCAACGTCATCACAGGTCTCGCAAGGCATTACTGGGAACGCTGAGGCCCGGGATGGCAGCGCGGGACGTCGGAAGGTAAATATACCCCGATTTTTTATTTTTTTATCATTTTTAACATTTTATATTTTACTATTGAGGCCGCATAGGCGGCCTCAATAGTAAAAAGCTGGTCACACTTGTCCAACACTATGTTTGACGAGTGTGCCAACCTGTCAATCACTTTCCAAGCGATGCGTCAAATCGCTTGGAAAGTGCTTGAGAAAATCGTGGCAGAATCGCGGTAAAATCGCGGTGAAATCGCGCGGAAAAAAACGCGCGATTTCTGGGAAGGAGTCCGGTTTTCAGTGTGCGCTTTAACACGCAACGTGGGCACATAGCCTAAAAGTGGATGTAAGAAAAATACATGAAAATGTCCCTGGTAAGGAATTGTGCAAAATGCCCAGCTGAGAACTGGTTAATGGCAAGTTCATTACATTTTAAGTGCTCTCACTACAACAGAAAATGCATTGCAATTGATTGTTTTTAAAACATTGCAGAGTGCCTATATAAATCAACAAATTATTAGTTTGCATATACATGGTATATGGGTTTTCGATCCAAGAAATCTCTTAACGTTAAAGGGGGTATCTGGGACTTTATAAAAAAAAAACAAACAAATAAAGTGCCTAACCTGACTGCTTTGCATGGCGCCGTTCTTCCTCAGCACAGAAAGGTCAAAGACCGCTCCTGACAGGGATTCAGAGGCCTCTGCGGACATCAAATCCACAGGGCAGGACTTCATTCTGATTGACAGCCTGATTCCCACTGACTAACTGGGGGAGCCGGTTGTCAATCAGAATGACGTTAGAGTTCACACCCCATTGCTTCAGCAGAGGCAGCTGGAACCCCAGCAGGAGCGGTGTGTGACCGCTCTGTACCGTGGAAAAATGGTGCCAGGCACAAAAAGCAGGAAAGTTGCAATTACCTGTCTGTTAGTGCTTAGGTACATTTTATTTTCATAAAGTTCCGAATATACCCTTTAACCATTCTGGAGGTTCATGCTGGTTTAAACGCAGGCAACATGAAACAGTGACAGGATTATCACAATGATATGTTATGCTGAGATGCATTTCAGAGAAACTTTGAAAAATGAGCAAGGCACTGGGAGAAATATCTGAGGAGCAGCTCCCGTAAGCATTTACCAGCTTGCGTTGGCTTCTTTGACAGATCTTTCTTTTCTTATCAAGTCCTATCAATCAAGTGAAGACAAGTAGTGAGAATCCATAGGAGAGATTGCCCGGATACAGCGGCATTTCAGAATAAAACATACTGTTGCTTTCTGTGATGAGAGAGACTGCCTGGATTTCAAACTACCCATGGTTCAACCAGCATGAATATGGTGTCAGGTTCTCTACAAGGTCGTTGCTTCATAAGAACATCTCTTTTTAGGACATAAAGCCATCATACAGCAATTTCCCCAACCCTGGGACCTTCCTTCAATGAGGTAAAGCAGAGACTCTCTTTAGATGAGTTGCCCACATTTTAGGGGTACTCAAACTGTCACCCGAGTGGCCACTATCCAACCCCACGTTTCACTTGTGACAGCCACTACAGAGGAAATTCCGGACTTAGCAGTATTTTCCCAAGGAAAAATAATTTGCTTGACGGTGGTGGTGGTGGGGGGGGGGGGGGGTCGCAGGACTATCGGCGATTAGCCGTTTTACTAGGGGCAAATTCTGACGAGACCACTCCTTTAAGTTCTTCAACATTAATAAAGTTTTACTTTCTACTGTTGAAAAGGAAAATGGCGTAAGTATGAGAAAGACAGGAATAAGTGCAGAGGTTAGTCTAAATTCACAATGTACAATAAAACAAATCGGTCATTGATGCAGCTAAAAAGAGAAAAGTATTTCCATCGCTTACATTGGCATGATGAAAGAAGTAGCCACATAATTAAGCAATTTTTATTCTTTCAGAGTAGAGAAAACACAACATCTGACATCTGCAGGTAACCATTTCAAACCCCATTGAACCTGTGCTTTGCCTAATCATTATGGAAAGACTGGCTCTATGCCTACCACAATCGGGAACGCAATTTTGGCTAAAGTTGATAAATTCCTGAACTGCTGCCCATCCAGAAAAAAGGATGAAATTCTAGAACACATCCATTTGTATAAGTGGGCTTCATACAGTCTGATCAGAATGTTAAACTAAGAACCTCATGTTCAGTTGTATAATTTTGCCCAGTGGCATTAGATCATTCTATGATTTTTGGAGGTGCTGTCCGCTGTCTTTTTCAGCACAATACAAGTTGCAGACTTCCTTGCTTTCCTTTATGTTAGCCATATCAGTTGATAAGTTTTTTTTTGTTTTTTATGAAAAAAAATCTAAAATTTGAGGAAAACAGACAAAAATTGCAATTGTCTAACTTTGACTGTTTATATCTTTAACCACTTCACCCCCAAGCCTGTTTTCACCTTCATGACCAGGCCAAATTATACAATTCTGACTACTTTATGCGCAACAACTCTGGAATGCTTCAACAGATCCTATGGGTTCTGAGACTTTTTTTTGTGACACATTGTACTTTATGGTAGTGGTAAATATATATCGGAATTTTGCCCAAAATTTAGCAATCTTCAAACTTTTAATTTTTATGCTCTTAAATCAAAGTGTTACATCATATAAAATAGATAGTAAATAGCATTTTCCATAGGTATACCACATGACCCCATTTTGGAATTTATATACTGGTGTAGTAATTTTGCCTCCACGGGTGTTTTCCAGAAACAAGCAGCAACGGATGTTGCCAAGTAAATATTGCAAATTTGCTATTGTAGTGCCGGTACATGACGTTTTCAGCAATACCATTTTTATTTACATTCGACTTTTTGATCGAATTTTATTTCACTTTTATAATGAAAAAGCACAGTTTTATAATACGTTTTGTATTTTATCTTTACAGTGTTCCCTGATGAGGTTAACTAGTGCGACAGTTTAATAGATCAGGTCATTCCAGATGCAGCAATACCACATATACTGTATGTACTTTTTTTTTTAATGGTATAATTTTATTTTATTCTATTGTGATTTTTTTTTTAAATTCTCAATTTTTTATTTTACTTTTTACCTTTTTTACTTAGTCCTTTTATGGGACCTTAACTTGTACTGCAATGCCTTATTGCCTTATACCCGTTAGTGCTGCAATGACAGATGCCTTTTAGACCATGCTCCAGGCATAGTCTAAATAGTCTATCGTAGCCTTTCAGACCATGATGACCTCAGGTTGTTATGAGAACCATAGGACCATCACGATGGTGCGTGTCGCAGTGGTGATGATCTTATGGGAACCCTCTCCCAGCCTTCTACATGTTGCAATTGATATCAATTGTGGCATTTAGGGGATTAAACAGGCAGGGGCTGTGTGGGCATCACTCTTGGCTGTCATGTACGCATTTAAAATTTAATTTAAAAAATAATTTTTTTCACTTTCACAAGATGTAAAAGGAAAAAAAAAAGTAGTTTCCAACAAATGTGGCAATATTCCATACTTGGTCAAAAACTGCTGTTTAGGCGCATTGCATGGCACAAGTACTATTTCATATTTGAGCATAAATTTGACTGGAATAGACTATGAATCAGTTGCAGAGACCAGGACATGGCAAGACAATAGAAACCCCCCCATAAGTTACCTTATTTTGGAAACTAGACCCCTCAAAGAATTCATATACGGTAAGTGTGTGATGACCATTTTATGATTCTCCATATGTGGTCAAAACTAGTGTTTGGGAACATGGGAGAGCTTAGAAAGGAAAAAGCACTATTTGGTTTTTTGAGAACAAATTTGACTGTAATAGATTGCGGACATTACAGTGGCATGTAAAAGTTTGGGCACCCCTGGTCAAAATGACTGTCAGCAGCTAAGCAAGTTGAAGAGGAAATGATCTCTAATTTTAAACATTACAAAAAGGAAAATGGGCCGATGCAAAAGTTTGGGCACCCTTGGAGATTTGTGTGCTCAGATAACGTTGACCAAGGTTCCAGATCTTAAAGGTAACCTTGTCAGGTCCTCTGTTCCCTCAGAACCACCAGGAGTTGTGTCTGCATTTAAAGTATAAATACTCTGCCTTAGGGTATGTTTCCACGTTCAGGAAACGCTGCGGATTGGACGCTGCGTCCAGCCGCAGCTTTCAATCCTCAGCATCCAGATGTTACGGCATAGTGGAGGGGATTTTATGAAATCCCATCTGCACTATGCGTGCAAACACGCAGGTGACAAACCTGCGTAACTGGACATGTGGCGCGTCTTTAATGTATAGACGGCAGCATGTCTATTTATCTTGGGGAGACGCTCCGTCTCTCCAAGATAAATAACACAGTATGTACAGGATGAGGTGATTCCACATGGTTCAATGAACACATGCGGAATCACTCCGCGTAGAAAAGGGGGCAGCGCTGCGTCCTCTTCGCAGCGTTTCCTTAACATGGAAACATACCCTTACAGTCCCTTTATTATATTACACACATAAACAGATCTTTAGAAAAAGTATTTCTAAAGTTTTACTTATAATATGTAAATGAAACTTTGGCTAGTCGATGACGCGTTAGTGTCCCTAGACTAGTCGGACCACTTAAGGTATGTTTCCACTTAACGCATTCCTTGCACTTTGGATGGAGCGGAAAGCCTGCTCCGCCCAAAGCGCTGCCCCCTTCTGTACACTCGGTGATTCCGGATGTGCTCATTGAACACATTCGGAATCACCGCATCGTATACATAGAGTAGGCTAATTACTTCCGGAGACTGAGCATCTCTGCAAGGTAAACAGACATGCGGCGGCCTAAAAAGATGCGCCGCATGTCCAGAAACGCAGGGCCACTGGATTCGTGTTCGCACGCATAGTGGAGACGGGATTTCATAAAATCCCCTCCACTATGCTGTAACATCTGGATGCTGCGGATTAAACGCTGCGGCTGTACGTAGCATTCAACCCGCAGCTAATCCAGACGTAATCTGGCAAGTGGAAACATACCCTTAGATGTTATCATGCACCTGTGGGCATGATAACATGACTTACAAACACAGGTGTCATCGCTAGCGCTATACATACCTTGCCCATATGTAGGGAAGTGGACTGACCTATGGACCTGTCTGAAGCAGGAAAGGGAATTGTCATAGAGGCGTACACGCTGGCGAGTAGCCATAAGCTACTCGGAGCATGATTGCTCCTGGCTCTGTTCAGCATCCCAAGTAGAGCTAGGAGGCTCCGGGCTCTGCTCAACAGCCGGTCACACGGACAAAAGAAAGTGGGGAAGTTCAAAAAGGGAAAACGAAGGGGACGAGATTGTCGGGGACGACAATTGTAAAAGGAAGGGAGTATGTAGGGAAGTGGACTGACCTATGGACCTGTCTGAAGCAGGAAAGTAAATGTAAGATGTGCAGTAAATATACTTGACGTTAACTGGTGTATACATGTGGGGAGACAGCTAGAAATAGTGAAAGATGGTGAAGTACTGGGTTTTGGCCACTAGGGGGAGACAAAGAACATCAGGAAAAGGAGACGGTGCAGTACTAAGGTTTGGCCACTAGAGGGAGTGTATAACAGCAAGTAAGGGAGACAGACGAAGGCAGGGAAAGGACTTAACGGCAGCTAAAGATAATGAAACCAGAGTCATGGTGGGCGGAGTTACAGGGACTCAAGAGTGGAATTCCCAGGGAGGGGAATAAAAAGGGATAGAGAGTTCCAGAAAGGAGCCAGTCCAGGAGGATTTGTTCAGCGGAGGAAGGAGACTGAAAGAGGAAGAGACTAAAAGAGGAAGAGCTCCGGAAGGGACTGGAAGGAAAAACAGTCAGGGGGGTGGCCCTGACAGGACAGTCGCAGGACAGATGAAGCCCAGGGGTAACAGACGGATGTACTCGGACAAGCGAAGCGCTGTGGTGGTAGGTCTAGGGCAGCCACAGCGATAGAACTGCGAGGGACGTCACTTTAGGTGAAAGAAGGTGCAAGGTACCAGGGCCTGTGTGTACGGAAGCTGTCGTGTTGCTGTGGTCATCGGGAGGATGGCCAATAAAGAGGGCCTGTTGAACGTACACCGGTTTCTGCCTCCAGTCTGTTCGCGGCGAAACAGGGACCGCCCGGTCGGCTAACGTACCTACACATGCGCGCGGCTTCTTTGTCTCACTGCATTCATCCTCTGAAGCCGGGTTTGTGTGTTCTGGCTTCAGAGAGATGCACTACGCATGACCATAAGTCTCCTGTGCTTTCAAAAGGGGATGCAACTAGGTGCAGGGTGCCCAAACATTTGCATCGGCCCATTTTCCTTTTTGTAATTTTTAAAATGTAAAATATGACAATATTTTGTTTTTTGCCTAAAATACAAAAGGAAACGTGTCATCTTGATGGAAGAGGCCAGGAGCCATTTGGTGAGCTGCATTTCTTGCTACATGTTCACAGACTTACCAGTGGAAAAGCCAAACTTCACATGCCACAAATGCAAGCTTGTGTCCCTGTTGGAGGAAAAGTTGCAAAATCTCGAAGAGAGGTTGGCTACGTTGAAGATCATTAAGGAAGGTGAAGAGTTCTTGGACAGAGCAGAATTATCTCTTCATGTTACAGAACGAGAAGAAATTCGAAGTGCACCTGAAGAAACAGAGGAATGGAGACATGTGACCCAGAGAAGCAGGAGGATCAGGAGGCAGTCAGCACCCATACTGCTCAGAAACCAGTACCAGGCTCTCACGCAGGAAAATGATGAAGAAATACATCAGGATAAGACTTTGCCAGCAAACAGCAACCTTGTACGCCTTCAGAGTCCTCCTGGATGGAGAAAGAAAAATGTTGTGAAGAAGAAACGGAGAGTGGTGGTCATGGGGGATTCCCTGTTGAGAGGAACAGAGGCCGCTATCTGCAGACCGGATATAACTTCAAGAGAAATGTGCTGTCTTCCAGGTGCAAAAATTAAAGATGTGTCTGACAGGATATCAGGACTCTTCAGACCTACAGATGACTACCCATTCCTGCTACTACATGTGGGGACAAATGACACCGCAAGAAACGACCTGGAAACCATCTGCAGAGACTTTGAAGACTTAGGCAAGAAAGTGAAAGAACTGGGAGCGCAGGTGGTCTTCTCTTCCATCCTTTCAGTGGATGGCCATGGAACAAGGAGGTGGAATAAGATTCTGCAGGTGAACAACTGGCTACGTCGATGGTGCCGTCAGCAACGATTTGGATTTCTGGATCACGGAGTGAACTACTTATACGATGGACTACTTGCTAGAGATGGGGTGCACCTTACGAAGACTGGAAAGCATGTATTTGGAAGTCGCCTTGCTACACTTGTAAGGAGAGCTTTAAACTAGAACAACATGGGAAGGGAAGCAAAAGACCAGAAAAAGCCATACACCTGACAAATGCTATTGAGAACTCTGCTAATAGAAGTGGAAAGGAAGAACAAAGACGAAAGAATCTAATTAATAAAAATATTGGAGAAAGAGAAACCAATCACAAACTAAAATGTTTCTATACTAATGCACAAAGCATGGGCAACAAACAAGGAGAATTGGAACTACTAACACAGGAAAAGAAATATGATGTCATTGGAATCACTGAAACTTGGTGGGACGATACACATGATTGGAATACAAGACTAGAAGGATACAACTTATTTGCAAGAAACAGACTTGATAAACGAGGAGGAGGTGTCGCATTGTATGTTAGAAACGCGTATATCTGCACAGAGATTGAAGCTTCAGAGACTGGGAGTTCTGTGGAAACTGTTTGGGTAAGAATACAAGGACAGAACAATGGAAAGGACACCATTGTAGGCATTTACTACAGGCCGCCTGTGCAAGCTGAAGATATGGATGAACTCTTTATGCATCAAATGGCCAAGTTCTCCAAAAAATATGACATAGTTGTCATGGGAGATTTCAACTATCCAGACATTTGTTGGGAATCTCTCTCAGGCAAAACTAACAGGTCAAGGAAATTCTTATCCTCTCTTGCTGACAACTTTATCTTCCAAAAGGTGGGGGAGAAAACAAGGGGAACTGCTACCTTGGATCTAATCCTTATAAACAGGGAGGAAATGGTTGAGGAGGTAAAAGTGGCTGGAACCCTAGGAGGTAGCGACCATGCTATTTTAGAATTTTGGATAACTAGAGGCGGAAGACCTGTGAAGACTCAGACGTCAAGGTTAGATTTCAGAAAGGCAGATTTTAAGGGATTCAGAAAGATAATTGGAGGGATCCAATGGCTGGATATCCTTAAAGACAAAAATGTCCAGGAAGGATGGGAAATCTTGAAAAATGAAATTCTCAAAGCACAGTTGTTAACAATTCCGAAAAGAGGGAAGAATAGGAAGCATTTAAGGAAACCAGGATGGGTGAACACAGAACTTAAGCACATGCTAAAAAGGAAGAAAAAAATGTTTATAAAATGGAAAGAGGGAGGCATATCTAAAGAAGAATATAATGCTGTCTGCAGAATCTGCAGGGCACAAATCAGATTAGCTAAAGCTGAAAATGAATTGAGGCTTGCAAGAGATGTCAAAAGCAATAATAAAGGATTTTGGGGATATGTCAAAAGTAAAAGAAAAGTCAAAGATGCTATAGGATTTTTACAGGATGAAAATGATGAAATGGTAAGACAGGATGTTGAGAAGGCTGAACTTTTAAATTCCTATTTTGCATCTGTTTTCTCTCAGAAAGGAAATGTAACACCAACTGTTATTCACTGTCCTATTAAGGGAATAGAAGAATCCAGGATATCTATAAACAGAAAGATAGTGAGGAAACACTTAGCTAACCTAAATGAATTCAAGTCTCCAGGTCCAGATGAATTACACCCCAGAGTACTGAAGGAGATAGCAGAAGAAATTTCTGAACCACTCTCCATAATCTTTGAAAATTCTTGGAGAACAGGAGAAGTGCCAGAAGACTGGAGAAGAGCAAATGTTGTTCCTATCTTCAAAAAGGGGAAGAAGGTGGACCCAGGCAACTATAGGCCGGTGAGTCTGACTTCTATACCAGGAAAGATCTTTGAACAAATTATTAAACAACATGTAAGTCAATACCTGGATAAGAATGAAGTGATCAAACAGAGTCAGCATGGGTTTGTAACAAGTCATGTCAGACTAACTTAATTTCCTTCTATGACGGTATCACTGATTGGGTGGATCAAGGAAATGCTGTAGATATAGTATATCTTGACTTCAGCAAAGCATTTGACAAAGTCTCTCATACAATCCTTATTGAAAAAATGACTAAGTATGGAATGGACAAGGCAACTGTTAGGTGGATTCATAGCTGGCTTAGTGATCGGACCCAAAGAGTGGTCGTAAATGGCTGCACATCCAGTTGGAAGAATGTCTCAAGTGGGGTACCACAGGGCTCTGTCCTGGGCCCTGTATTGTTCAACATCTTTATCAACGATTTAGATGAAGGAATTGAGGGTAAACTGATTAAATTTGCTGATGACACAAAGCTAGGAGGGATAGCTAATACTAGAGAAGAGAGAGAGAGGATTCAAAAAGATTTAAATAAACTGGAGAAGTGGGCAGTAACTAACAGAATGGTTTTTAACAGGGAGAAATGCAAAGTACTACATCTGGGCAATAAAAATGAAAAAAGCATATATAGAATGGGAGGAATAGGGCTAAGTGACAGCACATGTGAAAAAGACTTGGGTATACTAATAGATCACAGACTGAATATGAGTCAACAGTGTGATGCAGCAGCAAAAAAGGCAAATGCAGTTCTAGGATGTATTAACAGAAGCATACAGTCTAGATCACGTGAAGTCATTATTTCCCTCTACTCCTCTTTGGTCAGACCTCATCTGGAATATTGTGTCCAGTTTTGGGCACCACATTTTAAAAAAGACATCAACAAACTGGAGCAAGTTCAGAAAAGAGCGACCAGAATGGTGACCGGTCTGCAAACCCTGTCTTATGAGGAAAGGTTGCAGGATTTGGGAATGTTTAGTTTGCAAAAGAGAAGACTGAGAGGAGACTTAATTGCTGTCTACAAATATCTAAAGGGCTGTCACATTGTAGAAGGATCAACTTTATTCTCATTTGCACAAGGAAAGACTAGAAGCAATGGGATGAAACTGAATGGGAGGAGACACAGATTAGATATTAGAAAAAACTTTTTGACAGTTAGAGTGATCAATGAGTGGAACAGGCTGCCACGAGAAGTGGTGAGTTCTCCTTCAATGGAAGTCTTCAAACAGAGGCTGGACAGACATCTGACTGGGATGATTTAGCGAATCCTGCTTTGAGCAGGGGGTTGGACCAGATGGCCCAGGAGGTCCCTTCCAACTCTACGATTCTATGATTCTATGATTCTATGATCTTTAACTTTTATCCTCAACTTGAATAACTGTTCACAATAACAGTAATTTTGACCAGGGTGCCCAAATTTTTACAAGCCACTGTTTGTTACATTTGAAGTGCCCTTAAAGAGGTTGTTCACTACTTTACCACTGATGACCCATCCTTAGGTCACCAAATGGAAAACTGAAGGAGTTAAGAGAAACTGAAAACACTAAAAATATGCACAGCAAGTCGTTTTGACATTGCAGTGGATATGTTCCTTCTTTTTAACGTTTATTGAGTGCCTTTTCAGGTGGGTTGCAGAGTCTATTTGTAAGGGGAGTTGAAGTATTTAATGATTTCATTTTGAGCTACATAACATTTTGCGTTTTAGCATTTTTACTCAGATTTTTTTGGATGCAGAATAAGCAAAACTGTTGTAGTTTATTTTTTGATGCTGTTCACAGTGGAGTACAAGTGATAAGACAGCTGTTTCCTTTAAGATGACGCAGCGTTTCTACCGTTGTTTATTTAACAGTGGGCAGGGGTAAAATTTTGCGCCCCACACAGACTTTCCTTCTGCCTCTGTGCCTCACACCCTCACTCCCACCTGCACCACCCAAACGTGGATCAGATGTAGCAAAGGTCCTAGGGTGTAACAGTGGGGTTCAAGTATCTTCACAGAAGTAGCCAGAGTTTTTTTTTTCTTTTACATTTTTCTACTTTTGCTTTTCTTTTGTTTTTGGAAACAAAATGAAAACAGAGACTCAAATTGCAGAGATGAAAAGCAAAGAAAGAAAAATTACATTTCCAGAATGTAATCACTAGAATCTAAAAGTGAATGCATCAAAATGCAAGGCAATCACATGGAAAATACATAAACAACTAACTTTCTGGTGTTTTACTCGCCAACTACAGCATGTGGCAATAAAGTATGCTGGCGCTACGTGTTCGGATAAAATAAACAGAGTAAACGGACTAAAAACATTAGAAAAAAAAAAAAAGATACCATATATACTTGTGTATAAGCTGAGTTTTTCAGCACATTGCTTGTGCTGAAAATGCCCCCCTCGCTTTATACACGAGTCATTGTCCCAGAAGACGGCGGGGGAGCAGCGGGTCACAGAAGGCAGGAGCCAGCGGCTGCGGCTAAAGCCTGTGCCCGCTCCTAAAGAGAAATATGAAAGTGAATATTCAATTCTCTTATAGTGTGCACAGTGTCAGCCACAGACTCCGGCTTCCAGCAGCTGCCAGGCGATCACGGGTGCACGCTACTTAAGAGTTATGAATATTCACCTTTCTCCACTCCCATAGGTGTGGAGAGAGGTGAATATTTATTCCTTTAATGAGCGGGGACACGTGATCACTCGGCCGCTGGAGCTGCGGGCACCGAAACAACATGTGAGGGACCGCAGGGAAGGTAAGTAGGATGTTGTTTTTTTTTTGCTTTTCTCATGAGAGCCATGCATACAAGAATAGTGATGAGGAGCCATGCAGACAAGGATGGGGACAAGGAGCCGTGCAGACAAGGATTGGGATAAGGAGCCGTGCAGACAAGGAAGGGGATAAGGAGTCGTGCAGACAAGGATGGGGATAAGGAGCCGTGCAGACAAGGATGGTGATAAGGAGCCGTGCAGACAAGGATGGTGATAAGGAGCCCGGCAGACAAGGATGGGGACAAGGAGCCATGCAGACAAGGATGGGGACAAGGAGCCATGCAGACAAGGATGGGAACAAGGAGCCATGCAGACAAGGATGGGGACAAGGAGCCATGCAGACAAGGATGGGGACAAGGAGCCATGCAGACAAGGATGGGGACAAGGAGCCATGCAGACAAGGATGGGGACAAGGAGCCATGCAGACAAGGATGGGGACAAGGAGCCATGCAGACAAGGATGGGGATAAGGAGCCATGCAGACAAGGATGGGGACAAGGAGCCATGCAGACAAGGATGGGGGACAAGGAGCCATGCAGACAAGGATGGGGACAAGGAGCCATGCAGACAAGGATGGGGATAAGGAGCCATGCAGACAAGGATAGGGATAAGGAGTCATGCAGACAAGGATGGGGATAAGGAGCCATGCAACAGTCAATGATGGCGATAAGGAGCCATGTTGACAAGGATGGGAATGAGGAGCCATGCAGACAAGAATAGTAATGAGGGGACAACGCATACATGGCTTATACTTGAGTTAATAAGTTTTTCCAGTTTTTCATAGCAAAATTAGGTGCCTCGGCTTATACTCAGGTCGGCTTATACACGAGTAGATACGGTATATTGTTTGCAGAATGGCAAAAAAACACCACTACACTGCATATTTCTGTCTGAGGCCACATTCACACGTTCAGTATTTAGTCAGTATTTTACATCAGTATTTGTAAGCTAAACCATGAGTGGAACAATCACGGTATGTGCAGACAATCCGTAAACGCTGCAGGTTGGACGCTGTGTACATATGCAGCATCCAACCCGCAGCGTCCAGATGTTACAGCATAGTGGACTATACGTCCAGTCATGCCTGCGGCTCACCCGCGGAGACGGGTATGCGGTGCGTAGCATGCAGCATGTCTATTTATCTTGCGGAGACACGAGCCTCCACTAGATAAATTTCACCCCTACAATGTATTGGACTCAGTGAATCCACACGGTCCAAAGTGCTGCCAATTCCTGATTGTGTGCACCTACCCTTAATGGAAAAGTAGCCTTAAATTGATACTTGGGCCACTAGATGGGTTATAAGTATTTAGGTTATATATAGACTAGAACAGAAGTAGTCTTGAACAGCAATATAGCTCCCCTGAATGTCGAAAAAATATATATTTTATAGTTGTACTGCGCCATATGTCATAACTGGTGCCGTTCAGTCTAGTAGGAGTCTCTGGTCCATGATTCGCACCCTTCACGGTCCCAAGGCCTCCTGCCTTAGGCCTCCTTCACACGTCCTGGTGATTCCTAATAATGTTAACCTACACCTCCATTACAGGGGAAATTGCTCTCCCATGCACACCCCCTGTGCAATCACTAGTGAGACCTTCTGGAAGATCAGGACACGCTTGATGGATGGAGGGACCAGTAATGGTGGTTTTGGGCAGACCTGTCCGTGATCCCGAGTAACCAATCCCAAGGAATTTCTAGAATATCGTTCCCAACCACCACCCAGGGCCGGCGTCAGCACTCGGCGCACCTGGGCAAGTGTTGGGGCCCTGGCGAGACGGGGGGCCCACTCACGCTGTCTGGGATTCAGTGCACACACACTGCTCAGTGTCACCCTCACAGACGTCGTACTGTGCTGTCTATCTCAATGCACTCGGCATACAGCAGGAGTCACAGCAGCTTCCTGGCAGGACTGATACGCACAGACTGAGGTGACGGCACTGTAGTACTCCACACACAGCATCAGCATCACAATAGAGCCTTCTTCCAGCACGTGACCACTCACATGACCATGACGTCAGCGCAGGTCCTAGCACCCACCACTAGGCTCTAGCTTCCAGCCGGGAATTAAAGGCTCCGTGCGAGCCTGAGATAATGCAGCAGGTCGGTTAGGGGATTTTACTGCAATGTACGAATTTAAATGTGTGTGTAGAAAAAAAGGAATGACAGGTGAGACATGAGCAGAGTGAGAAGAGCTCCCCAGCATCCCACTGCACTCTGACAGAAGGTACAGTAACTGCAGCCTTCTGCTAATCCAGCGCATTACGTGTGATTGCTGCCCCTGTGGAGCACATGATGGGCCGTGGCTGTCAGCAGTGGACAGGCAGGACAAGGGACTTGGCTCTCATTGATTTGCATTGTTGTTGCTGCTGCTTTTTGAGATCTGCTGCATTGGGCTCTTTAAACTGCAACATCCCCAGCAGTGATCTGCGAAGCAGATGGGACTGTGTTATGTAAAAGCACTGCAGATCCTGCCTGCCCTCAACCTCATCCTGCCTGCCCTCAGTCACAACCTGCCTGCCCTCAGCTACATCCCTCATCTTGCCTGCCTGTCCTCAGCCACAAACTGCCTGCCCTCAGCTACATCCTGCCTGCCCTCAGCCACAGCCTGCCTGCCCTCAGCCACATCTTGCCTGCGCTCAGCTATATCCAGACTGCCTGCCCTCAGCTATATCCTGACTGCCTGCCCTCAGCTATATCCTGACTGCCTGCCCTCAGCCACAGGCCCACTCACGCTGTCTGGGATACAGTGCGCGTGCCGCACAGCGCAGACTACGCGGTGACCGTCCGCCTGACTCAGATGTGTCATAGCGTCAGGAACCGTCAGACGAGGAGTGGGAGATTGGAGCTCTAGCGGCCTGACTGATAGCCGGACATCAATGAACAGCTCGCCTGTGAGTACCCGGCCTGCGGTGTGCGGCTCTGTCTGTGGTACTGACCCTGGTCAGTGCGGTGACCCCCGGGTAGAGGCATTCCCGGGTTTGGGCTCACGTGTGTCCCCTGCTGGTGTTGGTGGCTGAAGCCCGGAGTGCCGCCTGCCTATGAGGCTGTGTGCTGCTCCCGTGTATGCCTGTACCTGAGCGTGATTGCACTCCTAGGAATAGTGGGAAATGGCGAGGACTTGTCCCCCACGCGTGAGCCCTGCCGGGAGGTGACCCGTGGTGGGGGCAGGTGGAGGTCACTGGCCACATCTCTAGGGTATAGGAGTCTATCAGTGTCTCTATAGCTAGTCATCTGCAGCAGGGGCGCTGACTTTATTTTTTTTGTCCAAGGGTGAACACTTAGCATAGGGTGCACAGATCGTGCGCTGGCCGTGCGCTAGCAGGATTTTGGCGTGCGCTGCGCACTTTTGAAGGTGCGCCGTGCACGCCGAAATGCAACATGCTGCGTTCGGCGCACACGGGCGCACCTTCAAAAGTGCGCAGCGCATGGCAAAATCCTGCTAGGGCACGATCTGCGCACCCTATGCTAAAGATAGGGTGCGCAGATCGCAAGCGTCCATGTGCGCTAGTAGGCGGCGATGACCGGATGGGGCGGGCAGGGAGCCGGGAGGGGGCGGGGCTTAGCGGCGGCCGTGCGCAGGCCGTCACTGCGCTATAAGGCGCATATGTGAAACCGGCCTAAGTTCACACAAGACGTTTTTTTTTTTCTGCAGCAAAACCTGATCTGTTGGAAGTGAAGAAGCTGCAGAAAAAAGCAGGTTTTGCTTGGTTTTTCTTGTACCTTTTTTTTGCTGTGGTTTTGGCATGCTAGATTTGTCTTTTGTGCATGCTGATAAAGTTTAGTGCAAAAAAAAAAAAAAAAGTCCTGTTCTACAGAATGAGGTTTTGGCACAAAAAACGCATCAACACCTGATACCTGCGTTTTTGCAGCGGATTTTCAGCGTTTTTTCACCACACATTCATATCAATAGGTGAAAAACGCTGAAAAAATGTTGAAAAAACTATGAAAGAAGTGACATGCTCTATTGTGCATTACTTTAATGTCCAGGTGTAACCACTCGCCTTGTTCATCGCTTACATCCCCAAGATTTTGAGGGAAGAAATCTAAATGTGAATGCAAAAAGAGCATTTTCAGAGACATGCGACATCCAAGACACTGCTATGCATTTAGCAGTTCCTCAACACCTTCAACATATTCTGGAGAAGTTTCCACAGATCCACTTGAAGCTTTTCCAAGATCTCAATTCCTTATCATTTAGAGTTCCTTCAAACACATCATCTCTCATAAGCTCTCTGATCTGAAGACCAACAAATACCCCTTCCTTCAGTTTTGCTGGCGAAATGCTGGAGAATTTCTGTGAAATATACTGGAACCCTTGTGAATTTGTCTTTGCCATGGCTTTCACAAAGTTTTTAATCAATCCCAACTGTATACGTAGTGGAGGAAGAAAGATTTTTGTTGGAGCAACTAAAGGATTAGGCTGAACATTGTCTCTACCTGGAGCATAGATGTTTCTCTGTCCCCAATCACGATGAACATAATGCTCGACTGTATTTCTACTGTCCCATAAACACAAGAAGCAACAATATTTTGTGAAACCTCCTTGCATTCTCATTAGCAGACCTATAACTTTGAAATCTCCACAGATATTCCATTGATGATGCTTATATTGTATAGCATCCAAAACAACTGACAGATTTTCATACCTTTCTTTTAGATGACATGAGTGTTGAGGGATTGATGGTTTCATATTTCCATTGTGAAGCAACACTGCTTTCAAACTTCTCTGGGATGAGTCAATAAACAATCGCCAATCTGCAACAAAATACTCTTGATTCAGTTCTTCAAAGAGGCCATTCACATTGTTACAGTACACCATTGGTCCATCAACTGTGAGAAATTGTGTTACTTCTGTTTCGGTAATAACACACTTTGACGTCATCATGAAGAAGATTCTTCTGTTTACACCTAGATGCAAGAAGTTCAGCTTTATCCTTTGACAATGATAGGTCTCTGATGAGATCATTATTTATTTCATGTTGAGCAAAGCGTTCTGGCTGCTACGTCAGGTACACACTCAACTTGACTTGAGGTCTCCATGTCTTCGCCAGTAGCCTCAGCTCCATAGTCTTCATATTCTACTTCATTTTCATCCAATCCAGACAACGGTGGTGCAGGATCTGGCAAGGTACCATCATGTGGAACTGGTCTAATCGCAGATTCAAGTTCAGGGTAATTAATCTTAATGTTTGTTCTTTGTAGAAAAGCCCTTCACTTTGACAAAACAAAAGTAGCAGCCATCACTATGATTTTTGAGTTCTCTCCAAATCATCGGAACAGCAAATAGCATAGTCACTTTCCTCATGTTCAACCAGTCACGAAGACCATTTGAACAACTTGAACATATCACTTGAGGGGCCCAGCTTCTGTCTTGATTACCAAGTGGACACTTAAAGTACATCTGGTACATCTTTTTAATATCATGAGCGATTTAACGTACTTTACCTTTTTGTGTAAAAAAAACACACACATAGCAGAATCTGTTCGGATGATTGATACACTGTCAGGACATTTTTCTCCTTTAAATCAAATTAAACAGTAGAGTAAGTTCAGTTCAATGGTGGTGACAAACTAAAAAAAAATGCGATGAGCCGACCGACTATACGTAGATATTTCCCCAGAGATGACAGAGGCAGCTTGCATTTAGAGCTGATATTACTGGAGATAATCTGGTAGATCACTATATAGAGTTGTGAGGTAAACGGGTCAGCCTATTCCTTTCAGACAGGCAGTTTCTCAGTGTGATATTGGCTGCTTTCAGGTTCTCACTCAGTGGAGACCCTCACTCAGTTACACCTCAGTGGCTGAGCTGTTTTCTTCCCTCTGAGGCGACTTACAATCCCAGAAATGCAGTGTAAATCCTCTCACAATGGCGGCTGTCCACTGCCTTCTCTTCTATCTCTCTGTGGAAGGGTTCCCGTCAGAATCTCACATACCAGTCCTTGCTGCCATCACCATCCTTTTCTGACTGACTCAAATCTTACCACCTCATTGTAACAGTTAGCTCCTCCCCATAACGTGACTTTCCGAGAAGCAGTCATTGGTTGACTGCACTGTCAGTAGTCTTTCCCATAAAACTCACTAAAGCCTTTACTGATGTTTTCCCTGTAAGAAAATTCACAATTAAGCTAGACAATCAAATAAATGGGAACATAGGAAAAACCACATACATTGAAAATGCAGAAATAATGTAATAACAAAAAAACTTCTATCTCTGAAACTTTATGAGATAGAGCAAAAATAAGCAAAATTTTGGAATCAGCACATCAAACTCTATAAAACAGACATATTACCTTTGCTGATGATTTTTTTTTGTGTTGACTTGTGTATAGATGTTTTTTCATGATTCATCAATTGTGACTTGTTAAACAGTGAAAAAGTTTGGCTCAACTCTATTTTAGTCGACCTCTGGTGTGGTTTTGAGTTCGTCAGTTTTTTTGGCACAATTTTTGTGCCATTTTTCAAAACGTACGACATTGCCAAAAAGTCACAAAACCAGTTCAACACAGAAAAAGAGGAATATTTGTTTACTTATATTGTATTAAATCTATGAATTTATGAATTTATGAATTGCATGCACCATTTCAAGGTACAGTGGGTACGGAAAGTATTCAGACCCCTTTAAATTTTTCACTCTTTGTTTCATTGCAGCCAGTTGGTAAATTCAAAAAAAGTTCATTTTTTTCTCATTAATGTACACTCTGCACCCCATCTTGACAGAAAAAAACAAATGTAGAAATTTTTGCAAACTTATTAAAAAAGAAAAACTGAAATATCACATGGTCATAAGTATTTAGACCATTTGCTCAGACACTCATATTTAAGTCACATGCTGTCCATTTCCTTGTGATCCTTCTTGAGATGGGTCTACTCCTTCATTGGAGTCCAGCTGTGTTTAATTAAACTGATAGGATATGATTTGTAAAGGCACACACCTGTCTATATAAGACCTCACAGCTCACAGTGCATGTCAGACCAAATGAGAATCATAAGGTCAAAGGAACTGGCCAAGGAGCTTAGAGACGGAATTGTGGCAAGGCACAGATCTAGTCAAGGTTACAAAAGCGTTTATGCTGTACTGAAGGTTCCTAAGAGCACAGTGGCCTCCATAATCCTTAAATGGAAGGAGTTTGGGACCACCAGAAGTCTTCCCAGACCTGGCCGTGCAGCCAAACTGAGCAATCATGGGAGAAGAGCCTTGGTGAGAGAGGTAAAGAAGAACCCCAAGATCACTGTGGCTGAGCTCCACAGATGTAGTAGGGAGATGGAAGAAAGTTCCACAAAGTCAGCTATCACTGCAGCCCTCCACCAGTTGGGCCTTTATGGCAGAGTGGCCCGACAGAAGCCTCTCCTGAGTGCGAGACATATGAAAGCCTGCATAGAATTTGTTAAAAAATGCATGAAGGACTCCCAGACCATGAGAAATAAGATTCTCTGGTCTGATGAGATGAAGACAGAACTTTTTGGTGATAATTCTAAGCGGTATGTGTAGAGAAAACCAGGCACTGCTCATCACCTGCCCAATACAATCCCAACAGTGAAACATGGTGGTGGCAGCATCATGCTATGGCGGTGTTTTTCAGCTGCAGGGACAGGTTGCAATTGAAGGAAACATGAATGCAGCCAAGCACAGAGATATCCTGTATGGAAACCTCTTCCAGAGTGCTCTGGACCTCAGACTTGGCCGAAGGTTCACTTTCCAACAAGACAATGACCCTAAGCACACAGCTAAGGCTAGTTTCACACTAGCGCTTTGGAGCGCAGCGACGGCCTGCGCACGGCCGCTGCTAAGCCCCACCCCCTGCCGCGCCTCCGCCGGTAGCTCCGCCTACTGGCGCATGACGCTGCATGCGCCCTGCGTCCCCTATCTTTATCACTGGGGGTGCAGGCCGTGCGCAGTATGCGTTTGGCGGCGCATGCGTCCTTTTGACGGTGCGCCGACCTGCACCAAACACAACCTGCTGCAGGTGTGAAAAACTTGTAGCATCATTCCCAAGAAGACTCATGGCTGTACTAACTCAAGAGCGTGCTTCTACTCAATACTGAGCATAGGGGTCTGAATACTTATGACCATGTGATATTTCAGTTTTTCTTTTTTAATACATTTGCAAAAATTTCTACATTTCTGTTTTTTTTTTCAGACAAGATGGTGTGCAGAGTGTACATTAAGGAGAAAAAAATGAACTTTTTTGAATTTAAAAAATGGCTGCAATGAAATAAAGAGTGAAAAATGTAAAGGATTCTGAATACTTTCTGCACCCACTGTATTTGGCACCCAAAACGGCAACTAATACCACTACAAGACAAAAAGGGAGTGAGACTTCATAAAACCTTGCAAATGATCAAATGGGGCGAATGTGATTACTAATAAGAAACAGAGTTGTAAAGCAAAATCAGTGGGCTAGAATTTGTTGGATCCCAAGTGGACGCTTTGCAAACTATTTAGTCTAATGGATCACTTTTATTGCAGCTCTTAGGGTACCGTTACACTTAGCGATGCACCAGCGATCCCGACAACGACATGACCCGGTCAGGATCGCTGGTGCATCGCTAAGGGGTCGCTAGTGAGCTGCCACACAGGCAGATCTCACCAGCGACATAGCAGCAGTCGGGGGTCGCTACTTACCTGTCAGACGAGGTGATGAAGACGTCCTCCCGCCCGCGTCCACGCGTCGCTCGTCGGCGCCAGCAGGAAGCCCAGCAGGAAGCGGCCGACGAGAAACGGCCCAGGCCGTTCTCGCGCGATCAGCGATAGACAGCGGGGGAGCCAGTCGGAGGTAAGTATCACATGTAGCGATATCGCTAGTGATATCGCTGCTGCGTCACAAAACCAGTGACGTTATAGCGATATCGCTATGTGTCACGGGCCCTTTACTCACATTGCAGGAAGTACTTGACTTACAGCAAAAGTGAACAATGTTCTTCTTCAGAGGCTCGTAAAGTATAATGACAGTCTTAATCATCTCATCAATTTACATTTTGAATTAAATCAGGAAAACATCAGCAGAATGATCAGTTGTGTGTCTTCAAGTAACATTACACCCACTTGTGTTCTGTTAAATTGGAATTTCAACTTTTTAAATCTTTAACAAGAGTAACTTAATTTTTTTAATTTTTTTAAAGGAATCTGTCATAGGATCAACCCTTCTAAGCCATCAATAAGGGCACACAGGTCAGGGGAAGCTGAACAAAATTATACCTTGCTATCAGCTATCTTTTGTCTTATTCCAGAGAAATGCACTTTTTAAAAAATATGGAAATGAACTGTTAAGATCTCTGGGCCGGACATGGTTTTCCCTGAGAATCTGCCTCCAAAAGATAATTTAAATGAAAAGAGATGTTACTAGTGTGAGACATGTAATGACTGACAATCTGATAGATAGATATGGGATAGATAGATAGATAGATAGATATGGGATATACAGATAGATCGATAGATAGATATGGGATATATAGATAGATCGATAGATAGATATGGGATATATAGATAGATCGATAGATCAATAGCTAGATATGGGATATACAGATAGATAGATAGAAATAAGAGAATCAGTGCTGCCTGCACCCACTGCTATTTCTATGGTTTTGTTCCAATTCTTCTTTGTAGATAGGTAGAGAGATAGAATAGATAGCTGCAAGTATATTTCTATGTATATACTGTATATCAATTGTTTTCTACTCTGAGAGGTCACTCTGTACTCGGCTGATGAAATGTTGGGCTTCCTATGAGATGGGTGCGTAAAAATCGGACAGCACATGCATGGTCCGAGTGCCAATTTTTTTTTCTCGCACCCATTGACTTGTATTGGTGATTGTGGAGTTCGCAGTCCAATCGCAATCCAGTCCGAGCTGATTAAAAAATTGCAGCTGAGCACTGAATCATTGAAAAACATTTTCTAATCTTTCGTTGGATTGCATTTGTCCGATTTCACTGCAAGTGTGAGCGAGCCCTAACACTTATGCGACAACTTAAAAGGTTATTCCCGTCTTCATGAATGGACATTGTTGGATAGTTCTTGCAAACACAAACAATTTTGTAATTCTCACTGACCTAATATTGATGACTTATCAAGACCTAACAGCCTCCACAAACTCAGTGAATATCAATTCAAAGTCGCATGCTTTGACGTCACCAGTCTGTGGCGATCAGTCAAATGAAATGAACGTGTTTTCAAAAGTGCTGCTCGGTGACTCGGCCAGGATATCATACTGTCCTGATGACTTTACACACATGGAGGAAAGCTTTTAATTGACAACATGTATAGTTTAGCTTCAAATACCATTGTTATGATTATATAATTGCCTGCGGGTGCATGGGGTCAGATTAATACGCAATGTTTTGGGGGTTTTTTTTACGTCTGGTTCCCTTTAAGTATAATTTTAACAACCTTGAGAACACCTTTAACTGGAATTTAAAATGTTGCATTATTTAACCACAGATATAAAAAAGTGCCGGAAGTGACTGGCATCAGCTTATCCATCGGCCTATGTGAACAAACATCCGTAATCGACTGGTCCCAGAGAGAACGTTTATGGGGCAGTTAGGAGACACAACAATAATCTTGGTGTAAGTAGTTTATTTGCCAACGTGTTTCGAATTATACCTATTTCTTTTTCAGGACAACCATGATAAAAATACGTTCATCTGCTGAATGCATTTTTACCGTAGTAATCCTGAAGTTTACTTCGAAACGCGTTGACAAATAAACCACTTACCCTCAGAATGGCATCCTTCATCTTTTCCACACGGTATCACAGATTTAACACATTCGTTTCTCCATTACCTGCATGTTCATCTTTTCGTGGGTCTGCAGCAGCCTAAGTGTTATCAGAGGTTGTGTGCACACAACCGACTAGGTACGCACTGGTGATTAGACACTTCTTTTGGCATTTTACTCAAATAAGACCCTATTTACGCTTTGTGCCTTCCCAGTCTTCTTTTATTTGGACGAGAACAATCTTATGAGATGGAGCCGAAGAAGGGTGAAGATAACGCCTTGAGAATTTCCGGAACAAATACTTGCTCTTTTGTACCTTCTTCAGGAGTAAAATACGCCAGGCTCACACAAGTATCATTTTCCCCAATTAAATCTATAAAACAAAAAGCTGTCACCGAGCCGTGCATCTGCGCTTCTTTTCATTCTCAGGTCTGTACTGCAATATCTTAAGAAGAAAGCAATCTGCTGATGAACTATACAAAGAAAGTGTTCCGCTCGTTAAGTGTTGCTGAACTTTATTTTATCGTGCAACCAGGAGGGACACCTTATTTTTCATGCAATATTAAATCCCTGTACAGCCCCATAAATCATGAAAAGTGGAGGCATAATGGTATAATATCTCAATGGTTCCCCATAAAATTGTTTTCATAACTTTCATGAGTTTCATTTGTGAATACTAAGTGGACTAACAGCGCTCCTTTAGCATTTTATTTTGCAAAAAAGAATCTAAAAAAAAATAATTACCTTCTCACAAGTGGCATACTAAGAGCCCAGCCAGCAGAAAAATCAGGATACTTAAAAAATGTAGGATCTTCAGCAAAGGCATAATGATGGATGATGGTAGACTCTTCATCATATAAGGATTTCCCCAAAAAATAATTCTACAAAGAAAAGAAGGAAATGGACAAGTCTAAGAGACGATAGTTTATAATCAAAAATGAGAGATAGATAAATGATACAGTAGATTCCTTTCTAATGACCTTAGATATTGACAGTACAATAATAACAAAAAAATCCACATCTGTCCAATAGTAAGAGCTAATATTAAACACTTTCTGACACAGCCAGGTTACATTTTTCACTTTCTTTCAGATATTCCCTCTATGTCTTTCAAGAGCCATAATTTTCTTATTTTTCTGCTGGTATTGCTGCATAGGAACTTAGTTTTTGTATGATAACGTTTATTTTTTATTGACACTATTTAAAGAGGTGACCTTTCAGCAGTTTGTGCATGTTAAACCAGACACAACATGGAATAGTGACTGCAGAGCTGAGTAAAATGTAGTTTTTATTTTTCAATTTTTCCTCTCCATTGCGGAGATATTCGTGTGTAAACTTCAGGTTGAAATTTATGTTAAATTGATGGGGAAGTTACCAAAGTTGTGTACTTCTTCCCCTGTATGAGGCCGACCAATTATAAGCAGGCAGTGTCAAACAGGGAAGAAAAGAACAACTCTATTTTGGATCACTACAATCACAGTGATATGAAATTTGCATAGATATTGTTTTTCGCAACCCTACTGTTACAAATAGAGAAAAAACGGTTTTATTGATCATTTCACTTTGTGCTAAAAAAAATTTTCAAAAAAATTCTCCAGGGTCGTGTCTTTTGGCTGCTTTGCAAAATTACAGTGTGAGCATCGCCTCCTTTGTAGAGACCATAAAAATTAGCAATATTAATTAAATAAAAAGGGACATGTCTCTGGAATCGCATGGCGGATTTTAGAAAAAAAAAAATTGAAGAATCATGGGAGCAGGAAGAATAAACTTAGAGCAAGTACTGGCCATGGTGACAGGTCCTAGCATATTTTTACTGCCTTAATGCACATAAAATTAAGCAGATTTTCAAGTCTTGATTGAAAGCTATAGTTTTGTGTCTGCAGCGCCTCTCCATTGTAAGAGTCTACAAAAAGCCATGTGTAGCTTGGTCCTGCAGTCACACTCCCCCCTGCATCCGTTCTTCATATAGGCAGTAGGTTATCAAGAAGTAGACGACAGATGAAAAACTATAACTAAGTCCAGACTACAGAGGGTTTATTTGTAGTCTGTTACCGTGGGGATGAATGCCTCTTCAGACACAAAACTGTACGAGACTTGAACAAAACTATCCACAAAGTTATTTAATTTTAAACACATCAAGAAAAGGGAAAAAAGAAAAAAAATGTAATCACAACACAGCCGCCAACAGTCATGACATCCATGATGGATTCACTTTCACTAACGGTTCCCAACAAATCCTGAGCTTCCCGTACATTTACAACTCGATTTCTTGGGATTCTGGCATTTTTGATGGTAAGAATAAAACTGCAGGCTGCCCAATAATTACTTGTCATCAAAAATACTAGAAACCCCAACAGAAAAACAAAAACATAAGTGAACAGACCCTTATATTAGTCACAATCCACATTCGTATACCAAGTATTACATGACATTTTCATTAAGGGAATAACAGTTAAGATATAAAATAAATGAAGATTGAAATAGCCAATTAAGAGCTAATTTAAGGGAACCAGTGCAGCTCAAAGGTGTCTTCATAAATGGCTAAACTTACACCCATCAGTTCCTCAAGATCTGAGATCTGATATTTATTTCAATTTCGATACAGATAATCCAAAAAAAATAGATGAATCACTGATAGATCCATATTGTGTCCTGCACAGAAAGCAAGACTGGAATCCAATCCGAGGAGAATTACGAGCAGTCTGTGGATTAACACAAGCCTACTTAGTGCGGTGGCTGTACATGCTGAACACTACAAGGTTTGCCTCTCTCAAGAGGGAACAAGATACCGTAAACTGCTTATTTATTTTTTTTAGCCAAGCATACTACTTTATCAGAAGCCATTTCTTCCCCAGACAGCATCAAATAATTTCAATTAAGAAGACATGCCTAAGAATATTAAATTATTCCAAAATTGCTCCATTATCTATCCTCCCTTGATACATAGAGGTGCATAAGAAAAGCCTACTAAGATACTGTTGTACCTTAACCTGGTGATCAGTTATTCCATGATACTGGAAATCAACGGAGCACCCAATTCTGACTGAATGATTGCGGGTAATATCCTGGCTACATAGAATGAAGATATACTGTATATCAATACAAATGAAATTTTCTTACAGGTCTGGTGGTCCTAGATCCTTTTCAGGATACGTCTGGCTTCCAAACACTATTTGCATAAATTCTGGGTGCAATTCTTGGTGCTGAGTAAATTGACAAAATGTCCCCTCTTTTGCTACCTCTCTACCTTCCCATTAAATCCCTTTTTCTCTTTTTTATCCTCTTTCCTGACTATCACGTGTTCCTTCTTTTTCCAATCTGCTCTCCAGTAATCGTACCTTTAATTTGTTCACTAGAATTACTTCTCAATTCATACTAGAGGTAGAAATAGCCATACACATCCATGCCACCATGCAGTCCTGCCTTTCTCATATATTAATCCTCTATATTCCATAGATCATGCTTTATTGATTTATGTTTGTGATGTTATTGCATTCTAGTATATTCTTGGTTGAGAAGTGTCTATATTGCTGGGACTGGAGGTGGTTTTGGGACTTCATTCGTGCTAATTTGCTCTACAGGGTGTCTTAAATTAAATTTTGGATAGGTTTCTCCTGATATTTCCTAAATGTATTTTGCCTTGGCGGTACTGATATTTGTTTGAAAATTTGTAATAAACATTGTTTAAGTATAAGTCATCATACCTGAGAGTTGTCGAATCTCTGCAGTGTTTCTAGAAGCTTTCTAAGGCTCACTGATGTGTCTTCTTCACAGAAAAATATCCAGGAAGAATTTTTGCCATAATTATCTGCAAAACTTTAACAGATGAATATTTGTGAGGATGATGGCAACAAAAACATTTTCAAATGGTGAAGTTAAAATCAGGACACAAAGAGTAATCGAGCATCTCATCTCTGACAAAATATTACACCCTGGTGAACTCAAAGTACTAAACAGAGAAACACCCTAATAAATTCACAGACTCCAGGAACAAGCAGGTTTTAAAAAAAAATTAAACGATAAAAAAGAGGAAAACAAGTTTGGAAACTAACTGAATAAAGACTGTCAGGAAAAAATTGTGGATAGGCGATCATGGTATTTTATGCGAAAACTCATTAATATTTCTTCTAGAAGTGTCAAAAGAAAAGGTACAGATATGAAGACTAACACCCATACAATAACACAATAAGTAACGTACGTATAACTTCTAACCATATATTCATATAACAGACATCTCAGATGTTCTGCAGAATTAATGCAGTGATCATGAGGAGTGTATTATACTATATAGAGGCCTATGGGGAGTGCGTTATACTATAAAGATGCCTGTGGGGAGTTTATTATACTATATTGAAGACTATCTGGTGCATTATACTATATTTAGGCTACTATTAGAACAAAGGAAGTGCCAAATACCTTAGTAGGAAGGCATGGCGCACATACAAAGTAGTGTACCGCCATATTGATACATAATCCACTCCGCTATTTATATTGATTGTTACTGAATAAAATTATTATACAGCTTTTTTAAATATCTGAATCCATTACTCCTTTTTGTTCTCCTTTTTGACATTATGTATATGGAGTGGATTATGTATTAATATGGCGGTACACTACTATGTATGTCCTCCATGCCTTCCTACTAAGGTATTTGGCACTTCCTTTGTTCTAATAGTAGCCAAAATATAGTATAATGCACCAGATAGTCTTCAATATAGTATAATAAACTCCCCACAGGCGTCTATATAGTATAACGCACTCCCCATAGGCCTCTATAGAGTATAATGCACTCCTCATGATCACTGCATTAATTCTGCAGAACATCTGAGATGTCTGTTATATGAATATATGGTTACTTGTAAGATGGGCAAACCCTTCAACTATACCGTCAAGATATCTTGCTACAGAAAGCTGTAACTGGACATTGCATGGATTCAGATATTTAAAAAAGCTATATAATAATTTTATTCAGTAACAATCAATATAAATAGCATACAAAAAGCATCATGGAAAAATTGTAGGACACACAAGAAATGGGGGTAGGTAACCCATGCATAGAAGCCCATACCCATAGGGTTAACAGAAATGTAAGTCACATACTGTGGCAACCCTTTCAGGGGAAAGAAATATGCTAGACAAAGCAACCTCCACAAATAGACCCAAGTGGGGAAAGTTGCACTGTCAAAAACAAGCGCTTTCCAGGGGAGATATGCAGAGATATCCTCTGCTTGGGTGCCCGTGCATATCTCCCCCATGCAACAGGTGCAGTAATAGTGACATATATGGCAGCAGCGGCTCAGTATTGGGGTATCAGCAGGATGAGGAGTTTGTGTAGGTTGACGATAGATGGAGACGGTAGTGGAAATGTGAAAAGTCAAATGTGTCTTTGTTGTAATCTCTTAAGCAGAGTCCTGTTTTGGAGAAGTTTTCATGTCGGTGTGGGCCAGATTGAAAAGACGGGAAAAGTGAACGATTCCATCAGAAAGAACGTCAGCTTTAAGTCACCATCTATAACTGTACTGTAATCTATTATATGTTCTGCAGGACTGTCATCTACTACTATATGGTGGTAATATCAGTGTTGGTCTTTGCATAGAGATTTTCTTTTAATAACAGCTCTGCTATCTGCTGAGGTGCCCCTATACCTACAATTAGGGGGCACTACCATAGTTGTAATCAGGGTTTCCTGATTAGGGGGGCACGCAGAAGACTTGCCCCCCCCCCCCACAACCGCACCTGAACCAAACCCTAGCTATGCCTCTGTTTCTTATCTTGGTTGCAAGCCACATCCAGAGCCCCCATTACCAAAAACATTAGCCAAAACATCCCCATAAATATCACTAGAGGCAGTTTACTTACATCCAAGGGTTTCCACCTCATCCCCATTTGGTATTCTTGCATCAGGCACTGTCTCCACACTATTGCATCTACTTCAAGTAGCGCTTTAGCTAGCAGTATAATACCTTCTCAGCTTACTATACTTACTTTATCTCCCCAACCCTTAAGCCAGTATACGAGCATCTAGAGCTGCTATTCTGTCCAGGACAACTCACCTGTTTTCAGGACTGTTAGGCTGTGTTCACGCGTTCAGGGATTTTTAGCGTTTTTTTCGCGTCTTTGTTGTGTTTTTCCGCAGCAAAACCGCTTAAAAAAACACATACATTAAACATCCTATTATTAGAATGAAATCCGCAATTTTTGTGCCCATGATGCGTTGTTTTCTGAAAAAAAAAACGCATTGCGGAAAAAATCGCAGCATGTTCATTAATTTTGCAGAAAATCTGCGGATTTCATTGTATTACGATGCTCCGGAAAAAAAACGCAAAAAAAATCAGCATAAAATGCGCAAAAAACGCGAATAAAAAATTGCGGATTTCCCGGGAAGGAATCTGGTTTTTCTCAGGAAATTTCTGCATACGTGGGCACATAGCCTTACATCTAGTGCAAATGTAACGCCACGAGCCACAGATCATGGACCCGCGAGCAACAGATTGGGCATCCCTGGCATACAGTATATTAATTTATTACTGAATATGTTAATTTTCTACGCCAAACAAAAAATGTTTTCTTTAGGTGTCACATGCAGCAGTAAGTAAAGGGAAAGAAAACGGAGTTCTACAGGAGACTAACTGACGTGCTGCCACCTGTAAAATGAAGGTGGCCACATATGGGATGCACTAGCAGCCGCTACGCCTGCGGACTCTGGTAGTTATGGCCAATGTGTATCTGAAGCCAAGCTCTGCCTATGTCTTTAGAAATGCTTCTAAACAATACAGCTCAAATCAATGTTACACAAGACGGTTCGGATCCATTACCCCCTGCAATAAAATGTTCTTTTAAAATAATCAGAACATTAAATATTTAATTTCTTTTTCTAAAAGGACGTACCGTAATAACCAGAAATTGCATCACTTTAAATTTTACTCAGATCTAAAACTGAAATTGCTGATCTTTATATCAGTACAACATTTATAATAATGAATCTGCTGGTAAACTAAGCATCAAATATCACGAAAACATGGCATATAGATGCACAATTTTCTAGACCGCAATTGCAAGATTCAAACATGATGAGATGTGAAAGCACTACATGAAAAAACAATGCGGTGTGGTCAATCTGCACACAATATTCGGGGCTTGGGCCAATGCGCAAGGAATGTATCTGTTTCCTCCCATAGGCATCATGCATTCTGTGTGATGAATTGCAGAGAAGAAAATCAGCAGAAAATGACAATTTACTGAAAAGTGTTGTCAGGGTTTATGATATTAATGACCTATACTTGGGACAGATCATCAATCTCAGATGAATTAGGGTCTCACACTCAGCGCCCCAGTGAGTGGAGCTGGAACAGCACAGCTGTGCATATCCGTATGCTGTGTACTGGCTGTTGCTGAGAATTGCAACCCAGTTCTAATGCCGGGAACACCCCACAAGACCTGACATTTTGGATATGCTTTGATCCAATTATCTAATCACCACAATTTGGCACTTTGTCAAAACCCTTCAGATCTTTACGCTCTCCCATTTTTTCCCACTTCGTATACATCAATTTTAAGAAATGTGTTCACTTGCTTCCTAACCTATCCCACCACACCACCTAACCATTTACATGATGTAATCAATGTTATATTATGTTTATTCACAGTTAGCAGGAGTCCCGAATCTGAGAGGTCTGTCCTGATATTTCAGGTACAAAACCCAGCAATTTAATGGCGATTTGGGGTGAGTAATGTGAAAGGGATGGGGGTAATGATTCTGTGTCACTGCAGTCGGCCGGCAAAGATGACGAGGGGGTCACTGCGGCCGGCAGAAGTGATAGGGGTGAGGGGCCAGCAAAGTTGATGGAGGATATCAATATAGGTGACAAAAGTTACAGGGTGTCACCGCGGCAGCCAAATGTGAGGAGGGGGGGCAGAGCGACCGGCAATTGTGAAAGGAGAGCTACTGCAACTGGAAAAAGTGACGAGCGGCTATGGTGCCTGGTTAAACCCAGAGTGCAATGGCAGAATTGTGTTTCTTCATCATTTAATCCTACTTTTTAGTTTATTTTCCTCATTTCTAGTATATTATATAGTAGATGGTGCAATTTACAAGTTGTCCTACAAAAATAAAAAAAAGGCCCTGGGGCTATTTCAATAGGGAAAAATAAAAAGCTATAGCTCGTAGAAGATGGTTAGGAAAAACCAAAGCTCAAAAACAAAAATTAGCCCCATAAAGTGAATTTGTCAGTAGGATCAACCCTTCTAAGCTTCTATACGGACAAGTAGGTCATAGGAAGCTAAATAAAATGTACCTCAATATCTGTGATCCAATGTCTTTTTCCAGAGAAATCCATGTTTTTCTTATGTGTAACTGAGTTGTTAAGATCTATGGGTCGGCACATAGATCTCCCTGAGAATCTGCCTCCAGAGATTATTTTAATAAAAGGGGAGTTATCAGTGTGAGACATGTAACTAACAAAGAACAGGAGACCTGTGTCTCCTGACAAACACATTTGCTGCAACTCTCACAGCCTGCAATACTATACAAATATTACAACCTTGTCTGCCTGTGAGGTGAAAGCTGAAGCTAAAGGGCATGTCACACTAAGAGATATCGCTAGCAATATCGCTATAACTAGTGACGTTATAGCGATATTGCTAGCGATATCTCTGTGTCTGATACTTACCTATGACCGGCTCCCCCGCTGGTTATCGCTGATCGCGCGAGAACGTTCAGGACTGTTTCTCGTCGTCAGCTTCCTGCGGCGCTTCCTGCTGTGAGGACGAGCGACGCGTGGAGCCGGGCGGGAGGACGCAGGATCGCCTGGTGTGACAGGTAAGTAGCGACCCCCCGTCCCCAGCGATGTCGCTAGTGAGATCTGCCTGTGTGGCAGCTCACTAGCGACCACTTAGCGATGTACCAGCGATCCTGACCGCGTCATATCGCTGGTTGGGATCGCTGATACATCGCTAAGTGTGACAGTACCTTAAGAGGAACCTGTAGATGTGTCAGGTATAATCACACACAGCTCTGCAGTGAGATCAGGAGAGTGATCATTACATGTCTCACACTGGTAACGCCATCTTTCATTTAAAATAAGCTCTGGAGGCAGAGTCTCAAGGAGATCTAAGTTGTCCCATAGCCCTGAACAGCCCATTTACAGCCCATTTACATATGAAAAAAGTGGATTTCTCTGGAAGATCACATTGGATCACAGATATCAAAGTATCATGTTATTCAGCTTCCTATGATCTTCATACCCATATAGACGACTTAGAAGGGTAGATCCGACTGACGGATCACTTTTTGAAGGGACTGTCAGCACAGAATTGTACTAGCCAAGTACAGCCGCTCGGTGCATTATGGCGGGGCCAATAATTTAAATACACCTTCCCACTTTCATCTATCTCCACCCTTCCCAAACTCTATAAAGCCAGAACTGTCAATCAAAGAAGAGGGGTAGGAGATAGAAGAAAAACAAGCAAGTGGGAAGGTGTATTTAAATGATCAATCCCACCGTGATACACCGAGAGCCAGGACTTACCGGGAGAGCTTGAACAATCATTCAGTGCTGAGAGAGACCCTTTAACTAAGGGATTAAAAAATTGCTTTGGCTAAAGATTTAGTAGCCAGACCATAGTTTTATGTGTAGGTGCTCCACATTTTATGCAGATTTCCACTGTGCAGTGTTGTATAAAGACCACTCAATGTCACCCTTCTCTTCATCTACATCTTCTACGTACACAGCACATTAATCACAGCTTGTCAGCTTGACTGTTACATACAATGTCTAAAGTACTTGAACAGAAACGATATACCGTAATTCATTGCCCGAACTAAATTTCTTACAAGGAGCCATAGTTTCCTTTTGTATCCACTCTCGCTGCCATTATGACCCTGCTTCACTTTTATAAATGTTTACAAGCAATTTGGAGTCACACAAACCGCCTGCGAGGCAATAACTCCGGTAAGCTTTACAGATCAAACAAAAACTCCCGATTAGCATTATCAAGCACTTAACAGAAGAAATGCTAATGCTGTATACATAACTTGTGCAGAACACCGACTAATGCCCATGTTCTCAACATTAATGTGATTCTGAATTAGGCTGCGCTGTCCGTCACCGGCAGCTGCTTATTACCGGTGTCTATGCTTCGGCATGCTTTTCTGCATATTTGCCTCTATTCTACTTTTATTTTTACAGGATGAGCTTAATTTCTCAATGGCATCCTCAGGGGGAACATATAACTTATTGATTCATTTTTATTAACTCTTAAATACGGTGGATGGAAAAAAAATCTATAATTACACTTTTTTTACCTTTTAAATTTTGCATCATTCACTGCTCAGTATCTAAAAAGTTTACAGAACAATTATGGCAATATTCGACTTATAAATGCTTTACTAATTTTGCATAAGAAAACATTTTAACCAAAACAACTTTTTAAAATAATGCAAGGTTATGACGTAGTCAAGTGATAAAAACAAGTTGTGCAAGTGTAATTGTTTAGGTGTTTCCCTTATAAAGAGAATCTGACTAGTGATAAGCGATAAGGTGTTATCCGAACACGTTCATATCTTAAGAAT
Source organism: Dendrobates tinctorius (assembly GCF_039654945.1). Classification (NCBI taxonomy): domain Eukaryota; kingdom Metazoa; phylum Chordata; class Amphibia; order Anura; family Dendrobatidae; genus Dendrobates; species Dendrobates tinctorius. The sequence continues at coordinate 37,509,033 of NW_027361743.1, read as the reverse complement.
ATTTTCGGTGTGCTTGAAAAAAATTCTTGAGTCGCCGCGGCTACATGTCCCACAGCTGTTCGACAGCCGCAACACATGTAGGAATTGCCTGTTAGGCCTTATCTGAGTGCGTTCACTCATCACTAAATCTGGCAGATGATACCTGCTTCCCTATCTATGATCTCAGCCAGGTATATCTGACTTAAACACTGCGGTGTTTCTAAGAAAAACATACTTTAAAAGAAGCCGGAGACCGAGTCGAAAGGGAGACAAGTCGGACAAGAAGGTCTCCAGTGCCTTCTCCCCTCGAACTGCCACAGTAAAGGCATACCAGTTAGAGCATCCGATGTCATATGTGCGAGGTCAAATCTTCCATTCCTGGTAATATGATCACTGTTTTCCAGAGGCTAATGTGTCGTCATATTGACGAGGACGATGAGACTAGGCTCCTTACTGATTGGCTACTTAGCCGTCCTTTTACTGCAGGACAACATGTTGCATCACAAAGAGTGGCGCCTTCTCTAAGCTCAGGAGAGGAAAGGGGGTAGTGTTGAGCATATGCTCCATATATAACCTCCCAGTCTAGGATTCGAAAGCCCTTCCTCTGTAGCAGGTGGTGCATCTACCCTGGTTAGGGGTACCTGTCATAGGTTCCCCTTTTTTGAGCTGCCCGCAAATACAATCCTCTGATGACTCCTCACTACTGAGGAAGGAAGGTATCAGAAGGGACACAGGGGTTATCTAAATTAATGTGAGACCAACACATGGGTACTGCCCTGGTAAAGGTGGGAACTTTTACACGGAGTATGTCAAAATGTAAAAGTTTCCACCTTTACCAGGGCAGTACCCAGCTTGAGCACCTTTCTAACCCTACCAACAGTGCCTGTGATGCTCTCTGAATCGGAATACGACACCGTGATGTTTGGGTGAGAGCCAACCCTTACGATAAGTGTAGAGCAATGAACCGTGGTCAGGAGGGCGCCAAGGACAAGAGGGGAATCTGTTTGATGTCTTTGATGTCAGATTCCCCTCTTGTCCTTGGCGCCCTCCTGACCACTGTTCCTTGCTCTACAGTTAAGGGCCTGTCACACTAAGCGATATCGCTAGCAATATCGCTATAACGTCACTGGTTTTTGTGACGTAGCAGCGATATTGCTAGCGATATCGCTATGTGTGATACTTACCTCCGACCATCTCCCCCGCTGATTATTGCTGAGAACGTCCTGGACCGATGCGATGTGTGGACGTGGGCGGGAGGACGTCAGGATCGCCTCGTCTGACAGGTAAGTAACGACCCCTGACCGCTGCTATGTCGCTGGTGAGTTCTGCCTGTGTGGCAGCTCACTAGCGACCACTTAGCGATGCACCAGCGATCCTGACAGCGTCATATCGCTGGTCGGGATCGCTGGTGCATCGCTAAGTGTGACAGTACCTTTACTGTCCCTCAACGAGGGTCTGTGGCTGGTGCTGCCTTGGGCTTGTCATCTACCATCCTCCCCACTGGTGTGGCTCATGCCAGCGCTCCATTGAGACCGCTTTCATTTTATCCATTAACCTTTACGATAAGAGCATGGCTATTATTGGCCACTTATACATTTATTTTGACTTGTTGCCTATGGATACAGCTTATGTATTTCTATTTGTCACCCCATAGACATATAAAGTTTCAATATTATTTGTATGTGGGCTATTCCCCTTTTTAGCTAGATAATTAAGGGCTCATTCACATTAGCGTAATAAAATGCTCCAATGCTGCTCCTGAAAGGTTGGAGGGGTAGAATCTGTATGGTTCAACCTTTTTCATGCGAGTGTGCGATTTTTTCCTCACCTAGACTCTGTATGACATCTGTATGTGATCCATTTTTTCAACATTTTGTCCTAAATTAAACAGCCTATTACTGAATGTGTTTTGTGATTGGTAACCCTATAAAAAGAGGCTAGGAAAGTTCAAAATCTGAGCACCTCCAAATTTTTTGGGACATACCTAAAGCACTTTTGTGGCTGCTGCTGCTGTTGGCGACTACCCTACCTGGGGATATGTCGGAAAATATTTTGGCCTTGAACACCACTGAAGGGTTACTGTATAGCTTGGTACTTTTCCAACAATTTGGAATAAGGTATCAATCCCAGGCAGTTCCGAGTAGGCAACGCCACTTCTGGGTACTCCTGTGACAGCATCTACAAGAGGCCATTTTGCCTGTTTATACAGTGATCTACAGAGCTATCCGGACAAATTTTTTTTGCCTACTGTAGGATGTGCCTCACGACCTTTGACCACCTACTGGAGGCACTTTGACCAGGGATCACTTTCCAAAACACCCCTTTTAAGGTGCTGTATTTCACCCAAAGAGCGCCTGTTGCAGACTCTGATGTTATGAACCAATCAATACTGTTAGCCTTATTTTATTTCAGCAGCAAACAATTATGCCACATACATGTGTTTTAGAAGGGTCCTTGCTCTGTGTGCTTGTATGCATTTTATTTTTTCCCCAAATAAAAGGGGTAATGTACTACTAGGCCAGCCTTTCTTAAATTAAATATTCGGTCCCGATAAAATACAGCCTATACTCATCTCTCATGGCACTTGCTCTCCCTGTGGCTGTGATGCCTTGTTCTGACACGTGACTCTGGTGCCCAATCAGTGCTGGCGTCACCGTCTTCGCACGAACTGAACATGAAGAGGAATTCGGGGCTGCAGTTTATCCCGGACTGCCTCTTCATGTTCAGCTTGTCCGAAGGTGGAGACAGTGACGCCAGCGCTGACTGGGTGCCAGGCATCAATGTGTCATTCCACCGCATTACAGCCCCGGGACCGCAAGTGGTGACAATACTGGAATGGAGCCGGTAGGGGAGGGGAGTATAGGCTTTATTATTTTATTGGAGCTGAATATTTAGTTTAAGAAGGGTTTTTTCTAGTAGTGGTAAACCCCTTTAAGGGTGCTCAGCTTACAATAATGGATGTTAATCCTTACATTGTCCCAGGGGTTGTATGTTATGCACTAGACCAAATATTTATAGAAAAACAAAATTTGAATTGTGGTTTTGCTAAGCTGCTTTTGGGGCTCAAATACTGTCTGCCCCTTTAGCCCCAAACATGTTATTACTAATGTGCCATTACATATATGTTTTTATTTTTTGTTTAGCCATGATTACATACACAATAATCTTGTTTATGCCTATTTTGCTGTAATATACAATAGTGCTTTTGGGCCAAATGTCTCCTTAGTTATCTTCGATTTTGTCTGGAAGCTTATTTTGCCATTTTTAATTTTGTGCTTTAATTTGGAGTTAATTTTTGGTACCTCCTTGGCACCTTTAGATGTCCATCAACTGGCCTGTCTTATGTGGCCCTGAATCTGGAATATCTCCTAGGCAAATCGACTATTTTAGGCATCGTAAGAGCTACCTGCGACCAAATCACCAAATCTGGGTTTGACTAGTCACGAGTCATGCCAGAGTCAACGACTGTGGACTGGGTCAAAATTTCCATGGGAATGTCTTCCAAATGCAATTTTCCAAACTGCATAGGAGCAGTTGATGGGAAGGACATCTGGGTGAAGAAGCCGCTGGACTCAGGGTCCAAATACTACAACTATAAGCAATATATTTCTGCAGTGCTGTTAGCCTTGGCTGACAGCAACTACTACTTTGCAGTTGCAGATATTGGAACATATGGAAGAACTGGAGATTCAAGGATCTTCAATTCTTCCTTAATAGTTCCACGGCTTCATCCGATCCCTCAGATGTTACCTGACTTAAATGCTGGACCAGTCCCATTTATTATGGTTGGGGATGAGGACTTTCAGCTCACCTACCTTGTAATGAAGCCTTACCCTCAAAATGGTCTGGACCAGAAACTGCGTATCTTTAATACAGGCAACTAAGTAGGACAGGGCATCTGTCTGAATACACCTTTGGCATTTGGTGCGCTAAAGGGAGGGTTCTCTTGAGTGCCTTCCAATTAAGCAAATAAAATGTCATTCATTAAGGCCTGTGTTATTCTTCAGAGTTTCACCCGCATGCACAAGTTGCCAGTGGATGCGGCAGATGAATTGATCCCAAATATTCAGCCAGAAATACAGGCAGCTTCCAGTCAGAGACTCATTTGGCCTGAAAGTGCGTGAAATTTTCATTCACTATTTTGTAACGCCAGAGAGGTGTACTTCTCGGCCGGATAATTCTGTTTTGTGATTTTTGTTGCTTTTTTTAGTACTGTGATTCCTTTCTCTATAAACAGTACATAAAAATGTCCTTTGATTACTACATATTAGTCCAATAATCAAACAGAATAAACAAAAACCCTAATGAACTAGAAACGTTTATTTAAACACAAGCCTATAAATCATGAACACAGGGCAACATTTCCAAAACATTAACACATAAATGATTAATTACGCTCATTCATCAAAACAACAGAGAATTAAAAAAGGCTCATAAAATATAAAAGGATGTAGGGGAAGCGGAGGTGGGGGGGGCAGGTTAGACGATAGGGTGATTGGACATGAGAGCAGAATTATGGTCGTGGATTGAACGGAGGGTGGTATGTGGGTGGATGTTGTGCCATGTACTGTAGGTCCCATGCTCAGTCAGACTTGTTGTTGCCTTATGATGGGACTTCCTGGACCACCCTTGTGTAGTGTACCCCATATAAGAATGTTGTTGTGGCCCATGGTGCAATTATTCCCCTGGTCCTGATGCACTGTTGATGGGAAGGGCCAGCATGGTATCCAGGAGTTCATGGTGGTGGATGGGGAGGTGCTGCTTACTGGGAGGAGACTGTGGTGGATGCTGGTGCTGTTTCTGCTCCAGCATGCAGAAAATATCCAGGAGGTCCTCCGGGGGAATGATCGAATCTAAGATGAGCAGCAGGACAGATTGGGTACACTGCTATAGGTGATCAAGCACATGTCAGAGATATCGCACCATACTCCTGCAAAATGCCTCGGCACCATCATCATTAACTGTGTAGGATAGATAGTCAATTACTTGAGTATCTAACTCGCGACAAGTGATGCTGTGGAGGTGCTCCCATCATAACTGGCGGCCTTGGTGGGGTAAGGTGACAGCAAAGGGGGAGGAGTCTAGTGACAAGGTGGGGCTGCGGCTCCTTGCTTGCTCCTCCAGGTCTGGCACAACTGCAGGCCCAGTTTATGGGCCAGGCTCTTCATCCTGTGTGTTCACTACCTACGCCTCAGATAGTGTATCGTGATCGTGCAGGTTGGATTCAGATCTGCAAATTAACAGATGCAGGAAGTAACAAGGCATTTTTTTTCAAAAATATTACAGATTGGCAAATGTTACTTATGGCCCTGAGCTCCATGATGGGCGGCAGAAAATCAAGCCTCTCTATATATGCTGCCTACATATGGCTTCATCGACGCTCCTGTCTTAGTACTATCAGTCCTTCCGGAATTGATCATGGCAGCTGTGCCAGCGTCTTGACACATCATCCACTGCATTGATGAAATTAGGGGAAAAAAAAGAAAATGATCACGGATAAAAAGACAGTCAAACATGTAGAGGGGTTTGGCTCTTCCACAATTTTTTTTAGATGTATGCTGCTGAAATAAAAATTAGACTGAGATTTTTTTTTTTTTTATATAAAACAGAAATGAGGAAGTTATGACACACTGTCAGCTCATGCATGTCAACAATATGTATTTTGGACATACGGTATGTTTTTTTTTTTGTTTTCTTTTTAAATATCCCAATTTAACCCCTTCACCACCTAGGGATTCTGCGTTTTACATTTGTTTTTTGCTCTCTTTCTTCCCAGAGCCATAAGTTTTTTTTTATTTTTTGGTCAATGTAGCCAAGCTGAGGGTCTGTTTTTTTGCGGGACGAGTTGTATATTTGAACAACACCATATAGTGTACTGGAAAACGGGAAAAAAATTTTTCAAAGAGTGGTGAAATTGCAAAAGAAAGTGCAATTCCACAATCGTTTTTTCGGTTATTTTTTTACCATCCTCACTAAATGCTAAAATTGACCAGCCATTAGGATTCTCCAGGTCATTACAAGTTCGCAGATATCAAACATGTATAGGTTCTTTTTTATTTACTGGTAAGTGGTGAAAAAAAATCTAGCATTTTGATTTTTTTTTCTCGTTACATCTTTTACTGATCGGATTAATTCTTTTTATGTATTGATAGTTCGGGCGTTTCTGAAGGTGGCAATACCAAATATGTGCATTTTTATTTTTTGTATTGCTTTATTTTGAATGGAGCACCAGGGGGGTGATTTGAACATTTATAATTTAATTTTTCAAGTATTTTTTTAAAAATTTTTTTTTCTTTTTCTACTTTTCACTTGCTTCAATAGTTTCCATAGGAGACTTGAAGCTGCGATATTCCAGAGCCCGCATGGAATGCAGGGACACGACCTATGACGTATACATACATCCTTTTGTAGTGGAAGGGGTTGCAACAATCAATAGAGATTTTAATATCTGGTAATGTGACGTTCCGTATATTGAAGCTCTGTGAAGGACACCCACATAATCTAAATTTATTTGCACAATGCTTAAGTCCAAAAAGCTGGCACATGGTGGGGTGCATGTTGTGTGATACATGTTACATGTTTGAGGTGGGATAAAGTAAGGTGACACAAAGCAATTGGTATTTGTTTTAAAATAAGATATACACAGAAGCAAGAGCAAAAAACCTGCGCAACAGATCAGCGTGTATGAAAGAATACATTTTGGATTGGCTTTAACAAAAAAACTTACTAATTCCTTTTTTGACTTGATAGGAGCTGTCATTCTGTGGGAACATTTGCTTGCAGATGTATGTATGTCCATGATGCTACCAGCTTGACTCTGAACGAGTACCCAGAGACCCGAGGGTCCCACATCCCAAGGCGCTCCTGGACGAGGACCAGCAGCATCTCTACATTTTTTTGGTCGAGGCATTTTTTCACAATTTGCTCTCCATGGAGGCCTGTTCTGGCTTTTTGTAGAAATGTTTGTGGCCATGATGGTCACACTTCCTGATGTGCTTGCTACCTGTCATGTATTGATTGATTTTTTTTGGGAGAAGTTTAATAATTGATGCGTTAAAAAAAAACTAACGCCGCACGGGCCAAAGTGGACTTTATTGGCCCATCTAATGTGGCAACGTTTTGGTTGTAAAACAACCTTTCTCAGGCTTGGAAAAAGGTCTAGATAGAGCGGCACGACTCTGGATCCGTTTTTGGTGACTCTGATATGCGTTAGTCGACTTGACATGAGCCAACTCTGTGAGGACAACAAGGACACAGCATTTTGGGCTAGTCGAAGTGAGGCCTCAGTTCTAATTACTTAGGCCTCTTTCACACATCAGGTTTTCGCCGTCAGGCACGATCCGGCGCTTTTGACAAAAACCGGATCCGGCGAAATGTAATGCCGGATCCGGTTTCCCCCCCACTGACTTGCATTTGCGCCGGATGGCCATGTGTTTCATCCGGTTTTCGCCGGATCCGGCAATGTGTCGCGATCCGGCGTCTGGAAAAAACGGCTACTGTAACGTTTTTTGTCTCCGGCGAAAAAGCCGGACACGCCGAATCCGGCGTGTCCGGCTTTTTCAAACAATGAAAGCCTATGAGCGCCGCAATGCGCCGGATCCGGTTTTTTTGGTCTGAGCATGCTCAGTAGCTCTGCCCACAAGACACATATATAAAAGCATGACAGTGGGACCCTCAGCCACACCCAACATGCCACCCAAGACAGCAACCAGGCGCAGGAGAAGGCAGGAGACCACTGCAGCAGCACCATCAGCACCACCACCACCCCAAATGGAGCAGCATGCTGAACAACGGGAGGGGAGTCCAGCAGCAGATGAGAGACGGTAATTATCAAATCCCCCATTCCTCCAAACTAGGGCCATGGAATATCAAGATATTCATTGCCCCTTTGTTTCTCTTTATTCAACAGCCTCCCAAGAGATGCAGCAGCAGCAACAGTGGCAGCACTGGAAGCACTGGCAGCAGCAGTACCACCACCCACAGGCATGGAGTCTGGCCAGCAGGAAGACAGCACATCTTCTTCTGGGAGCCCTCCCTCGCATTGTCAGTGTTTGACGGTAAGTTTTTATTTCCAAAATCCATCATCTCTGTAATATATGTCTATTCATTGCCTTTTATTTCAAAACAGGAATCACAAGATGAAGAGGAGCTCCCAGAAGAAGAAGGAAGGGGTGGACAGACACCTGGAGTGGGCTCACAATTGGTAAGTTTTTTGCATCAAACGCAGAAACACAACATCACACTACACACAACACATAGAAAACAATGTTCTGCAGACCACACACAGCAAACAAATGCCTACATCCAAAGACATAACATTTTTTGTTTTCTTCTCTAGTCTTCCCAATCTGGTGCTCGGCAAAGAGGTCCTCGCAGTGCCTCCCAGGGTCGTCGGCGACAGCAACGCGGCGGTCACCAGCGTGTAAGTATAAATATTTTTGCTTTGTTTTTTTGCACTTTTTATTTCATTTCTTTTGTGGAGGCAAATTATGTTATTTTTGTCTTTTTCTTTAACAGCCTTCACAGCGTGCTCCCGATTCTGACGGTGAGGATGGAGGGATTGATGTGGACCACCTCATCGATCTCGTCAGAGAATGGGAGCCGCTATGGAATATGGCTGACCGCCGCCATGCTGTCCTGATCGTTACCCGACGACTCTGGGAGGAAATCTGTTCGCTCCTTGTGGACCGCTGGGAGGACCTCGATGCTCGGGCCCAGATTAAAGAGCGTAAGTATATACAGTACCGGTTGCTTGATGTAAACCAGTGTTTCCCGAACTCCAGTCCTCGTGGTCCCCACGGATCATGTGTTCAGGATTTCCATTTACTATGGAAATCCTGAAAACATGACCCCTGGGGACCATGAGGACTGGAGTTTGGGAAACACTGATGTTGTATACTAACCACTCCTTTCTCGTTTCAGGGGACAGAATTGTGAAGCGGTGGCGGCCTGTGAGGGATCGTTTCAAGAAGGAGTTCAATAAAGAGATGCGGGCCCCGAGTGGATCTGGAGGACGCAGGAGCAAGTACAAGTACGCACAAGCCCTGTCGTTCCTCCGGGAAACAATGGTCACCAGAAGGTAAATATTACACACCACATGTGAAAAAAAATGTTTAGATGTAACTTTTTTTTTTCAGCCAGGGCCATACCATGTCACTATTTTAATTGTTTTTTTTTCTCTTTATTCCACAGCACGGTGAGCAGCACTCGGGAGCCTGCACGATTGGACCCTTCTGAGGCGATCCCTGAGGAGACCGGCATCGAGGGACACTTCGACCGCCCCGGTACATCTGCACCTTCCCAGCCTTCCCACACATTCGACCCATCTGTCCCATCCACCAGCAGGAGCATCGTGGCCGCCTACATTACATGAAGCTGCTGGTGAGGAGATCGCTTTCCCTTTACCCCACCCTTCTGCCCCTGCCACCTCTAGTACACCTGCGGGTACTGGGCGGCAGCGGCAGAGGGGTCAGGAAAAGACTTATGCGCCAGAGTTCTTGCATCTGAATGCATCTTTCCAGAACTGTCTAAAAGTCTTGTCAGAGCAAATCTCCGCAGGCTTTCAGCAGATCAACTCCAGCATTCTGGAGGTGAAGACACTTCTGCAAACCATGCATTCAGAAGCAAGATCTTCGCCAAACCACACCTTTTTCAGGTCTGTTGTGGAGCGCATGGAAACGCTCTCTCCTACCCAGCAGATGCATGTAATGCATTCATGCCACGGTGCTCTCCAGCAAGTTACCTCCCAACCTCCTCCTCCCACCACAGTAGTTCCTCCACCTGCACCCCCTCCAGCCACTTTCCATCCTCCCCCTCCTATTACATACCATCCACCTCCCCAGCAACAGCCACCTCCCCAGTACCAGCAACCTCCCCAGTACCAGCAACCTCCCCAGTACCAGCAACCTCCCCAGTACCAGCAACCTCCCCAGTACCAGCAACCTCCCCAGTACCAGCAACCTCCCCAGTACCAGACATCTCCCCACTTCCAGCAACCTGCCCCGTACCAAACTCCTTCCCCATCAACATCATCTGCTCCTACAGTCCCTGCCCAACCCTCCACTCCACCGCCCACCACCTCTTCTGCCTCCCACATGTCCACCCATTCTGTAGCTTTTTCCACACCTTCACCTCTAACTGTTCCTTCCCCACCACGATCCCAGTCCTCTCTCCACACTCCCAGTGTCGAAGTGTCCCGCAGCCCCTCCAGCACTATTTCCACCCCACACTACACCGAGTTATAATGTTTTTTGTAGTAATAAAAATGCCCATTTGGTTGGTTTCAAACATTTATTAAAAATTTTTTTTAAACTTTAAAAACATTTTACAAAAAAAAAAATATTTTAAATAAAAGTTAAATTATCGTTTTACAATGGTTGTCTGTCATTTCTTTCTGTGGCGAACTATGTTTAAAAAAAAGGTTAAATACAGGGTATTTCAAAGGTAAAAAGGTATTCAAAACCAGGTATATAACTGTGGGTAAATTTTACCTTTTTGCCACAGTTGTGTTCCTGGTTGTGTTTGAAGCAAAGTATTTCACCTAAAAAGTTGTGTTTATTGTTGGTGATTTCCTAACAATGTACACAACTTTTGTTACAAGGTGAAATACTTTGCATAAAACACAACCAGCTACACACCTGTGGCCTAAAGGTAAAAATAGTAAGACCATGACAAGATAGCCAACTTTGGTTGGCAAAGGTATATACTGTTGGTACAGAAGGTACACAAGTTTGGTTAAGGGCACAAATCTTTCACACTCTGTCATCCTGCCAGTGTACTCTGCCTTGAGGTGACATAAAGTATAGTGCAAAATTGTCCCTCATTACTGAAACCGTCACAGAACTTCTAGTGGTAATGTCATGGTAATCTTGCAAGGTGGTTTCTTCAGAGGTGTCCTCAATGGAAATGGGTTCCTTGCAGCTAACAAAATTGTGGAGTACCACGCAAGCTTTGATCACCTCGTCCACAGTTTCTGTCTTGAGGTTGATCGCAGTCAATAGGACCCGCCATTTGGCTGTCAGAATACCAAAGGTACATTCAACCATTCTTCTTGCTCTTGTGAGGCGGTAATTAAAAATGCGTTTTGTTCTTGTCAATCCTCTGCTAGAGTACGGTTTCAAAAGGTGTTCTGACAGCTGGAAGGCTTCATCCCCTACACAGACAAATGGCATAGGTGGACCAGATGTTTGCGGCAGCGGTCTAGGGGGTGGGAACTGGAAGGTGTTTCCATACAGTTTACGCCCCATGGCAGACAGTTTTAAAACTTGAGAGTCATTGGAGCGGCCATAGGCCCCAATATCAACAGCAATAAATTTGTATTCCGCGTCAGCGATGGCCATGAGGACAATTGAAAAATATTTCTTGTAATTGAAATATTCCGATCCCGATCCGGCTGGCTTTACAATGCGGATATGTTTCCCGTCCACAGCGCCCAAGCAGTTCGGAAACTGACATATCTGTAGAAACTTTTCTGAAATTTCAATCCACCTCTCTGTTGTGGGCTCTGGTAAAAACTCTTCAGCTAAGGAGTCCCACAGTGCACGGCATGTGTACTTCACTATTCCAGATATGGTGGAAATCCCGAGTCTGTACTGGAAATGCAGTGACGAAAGGGATTCTCCAGTTGCAAGAAATCTGTGGGGAATTAAAAAACAATCAATTAGTTTTAAATCACAGCATTACAAACCAAAACTCAGCTATAACACTTGGAGATACAAACTACCACCAACAAGATTGCAGTGAAAGTGTGCTCTGATGCGAGCACATCCAATAAATGTGGCTTACCTTAAAGTCACCATCAGACGCTCTGCGGGTGAAACAGAGAAGCGGCAATAGGTGTCCGCTTTTCTTATGAGGTGTGCAATGCGCTCCACCAAGTAATCAAAATTCTCCATTTTCATCCGAACATATCCAAAAAATTTCTCCAGGTTTCGTCTAAGGTCCATGCAGAGTGTAGAATAGACCCCACGCGTCATTCTCTTGGCTGTGATGGTGTGGATCCACAAACGTCGTCTACGATGCCTGATGCGCTGCTGTCTCGCTCTCTCCTTCTCCAGAACAATCACCCTCAAACGATTCGCCTCCGCTGTAAAATCCGCCAAATTCTTCAAAATATTTCCAATGACAACATCCATCTTCGCCAGTAACTTGCTCTTCTCTCCAACCTGCACTTTCTCCTCTACAACCTGTCAAAGAAGGGCTGTAGGAACACGCTATACATAGTTTTTCAGTAGCCAATCCCGTTCGGAAGGCCACAAGGGTCAATTTTAAAAACCGGATCCGGCGTAATCCGTCAAAAAAACGGAACAAAAACCTGATTAACCGGATGTGACGGATCCGGTTTTGTCTGTCAAGAACAAGACGGATCCGGCAGAAAAACGGATCCGGCACATCCTGTTTTACTAAACATTTGCCGGATCCGGCGCGACACCGGATCGCGCCTGACGCCGAAAACCTGATGTGTGAAAGTAGCCTTAGGGAATAACGGCGTTGGAGAGATTGGCATTCTCTAAGGCTGCGTTCACATGTTCAGGTTTTTTCGCAGCGGTTTTTACTGCGCGATTTTGCCATGAAAACGCAAAAAAACAGCACCCCATGCATTCCAATGGGATTCCGCAATGCTGTGCTAATGCGGCGGAAGAGCACCGCGGAAAAATCTGCAGCATGCTCATTAATTTGCGAAACCGCGGCAATTCCGCCCACATAGGAATGCATTGTTCTGCTAACTTTCCGCATGTGGCTGTGCCCACCATGCGAAAAGTAAGCGGAACATTTGCGGATGGCACCCACGGTCCGGAGGAGAGGAGACTGTCCTCTGGGCTGTGGGTACCATATCCCTGGAAAAAATAGAATTAAAATAAAAAAAAATCGGGTTATATTCACCTTCGGATGTCCCGCGCAGCGTCCCCAGGCTTCAGCGATACACGCGGCAGGTCCCGCTCCCAGTGATGCATTGCGATGACCTTTGCTGACGTCGCGTCTCGCGATGCTGTAGCGGTCTCACGAGACCGCGACATCAAAGGTCATTGCCGCAAGGAATCACTGGGAACGGGACCTGTCGGAGCATCGCGGAGGCCTGGGGACACTGCGCGGGACGTCGGAAGGTGAATATAACCCGATTTTTTTTTTTCAATTATTATTTTTAACATTCGATCATTACTACGGATGCCGCATAGGCAGCCTCAATAGTAAAAAGTTGGTCACACTAGTCAAACCCTATGTTTAACGAGTGTGACCAACCTGTCAATCAGTTCTCCAAGCGATGCTACAGATCGCTTGGAGAACGCTAGCTTTCTACAAGCTAATTACGCTTGCAAATCGCTAGTTTTTCCGCGGAAAAATCACGGGAATTTAAAATGCGATTTTCCTGAGGGATGGAATTCCGCTACGTGTGAACTGAGCCTAAAAGCTTCAAGTCAGCGTTTCCAATTATTCGGGACTCAGCCCAGCAAAGACCCTTCTACTTCCGGCTCACGATGTACCGGGTACCATCTTATACCTAAATACATATGTGCATATATAAATAACTTTATAGAGGTCTAGTCGGGAGAAAATGCCCCTTCTGTAAGAGACACTCCAAAAACTGCTCCAAGTAGGAGATAACTAAAGTACTGGCACAACACTGTCGTTTTATGGATTTATGCAGAAGTAAGGGTTAATCGTGTGTATTTTGCTTGCATATGTTAATTCTGTTAACTGTACATGTATATACACAATAGGGATGTGACTCAATTAGGTGCAGCGGGAGACAAATATGATGCAGGTTCTTCTAAAGTTCATGTGGCTTATTCACGTCATAAACACACAAGGCAGCGTAACACAAAAAAGGAACCTTTAGCTCAGGCAAAAAAAACACAAATGTCCGTGGTTGTAGACTCAGACCAGGAGTCTCAGCACACATGGGAGGCTTAGTCCTCCCCACACACACACACACACACACACACACACACACACACAACTCCCTGGTTCAGGAGCAGGCCACATTATAAGGCTGTAGCCACACCCACGAACCCAGCAGCTGACTGGTCACATGACTGTGACCTCACCACAGGTCCTTCAAACAACAACAATAATAATATCTGGTATGCTTTACCTATGCCTTACATTATAGAGACAAGCCATTTATGAGGCACATATCTCCCATCGATTACACGACCCTTAGCCCTGCCACATACCTCCCCCCTCTGCCTAAAGCTGTGGGGCTTGGCACTTTCACCTACCAGGCAAGGGATGCTGGAGAGGGCATCGGCATTCCCATGTAGCTTCCCGGCCCTATGCTCTACATGGAAGCTGAAGTATTGTAGGGCTAAGAACCAGCGGGTGACCCTAGCATTCTTGCCCTTTGTTTCCCTTATCCACCTGAGTGGGGCATGGTCGGATATTAACCTAAACTTCCGTCCCACCAGGTAGTACCGTAATGTGTCCACTGCCCATTTTATGGCCAAACACTCCTTCTCTACAACTGAGTAATTTCTCTCACAAGAAGTCAACTTCCTACTCAAGCAGAGAACAGGATGCTCCTCCCCACGTATCTCTTGGGAGAGGACTGCTCCTACCCCGACATCTGAGGCATCTGTCTGGAGGCCAAATTCACGTTTAAAATCTGGGGCCACCAAAACGGGTTGCTTACAAAGAGCTCCCTTCATTTCTTGGAAGGCTGACTCTGCTTCTTCAGACCAGCTGACCATCACTGACTTTGTCCCCTTAAGCAGATCAGTTAGAGGTGCAGCCATTGTGGCGAAGTTTGGGATGAACCTCCTGTAATATACCACAATCCCCAGGAAGGCTTTAACTTGCTTCTTTGACAGAGGTCTCGGCCATGTTTGAATTGTCTCCACTTTATTGATTTGGGGTTTGATCTCGCCACGCCGAACTACATATCCGAGGTACTTGGCTTCTTCTCTCCCCAAGGCACACTTCTTCGGGTTTATTGTAAACCCCGCCTCTCTTAGAGCGTCAAACACTGCTTGGACCTTTTCCGGGTGAGTCTCCCAGTCCGGGGTAAAAATGACGATATCATCTAGATATGCGGCAGCATATAGCTTATGAGGTGCAAGGATTCTATCCATTGCCCTCTGGAAGGTTGCCGGAGCTCCCTGTAGGCCAAACGGCATCCGGACATACTGGAAGCACCCGTCTGGTGTGGAGAATGCCGTCTTCTCCTTGGCTTCCTGTGCCATGGGAATCTGCCAATATCCCTTTGTCAGATCCAAAGTTGTTATGTACCTGGCCGGTCCAAGTCTCTCGATGAGCTCATCAACGCGTGGCATGGGATAAGCGTCGAACTTGGAGACCTCATTCAGCTTCCGGTAATCGTTGCAGAACCTCCATTCACCATCAGGTTTTGGAACCAGGACAATCGGGCTCGACCAGCCGCTCTTGGATTCCTCAATGACCCCGAGCTGCATCATATGCTGCACTTCCTTGGAGACTACCTCTCGCCGGGCCTCAGGAATACGATACGGTTTCATGTTCACCCGCACATGTGGCTCGGTCAGAACTTCGTGCTCCACCACCTTCGTGCACCCCGGGAACCTCTGAGAACAGGTCCCTGTTTTTCTGGAGTAACTCCCGGCAGTGCTGTTTCTGGGCCTTCGATAGCATCTCCGCTATGGTAGCCACTCCAACCTCCCCTTCTAGGTTGCCCAGCAAGCACAGAGTTACCGTTGGCTCTCTATCTTGCCACGGCTTGATGAGGTTGACATGGTAAACCTGGTATGGCTTCCGTCTTCCGGGTTGGTGGATCTTGTAGTTTACCTCTCCCAGCTTCTCCACCACCTCATATGGCCCTTGCCACTTGGCCAAGAACTTACTTTCGACCGTCGGGATTAGCACGAGAACTCGGTCTCCCGGATTGAACTGCCTCACTCTGGCTGACCGGTTGTAGACCCTGGCCTGAGCCTCTTGTGCCGGGAGGAGATGTTCTTTAACAATGGGCATCACCTTCGCAACCCTCTGCTGCATCAGTGCCACATGCTCAATGACGCTTCTGTGGGGCGTGACTTCGGCTTCCCAGGTTTCCTTGGCTATATCTAGGAGACCTCGCGGATGCCGGCCGTACAGAAGCTTGAAGGGCGAGAACCCCGTGGAGGCCTGGGGAACTTCATGGATAGAAAACAGTAAATACGGTAAGAGACAATCCCAGTCTCTACCATCTTCCTCTATGACTTTTCTCAGCATGCTCTTCAGTGTCTTGTTAAACCTCTCAACAAGGCCATCTGACTGCGGATGGTACACTGAAGTCCTTAACTGGGAAATTTGCAAGACTCTGCACAATTCTCTCATCACCTTGCTCATAAAAGGTGTCCCCTGGTCGGTCAGGATCTCCTTCGGCAAACCCGTCCGGGAAAACACATGGACCAGCTAGCGGGCTATACTCTTCTCGGAGGAGTTTCTCAGGGGAATGGCCTCAGGATAGCGTGTGGCATAGTCCAGGATGACTAATATATACTGATGGCCCCGAGCAGATTTAACTAAGGGACCGACCAAGTCCATGGCAATTCTCTCAAATGGCACCTCAATAATGGGCAGTGGCACAAGAGGGTTCCGAAAATGAGATGTGGGGGCAGTTAACTGACATATCGGGCAGGACCTGCAATAGTTTGCTATTTCCCGGTGACACCCAGGCCAATAGAACCTCTGTACAATCCGTTCCTGCGTTTTTTCCACCCCCAGGTGTCCCCCCAAGACGTGTGAATGGGCCATGTCCAACACTTTCCGTCTATAGGGGCCTGGTACTATTAACTGCTCTACCCCCTCCTCCCTTATTTTCGTGACCCGGTACAACAATTCCCCACTCAACATAAAATAGGGAAACCTTGTGTCTGCTCCCGGCTCTTGTGCAACCCCATTAATGACAGTGACATTGTTAAAGGCTTCCCTTAGCGTGGAGTCCCTATGTTGGGCAGTCCCAAAATTCTCCCGGGCCACCCCTAACTCCGGGATGTCAGGTACAGGGGACCCTTCCTCTTCATCCCCAACAAGGACACATAAACGAAACCCATCTGCCTCAGGTGGTGGCGATACCTCAGTGGAATGGATTGGTTACCTGCTCTTGCTAGCACACTACTCAGAACCCATCCCCCACAGATCCCAAAACAGACAGAAATCCCGGCCAATAATTATAGGGTGCAACAAGTCTCGAACAACGCCAACTTCATGCGACTCGGTGCCATGCGCCGTTTCAATATTCACCCTAGCCATAGGGTAGTCCTTTGCATCGCCATGTATGCACCGAACACCAATCTTTTTACCCGGGAGTATGTTGAGAGGAAAACAGGCCCTCACAAGGGTCACCAAGCTCCCGGAGTACAGAAGCGCCATTACTGCTTGACCGTTCACCTTCACGGGACACGCTTGTGGCCCCTGGCAAGGTAGCGAGTTCACACTGCAAGCTGGATATGCGTAGTATGAACTACGGCGTCCCATGCTGCAGTCCATCTACTCGGTGGTCTGGGGACAACGGGCCGCTATATGTCCTGGCCTGTGACACTTCCAGCAAATAATATCACCTTGGGCACCGTCTCCCCCGCCCCTTTTGACCTTGGACGCACCACCACCCCTTTTTGGGACTCCGCCCCGTGCTGGGACCCCCAATACAGAATGGGCTGCTTCCCCAAGGAACATTCCATCCCCTGGTATCTCTCGACCAGCCCAAACAGTTCATCAGCATTTTGGGGATCACCCTGGGCAACCCAAGTCTGCAGAGGTCTCGGCAGAGAATGCACAAACCGATCCATCACAACTCGCTCCACCATCTGTGCAGGGGAAGCGGACTCTGGCTGCAGCCATTTCTGGACCAGGTGCAATAGGTCAAACATTTGGGAGTGCGGGGGTTTGTCCCGGTGATAGGCCCAGCGATGAACTCGCTGTGCCCTGGTAGTCATTGTTACCCCCAAGCGTGCGAGAATTTCCGCTTTTAATTTGGGATACTCTCTAGCATCTTATACGGTCAGGTCAAAGTACGCCTTCTGGGGCTCCCCGTTAGGTAAGGGGCCAGTACCTCCGCCCACCGCTCTGGCTGAAGTTTTTCCCTCTCAGCCACCCTCTCAAACACCGTCAGGAAGGCCTCCACATCATCCTCAGGGGTCATTTTTTGTAAAGCGCGTCTTACCGCCTTCTCGACGTCGGTGGCATCAGCCCGACCTGGGGTAGGGGTGCTCCTCCTGCCCTCCTGGATCACGGTTGCCAAAAGCTGCATCTGCTGCCGTTGTTCCTGCTGGCTCTGCTGGAACTGCTGCCGCTGCTCCTGCTGGCTTTGCTAGATCTGCTGTAACAACAGCTTGTTGGTTTCCTGCTGCAATGCCTGGGACTGGACCAGGTGTTTCAGCAGGTCCTCCATTATTCCAGGCAGTGCTTGTTGCCTCGATGCAAACTTCACCCAGGACATGCAGCAACTGTCTCAAGTCTCTGCTGGGACCGCTGCCCGCACGTGTACCACCAATTGTAGGGATGTGACTCGCTTAGGTGCAGCGGGAGACAAATATGATGCAGGTTCTTCTAAAGTTCATGTGGTTTATTCACGTCATAAACACACAAGGCAGCGTAACACAAAAAAGGAACCTTCAGCTCAGGCAAAAAAACACAAATGTCCGTGGTTGTAGACTCAGACCAGGAGTCTCAGCACACATGGGAGGCTTAGTCCTCCCCACACACACAACTCCCTGGTTCAGGAGCAGGCCACATTATAAGGCTGTAGCCACACCCACGAACCCAGCAGCTGACTGGTCACATGACTGTGACCTCACCACAGGTCCTTCAAACAACAACAACAATAATAATATCTGGTATGCTTTACCTATGCCTTACATTATAGAGACAAGCCATTTATGAGGCACATATCTCCCATCGATTACACGACCCTTAGCCCTGCCACAACACCTAGTAGGTTTTATTTAGAGTAACTACTGTCATTGTATTGGTTATTTATACATTGTTTACCTACCATCCTTTCCTTCTTTTTTCTAAACTGGCTAGTGAATACTTATATTATCTAATCTTTATGCTTGACTGTTGATTGCTGCTGTACCCCTCGTCCTGTGCCATGTGGCCATCCCTCGTCCATGTTCCGTGCATGGCAGACCTGGAGGGCATTGTTAAGCTTCCAGTTGCCAGTTATTCGGCATTATATTGCAATGGAGGGGGGTAAGTGGACTGACAGAAGGCGCCACCTCTCTGTCAAGCTGCCTTGGTCATTCTTCTCATTCCATCCCCCCCCACTGGGGTGATCATGCTATATCTATATATATTTTCATTGCAGCTGGGGGTCTAACAGTAGGCCCTATAGTTGTTATCATTGTATTCCTATTAGTCCCCAATAGGCATGCTGACAGAACCAATACACTGCAATAGAAAAGTATAGCTAATGTATGATATGAGCTATCAAACTCATGGACGTTTAGATCCCCTAGAGAAACCAAAATGTAAATACTATTTACAAAAATATATCCATATTTTCTTATAACCGGTTGCTCTGCAGAAAAAAAAAGAAAAAACACGCTTAATTGGTATCACCACATTCATAATGACCTGACCTATAAATATCTCACATTATTTTACCTGTGAACACTGTAAAAATCAATGCCTCACCTGGCAGGAGCAGTGGCAGCACACCTGGCGGACAAGATAAAGGAGTCCCTGGAGGCCATGGTAGGGGTGGCGCTATCCCCCATTAAAGAACAGGTCACACAGCAGGGAGCCAGAGTGGCAGAGCTGGAACAAAGATTATCTAACACAGAGGATGAGGTGACAACGTTAAAGGGGAAAATGAAGGAGATGGAGGAGGGTTCCCAGGCTATGAAAGACAAACTGGAAGATCTAGAAAACCGTTCCAGGAGAAGCAACTTAAGACTGGTGGGGTTACCGGAATCAATAACCATGCGGCAGCTGGATAACATTTGCGAAGCAGAGCTTCCCAAGGCGCTGGGCCTGACACACAGATGCAGAGTGGAAAGAGCGCACAGAGTGGGCCCTGTAAGAGAAAACGCGAGTGCATGGGGAGCGAACGGGAAGGAGGGTAATGCAGGGGTGACTGGATCAGCCAGACCGCGCCAAGTCATAATAAAATATTTGGAATACAAGGACAAAGAAGAGTTGTTGCGAGCATTTAGAGGACGGAGGACCCCACTGTCTCTTCAAGGACATAAAATATTGATCTTCGGAGATTATTCGGCAGCGGTCACTCGGAAAAGGAAGTCCTTCAGCAAGATATGCACCACACTGTACCGCAAGGGTATAAAGTTTCAGCTACTCTATCCTGCTCTTCTGAGAGTGACAAAACGAAATGGATCTTTTTTTGTGACAAAAGACCTGAGAGAGGCGGAGAGATGGATGGAGGAGATGGAGGACAGAAACCTGACAAGTGAATCTCCGGAGAGGAGGGGTGGTCGATATGGGGAGAGGGAGGGGGAGGTTCGGGAGGATGGCTGGAATGAATGGACTGAAAGGAGAGAGGAAAGGAAGGAGCCTCACATGGAGAATCCTAAGACACAAAGATCGCCGCCACACAAGTCGGGAAACCAGGGCAGGGGAGTGCCTTGAGAGAGACTCTGGGGAGTGGGTTTGAAGACTGAACTGAGGGATTTACGGGAGGAGAGGTTGGCGGATAGTGGGGGTTGAAGTGGCCTCTTTTTATTGGATACTCTCGTCTCTCCAGATGCTATTGATCTTGGGGTTTTGCTTACTCTGAGGGGTAGGGGTAGGGGAGTACTAATATCTGGGGGGACCGGGCTTCTTTCGCATTTATATATTTGTTTTCTTTGATAAACTTCTCTGTTAGATGTTGAGGTATTCACAACGCTGGGAAGAAGGATTCTGTGTTCAGTAATGACAAATACTATGCATGGGAGAGGAGGGAGGGGGGGCTATATGTTGGCTCGAATACTGACCAAGAAGGCCTTGTCTGGGTGAGTTGGGTAACAAATTAACGAGGGATAGGCTATGTATAATTCTTAATTAAATGGCTGAGGGGGGAATAGCGGAGCCAGGAGCATCACAGAAAAAATGGGAGTACAGAGACGTTTTATTGTAAAGGGGGGGGATAGTTGAGGGGTTGTTAGTTGTTAATGGTTACAGAAAGGGTAGATGGGTTCAGGGAATGCAACGGCATAAACGTACTGAACGACTGAACGCCTGAAAGAAGCACAACACCACACATATGTAAGACCACAAGGCGACTTGAAATATTTGAGGAATCGGGATAATGGTTAAAATAGTGACATGGAATGTGAAAGGATTGAAGTCACCACATAAACGTATGATGATATTGAGGCACCTCAAAAGATTGAAAGTGGACATAGCATTATTACAGGAGACGCACTTACCCCAGGGAGATTTTTTTCATATGCAGAAATTATGGGTGGGAAAAGTAGTTGGGTCAGGCTCCGTGGGACGCAAGGCAGGGGTGATGATTTTGATCAACAAAAATTTCAACCACACGATAGTGTCTCAGACCAATGACGAAGAAGGGAGGTATATCCATATCAAGCTTTCCAGTCCACAGGGAGAATTTGGTATACATAACATATATGCCCCCAATAATGAACAAACTTCTTTTTTTAATTTCATCACTCAGGAGTTGGAAAAGGATACAGAGCTCAAAAGGGTGGTTGGAGGGGACTTTAATGCGGTGGTTTCAAGGGGGGAAGACAAGAGATATAGTAGGGATGATGGTAGACAGATTAGGGAGGTTAAAGGTTTAATGGCCAAGCTTTTGGAGGACACAAATCTGAAAGATAGCTGGAGATTGCATCATCCAAATGACCGGGAGTATACTCACTATTCACATCCTCATGAAGCGTGGTCCAGGATTGACTACATCTTGGTTGACCAATTTCTGATGCATAGGGTTAGAGATGTGGTTATTGAAGATGTGGTGATATCGGATCACAGCCCAGTGCTTTTAGACATCACTGATATAATACAAAGGGGGACAGATTATCTGTGGAGGTTTCCGTCGTTTTTGCTTAGAGATAAGGAATTTGCCAAAACTCTGATCGAATGGTGGGATGATTATAGCAGAACTAATAGTGAACATGCGGCGGATGTAATGTTGTTCTGGGAAACTGCAAAAACAGTACTGAGAGGAAGATTGATGGGACATGTAGCTAAACTTAGAAAGCATACTCAAACAATACCAAGACGCAAGTGAGGCCCTCAGAGAGAAATACGCGGGGTACTTAGCAAACAAGACACAAAGTGCGAAAGAGGAGTGGAAGGCAGCGAGACAGGAATTTCACTCTTGGGCGGGGAAAAGAGAGGATATGATACGATCACAACAGGAAGTTGATCTACACAAATTTGGCAATAAAGCGGGGAAATTATTGGCCAATCTGGCGAAAGGACGACGACCAATGACCTTGATAACTAATATGACTAGACCGGACAGGGGCAAATCCTCAAACCCAAAAGAGATTACAGAGATTTTGGGGAAGTATTATGCGAAATTATATAGCAGGGGGGAAGAGACGGGTGACAGGGGAAGTGAT
Source organism: Dendrobates tinctorius (assembly GCF_039654945.1). Taxonomy (NCBI): domain Eukaryota; kingdom Metazoa; phylum Chordata; class Amphibia; order Anura; family Dendrobatidae; genus Dendrobates; species Dendrobates tinctorius. The sequence goes on along the minus strand of NW_027361743.1, from coordinate 37,486,570 downwards.
CTGTTGGGAAAAATAAAACTTTCGCAAATAAATTCGGAAGAGCTGTCTAGATTGAACGCGGAAATAACAATAGAAGAAGTACAGTCGGTAATAAGGGATTTGAACGTACACAAGGCACCGGGACCTGATGGGTTCAATGGGGAATTTTATAAAGAAATGAGAGAGCAGATAGCGCCGGTTTTGACTAGAATGTATAATAAAATACTGGGAGGATGTGGAATTTCGGGAAATCTCAACACTGCGTACATAAAATTGATACCCAAGGGTGATAAGAATTTCGACAATCCAGCAAATTATAGGCCAATCTCATTAATAAACCAGGATCTTAAAATCTTGGCCAAATTGATGGCCAATAGGTTGGCGGAGATAATACCAAATTTAATTTCACCGGCACAATCGGGGTTTGTTAAAGGGAGAGCAGCGGTGACAAATGTGCGGAGGGCCATGTTGGTAATGGATGCTATTAGGCACAGGGATCTTCGAAAGGAGGAGTGTCCAGCCATGGTCACGCTTGATGCTGAAAAAGCGTAGATAATATGGGGATAGAAGGTGCTTTTCGTACATTTATAGGAGTATTGTACGCGAATCCTCAGGCGAGGGTGGCGACGCCCGGGTTTCTGTCACAGTCTTTCCCATTGAGCAAAGGGACTAGACAGGGATGTCTACTGTCACCTCTCCTGTTTAACGTTGCCATTGAACCATTGTCTCGACTGTTAAATGAAGGAGACTGTTTCAAAGGTATTAGTGTTGGGAAGGAACGACTGCACTCAGCATTATTTGCGGATGATATCATATTATTCATGAACAATCCTCAGAGGGACCTACCAAAAGTGATAAAACAGATAGAGGAATTCGGGAGCTAGTCAGGTTTTAGACTGAACAGAACAAAGTGTGAAATACTATTTCTCTGTGGGCAAAAGATGCCACTAATGGTAGCAGATGGAACAAGGGGGGAAATCTGTGGGATACCAATAGCAAAATCATATCTTAAATATCTAGGTATACAGATGGGACGTACGTCAGCATCGATATATGAATTAAACTACAAACCTTTGATACAGAAAATAGAACGGGAATTGAAGATGTGGGAAGGGCTACCGTTATCTCTGCTAGGTAGAAATCATCTCTTGAAAATGATGTGTTTTCCAAAGTTACTCTACCCAATGCAGACCATCCCCATGTTGTTGAAACACACAGACGTAAATAGATTGAATAAAGCATTTTCGACATTCCTATGGAGGGGGAAAAGACCGAGAATTAAAACGGAAAAATTGATGCAATCTTTGGAACAAGGAGGCATTAAATTGCCAAATATTAGAGGGTATAATTTGGCATGCCTGATGAGGCACACCATAGACTGGTTGAGGAAGACAAATGGGCATTCTGACATACGTTTGGAGAGTGAGTTTTGTAAACCCTGGGATTTAGGGGCACTATTGCACACGTCATTGGCCAACATGCCAAGGAACATTAAACACTCACTGGTATGTAGAGATACGGTGATGGCCTGGAAAGCAGTGAGGAAAAAATTCAAGTTGTCTTGGAGAATATCCAAACATCTTGATATATGGAGGTTCCCAGATTTCCCAGCGGGAAGGGACAACAAACTATTTTCAGAATGGAGGAACAAGGGGATAAAAAGGGCGACAGATTTAATGCATGAGGCGGAGAATAGATGGCTGACATTCCAGGAAATTGTGACAAAATACGGGGTATCCACATTTCAATTCCTCCAATACAAACAGATAGAAAAGGGGCTAATGTCACAACTGAGGGATGTTAGAATGGAACAGGGGACGAATGATTTGGACAGAATTATTATGAAAGACCGACATGAGAATTCAATCTCCGCATTATATAAAGCTTTGAGGGAGGTTTTGATTCCAATATGCCCAGAACAAGTCTGGAGAGCATGGGCAAGACAACTGGGTGACTCTGAAGCAGGGGATAAGATATTACAGGGGTGGATGAAGATGAGGAAGGAGGTGATTAATGAAGGTTGGAGGGACACTCAATTTAGATTGATGCATAGAGCAATCTATGGTTTTAACATCCCAAATACACAACAGATAAACAGAGTGACTCAGTGCCCCAAATGTAAATTGCCAAAAACAGACCTATTCCATGGGATCTGGCAATGCCCAGAGAGCCAGAAATTTTGGAAAAGATTGCAAACATTTATGCAAATAGTGGGGAGTGTGGAAATTGAAATGGATCCATTGCTGTGGATCTTTCATTATAGGAACAAGGGACAGGTAGTAAGAGGAGGGGAGGACCAGAGGCCCAAATTACCAAAATTGTTTCATGGGGTGGCTATGATAGGTAAGAGGGCTTTACTGTCCAAATGGCTGGAGGGAAATGTGCCGTCGGTGGAAGAGGTGATGGGACAGATTAAATCTTTACTCAGAATCGAACAGCTGGAGGCGGAAAGGAACAAGGAGGGCCTGACGGGTAAATTCTTTAAAAAATGGAGGCATTTCATAGTAATACAATGTGATGAAGAGGAAATAAGGAGAATAGTAAGGCCCTTTAAATATACAGAATGGTACCTTCTGGAAGACATCCAAAACAATTTGGGGAAACTGAAGGTGGCTAATGGAGGTGAGGTGTAAGGTCCTGGTTGGGACAGGAGTAATAAAGGAAAAATGTGTGGTGATATTCTACAGAGGCGATGCTTGCAATCTGTGTTTTACAAAGGGTCTAGACATAACATGTGTGCGAAGTTGCTAGGGGAGATCATTGAAAATGTAAGAGGAAGAGGGTTTGTTTAGGGGAGGGTTGGAAGGGAGGATGATAGGCTGAGTTATTGTCTGTTTATTGGAAAAATGACTTGTCATGTGAAATGAAGCAATGTCTATGAAAATTTGAAATAAAATTTGTGTTTTAAAAAAAAATGAATGCCAGAATTGTATTTTTAATCATTCATGTCTTCCAAAAAGAGTAAGGGCAATCCAAAAGAAAAAATCATACGCATGCCAAATTAGTAACAATGATAACACCATCATATCCAAAAAAACACATCCGTCACACAGACCTGACAATGGGAAAAAAAATGGCTCTCGAAAATGGCAATACAAATCGTGGAGACACGGGGGGGGGTCAGTGGGTGCTCTTGTCCACTGGCCCAAGACCGCACAGACCAGGGCTCATCCCACTGAAAGCCCGCACTCCTTTCTCTATGGGCATAATACCAATCAGATAACACAGGGTGAGGAAAAACAGCGTGGCAATACTTTATTGAACCACAACAGTCAATAACATATAGAACAGTCGCAGCAAAATACCAGAGATTGTAATTTTGCACTGTCTCACCTTTCTGCTGACTCGCTGGGATTAGAGCAGCTTCAACGTTGGGGCTTCGAGGGCCAAACACCCACCACCTGTGGCACTATGGTTTAGGCAGGCACTCACAGAGAGGAGAGAACGACAAGCACAGGAAGCTGACCGTCCATTGAAACATGTGGCCAGGTGACCGGATGATCCCAACCTGGCTTCTCCAAACATCTCCAGGGATCGAGATGACCAGAGTGTCCCATTCTGGCTTCACCAAACGTGTCCATAGTTAATGTAGAAAGTCTGTATTCTTCCAGCTAGGGCCGTGGTCCTTAAGCTGGCATCCCGTAGAATGTCAAATCTTTGTCCCTCTTGATGGAAGCAACGTGTCCTGGCATCTATCCTGTAGAGGTTTCCTGGCTGTGGTTTTGTGAAGTTCCATTGATGGAGCCAAGTGTCCTGACAGCTATCCTGTAAAGTGTTCCTGGCTTATTGTAAAGTCTCTCTGACTCTTCTTGTAGAATGACAGAAATACCTTTTTATACCCACATCAATGGTTCAGGTTATCATCCACAGGTCAGGAGTGAGGTGGGATGAGTTTAACTGTCATTGTTTGAGTGTTTAAATCAATATGCATAGTTTGTCCTTCACTGTTTACAGGTCATGAAGCTACATGGGTTTATACAATGGATAATCAACAAATTAGCAAACATCAACTGTTCAATTAAGGGGGTTTTACACATAGCGATATCGCTAACAATATCGCTAAAGCATCACCGATTTGGTGACGCAGCAGCGATATCGCTAGCGATATCGCTATGTGTGATAGTTACCTCCGACCGGCTCCCCCGCTGTCCATCGCTGATCGCGCAGCTCTATTTCTCGTCGGGCGCTTCCTGCTGGCGCCGACGAGCGACGCGTGGACGCGGACGGAGGACGTCAGGATCGCCGCGTCTGAAAGGTAAGTATCGTCCGCTGTATCGCTGCTGCATCGCTGTGAGATCTTCCTGTGTGGCAGCTCACTAGCGATCATTTAGCAATGCACCAGCGATCCTGACCGGGTCATATCGCTGGCGGGGTGGGTGGTGCATCGCTAAATGTAAAGGGGCCTTTACTCTATGTCAATGTGTCTTAAATATAGAATACAATGAGCTGCAGAAAACAGCAGCTCAAAAGTCATTATCCAGGCTCATATGAACAATAGTCTGTGTCTCTTGTCCAACCAAAGAAAAACACAGATTCAAAAGTCAACATTCAAACAATAGCCTATTTCTTCTGGACTACTGTTAATAGATGTCTGGATAATTAAGATTAAATGCTGTGTCATCACACAAAATGATTGAAAAAAAAAAAAAGTTATTATTGTGGAAAAGTAGAAAAACCTAAATAAAAAAAAAAAAAAAGCATAAAAACTAGAAATTGATGAAATTTCAGTGAGCTGCAAAATAAAGTTAACATGTCAGTCATATTGCACAGTGATCGTTGTAGCTAAACCCATAAAACAAAAAAAACACTAAATTTGGAGAATCGCTTCATTTCCATTTTACCCCCTCAATTCTAAAATAAATTTATGTTTTCCAACACACTTAGTATCCCAAAATGGCAACAACAAATAGTTGCATCTTTAAGGGGTTAAATGATTTTAAATATTATTCTGAAAGCTATTCTAGTGAATTTTTCCGGAAATGACAAAGAAATTACATATGGCTCATACACAGCTCCAATAGCCCTCTTATTCAATCATACGTGATAATGTGCTGACCTTTCAAATGGAAAGAAAATGCCAGCTTTAAACAAAGAGTTAGAAAATGGCAACATGCAAAATTAAAAGACATTTTTATTTGTACGTTGCATTGCTTTTTCACTTGTTAAAGGGTTGTTCCAGTCTTAGCAATTTAATATCTATCCACAGGAAAGGTGACATGCTGATCACTGGAGACGGAATTGCTGGACCTCCCACCCATCCATAGAACTGGGCTCTGAAATGCTTTATTTGAAAGAGGAGTGGCTGAACACCATCACTGCATCCATTGTCTAGGGATCTGCTGAAATTAGCTCAGGGCAGCAATACCATGAACAATAAATGGAGTGGTATCTCAGCAATCTATGGCAGTCCCATGGACAAAAAATGAAGTGGTGGCACCACAATCTCTGAAGGTCCCATAGACAATAAATGAAGTTGTGGCATAGCAATCTCCAGCACTCCAGTAGATGATAAATGAAGTGGTGGCTTGGCTATCTTCAGCAGTCCAACAGACGATAAATGAAGTGGTGGCACCACAATCTCTGAAGGTCCCATAGACAATAAATGAAGTTGTGGCATAGCAATCTCCAGCACTCCAGTAGATGATAAATGAAGTGGTGGCTTGGCTATCTTCAGCAGTCCAACAGGCGATAAATGAAGTGGTGGCACCACAATCTCTGAAGGTCCCATAGACAATAAATGAACTTGTGGCACAGCAATCTCCAGCACTCCAGTAGATGATAAATGAAGTGGTGGCTTGGCTATCTCCAGCAGTCCCACAGACGATAAATGAAGTGGTGGCTTGGTTATCTCCAGCACTCCCGTAGATGATAAATTAAGTGGTGGCTTGGTTATGTCTGGCAGTCCTATCGACTATAAACGGAGTGGTGTTTCAGCAATCTCCAGCAGTCCAATAGGCAAGACATGAAGTGGTGGAACGGGAATCTCTAGCAGTCCGGTAGATAATAAATGAAGTGGTAGCTTGCCACTCTCTGACAGAACCATAATAAATGAAGTAGTGACTTGGCAATCTCCAGCAGTCCCGTAGATACTAAACGGAGTGATGGCTTGGCAATCTCAGAAAGTTGCATAGACAATTTAAGCGGTGGTTCAGAAATCTCCAGCAGGAACGAATCCCACTCTGTATTATACAGCCATCAACTGCTTCTAACAGCAGCGACCAGAACAAGCTCAGATTGCTGCTAAACCATTCAGATACCGCCTTCAATCTCTGACACCGGCATGTAAACGGTTTCAATATGTGTGTGCCCACCGACTCTCCCCACCACACAAAAAACAATCGTACAGCTTAATCGGGAAAACAGGTTAAGTTCATATGTTTTGTATCACCATAATTGTACCAACTTTCAGAATCATTTTGCTAAATCTTACCACATATTGCATGGCATAAGAAAAGAAATATTTCACTGTATGTTTACTCACTTGGAACTTTTTTCCTGTTTTACAGTGCATTATACAGTAAAATGAATAAATGGTGTCTTTGAAAACTACAACTCATAACAAAAAAAAAAGTCCTGATACAGATATGCTGACAGAAAAATAAAGAAAAAGTTATGGCTCCTGAAAAAAGGGGAGGAAAATACGAAAACGCATAAGAAAAATTTGCCAAGTCATGAATAGATTTTGTCTCTTCAAGGGAACCTGTCACATCCAAAAACTTTATTTACTTGTATATACAGGAGTCATCTGCAGGTAAAAGGCAGTTAAAACACTTACATGAGCAGAACCTACAGGAAGAAAATGAAGTTATATTCTCCCTGCAGCCACTCACTTCCAGCCATTGGGCCAATGCAGGGAGTGGTTAGTGTCACCGTTGACTATACAGTAAGGGTGGCTATAATCACCCCCGGCACTTTGATTGACAGCCTGCTCTGCAGCACAAGTGTGCAGAGTGTGGGTAAGCGGTCACTGTATAGTGAACGGTGACTGCAACCACTCCTTGCATCGGCCCAATGGCTGGAAGCAAACGGATACAGGGAGGACATAACTTAATTTTCTTCCTGTAGCCAGAGCACCAGAAATGATTTTAATGCTAGGTAGTGGTAGGTAGTGTTTTAAGATGGGACAAGTTTCCCTTCAATAGGAGGATACAGTATGGAAAATTACAAGGTTTGAAGATAACTATAGAAATTACTTCAATTTACATGCTTAAGTCAGAAATAAGGGGAAAGAGTCAAGGGGGTGACTCTCTGCTGCTTCATTCACACCCATCTCGGCAAGAGTGGCAGGACAATCCCTATTACACAAATAGGGACTGATCTGTCAATCAAGCTGCCATTGCCTGGGTGAAGGAATGACTGACGGGGTGTTTGCCTGAACCAGGCGGCGCGCTGCCCCATAACTTATCCTTCCCTTTCTGTCTCGCTGTGTTTGCTCTTAAATCCTGCTGCAGTTTGTGACACGCACTCATTCTCCGCTTTCTGCCACCCGTGGTCGAACACTATGATATTCTGGCAAGTTCTATTTAATTTTTTTTATTAACCGTTTATATTTAGAAGGTGCTTAGTTTTTATTTTATTTGTTTGGATTTGATTAAGAAATCTCTCCCTACTTTTACATTAATTACACATGCCTGAGGAAGACCTTTGGTTCCTTTCACCTGGTTCAAACTTGCGGTGACACCGCCATTACCCGTAACCTGGAGTAATTACCATTCCTATCATGTCCTTAAATTTTTCACTCAATGTGAATGGTCAGAAGTCACATACATTCAGTGTAATGTTACCCACATTAGTGATGGAAATCTGCTATAATGTGATAAGAACAAGTAATCATTCAAACCACTTTAAACTAGGTCATAGGTGAATTTCCAGATCCTGCCAATGATGTTTAGCCAAAGTGCTCCCCCCATATAAAATGCTGGAAGGGTTCACAATGGGCAGGGTCTGGACATCTTCCATCTATTGGGGGATATTTAACACGGCACAAAAAAAAAATTATATATTGTTATAGATATATAGATATATATATATATATATATACACATATACACACACACACACAGCTCTCTCTCTCTCTCTATATATATATATACACTCACTGGCCACTTTATTAGGTACACCATGCTAGTAACGGGTTGGACCCCCTTTTGCCTTCAGAACTGCCTCAATTCTTCGTGGCAGAGATTCAACAAGGTGCTGGAAGCATTCCTCAGAGATTTTGGACCATATTGACATGATGGCATCACACAGTTGGCGCAGATTTGTCGGCTGCACATCCCTGATGCGAATCTCCCGTTCCACCACATCCCAAAGATGCTCTATTGGATTGAGATCTGGTGACTGAGGAGGCCATTTGAGTACAGTGAACTCATTGTCATGTTCAAGAAACCAATCTGAGATGATTCGAGCTTTATGACATGGCGCATTATCCTGCTGAAAGTAGCCATCAGATGCCTGTTCTTAGCTGAGAGGAGTGGTACCCAGTGTGGTCTTCTGCTGCTGTAGCCCATCTGCCTCAAAGTTCGACGCACTGTGCGTTCAGAGATGCTCTTCTGCCTACCTTGGTTGTAACGGGTGGCAATTTGAGTCACTGTTGCCTTTCTATCAGCTCGAACCAGTATGCCCATTCTCCTCTGACCTCTGGCATCAACAAGGCATTTCCGGCCACAGAACTGCCGCTCACTGGATTTTTTTTCTTTTTCGGACCATTCTCTGTAAACCCTAGAGATGGTTGTGCGTGAAAATCCCAGTAGATCAGCAGTTTCTGAAATACGCAGACCAGCCCTTCTGGCACCAACAATCATGCCACGTTCAAAGGCACTCAAATCACCTTTCTTCCCCATACTGATGCTCGGTTTGAACTGCAGGAGATTGTCTTGACCATGTCTACATGCCTAAATGCACTGAGTTGCCGCCATGTGATTGGCTGATTAGAAATTAAGTCTTAACACACAGTTGGACAGGTGTACCTAATAAAGTGGCCAGTGAGTGTATATATATATATATATATATATATATATATATATATATATATATATATATATACACATACACACACACTTGTGTCTGTTGTCATCTGATCCTGTACTCCATCTATCCCTTTTTTCCTACGGTCTATGGCCAGGCATTAAAGTGCACCTTCCAATCGTTTTGTTTCTCTTCTGTCTCCTTGTAAATAGAAGCAATACAAAAAAGGGGCAGCCGGACCCATACAAACATGTTTAAAATTTGTAGGAAGCAGAAGTTTGTTCAAGATAAATAAATCACCAAATCCTAAAAAAACATGGATTTTTGTGAGTACTCACCGTAAAATCCTTTTCTCCGAGACGCTCATTGGGGGACCCAAGTACTGTGGTGTGTGTATGCTACCGCCATCTGGAGGCTGACACTAGGCAAACAACACAAGGTTAGCTCCTCCCCCGCCGTATACACCCTCGCCCTGATTGCGGGCGGAAGCCAGTTTAGTGCAAAAGCAGTAGGAGAACAATAACAATCAGCCTTAATGCAGAAAACAATATGTCTGGCAAGGAAAAACCACCCTGACATTCACAAAAGAAATACACATTAATTAAATAAACAAGAGCCAACTTGGCTAACAGGGTGGGTGCTGTGTCCCCCAATAAGCGTCTCGGGGAAAAGGATTTTACGGTGAGTACTCACAAAAATCCATGTTTCTCCTTCGTCTCATTGGGGGACACAGATACTGTGGGACGTCCTAAAGCAGTCCCTGGGTGGGAGATTGTCTCACCGATCCAAGCTACATGCACCTCTTGTTTAAAGGTGTTCCACCGCTGCTTGGAGAATCCTTCTACCCAGGCTTGCATCCACCGAAGCCTGAGTATGGACATTGTAATGTTTAGTAAACGTGTGCAGGCTGGACCAGGTTGCCGCTTTGCATACCTGTTCCGACGAAGCCTGATGCCGAAGCGCCCAAGAGGCGCCCACTGCCCGAGTAGAATGTGCTTTGATCCCTGATGGAACTGGCGCACCTCTGATGCGATAGGCCTCCTGAATTGTTAAACGGATCCATCTGGCTACGGTCGATCTTGAGGCAGCGAGTCCCCTCCTGCGCCCTTCAGGGAGCACGAACAGCATATCAGTCTGGCGAAAGGGTGCCGTCCGCGACACATACCTCCTGAGTGCTCTCACCAGGTCCAGCGCATGAAGAGCCTTTTCTACGCGATGCACCGGTGCCGGACAGAACGAGGGCAGGACAATATCCTCATTAATGTGGAATGAGGACACGATTTTCGGCAGAAAGGGGGGAGCTGGTCTAAGCACCACTTTATCCTTGTGGAAAATGAGAAAAGGAGCTCGGCAAGACAGCGCCGCCAACTCTGAAACTCGCCTATCGGAGGTAATGGCTACCAAAAATACCACCTTCCAAGAGAGGAACGATAAGGAAATATCCTGTAGCGGCTCAAAAGGCGCTTCCTGCAGAACACTGAGAACCAGGTTAAGGTCCCAGGTGTCCATCGGCGCCTTATAGGAGGTACTAGATGAGAGGCTCCCTGGATGAAAGTCTTTACCTGCATATTAGTAGCAATCTTTCGCTGGAAAAGGACGAACAACGCTGATATCTGTCTCCTAAGGGAGCTCGGGGCCAGCCCTGAGTCTAGGCCTGATTGAAGAAAAGCCAAGATGTTGGGAATAGAGAATGTCAGGGGCGAACGACCCCGCTCTTTGCACCAAGTGAAGAAAACCTTCCAGGTGTGGTGGTAGATTTTCGCCGAGGTCGGTTTCCTGGCGCTAACCATTGTAGCGACCACCTCACGCTCAAACCCTGCTTGAGTTAGAATCCAAGATTCAACGGCCATGCCATCAAACACAGGGCCCCTGAGTTCGGGTGGAAGATCGGGCCCTGGTGCAGTAGATCGGGGCGCTCTGGCAGTCGCCATGGGACGTCGGTGAGTAGCCGCACAAGATCTGCGTACCACACCCGACGGGGCCAGTCTGGTGCCAGCAGAATTGCTGGGACCCCCTCTGTTTTGATCTTCCTGACGACCCTCGGAAGCAATGGCAACGGGGGAAACCGGTATGGAAGGCAAAACTGGTTCCATGGTAGGACCAATGCATCCACCCCGAACGCTTGTGGGTCTCGCGACCGAGCGACGAACACAGGCACCTTGGCATTCCTTCTGGACGCCATCAGATCCACATCCAGTGTTCCCCACTGTTGGCAAATTTGCTGGAAGACCTCAGGGTGCAGGGCCCATTCCCCAGCCACAACCTCTTGTCGGCTGAGGAAGTCCGCTGCCCAATTTTCTATGCCTGGGATGTAGACTGCCGATATTACCGACTAGTTCTTCTCGGCCCAATGAAGCACACGTGCTATCTCGTGCATGGTTGCCCTGCTGCGCGTGCCCCCCTGATGATTTACATAAGCCACCGCCGTGGCGTTGTCTGACTGTATCCGAATGGGCCATCCTGCTAGGAGGTACTGAAAATGCTGCAGCGCCTGCCAGGTCGCTCATATTTCCAACAAGTTGATCGGGAGACGAGCTTCCTGTTGCGACCACTGGCCCTGGGCCGTGTGGTGGCGAAAAACTGCTCCCCAGCCGAGACTGGCGTCGGTCTTGACCACTAGCCAGTGGTCTGGGGGAAACGGTTTCCCCTGAAGAAGGGAGGATCTGGTCGTCCACCACTCTAGTGATTGCCTGACCTGAGAGGACAGCCGGCACCGCTGATCAAGGGTGAACGGGTTCTTGTCCCATGCTGACAAGAGTGCGTGCTGTAGGGGTCGAAGATGAAATTGGGCAAACGGAATTTTGGGGGACCGCGAACAGATTGGAATAAAAACCCTGAGCTTTCTCGTGCTCTGGTACGGGAACAATGATTCCGTTGTTTTGGAGGGAATTGATGGCCCCTAGCATCGCCTATGCCCGGGGCTTCACCTTGGGAAGTCGGGAGAGAAAAACTGTGTTGGAGGGTACCCGATGAACTCTATTTTGTACCCTGAAGTCACCAGTTCCGCCACCCATAAGTCGTGTGCTACCTCGGCCCAGATATGACGAAAAAAGAGCAGGCGGCCCCCCACCCTGCTGATGTCGCCTACCAAGGGCTCCGAGTCATTTGGCTGAGGGTCTCTGGGCCCTGGCTCCTCTCGACCTGGGCTGGCGAGCGTGCATCCTCCCCACCAGAATGGGTTTATATGAGACCTGTCGCTCCCTATCCTGGTTGGAGCGAGGTGGGCCGACCGAACTGGCTGCTGCCATCCATCCGGTGTTGCGAAAGGCTCGAAAACGTGTCGGGACCTGGTGAAAAGGCTGTTGCTGCAGGAGGAAGCTGCTTTTTCCTCCTGTCGCGTCAGAGATGAGCTGATCCAACTTCTCCCCGAACAGGTGGCCTCCCTGATAGGGCAAGGAAGTCAAGGACTTCTTGGAAATTGAATCTGCTCGCCAAGTCCTCAACCAGAGGGTTCTCCTAATGGCTACCGCGTTAGCGGCTGCAAATGCCGCACAATTAGCCACATCCAAAGCAGCATTAATTAAGTAGTCTCCAGCCATAGCAATCTGACTTGCAACCTCAGACACCTCCGCAGATAGGCCTCTATCCTGCAAGGTTTTATTCAAAGACTCTGACCATGACATCATGGCTTTGGCTACCCACGTCGCCGCGAACGAGGGGGCGAGCGCAGACCCCGATGCCTCAAAAACTGATCGCGCCAAGCTCTCTATGAGCCGATCCGTGGGGTCCTTAATGGATGAACCGCTAGGCACCAACAACAAAGACTTCGAGGCCAGGCGCGACACTGGCGGATCCACCACTGGGGATTCCGCCCATTTCTTACAGAGTTCCGGGGCAAATGGGTATCATGCCTCTATAGTCTTCTGGCCCGAGAAGCACCTATCTGGGTGTTCTCTGTGGTGCTGCACTATGTCATCAAATTCTGGGTGAGTGCCAAACACTCTATGCGGTTGCCTGGCCCACTTAAAGGCTACCTTATGGCCTGCGGCCAAGGTAGCACTATCTTTACTTAAATTAATGGACCAAAGTAAGCCAACTAATAGGAGGTATAAACGTAGACTAGACAGTCTAAAGATGTGCCAAATGTATCAAACAGCGGGAACCTCTGACTAATGTGGCGAATCTTAAAATTGCTGTTTTTAAGTTGGCGCGGTCTAAAAGAAAACCAGCTTTAGCAAATTAAAACCCATCAGGTTAGAAAGAGGATACTCACTCTAAGCTTTCCCTGCAAAGATATTTTTGGTTCTTACATTTACACTTCTGCCAAGCACATTATTCTCAGCATATTTCTTTTGCATGTAAGAAGATTCATGATAAAAATAAGATAGAAGACAAGCCATGCAGAAGGATTTATCTGCGCCCCCCCTCAATCTGCCAACCATTTCCATAGCAGTTACCTGACTTCAGCACAAGTTAGTACACGATCTGATGTAAATTATCATCTCCAGCCAGGCTGTGGGATTTCACAGAATTACAAAAAGCTCGTGGAGTCTGAAATTTTCTTAAGGTAACCGTGAAAGCAAAATTTCTTTACTTTCCTTATCTTGCAAGAGGATATGTAATGTCATATACTTAAGAGAGAGGACAGGATTTTAAGAGGCTAAAGTCTAGCACCAGAAACATTTATAATTTATACAGCGCACATTTTTAACAAGGTTTCTGAGTATATACCGCAGATATGAAATTTCCTCCTTACTACTCACGCTGGAAGCTTGTAGCGCTACGTTCTCCGTTCCATTTTAGGAATATTGGAATTGTGATCGGCAACGATTACAGATTACACGCAGACCGGCCTGGAAGACTACAGGTGTCGGCAAAATGTCTATGGACACTGGCATGTAAAAGTCTAGGCACCCATTGTCAAAATTACTGCGATTGTGAACAGACAAGCAAGTTGACGGAAAAAGCCCTAAAGTTAAAGATAACACATTTCCTTTGTATTTTAGGGGGAAAAAATATATTATAATATATATATATATATATATATATATATATATATATATATATATATATATATATATATATATTTATTTATATATATATTTATATTTATTTATATTTATTTGGGGGGGTTTTCATTTTTAAAATTACAAAAAGGAAACTGGGCAGATGCAAATGTTTGGGCACCCTTAGAGATTTGTGTGATCAGATAACTTTGACCAAGGTTTCAGACCTTAATTAGCCTGTTAGGGATATGGCTTGTTCACCATCATCATTGGGAAAGGCCATTTTCCCAACTTTAAAAAAAAACAGCCTCAGCTAACCTTGTGCCAAAAGAACAGCAGCCATGGGTTTTTCTAAGCAGCTGCCTAGCACTCTGAAATTAAAAATGGTAAGGTCCACAAAACAGGAGAAAGGCTATAAGAAGATAGAAAAAGTGTTTTCAAGTTTCCTTTGATCGGTTCGAAATGTAATAAAAAATCAACCTACAGATGAAAAAGGCGGTACCTCTCTCCCACATCAGTTGGTTTACAGAGCATTACACAGAACTTTCAGCTGCAACTCAAATGGTTATAAAAAAATCCAAAATTAATCAATTTACTCAACTTAAGCTTAATAGAGGCACCGTGTGGCTAAGTACTAAGTTAACTAACTCACTCTAACGTGCACACCTGTGTGTGTGTGAAAGGGAGGGGATGTACGGGTGCCGTCATGGGATCAGAGAAATACCGTTATCGATAAGTAACTACGATTTTCTCTTTCCCCCATGATGGCACCACGGAGAGAATTACAAAGATTGTACATCTAGGGAGGAACCACCGCCTCCAGAACCCTTTTACCACAGGTGAGATCTGAAGAGGAGGTCAAGTCTAGACGGTAATGTTTGAAAAATGTAGAGGGGGAAGACCAAGTGGCAGCTCTACATATCTGATCTATTGAAGCGCCGGCCTTCTCTGCCCAGGATGATGCCACTGCCCTGGTTGAATGGGCCCTTATGTCCTCTGGGATGGCCGTCCCGCCGGAGGAGTAGGATAAGGTGATGGCTTCTCTTATCCACCTCGCTAGTGTGGACTTCGATGCCTTCTGCCCCTTCCGAGGACCCTGAAAACAGACAAACAGAGCCCTATCCTTCCTAAATTCCCTCGTGGTTGTTAAATATTGGACCAGGCATCTTTTTACATCTAAAGTGTGTAACATCTCTTCTGTTTTGTTTTTGGGATCGGGACAGAAAGAGGGTAGGGAGATTTCCTGAGTCCTATGAAAGTGTGACGACACTTTGGGGAGATACACTGGATCAGTTCTAAGAATTACCCTATCATCTAGGATTTGCGTGAAGGGTGAGTGGGCCGACAAAGCTTGTATGTCACTAACGCGGCGGGCAGAAGTTAAGGCCACTAGGATGGAGGTCTTAAGTGACAATATTTTCAATGGAATTTCCGTTAGGGGTTCGAAGGGAGGTTTGGTTAGAGCATTTAGCACTAGGTTTAGATCCCAGGATGGGGTGGTATGTAGAGAGATCGGTCTAGATCTACTTGAGGCTCTAATGAATCTCTTAACCCATCTATTTTTAGCTAGATCGTGGTTATACAAAGCTCCCAAGGCCGCCACCTGTACTTTTAAGGTGCTGGTAGCTAACCCCTTCTCCAACCCCCTTTGTAGGAATTCCAGAATTTTATCTACAGGGATTTCGCCTGTTGGGTCGGAGCCAGACACTGACATGAATTTCTTCCACACTTTGCCATATGCCTTGGTGGTTACTGGCTTTCTACTCTGTAGTAGCGTGGTTACCAAGTTTGATGAGAAGCCCCTGTTGCTTAGGAGCTCCCTCTCAAAAGCCAAGCTGTCAGGTGTAGGTTTTTTATGTGTGGGTGATAAACAGGACCCTGGCATAACAGGTCTGGATTTTCTGGTAGAACCCAGGGGTCTGTCACGGACATTCTTCTCAGCCAGGAAAACCATATTCTCCGTGGCCAGAAGGGCGCTATTACCACTACTGTCGCCTTATCCTCCCGTATTTTCCTCAGTACTAAGGGAATGAGCGATATTGGGGGGAAGGCGTAGGCCAGATGATAATCCCAGGGTATCGTGAAAGCGTCTAGGGCTACTGGGCCCCCCGGGGATCGATCAAGCAGAAGGTTTCCAGCTTCCGGTTCTGACTGTTCGCAAATAAGTCTATTTGTGGCCGGCCCCAGAGTTTCACGATTTGATTGAAGATTAACTGGCTTAGTTCCCACTCCCCCAGTTTTAGACGTGTCCTGCTTAAAAAGTCCGCCGTTTGATTTTCTGCACCTTTTATGTGGAGGGCTGCCAAGGATTGTAGATTGTGCTCTTGTGGCTCTCGATGGGCCCCCACCTCCGCCCCTGGTATGGCAGGCTCTGCTGTATGGTCCTCGGTGACCGCCGCCACCTGCCCGGCCCCTTATCAGATCGGCTGGGCTCTCCAGTAGTGACCGCAGTCACTAACTGCAGGAGGCCCCCCTTTTTTTTTTCCCTCTTCCCCTTTTTCCTGGGATCGGCAGGCTTCCAGGAGTCTTCACTGCCTTTCCCCACTCATCCTCAAGGCCCGCCGACCCCGATGGTGGTGCTTCGGGGGGGGGCCTGTTCAAGGCCTCGATCCAGCCGAGGGAGGGCGCCCCGCTGCCTTATTGCTGGACTGGATCGGTCCCCGGATCCTGCGACGACTCCAGGTACGTGCTGTAGGTTCGCCGTCAGGGACAGGAAACCAACTGATGTGGGAGAGAGGTACCGTCTTTTTCATCTGTAGGTTTCCTGTCCCTGAGGGCGGATCCCTCTCTCTCCGTGGTGCCGTCATGGGGGAAAGAGAAAATGGCTATTATCAGGAACAGTGGAGGTCAACATAAGGTCTTGAAGACCAAGCAAAATTTCATTGAGAATTGCTCGTTGGATTGCTAGAGAGGCAAATCAGAACCCCTGCTTGAATGCAAAAAAACCTTTAGAAAGATTTAGCAGACTCTGGAGTTATGGTACATTGTTCTACTGTTCAGAGACACTTGCACAAATATGGCTTTCATTTGAAGAGTCATCAGAAGAATACCTCTCCTGTATCCTTATCATAAAAGTAAGTGTCAGAAGTATGCAAAACAACATCTAAACAAGCCTGATACATTTTGGAAACAAGTACTGTGGACCAATGAGGTCAAAATAGAATTCTTTGGCCACAATGATCAAAGGTACAGTACAGACCAAAAGTTTGAACACACCTTCTCATTCAAAGAGTTTTCTTTATTTTCATGACTATGAAAATTGTAGATTCACTCTGAAGGCATCAAAACTATGAATTAGCACATGTGGAATTATATAATTAACAAAAAAGTGTGAAACAACTGAAAATATGTCTTATATTCTAGGTTCTTCAAAGTAGCCACCTTTTGCTTTGATTACTGCTTTGCACACTCTTGGCATTCTCTTGATGAGCTTCAAGTGGTTGTCACCGGAAATGGTCTTCCAACAGTCTTGAAGGAGTTCCCAGAGATGCTTAGCACTTGTTGGCCCTTTTGTCTTCACTCTGCGGTCCAGCTCACCCCCAACCATCTCAATTGGGTTCAGGTCTGGTGACTGTGGAGGCCAGGTCATCCAGCGTAGCACCCCATCACTCTCCCTCTTGGTCAAATAGCCCTTATACAGCCTGGAGGAGTGTTTGGGGTCATTGTCCTGTTGAAAAATAAATGATGGTCCAACTAAACGGAAACCGGATGGAATAGCATGCCGCTGCAAGATGCTGTGGTAGCCATGCTGGTTCAGTATGCCTTCAATTTTCAATAAATCCCCAACAGTGTCACCAGCAAAGCACCCCCCACCATTACACCTCCTCCATGCTTCACTGTGAGAACCAGGCATGTAGAGTCCATCCGTTCACCTTTTCTGCGTTGCCCCAAAACACGGTCGTTGGAACCAAAGATCTCAAATTTGGACTCATCAGACCAAAGCACAGATTTCCACTGGTCTATTGTCCATTCCTTGTGTTCTTTAGCCCAAACAAGTCTCTTCTGCTTGTTGCCTGTCCTTAGCAGTGGTTTCCTAGCAGCAATTTTACCATGGAGGCCTGCTGCACAAAGTCTCCTCTTAACAGTTGTTGTAGAGATGTGTCTGCTGCTAGAACTCTGTGTGGCATTGACCTGGTCTCTAATCTGAGCTGCTGTTAACCTGCGATTTCTGAGGCTGGTGACTTAGATGAACTTATCCTCCGCAGCAGAGGTGACTCTGTCTTTCTTTCCTGGGGCGGTCCTCATGTGAGCCAGTTTCTTTGTAGCGCTTGATGGTTTTTGCCACTGCACTTGGGGACACTTTCAAAGTTTTCCCAATTTTTCAGACTGGCCGACCTTCATTTCTTAAAGTAATGATGGACACTCATTTTTCTTTACTTACCTGCTTTTTTCTTGCCATAATAAAAATTCTAACAGTCTATTCAGTAGGACTATCAGCTGAGTATCCACCAGACTTATGCACAACACAACTGATGGTCCCAACCACATTTATAAAAGCAAGAAATCCCACTTATTAAACCTGACAGGGCACACCTGTGAAGTGAAAACCATTTCCGGTGACAACCTCTTGAAGCTCATCATGAGAATGCCAAGAGTGTGCAAAGCAGTAATCAAAGCAAAAGGTGGCTACTTTGAAGAACCTAGAATATAAGACATATTTTCAATTGTTTCACACTTTTTTGTTAATTATTTAATTCCACATGTGTTAATTCATAGTGCTGATGCCTTCAGAGTGAATCTACAATTTTCATAGTCATGAAAAAAAAGAAAACTCTTTGAATGAGAAGGTGTGTCCAAACTTTTGGTCTGTACTGTATGTGTGAAGAAAAAAAAGAGCACAGAATTTCAGGAAAAGAACATCTCGCCAACCATTAAGCATGGAGGTGGATCAATCATGCTTTGGGGTTGTGTTGCAGCCAATGGCACGTGAAGATTTCATGGGTAGACAGAAGAATGGATTTAATGAAATTTCAACAAATTCTTTATGCAAACATAACACCATCTGTAAAAAAGCTGAAGTTGAAAAGAGGATAGCTTCTACAAATGGATAATGATCCAAAACACACATCAAAAATGACAATAGACTACCCAAATTGAAGGTTTTACAATGGCCATGCAGTCCCCTGATCTGAACATCATTGAAAATCTCTGGCTAGACTCAAAATAGCAGTGCAAGCAAGATGATCCAGGAATCTCACAGAACTGGAAGAATTTTCCAAGAATGAATGGATGAAAAAAAGCTGAAAGACTCTTGGCTAGCTACAAAAAGTGTTTACAAGCTGTCATACTTTCAAAAGGAAGTGCTACTACAAACTAATCATGCAGGGTGCCCAAACCTTAGCCTATTACACTTTTTGTAATTTTTAAAATATAAAAGATGGTGTTTTGGGTTAGTCTCCCCCAATTCCATAATGATATATTTTACATACCAGCCTCTGATACCAAACAGTTTGGAACAACAATGGTCCACGTGTGGATTTCGAAAGGATTATTTAGATTTGCGGATTTGGTGGATGGAAACACTTTGGAAGTTCTCTCGTTTGATGCTATAAAATCTACATTTGCCATAACTAATAGCGAGTTCTTCCAGTTCATACAGATTAAGCACCTGGCATCTTCACTATATGGCTCAGTCGGTTTCTCAACCAACGGAATTTGAGAAGCTTTGTAAGAAAGGCACGTCAACGAAAAGGTTAATATCAGATATTTACAGAATCTTGGGTGCTCCTCAGACAGACCTCCCTTTGAAACATTTGTATTTGATTAAATGCGAGTCTCTCCAGGGAAGTACGCTGTCTCCCCAATGCTGGCAGAATATATGGGAAAAGGTGTCCAAATCTGCACCCTTCATAAGGAAAATCAATATAAAATTTTGATGTTTTAGTATCATACTCCGGAACTACTTCACAGACTGAGCCACTAGCTCCCAAATATTTGCTGACGTTGTTGCTCAGCACCAGGTTCTCAGTTCCACATTTTCTGGTCTTGCCCTGTGCTGGCTGGATTTTAGGACAGGTAGATTGTGATTGCAGGACTGATAAGAGTCGGTCATCATGAGCTGAGAATGAGAGGGATGGAGGTGAGCAGCTAACTGCCGTATAGAAATCAAAGAGTTGGAGAGAGGTGACTGGAATTTATGGAGTTGACTCCTCTCTTGGAATGTAATTCCAGTGCACTCTTGGAAAGTGTCTGGGCAGGGCAGGCTTTGTTGGTCGGTCTCTTTGGAAACACTATGTCAAATGAAAACTCAAACAGCAAAAGAAGGACAGCAGAAAGAAACATGGAGTCAATTGGAAATTTGCTTATTTTCATGCTAACAAATGAAGAAAATTTAGTAATTTGAGCACACCCCCTTAAGGTATTTAAGTTGTACAATCAAGAAGGTGCAACAATTGCTCCCATCCCTCACCAAGATCAAAAGATGCCAATGGATTGACGTGCAGCTTGGGGCCTGCTGAAGGCCCTCTTTGCTGCCATGTTGAAATTCCTGTGAAGCCGTACCGTAGACTTGGCTTCAATGGAAACAGGCAATTTCCTTATATACTGAAATACTAGTACTGCAGTACTTAGAACAAGCAATCACAGGTTCAAGTGCAGTTATATAAAATATAGTATCCATTTACATAACAGTCATAGATAGTTCCATGTAACACTTACTATGGTATGACGGGGAGAACAGTCCATGCACCCTCATTTTCCACAACCTCATGAAGCAGCAGTACTTTGGGTAATGTCTAAAAAATTAAAAATACATAGAAGTAAATTACATATCACTAAGCAAAATGTTCGACATAGAAAGCCAGCAGGCAAATACTTCGGCATAACAGTGTACCTTACTCCACAAGTTAAAGTTCCAAAATTTGCACCTTCTGTCGCAACAAGTTTTGAGATTACACCCTTACAATTACCATATATAAATTGTTTTTTTTTCCAAGATTTAGCATTAAATTTAGTCTTTTCTACATCTGATCGATCGTAAATCAAAGGAAGTGATATTACTTTATGCGGTCTGCCAGGGCAGAATAATCATCAGGAGGTTTAGATCTGTTGGTTTATGCAGAATCACAAAAAAGTAGAGAGTTTAACTGTCTGATATGTTGCAAGTTACAAGTCCATTACTATTTGATTTGTCCTGTATCTGGAAATTGTATAAAAATCCACCGTAGGTAGCCATGTATTAAAAGGAAGATATAATCGCTTAAGATACAGTGAGTAAAATCTGCAGCAAAACTTGGAACAAAACACTGACAAAACAAAGCACACTACAGATTTTTACAAAAACAGCAACTGGGTTGACTTTTAGACCTCTTGACTATCACAAGGGACAGATATTTTTCTAATTTGGTTATTATCCTTTCAGGTTTTAAATCCACAGCTAATTAGTACGCATGGAACTAAATGACTTTTTGTTTGCTGGCCTAGCAAAACAGGCAGGTAGATAAGAACTCTCTGCCTGTATGTTCTTAGGCACCTAGCAATAAACAACTATTATTTCTAAACACTGTTTTTCGGTGATTCCTTTGTATCCCCGTTCATACTGCACCCACACACACAAATGATACACCATTTGAAAGGTAAACTTGCCCCCTTCAGCAAGAAAATAGCCAAACAAACCACACATTCTTTGATCACAAAATACTGTTTAAACCTTAATTTTCATAAACCTGCAGTAAGGAAAAATGACCTGCAGGTGGCACCAAGGTACCCCAAAGCACACTACCAACACATTTGTAAACATGCACTGCTTTTTCGCTGATTAATTCATCCCACACATACAGGTGGCACCTCAACCGGAAAACATTTTTTGGCCTCTACTTATCAAAACAATTTATTGTATTACCAATCTCTCTCTATATACAGTGGGGCAAAAAAGTATTTAGTCAGTCAGCAATAGTGCAAGTTCCACCACTTAAAAAGATGAGAGGCGTCTGTAATTTACATCATAGGTAGACCTCAACTATGGGAGACAAACTGAGAAAAAAAAATCCAGAAAATCACATTGTCTGTTTTTTTTTCATTTTATTTGCATATTATGGTGGAAAATAAGTATTTGGTCAGAAACAAAATTTCATCTCAATACTTTGTGATATATCCTTTGTTGGCAATGACAGAGGTCAAACGTTTTCTGTAAGTCTTCACATGGTTGCCACACACTGTTGTTGGTATGTTGGCCCATTCCTCCATGCAGATCTCCTCTAGAGCAGTGATGTTTTTGGCTTTTCGCTTGGCAACACGGACTTTCAACTCCCTCCAAAGGTTTTCTATAGGGTTGAGATCTGGAGACTGGCTAGGCCACTCCAGGACCTTGAAATGCTTCTTACGAAGCCACTCCTTCGTTGGCCTGGCGGTGTGCTTTGGATCATTGTCATGTTGAAAGACCCAGCCACGTTTCATCTTCAATGCCCTTGCTGATGGAAGGAGGTTTGCACTCAAAATCTCACGATACATGGCCCCATTCATTCTTTCATGTACCCGGATCAGTCGTCCTGGCCCCTTTGCAGAGAAACAGCCCCAAAGCATGATGTTTCCACCACCATGCTTTACAGTAGGTATGGTGTTTGATGGATGCAACTCAGTATTCTTTTTCCTCCAAACACGACAAGTTGTGTTTCTACCAAACAGTTCCAGTTTGGTTTCATCAGACCATAGGACATTCTCCCAAAACTCCTCTGGATCATCCAAATGCTCTCTAGCAAACTTCAGATAGGCCCGGACATGTACAGGCTTAAGCAGTGGGACACGTCTGGCACTGCAGGATCTGAGTCCATGGTGGCGTAGTGTGTTACTTATGGTAGGCCTTGTTACATTGGTCCCAGCTCTCTGTAGTTCATTCACTAGGTCCCCCCGCGTGGTTCTGGGATTTTTGCTCACCGTTCTTGTGATCATTCTGACCCCCACGGGGTGGGATTTTGCGTGGAGCACCAGATCGAGGGAGATTATCAGTGGTCTTGTATGTCTTCCATTTTCTAATTATTGCTCCCACAGTTGATTTCTTCACTCCAAGCTGGTTGGCTATTGCAGATTCAGTCTTCCCAGCCTGGTGCAGGGCTACAATTTTGTTTCACCATAGTGGAGTTTGGGGTCAGACTGTTTGAGGGTGTGCACAGGTGTCTTTTTATACTGATAACAAGTTTAAACAGGTGCCATTACTACAGGTAATGAGTGGAGGAAAGAGGAGACTCTTAAAGAAGAAGTTACAGGTCTGTGAGAGCCAGAAATCTTGATTGCTTGTTTCTGACCAAATACTTATTTTCCACCATAATATGCAAACAAAATGAAAAAAAAACAGACAATGTGATTTTCTGGATTTTTTTTTCTCAGTTTGTCTCCCATAGTTGAGGTCTACCTATGATGTAAATTACAGACGCCTCTCATCTTTTTAAGTGGTGGAACTTGCACTATTGCTGACTGACTAAATACTTTTTTGCCCCACTGTGTGTGTGTGTGTGTGTGTGTGTGTGTGTGTGTGTGTGTGTGTGTGTGTGTGTGTGTGTGTGTATATATATATATATATATACACACACACATACACACACCTGTCTGTGTTCATCAGCTCAACAAATGCATTTACATTTGACCAGCTTGCTTTTTCTGAAATTGCCTGCGCCCCGACGACCAATGTGCGAAAATTTCGCATGGGCCAAGCTAGTATATATTGTTCCTGGAAAACCTCGTTAAGCGGTTCAACCAAAAGCTTGCAGGATATGGACCCCCTGACATGGAAAAATGATTTTTACTTATGTTATTTAATAAAACAGCCTGTAATCTTTATTCTTTCATTCATTCCCAGACCCCCATGATATGCAGTTTGCAGCCTGATCCAAGTTTCAGAGTTTTATCTTGTGGGAGTTTCTCTGCCAGTAACATAGGCTGGATGTGAGGAATAGTGATGTTGTGCTCATTATCTCCTATATCCTGCACTTTTAACTCTTAATGTTCTTTTTCAATGTATTTATCTCCTTTTCTATTGCATGCTTTCTCTCCCCTCCCCGAGACTGTACAAGTTTTCTCTCCTGTCCACATTAAGATGTGATTTGCCTACAAACCTCTCCTTTTTCTACGGCTATCTCTAAGGGCTCATTCACATGACCATATTTCAGGTCCGAGTGCTGTACTTAAGAAAATGGACCGCACGTGTTATTCAATAAGACAGTTCAGATGAGCAAATTCTGTCTCGAACCAAACCTGCTTGTGAAAAAAACTCAGTATGCACTAGTATTCAAGGCTATGGATGTTCAAAAAAAAAAAGAAACAGAAAAAAAAAAGGACTCCGTCCATATAGCATCGGATTTTCATTTTCATGCTAACAAATGAAGACAATTAAAATAATGTGAGCATTTATGGAGCGAAATCAAGACAGCGCAACAATTGCATCCGTATACCGTCAGAATTTAAGGATACACTGCAATTCTTTAATGTAGGAAGATGTAAACAGTATTGTAAATTATTATTAGCTGCTATTGTAAAAAGAAAGATTGCATACGAATTACAAGGGAGAAAACAAATTGTCAGTTATGTGGATGAAACGGACGATCTTTCAAATAGTCATGTGACACTCCCCTAACACTAAAAAAAGGGAAGGCTAGAAGTGCGAGATCCAAACCAGGAGTTCCGATAGATTTGTACCATTTCTGCAAGGTACTGAGCCAGGTGAAGGATTTACAGAAATCTGCAGGAGCAAAACGGTTGACATTTTTTTAACGAAAGCCATTTAGAAAGTTGCAAAACTTTGCATTAAAGATGCAAATGAACCATAAACTTCACAACGTTGCCTTTAATATTGATTTTTTTAATCACCTAAAAGAAATGTGATGCTTATATGCAACGTGCATACAATCCTTTTTTTTTTTCTATAATATGGGGTGAAACTTACCACTTCTGAACTACTGCTTGATGTCAAGTGCATTTATTTTAGTTCATTTACTTTTTGTTTTTTGTAGGTCGCAATAAGTGACTCGTAAGGGCCAAGGCATTGCTCGATTACCTTTCTGCACAAAAACACATTAGAGTGGTAGGAGTTGGGAGTTCTTCTTTACGGTCACTTTGATCTTAGAATTCTAGAAAAAGGATATCTCAGCAGCAAAACAAAAAGCCTCACTTCTTGTAATACTGGAATTTGGTCCTAATTAAATATATATTTTATATATATATATATATATATATATATATATATATATATATATATATATTTTGTGTGTAATATATATAATATAACCGGCTGAGCGTCAGTCTGTCTGAAGCCTTTATAGACAGCGCAAACGCGACGCGCCTGCGCAGTCTGGCTCCAGACAGAATGAGGCAGCCAGCGGTGAGGAGTGTGTATGGTGCTGGAGATGGCAGTACGCACACACACTGCATACTGCTGTGTCCGGCGCCATACTTACCTGACCGGGAGGAGCGTTGCCATGGCGCTTCTCTTCGGCCAGAAGAGCGGCCGGAATCGTGCATGCGCATAGTGCGATCCGGCGCCATTTTACTGAAGACACATTTGCGCCAGACTCCTCCCCCAGCCTCCAGCAGAACGTGACAGGCAGCGCTGGAGCACAGGGAAGAAGAGTGAGTATAAGGCTATGTGCCCACATAGCGTTTTACCGTGATTATGTTCTCGTTTTTGCCGCGATTTTCAGTGATTGACAGGTTGGTCACACTCGTCAAACATAGTGTTTGACAAGTGTGACCAGCTTTTTACTATTGAGGCCACCTATGCGGCCTCAATAGTAAAAGATAGAATGTTAAAAATGATAAAAAAAATTTAAAAAAAAAAAAAAAAAAAAATCGGGGGATATTTACCTTCCGAGGTCCCGCACAGCCTCAGCGACGCTACCGTTCTCAGCGATGCCTTGCAAGACCTGTGATGATATTGGTCTTGCGTTGCTATAGTGATCTCACAAGACCGCTAGAGTAATGCGAGACTACGTCATCACAGGTCCTTGCCGCACGACATTATTGGGAACGCTGAGGCCGGGAATGCAGCGCGTGACGCCGGAAGGTAAATATACCCCGATTTTTTATTCTTTTTTTTTACAGGGGTATGGTACCCAGGGCCTGGAGGACAGTCTCCTCTCCTCCACACCATGGGTACCAACCGCACATGAGACGCTTAACTTTGCGCATGGTGGGCATAGCCACATGCGGGAAGTAAGCGGTTCTCATGCACTCCTATGGGTGCGGAATCGCGGCAATTCTTTGCGATTCCGCAAAAAGAATGAGCATGCTGCGTTTTTTTGGCGATGCGATTCCGCCACGGAAAAAAGCGCAGCATTAGCACAGCATGTGCGGAATGCCATAGGAATGCATGGGGGGCGTTCTGTACGAGTTTTTTAAACTTTTTGCACAGAAAATCGCCGCAAAAATGCTTTAAAAAAAATTGCATTGTGGGCACACAGCCTAAATGTTCTTTTTTGTATGTGTGTAGTTTAATAGGGGTGAGGGGGACCATATATACCAGGAAAGGGGGACAGGGGACCATGCATACCATGAAAGGTGGGTGAAGGGACCACACATACCACAAAAGGGGGGTGAGGGGACCATGCATACCACAAAAGGAGGGTGAGGAGACCATGCATACAACGAAAGGAGGGTGAGGGGGCCACACATACCACGAAAGGAGGGTGAGGGGACCATGCATACCACGAAAGGGGAGTGAGGAGACCACGCATACCACAAAAGGGGGGTGAGGGGACCACGCATACCACGAAAGGAGGGTGAGGGGACCATGTATACCACGAAAGGGGGGTGACGGGACCACACATACCACGAAAGGAGGGTGAGGGGACCACGCATACCAGTAAAGGAGGGTGAGGGGACCATGTATACCACGAAAGGGGGGTGAGGGGACCATGCATACCATGAAAGGGGAGTGAGACCACGCATACCACGAAAGGGGGGTGAGGGGACCACGCATACCACGAAAGGAGGGTGAGGGGACCACACACACACCACAAAAGGAGGGTGAGGAGACCACGCATACCAGGAAAGGGGGGTGAGGGGACCACGCATACCAGGAAAGGGGGTGAGGTGACCATACATACGAGGATAGGGGGGGTGAGGGGACCATGCATACCACGAAAGGGGAGTGAGGGGACAACGCATACCAGGAAAGGGGGGTGAGGGGACTACGCATACCAGGATAGGGGGGTGAGGGGACCACGCATACCATGAAAGGGGAGTGAGGGGACTATGCATATCAGGATAGGGGGTGAGAGGACCACGCATACCAGGAACAGGGAGTGAGAGGACCATGCACACCACGAAAGGGGGGTGAGGGGACCACGCATACCACGAAAGGTGGGTGAGGGGACCACGCATACCATGAAAGGAGGGTGAGGGGACCACACATACCACGAAAAGAGGGTGAGGGGACCACACATACCACAAAAGGGGGGTGAGGGGACCATGTATACCATGAAAGGGGGGTGAGGGGACCATGCATACAACGAAAGGGGAGTGAGGGGACCACGCATACCAGGAAAGGGGGGTGAGGGGACCATGCATACCAGGAAAGGGGGTGAGGGGACCACGCATACCACGAAAGGGGGGTGAGGGGACCACGCATACCACTAAAGGAGGGTGAGGGGACCATGTATACCATGAAAGGGGAGTGAGGGAACCACGCATACCAGGAAAGGAGGGTGAGGGGACCACACATACCAGGATAGGGGGTGAGAGGACCATGCATACCACGAAAGGTGGGTGAAGGGACCACACATACCACAAAAGGGGGGTGAGGGGACCATGCATACCAGGATAGGGGGGTGAGGAGACCATGCATACAACGAAAGGAGGGTGAGGGGGCCACACATACCACAAAAGGAGGGTGAGAGGACCATGCATACCAAGAAAGGGGGGTGAGGGGACCACGCATACCACGAAAGGGGGGTGAGGGGACCACGCATACCATGAAAGGGGAGTGAGGGGACCACGCATACCATGAAAGGGGGTGAGGGGACCACGCATACCAGGATAGGGGGGTGAGGGGACCACACATACCAGGATAGGGGGGTGAGGGGACCACGCATACCAGGATAGGGGGGTGAGGGGACCACGCATACCAGGATAGGGGGGTGAGGGGACCACGCATACCAGGATAGGGGGGTGAGGGGACCACGCATACCAGGATAGGGGGGTGAGGGGACCACGCATACCAGGAAAGGGGGGTGAGGGGACCACGCATACCAGGATAGGGGGTGAGGGGACCACGCATACCAGGATAGGGGGTTGAGGGGACCACGCATAACACAAAAGGAGGGTGAGAGGACCACGCATACCAGGAAAGGGGGTGAGGGGATCACGCATACCAGGATAGGGGGGTGAGGGGATCACGCATACCAGGATAGGGGGGTGAGGGGATCACGCATACCAGGAAAGGGGGGTGAGGGAACCATGCATACCACAAAAGGGGAGTGAAGGGACCATGCATACCACGAAAGGGGAGTGAAGGGACCATGCATACCACGAAAGGGGAGTGAGGGGACCATGCATACCACGAAAGGAGGGTCGGGGGACAATGCATACCACGAAAGGGGGGGTGAGGGGACCATGCATACCAGGATTGGGGGTGCGTTCTGTACGAGTTTTTTAAACTTTTTGCACAGAAAATCGCCGCAAAAATGCTTTAAAAAAAATTGCATTGTGGGCACACAGCCTAAATGTTCTTTTTTGTATGTGTGTAGTTTAATAGGGGTGAGGGGGACCATACATACCAGGAAAGGGGGACAGGGGACCATGCATACCATGAAAGGTGGGTGAAGGGACCACACATACCACAAAAGGGGGGTGAGGGGACCATGCATACCACAAAAGGAGGGTGAGGGGACCATGTATACCACGAAAGGGGGGTGACGGGACCACACATACCACGAAAGGAGGGTGAGGGGACCACGCATACCAGTAAAGGAGGGTGAGGGGACCATGTATACCACGAAAGGGGGGTGAGGGGACCATGCATACCACGAAAGGGGGGTGAGGGGACCACGCATACCAGGATAGGGGGGTGAGGGGACCACGCATACCACGAGAGTGGAGTGAGGGGACCACGCATACCAGGACAGGGGGGTGAGGGGACCACGCATACCAGGACAGGGGGGTGAGGGGACCACGCATATCAGGATAAGGGGGGTGAGGGGACCACGCATATCAGGATAAGGGGGGTGAGGGGACCACGCATATCAGGATAAGGGGGGTGAGGGGACCACGCATATCAGGATAAGGGGGGTGAGGGAACCACGCATATCAGGATAAGGGGGGTGAGGGAACCACGCATACCAGGAAGGGGGGTGAGGGGACCACGCATACCAGGAAAGGGGGGTGAGGGGACCACGCATACCACAAAAGGAGGGTGAGAGGACCATGCATACCAAGAAAGGGGGGTGAGGGGACCACGCATACCAGGATAGGGGAGTGAGAGAACCACGCATACCATGAAAGGGGAGTGAGGGGACCACGCATACCAGGAAAGGGGGTGAGGGGACCACGCATACCAGGATAGGGGGGTGAGGGGACCACACATACCAGGATAGGGGGGTGAGGGGACCACGCATACCAGGATAGGGGGGTGAGGGGACCACGCATACCAGGATAGGGGGGTGAGGGGACCACGCATACCAGGAAAGGGGGGTGAGGGGACCACGCATACCAGGATAGGGGGTGAGAGGACCACGCATACCAGGAAAGGGGGTTGAGGGGACCACGCATAACACAAAAGGAGGGTGAGAGGACCACGCATACCAGGAAAGGGGGTGAGGGGATCACGCATACCAGGATAGGGGGGTGAGGGGATCACGCATACCAGGATAGGGGGGTGAGGGGATCACGCATACCAGGATAGGGGGGTGAGGGGATCACGCATACCAGGATAGGGGGGTGAGGGGATCACGCATACCAGGATAGGGGGGTGAGGGGATCACGCATACCAGGAAAGGGGGGTGAGGGAACCATGCATACCACAAAAGGGGAGTGAAGGGACCATGCATACCACGAAAGGGGAGTGAAGGGACCATGCATACCACGAAAGGGGAGTGAGGGGACCATGCATACCACGAAAGGAGGGTCGGGGGACAATGCATACCACGAAAGGGGGGGTGAGGGGACCACGCATACCAGGATTGGGGGGTGAGGGGTAGCATGCATACCAGGATTGGGGTGTGAGGGGGACCATGCATACCAGGATAGGGGGGGGGGTGAGGGGACCATGCATACCAGGATGGGGGGGGGTGAGGGGACCATACATACCATTATAGGGATGAGGGGGGACCATATATACCAGAATAGGGATGAGGGGTGCCATGCATACCAGAAAAGGGGGGTGCAGCACATACCAGGATGGGAGACCATATACCAATAAAAATGCTCGCCACCCGGGCGCAGAACGGGTTCTTCGCTTTAATATATATATATATATATTACATATATATATACACTCACTGGCCACTTTATTAGGTACACCTGTCCAACTGTGTGTTAAGACTTAATTTCTAATCAGCCAATCACATGGCGGCAACTCAGTGCAT
Organism: Dendrobates tinctorius; assembly: GCF_039654945.1. Lineage (NCBI taxonomy): Eukaryota > Metazoa > Chordata > Amphibia > Anura > Dendrobatidae > Dendrobates > Dendrobates tinctorius. The sequence continues at coordinate 37,456,170 of NW_027361743.1, read as the reverse complement.
TTAGGCATGTAGACATGGTCAAGACAATCTCCTGCAGTTCAAACCGAGCATCAGTATGGGGAAGAAAGGCGATTTGAGTGCCTTTGAACGTGGCATGATTGTTGGTGCCAGAAGGGCTGGTCTGAGAATTTCAGAAACTGCTGATCTATTGGGATTTTCACGCACAACCATCTCTAGGGTTTACAGAGAATGGTCCGAAAAAGAAAAAAAAAAATCCAGTGAGCGGCAGTTCTGTGGCCGGAAATGCCTTGTTGATGCCAGAGGAGAATGGGCAGACTGGTTCGAGCTGATAGAAAGGCAACAGTGACTCAAATTGCCACCCGTTACAACCAAGGTAGGCAGAAGAGCATCTCTGAACGCACAGTGCGTCGAACTTTGAGGCAGATGGGCTACAGCAGCAGAAGACCACACTGGGTACCACTCCTCTCAGCTAAGAACAGGAAACTGAGGCTACAATTTGCACAAGCTCATCGAAATTGGACAGTAGAAGATTGGAAAAACGTTGCCTGGTCTGATGAGTCTCGATTTCTGCTGCGACATTCGGATGGTAGGGTCAGAATTTGGCGTAAACAACATGAAAGCATGGATCCAACCTGCCTTGTATCAACGGTTCAGGCTGGTGGTGGTGGTGTCATGGTGTGGGGAATTTTTTCTGGGCACTCTTTGGGCCCCTTGGTACCAATTGAGCATCGTTGCAACGCCACAGCCTACCTGAGTATTGTTGCTGACCATGTCCATCCCTTTATGACCACAATGTACCCAACATCTGATGGCTACTTTCAGCAGGATAATGCGCCATGTCATAAAGCTCGAATCATCTCAGATTGGTTTCTTGAACATGACAATGAGTTTACTGTACTCAAATGGCCTCCTCAGTCACCAGATCTCAATCCAATAGAGCATCTTTGGGATGTGGTGGAACGGGAGATTCGCATCAGGGATGTGCAGCCGACAAATCTGCGCCAACTGTGTGATGCCATCATGTCAATATGGTCCAAAATCTCTGAGGAATGCTTCCAGCACCTTGTTGAATCTCTGCCACGAAGAATTGAGGCAGTTCTGAAGGCAAAAGGGGGTCCAACCCCTTACTAGCATGGTGTACCTAATAAAGTGGCCAGTGAGTGTATATATATATATAATATATATATATATATATATATATATATATATATATATTACATAGGGAGTATCATCTTTAACTTTAGGACTTTTAGAGATCTTTTAATCTTCAATTTGCAATAACAGTAATTTTGACCAGGGGTGCCAAAACTTTTATATGCATACTGTACATACATTAGATGCAGCAGTTGTGTTAAAATTTCAGTTTGCTCTGCTGATCTAGCAGAGCTCACAATGCTGGGCCCTGTATAACCCTGCCCACAACACCGATTGGGAGCTTTCTGTGTACATTGTATATTGACAGAAAGCTGATAATCTGTTGGGGGCAGGGCTGGACAAGGAGACAGGAGATACCTAGTCCTCTAATCTCCTGTTGATGAAACTTAATTTATTAAAACAGGAAAACACAGTCCAGTAAGTGACATGACAGGAATCAAGGTCTCAGCCTCCATATCATGCTGCTCTCAGACAAAACAAAAATAAAAATGAAAAACACATACACAGAATGGGAGGAATAGGGTCAAGTAACAGCACAAGTGAAAAAGACTTGGGTATACTAATAGATCACAGACTGAATATGAGCCAGCAGTGTGATGCAGCAGCAAAAAAGGCAAATGCAATTCTAGGATGTATTAACAAAAGCATACTGTCTAGATCACGTGAAGTCATTATTGCCCTCTATTCCTCTTTGGTCAGACCTCATCTGGAATACTGTGTACAGTTTTGGGCGCCACATTTTAAAAAAGACATCAACAAACTGGAGCAAGTTCAGAAAAGAGCGACCAGAATGGTGACCGGTCTGCAAACCCTGTCTTAAGAGGAAAGGTTGCAGGATTTGGGAATGCTTAGCTTGCAGAAGAGAAGACTGAGAGGAGACTTAATAGCTGTCTACAAATATCTCAAGGGCTGTCACATTGTAGAAGGATCAACTTTATTCTCAATTGCGCAAGGAAAGACTAGAAGCAATGGGATGAAACTGAATGGGAGGAGACACATTAGATATTAGAAAAAACTTTTTGACTGTGAGGGTGATCAATGAGTGGAACAGGCTGCCACGAGAAGTGGTGAGTTCTCCTTCAATAGAAGTCTTCAAACAGAGGCTGGACAGACATTTGTCTAGGATGATTTAGTGAATCCTGCTTTGAGCAGGGGGTTGGACCAGATGACCCAGGAGGTCCCTTCCAACTCTACCATTCTATGATTCTATGAAAACAAAAACCTGCTGACAGATTATTACTGTAGACAGCGTAAATCATTTGCTCAGCAAGTACATTTTTACATTTGTCTCCATTAGCTGTGTTTTCTACATTTCGATTATAAAATTGCTAAGAGTATGATTATTGATTTCAATTAGAGATGGGAGGACATCTGGATGTTCGGGTCTGGATTGTTTGGCTTTACAGTTACAAAAAGTTCGGGTTCGGGTACCAGAACCCGGACCCCATGCACTTGAATGGGGGGCCCGAACATCCAGTATTTGCTGCACTGTCATGTGCATGACAGTGCGGCAAACACCGCTTCTGATCAGCGGTAAAATCCTCCACGCCAGTCTGAGAGCCACGGTTCCCACATTGTCAAAAGACAGCGTGAGCGTTCAGCTGTGATCGGAGGTATAAACTTTACCTCTGGTCACTGGTGTCAGCTGATGAGAATACAGCTCCCATCATCCAACACCTGCTGCAGCTAATAACAGTGAGAGGAGTGGATGATGGGAGCATTCATCAGCGGCTCCTGCGCTGTAAATAATTAAAAAAAAAAAAAAAAACGGCATGGGTTCCTCTGTATTTTTGCTAACCAGCCAGGCAAAACTCACAGCTGGGGGCTGCAACCCTCAGCTGACAGCCTCAGCAAGGCTAGCTATCAAGAATAGAGGGGTCCCTACCTGTTTTTATTTTTTTTTAATTCTTTAAATAATTTTAAAAAATGGCATGGGGGTCGTCCCCATTTTTGACAACCAACCTTGCTAAAACAGACAGCTGGGGGATGGTATTCTCAGACTGGTAAGGGGCCATGGATATTGGCCTCCCCCAGCCTAAAAATAGCTGCCACAGCTGCCCAGAAAAGGCACATCTATAAGATGCGCCAATTCTGGAGCTTTGCCCAGCTATTTCCACTTACCCTGTAGCGGTGGCAAGTGGGGTTCATATTTGTGGGGTTGATGTCACCTTTGTATTGTCAGGTGACATCAAGCCCATGTGTAAGTAATGGAGAGGCGTCTATAAGACACCCATCCAATACTAATTTTATAGTTGTATGGTAAATAAAGACACAGCCAGAACTCTTTATTTGAAATAAGACTAAGCACAATTTTCCATTTTTATTTAAATGCCTAATTCCAGCAAAGCCCTCGTTCTCCTGTAATAAAAATAAAATAAAAAAACAACAATATACCTTACCTGTCCGTTGTTCTGTCTCAAGCCATAATCCATGTCTGGGGGAGAAAGAGTTTTCAGTTTTTTTTGTGCAGGGGCAGCTGTGGCAGGGGCTGCTGTGGCAGGGGCAGGTGTGGCAGGGGCAGCTGTGCTGGGGCAGGTGGGCAGGGGCAGCTGTGGCAGGGGCCGCTGTGCTGGGGCAGGTGGGCAGGGGCTGCTGTGCTGGGGCAGGGGCAGCTGTGGCAGGGGCAGCTGTGCTGGGGCAGGTGGGCAGGGGCAGCTGTGCTGGGGCAGGGGCAGCTGTGCTGGGGCAGGGGCAGCTGTGGCAGGGGCAGCTTTGCTGGGGCAGGTGGGCAGGGGCAGCTGTGCTGGGGCAGGTGGGCAGGGGCAGCTGTGGCAGGGGCAGCTGTGGCAGGGGCAGGTGTGGCAGGGACAGGTGGGCTCTGCGGTGGTGGCAGCGGGCTGTGCTCCGGTGCAGGGGCAGCGGCTCCGCCGGCGTTTCTTCGCAGCCCGGAGGCCCCCCGCACACCCCTTGCTGGGCGCCACCATGTTGCGGTGGCCTCCGGGAGCATGGGCGCCGGCAAGATGGCCGCCGGTCCGGGGACGGCGCATGCGCAGCTTCATATCTCGTGCCGAGATCTCGGGGGACGAGATCTCGTTGCCGAGATTTGAATCTCGCCCCATCTTGCCGGCGCCCATGCTCCCGGAGGCCACTGCAACATGGCGGCGCCCAGCAAGGGGTGTGCTGGGGGGCCTCCGGGCTGCGAAGAAACGCCGGCGGAGCCGCCGCCCCTGCACCGGAGCACAGCCCGCTGCCACCACCGCACCGTAGAGCGCCGCCCGCTGCCACCACCGCACCGCAGAGCGCTGCCCGCTGCCACCAGCGCACCAGGTACCGGGCATTGCGACCATAAGACGCACCCCCCACTTTCCCCTAAAATTTTTTGGGGAAAAAGTGCGTCTTATGGTCCGAAAAATACGGTATTTGGTTTATACGTTTTTTAAAAAAATGTATTCTAAGCCGCTCTTCCAAACTTCAAGGTATACCCATATCAGAGCAGTCCCTAACCGATGTATTTAAAAACCTGACCATGTGTATGGTACCAATTGGTTTCTTGTTTTTGCAAGATTAGGGAGGTTTCCACCCCTCCCTTGTGGGCCATGCACATATAAGCAGTCTTCCACAGGGTGTCCACATCAGACATTACCTTTCTGAATCCTGCTCATATAGGTACTATACACATGGTCAGGTTTTTAAATACATCCGTAAGGGACTGCTCTGATATGGGTATACCTTGACGTTTGCTAGAGCGGCTTAGTATACATTTTTTGCAAAAAACGTATCAACCAAATACCCTGTTTTGTCATCTTTTTACTAGCACTAGCTGTTTACTGTTACTTTTTTACAACAGATTATTTTTATACGTTTGTTATACAGTGTTTTTCTGTGTTTCAGTCTTTTGGTGGTGTGAACACTGTCCTACAGACTTGTTCACTGTGTGCATGGCCTATGTGTTTATAACCTCTGTAGATAATTTGCCAGAAATTTAGCAAATTTATTTTTCCACAGCACATGAACTGGGTAATAAAACATATTTCACAAGCATTACGCATTCAACGTTAGCTGACTTTACGAGGCTCAGAAGCAGAGCTCACCAAATCTGCTAAGTGTGAACCCATCCTTTCCAATAAACATTTAATCTAAATACAAGTCTGAAAACTTTTCCGGCAGATCTACAAATGATCTTCCAAGTATGTTTGCAAATTAGAACCAGGTCTCCTGAAATGCCCTTGGCCACTTCCCTGGAGTTGTAAATATTATCGGAGACACCTACTATATTTAAATGCTGCCTTCGGATATGGGCAAAGGAACAGAAAGAAAGTGATGATTGTGTAGAAGTATTCGTTTATGCAAACAACATTTTACAAGTTAACGTCAAATGTTTGAAAAGAGACACAATCGCAAAATAAAATGTAATCATCTGGCCGTCTGTATGCCACATGAGATAAATATGTGATGTCGTGATGGGGTGAGTGAAGTCGCTATATATTTCAACACAATTGCGCATCTTATTCTAACAGACAGAGATTTAATACTTTAAAAAACTCCTTACGCTTTTTCCCCCTAGCACAATATGTAGTTCAATAAACAAGGCCACATGCAGCCACCTCGATCATAACCTTTGATAGGCATGTTATGACTATTGAAAGTGCAAAGTAAAAATCCTTATCATAGAGTGGTGAATCTGTGAATCTATTTAGCAGTTTCCCACATGATCACGTTTTGCAACCATTAAGTAGTAAGAATTGATTTTTGCCTATGGAAATGATCTGTAGTTCCTCTTGATTTGCTGGTTGGGCACACTCAGTTCCAGCACTAGGAGTTATAGGAGGGTGTAAATGGAAAATATTGTGAGATGTGCAGTGCTGAAGGTGGAGATTTGCTCATCAGCAGTCAGGAGAATCCAAAGAGTAGGGCTTAAACAAAATGGCAAAAATGCAGGCTGAGAACTGTATTCTGCAAACCACAATGGCTGCTACTGATGCCAAGACCACATTTGTTGCCCTGCGAAGGATCACATAGGGTGCAACAGTGTGCCAAAACAAGCCAAATGGTAGGATTAAAGTATTAGGCTATGTGCACACGTTGCGGATTCTGTTCTTGATCTGCAGCGCTTTTGACGCGCGGATTGGCACCAAATCCGCAATGTAGTGCCCAACCAATGTTAATCAATGTGAATCCAGAAGTGGATTTGCAGCGTTTTATTTTCCACAGCATGTCAATTCTTTTTGCGCATCTGCAGCGTTTTTGCACTCATTGGCTTTCAGTGAGTCTGTCAAATCTGCAGCAAAACCACAGGTGTAAAAAGGTTTGCGGATTTGCTGCAGATGTGCGTGCAAAAAACACTGCAGAAAGGCAGGAGGAAGGAGTGTGTGGGCAGAGACCATGTGTGAGCGGAGAATATGTGCAGGTCGGTCTGCGGGTGTCTGTGTGTATCTGTTCGTGTCTGTGTGTCTCACGTGCGCGTCTGTGTGTGTCTCACATGCGCACATTGCAGATTTGCTTCTGTAAAATTCTGCACAGACTCTGCCTCTCTTGGCAGAAATGCAGCTGAAATTCAGCACGGTGTTTATGTGTTTTTGATGCGGATTTTCATGTGTTTTTATAAGCTAATTTTAATATTAAGCCCAAGGTTTAGTAATGAACAGGTGTCAGCCTGGTACCCTCATTAATAAAATGCTACATAAAGAGTTAAATAAAATACACACATGCATGAAATCTGTGAGAAAGGCAATATCTTTATTTTTCAAAATATTTATTTAAAAAAATTGTGTAAGCTCCCGCGTAGTTTTCTTAACCAGCAGAGGGAAAGACGATGGCTGATGTTAATATTCTGGGAAGGGAGCCAATAAGCCATAAAGGTTCCCAGGCTATTAATATCAGCACACAGATGTTTGCTTAGCCTTTACGGGCTAGATTACAAGGGAACTCTAGATAAAAATTGACATGGGGTCCCCTTATAAAATCAAACCAGCAAAGGTTAGGCAGACAGCTGTGGGCTGATATTAATGGCCTGGGAAGGGGCCATGGATTTTGGCCCCCCAGGCTAAAAACATCATCTCTCAGCCGCGTCAGAAATGGCACATCTTACAGATGCCTAAGCAGACCACTTAGTAGGGTTGATGCTACTGACAGATTCCCTTTAACATAGCACAAAGTCAAACAATATATAAGAATATTAAAAAAATCATAAAAGGGAGTGCTGAAAACTTTCTTTTTTACCGTAGACTATAAAAGAATATGTGCACTCAAGAATACATATAATTGGGAATGCTGTAAAAGCTTTATTGAGTGAAATAAATTCAATGACACAAGTAGATAAAATACTAAATTGACTTGACAGACTTCTTCTAGGATACCAGTAATGGGATTTGGCTGGAAAAAGGCCATGTCACATGGGAAATCTATTCATCCTGCTTGTCTATTATGGGGAATCTCATAAATCTTATCAGAACAGTACAATGTGTTTGTGCGCCGAGCTTCCAAGGTGAAAGTGACCCCTAGTTATATTGCCAGCCACGTTGGCTGCACACCTGATGCATTTGTCCAGTAAAGTGCTTAATGTATTTGATTGACAAACCCTGCCGCTGGTCAGCTTTGCGCTTTTGCAGCGCTCTACACCATGGGGCCCCATTGACAATAGTGACAGATACATAAAATAGCCATTGAGTGCATATTAGCCATTGCAAAGTTTAATGCCAAGCCAAGGATACTTTCTTAAAGAAAAAAAAAATCCCCCCCCCCACAAATAAAAGCGCTAAGTATTATTACCAATGGCAAGACACAGTGTGTGTGATAATAAGGTATGTAAGAGGTTTCTGTAAATCCATAAAGAGAACATTAGCTTATCTGATAACACATCTCATTTCAAGGTGTTTATGTGCGGTCACTCTGACCCATCACGCTGCTCATGGCTAGTTAATTTCTCACCCACCATTTCTATTATGAACAAAAAAAATGGAAATTCTACCAGCCAAGGCGTAAAAGTTTCACATGGGAAAAAACCAACACATAAATTAACTGTTTCTGCATGTAAGATGATTTCTTAGATTATACACAGACTTCTCCATTATACTAATCATCATTTCACATCTCCACTTCTATTCAGTCACAGTAATAAGGAGCACATTTGATACTTGTGCCACACAATCCTGGTCTGAGCAGAAGGTGGTAATAAATTATTGGCTCATCTATGTCAAAGCCAAGCTTTTTAGATGAATTTTTAGTTTAATTTTTTTTTTTTTTTTTACTTTTTTTAGGCAGGTATTACAAGCCATTTCTTTTTTTTTTGGTCAAGGGATTGGCCACCCACTTTGGACAATCACTATTTTTATCGAATACAGTTGGAAAAAGTGGCAGGAAAGGTCCAGCCTCACTGCCCGATTATTGAGATAATTGTGCTGTCTAATCAGGCTGACGATCACCGGGCTAACAAGCAAATGATCTGTTTAGGACTGCACAAAAGAGAATCGCTCTCGGCAGTGCATTGTCCTGTGTAAGCGAGACTCGTGCTGCTGAGAACAATGGATTGTTCAGCCTGCACCTGAAGAGCAGTTTGCCTGTGTGAACAGGATATTAAACGATAGCCGATAAGCAAACAAGCAACTGATCGGTGATTGCTTAGTGACAGACCGTAAAATAGCTTGCCAACACTGCAAAAAAATGTGCCTACTCTACACCGAGGGGCAAGATTTTGTTTCATATTCGTGCAGTGAGGAGAAAGCGCATGAAGAGTCAGTTCCCCCGCCGTTAGTGAGAGTGGAGGCAGGGGTGAGGTGCGCTCAGCAGCGAGAGCAGCACAGCACCGTGCTCCAGCAGAACTTCAGCGGGCACTCTGGTGAGAGTGTGTGTGCAGAGCGCCGTGCCCCTTTTGGTAAAGACCGTAAAATTAGTGCTAAATAAAAAGTCCCATATCTCTGGAACTGTGTGATGAATTTAAAACCTGAATACTCAGGGAAGAGGAGCAGCGGGAATAAAATAAGTTCAAAAACTGCCCATTCTTGATCTGGTGACAGGATGTCTTTAATTCAATACACTGGGCAAGATTCAGACAGCCGTATTGAAATCGGACCGGTCACGACCACAAATGGCTGACATACCTATCTCCATGTGCTTGTCCCCACTGCGGATAGGTATGAGAGCTGCCTTTCATTGCATGCATTATTCTTTTCCATAAAGAATACAGTACAAAATTAGTGTGTCACGATAATGTAAAATATCATGTTTGATTTATCCTAATTAACACACTTTCCAGAACTTTCTGCTGCACAGAGACAAGTGACCCCCCTCCTTTTCCCCCTGTCAGCAACTGCAGCTGTGTGTTCTCCTTAGCTCTGTAACCTGAAACTCCAGCTCACTCGCTCCTTCCTGGCTCCCTCCTCCCCCCTAAGGAATGTTAATTGGCAGAGAGAATTTCCTTTGTCTGTCCAACATGTGCTTCACATATATATATATATGGGAGATAGTAAAGAGAGCATAACTCAGGCCCCGTCAGTGACAGAAATATGAACATGACATATTGAGACGTGCTTCGACAGAGCCTCACTACATTGGTTTTTTATAAACTATAGCGCCAACAGAACCAGAAATGGATTTCTCTTGAACAGAGGTGAGTAGCCAGTCCGAGTTTGGACTCATTAGAAAGCTAACTTCAAAATAAGATGAATGATGGTTCTGCTGGTATTCTGCTAGGTTCTCAAGCCCAGTTTATGATCGTTATAAGTTTTCGGAGCCAAATCTGTAACTCTGAGCTGTGGGAGGGTGCAGGTAAGCCAGCCCCTTTAGTGATGTCACAAGCTCAGAGGTATAAGTTACTGCACTCAGGACAGCATTCATTCTTGCCTGGGAAACTGCTGCAACCAGACCTCCTGATGCATTGTGACGGCTGGCCCCTCCCACCAGCATGGTTGCTTGAGATGATCTAAGTAACATGTGAGTTTATTTCTGTTTTAATCCTCTTTTATTTGTAATTGCTTTGTACATATTTTAATTGTCTCATTTTGTAGAATCTTTTTATACCTTCTGTAAACACTGCCTACCTTTTTTGGAGTAAAATATAAAATTATTAGTCTTGTATCTCCTTGCTCTATAATGAATTCACGTGCCTAAAAGTTGACTTGGGTTGGCTTCGGACCCTCTTTATTAATTTAAATATTGATAGAGACATTGGAAGCTGGTGACAGCGAAGTGTGCTCTGGGCTAGGTGCGCTAGCTGGCAGTGACGGAAGGGGTTTTATAAGCTGATTGTCTGGTAGCATGGCCACAGCCTTTATAATTCCCTCACTGCAGCGGGCCCATTAGTCAGTGCACAACAAATAGCCCGTCCGGCGACTAATTATCTTAGGTGCAGTTCCCTGACTGACCGGAGGGTAAGGGGGGCGCCGGAGAGCTGCAAGTTCCAAAGCAGAACTGGAAAGTAGGATATACATAAATCCTGGCAGTTTGTAACGCATTGTGGCAGCAGTGGGATAACGAAAATAAGCCCCTTCTGTAAATTGTTAGGTCAAGACTAGCTTGCTCTTTTTCATCATATTGTGGCAGTGGTGGGATAACTAAGATAAGCCCCCCTGCACATGTGATAGCCATGTGCGGCCAAAGGTTACAACCCCCATCCGTGACACCGTGCATGTCACTTTTTTTCTATGCATATCGATGGTCTGGCACACTGGTAATAATGGGTACACATGCTCTCCATGTGGGGGTCTGTGGTTCCCACAGACCAATATGAATGTCTAAAGGAACCATTATTGTGATTCAACTTTTATAACCTCATATAGATCATTAGGATGAAATGTCATTTTATATTATATATTAATTCACCAAAGAGATAGATTCACCTCCAGGTCCGATGATGTCTCATTTCACCTTCAATCTCACCTTCTAATAATTACATTTTTATTAACTACAACGTTTTATAACTATGCTCACCCAGAAAGACTGAATGTCCAGCAGACATCAGCAGTACAAAGTCACTATTATTACACAATGTCCTAGTAGCTGAAAGACATAAAAACAAGGCAGCACATAAGTTCACATAACCCATTGTTTGTTCTTCTGCGATAGATGGTTAGCAGCCTATCCGCACTACATCACTGCTTCAGTTCAGACAGATTGTGGCGGCTTACAATGCAATACACAGAAATAGAAAATAATCCTTAAAAAAATAAGATAAATGTATTTAAATACTTTTCAAATTCAGAGCAGCTTTTATAGGTGTCGTTAGTGGAGTATACAGGTTCACATCTCTTTGATATATTCAAACCCTATTATTGATGCTGTAGGGATTCGCTCTGGTAGGTAATGGCAGGGCTGCAGTAACGAGGCAACACACAGGCTCAAAGTCTAATTTCAGTGGTTTAATGTCACTTTGCAAACAGCAGGTTAACAGAAAATAAGGGAAAAACATAAATGTACTCAACCCTGGAGAACCACTGGTCCCAGACTCCCCCCTTGCACGGGATGGGCTTAACTAAGCGGCTGCCAGGTCCTGCGGCATCCGCCAGGTGCCATTCCCAGGGTTGTTGAGAGTCTTGCTGCTATAGTCCTGCAGCACGGGGATCCTCTATACAAGTTCAGGCTAAGTCCAGCCAAGTTCCTGTAACTTCCAGACACACTCACCATGTGCCAAACACCAACCTCCATTACATAGCCCACAACCACTCCCACAAGTGAGGTAGACATCACATCGGCTGATCACGTGACCATGACATCATCGCAGGTCCTGTCTTTAGCGAAAAACCCAGCCAAACATTAATCTGCTGGGAGAAATGTATCTCCCATCCAGTAAAACACCCTTTACTGTACCACAATGCACATGATTCAACAATAAGAAATACATTGGACAAAAATGGCAGAGTTGCAAGGTGCCACCCATTGCTGATCAAGAGGAGCACCAAGGCTAGTCTCTCATTTGCCAGACAATTTGCTGTTTTGGTAGTATTCTGTGGACTGATGGAATTTTTAGAATGATGTATAGTGATAACACCATGGTCCACTATAAATGTAGTAGTAGTAGTGTGATGGTGTGGGGCTGCTTTACTTTTTGCATGACCTGGACAACTGGTCACAATAGATGAAACTATGAATTCTCCGATCAGAAAATTGGAAAGAACGTCCGTCTGTTAGTTCGTAACCAATAGCTCAAGCGCCAATTGAGTTATGCATTAGGACAATGATACGAAGGACACAAGCGAGTTCTACTCTGAAAGGGCTCAATAGAAACAAAATTAAAAGGAGTCGCTGAACCGTCATTCTGTGATGGCATATTTCCTTTAATTTTGTTTCTCTTGAGTAGAGTTGAGCGAATTTTGCAAAATTTGGCTTGGATTACGATCTCCGGTGACTATTGTATTTTCAATAGTCACCGAATGTCATTTGAGTCTATGGGACTAGAGTTGAGCAAATATGTTCGGAATCAATCGTCAAACATAAATTCAGCACGAATAGGGTACCAAAATGGCACGAATATGGCAAATTCGGATTCGGCAAGCGATTCTGAACATATTCGATCAACTCTACTCTTGAGCCCATCAAGAGACAGACTTGTTTTCTGGGCAGACATACCCACTTTAAGGTTTAGGAGCTGCAAAGTCCAAGTTCTGTTTCAAAGTCCAGAACTCCTCCACCGATTTATCTCAAGTTATCATGAAAGTTTGACAGCGCTGGGACAGCCCAGGGCAGAACAAACTTGTTAGAAAAGGAGGGGGGGGGAATTGCTTCTTCACAAAGGTGAGGAAAGGTTTTGAATACATTTTTTTCTTTAATAAATTGGAAGATCACATAAATATCTCCCATTGTTTCAATCAGCTTGAAGAGTCATAGTTTAAACTTTAGAGGCTGGATACAAGGCAAAAAAAGTATAGATGAGAAAATTTCACATAGTTTTATGAGAATAATAAAACCCTCTAAATCCAGCTCCCTGTAACTAAGGTCAGGCCACAAGTTTCTCTGTAAATTCAGAATTATAATCTGAAGTCAATTTACTTAAATCCTTAGGGCAAAGGCCATGCCCCTGCAGTAAGTGTTTTGTCAAGCAGAGAGATAATGGTTGAAAAATAACTCACAGGCCGAATCATTACAACTACAGAATGATATTACACATCAATCACAAGAAAATCCTAAAACCAATTAAGAGCGAGTGTACTTCTAACAACTAAAATGTCAAAAGTCCATAATAGACCTTCCTCTAAAAGTACCTTCAAATATAGTATCATTACATTATCTTAAAATATTAATGAGCATCACAGCCAGAGCCAGCTCCAGGTTTTTGTGGGCCCCGGGCGAAAGAGTCTCAGTGGGCCCCTTTAACACATACCACAATTCATGATGCACAAATACAGCAGAGAAATATAGGTATACAATGCCAAAGATTTCACTTACCATTCTTCTTACACTACATGAGTGATATCTATAGCTCAGAAACCGGACAGTAAAGTCCACCATACAGTATTATGGGCACCACATAGTGCCCCATACAGAATAATGAGCCCCATATAATGCTCCATACAGAATAATGGGCCCCATATATTGCTCCATACATAATGAGCCCAATATGATGCTCCAGTATATGATGGGCCCCATATGATGCTCCAGTGTATGATGGGCCCCATATGATGCTCCAGTATATGATTGGCTCCATTAAGATGCTCCAGTATATTGTGAAACCCATATGATGCTTCAGTATTTACTAGGCCCTGTTATGAATGGGAAACCGAGGAGGAAAAACAAGATAACAAGCTAAGTCTCAGAAAACCAGAGAAGTTGGTAACTATGCAGATTGCAGATCCCTGATCTTAACCGCACAACTAGCAGCAGTCGTGGAGCGTTCCTACGTTGGTCCTAGACGCCTCGTCACAACCGGAGAACTACATAAGCCTAAAGCAGGAAAAGAGGAAAACTAACTGCCCCAGAGCAGACCCCAAAGGAAAGACAGCCCCCCACATGTATTGACAGTGAAACAAGATGAAAATGCAAACAAAGGCAGGAAAATAGGCTGAGCAAACGATGGGGCCCGGCTAACTAAAAAGGACAGAAAAGGAAAGACACTGTCTACAATCTGCCAAAAAAACCTACAAAAATATTGTCCAACACTTCAGATAGCAAAATTAACTCTGAAGTTACTAGACTTCTAAACCTATATCAGCACTCTGAAATATTCTGAGACAGAGCAAAAAAGAGGCCAATCTAATAAGGGACAAAAAGCAGAATGGCAAATACTGATTAATAGGAGTGGAATTTCAGCATAGCCCCAGCAGGGGCAGGCTGATTACACAACAAACTGAATTGACCAGCAAGTGTGAACATTAGCAAAAAACAAACTTAACTTGCGAAGACTGGAAGAGAGCTGAAGTCCAGGACCTGAGAAGCAGACTGAATCACCAGCACCCGGATAGGGCGTCAGCTGTCTTATATCCAGTCTGATACTCCAGAGATCCAATCGTTATCTTCCTCATCAGGTAGCAGATCACTACCACTTAAACCAACCGCACTACCTCCTGTCACCACCAGAAAGAGAACGGAAGGGGAACTCAACTGGTGGAGCAGAAAATGAGTTCATGACAGTACCCCCTCCTTGAGGAGCGGTCACCGAACCCTCATCCATGCCACCAGGCCGATCAGGATGGGCCCGGTGAAAAGCACAAACCAATTTATTGGCATGAATATCAGAGGCAGAGACCCAAGAATTATCCTCCTGGCCATAACCCTTCCATTTGACCAAATACTGGAGTCTCCATCTAACCAAACGAGAATCCAATATTTTCTCTACCTCATATTCCACATTGCCTTTAACCAATACAGGATCAGGAGGTGCCGCCACAGGAACTACTGGCTCAACAAACCTCTTCAACAGTGACTTGTGAAATACGTTATGGATTTTGAACGTAACTGGAAGAGCCAATCGAAAAGAAACAGGATTAAGAATCTCCAAAATCTTATAAGGTCAAATAAATCTTGGCTCAAATTTTGGAGATGCAACCTTCATAGGAATATTCTTAGACGACAGCCAAACCATATCACCCACTTTAAACCGGGGACCAATGGTCCTACGCCGGTTGGAAAAACGCTGGGCCTTTTCCTGAGAGAATGACAACTTATCCACCACATCTGCTGCATTCTCACAACCACAGTGTCCACACCTGGGCAGGACGAAGATTCCAATTGCCTTGAAGAGAATCGAGGATGAAACCCAAAATTACAGAAAAAGGGTGACATCAGAGTGGCAGAACTAGCTCTATTGTTCAGCGCAAATTCGGCCAAGAGCAAAAATGAGACCCAATCATCTTGATCAGCAGATATAAAACATCTTAAATAAGACTCCAGGGTCTGATTTGTTCTCTCAGTCTGCCCATTGGTCTGGGGATGAAACGCGGAGGAGAAGGATAACTGAATTCCCAGATTGGAACAAAAGGCTTTCCAGAATCTGGAAACAAACTGGACCCCTCTATCAGACACAATGTTCTCAGGAATCCCGTGTAACCGAACCACCTGTTGTAAAAACAAGGGCACCAACTCAGAGGAAGATGGCAACTTTGGGAGTGGTACAAGATGGACCATCTTAGAGAATCTATCACAAATCACCCAAATAACAGTCATTCTCTGAGAGACAGGCAGATCAGAGATAAAATCCATTGAGATATGGGTCCATGGCCTCTTGGGCACCGGCAGGGGCATCAGCAACCCACTAGAACAAGAACAGGGTTTAGACCGAGAACAAGTCCCACAGGACTGTACAAAATTCCTGACATCACGAGATAAGGCAGGCCACCAAAACGACCGACTCACCAAATCTCTGGTACCAAAAATACCCGGATGACCAGCCAATGCGGAGCAATGGACTTCAGACATAACTCTTTCTCCACTGGTCAGGAACATACAATCTTCCCATAGGGCAACTCTCAGGTTTATCCTCCTGAAATTCCTCCAGCGCGTCTCAAATCGGGCGAAATTGCTAGAAAGAACTAGCCCCTCACCTAGGATAGTAGTAGGCTCGGTCACATTAAGAGAATCAGCAAAGAAACTCCTAGAAAGGGCGTCTGCCTTAACATTCTTAGTGCCCGGAAGAAAAGAGACCACAAAATTAAAACGCGTGAAAAACAAGGCCCATCTAGCCTGTCTAGGATTCAAGCGTTTGGCTGACTCCAGATAAATCAGATTCTTGTGATCGGTGAGGACCACAAATTGATGTCTAGCTCCCTCCAACCAATGTCTCCACTCCTCAAATGCCCATTTCAAGGCCAAAAATTCCCGATTCCCCACGTCATAGTTGCGTTCAGATGGGGAAAACTTTCAAGAAAAGAAGGCACAGGGATTCATCTTAGAAGTCACAGGGTCTTTTTGGGACAACACAGCTCCTGCACCAATCTCAGAAGTGTCCACCTCCACTTGAAATGGAAGTGAGACATCAGGTTGCCGTAAAACTGGAGCTGAAGTAAATCTCCGCTTAAGCTCCTGAAATGCTGAGACAGCCTCAGGAGAACAATTCAGCACATCAGCTACCTTCTTGGTCAGATCAGTCAGTGGTTTGACAATACTAGAAAAATTACCTATAAATTTACGATAGAAATTAAAAAAAAACCCAAAAACTTCTGGAGAGCCTTCAAAGAAGTAGGCTGAACCCAATCATAAATGGCCTGTACCTTGGCCAGGTCCATTTCAATAGTCGATGGAGACAAGATAAATCCCAAAAATAAAATCCTCTGTACACCAAAGAGGCACTTCGATCCCTTAACAGGGAATTCTCCCTCAAAATCCGGAACACAGTCCGGACATGTTCCACATGGGAATCCCAATCACTAGAAAAGATCAAAATATCATCCAGATAGATGATCAAAAACTTATCCACAAAGTCTCGGAAAATATCATTCATAAAGGATTGGAAGACAGAAGGGGCATTAGAGAGCCCAAAAGGCATCACCAGGTACTCAAAATGTCCCTCCGGAGTATTAAACGCCGTCTTCCATTCATCCCCGTACTTGATGCGAATAAGATTATACGCCCCCCTGAGGTCAAGCTTAGTAAACCAGCAGGCACTCTTAACTCTGGAGAATAAATCAGACATCAGAGGTAACGGGTACTGATATTTAACCGTCATCTTGTTAAGGGAACGATAATCAATACACAGTCTTAATGAACCATCTTTCTTGGCCACAAAAAAAAAAACCTGTGCCTAACGGTGACGAGGATGGTCTAATATGACCCTCCTCCAACGACTCCTTAATATAGGATCGCATAGCATCATGTTCGGGTACAGATAAGTTGAAAAGCCGACCCTTGGGAAATTTACACCCAGGCATCAACTCAATTGCACAGTCATAACCCCTATGAGGAGGCAAAGACGCAGACTTACTCTCACTAAATACATCAGAGAAATCAGCCAGATAATCAGGAATATCATGAGACTGAGGAGAGGTGGAAAAAACAGGAGCATCCCTAGGAACACACTGACAACCCCAACTCACCACAGACACAGATTTCCAACCCAAAACTGGGTTATGAGTTTGCAACCAGGGGAACCCCAGAACAATAGTATCATGCAAATTATGCAGCACCAAAAATTTTCAATTTTCTTGGTGGTCTGGGGCAACTCGCATTATCACCTGGGTCCAAAACTGAGGTTTATTCTCCGCCAAAGGAGTGGCATCAATACTCCTCAAAGGAATGGGCGTGTGCAGAGGCGTCATGGATAAACCACAACGTTTAGCAAAGTCCAAATCCATCAGATTCAGAGCTGCTCCTGAATCCACAAAAGCCTTAGTGGAAAATGTGGACAAGGAGCAGATCAGAGTAATTGCCAAAAGGAACTTAGGTTGTATACTGCCCACAGCAAATGTGTGTGCAAAACGTTTCTCTCGTTTAGGGCAGACAGAAATAGTATGAGAGGCGTCTCCACAGAAAAAACAGCTTATTACGCCTTCTAAACTCCCGACGTTGCGCCCTAGACAAAACCCCATCACATTGCATAGGTTCAGACATTTGTTCAAAAGGTGGCAGCGCCTCCCGTGTAGTTTTACGTTCACGTAAACGCCGATCAACTTGAATGGCTAATGACATAGAGCCATCCAGACCAGAGGGAACAGGAAATCCCACCATAACATCTTTTACGGTCCCTGACAAACCTTTCCGAAAGAGAGCTGCCAATGCACTATCATTCCATGTATTAAGAACCGCCCACTTTCAGAATTTTTGACAGTACAACTCTGCAGGATCCTGACCCTGGTTTAATGCCAACAGGGTTCTCTCAGCTTGATCAACGGCATTAGGTTCATCATACAACAACCCCAAGGCCTGAAAAAATGCATCCACATTAGTCAGAATAGGATTTTCAGGTGTCAGAGAAAAAGCCCAATCTTGGGGATCGGCGAGCAGCAAGGAGATGACAATTTTAACCTGCTGCACAGAGCTCCCCGATGAGTTAGGCTTCAAAGCAAGAAATAATTTACAGTTATTCTTAAAATTCAGAAATTTAGACCGATCCCCAGAAAACACATCAGGAGTAGGAATCTTGGGTTCAGCAGCATGTAACTGAATAAGGTAGGTGGAAATTCCCTATACTTCAGCAGCAAGTTGCTCCACACGATCAGACAGTTGCTTAATCTCCATTAGGAAAAAAAATCCTCCTACGGCCCCAGAGAAAAAGAGGAAAAAAATACATAAAAAAAAAAAAATTCTGACACTTTTTTTTTTTCCTCTTTCTCTAACAATTCTTTCCTGCTTTTGAGTACCCTAGAATCTGCGGTATGGCTGGTGATTCTGTTATGAATGGGAAACTGAGGAGGAAAAAAAGACAACAAGCTAAGTCTCAGAAAACCAGAGAAGTTGGTAACTATGCAGATTGCAGATCCCTGATCTTACCTGCACAACTAGCAGCAGTTGTGGAGCGTTCTTACATTGGTCCTAGACTCCTCATCACAACCGGAGAACTACATAAGCCTAAAGCAGGAAAAGAGGAAAACTAACTGCCCCAGAGCAGACCCCAAAGGAAAGACAGCCCCCCACATGTATTGACAGTGAAACAAGATGAAAATACAAACAAAGGCAGGAAAATAGGCTGAGCAAACGATGGGGCCCGGCTAACTACAAAGGACAGAAAAGGAAAGACACTGTCTGCAATCTGCCAAAAAAACCTACAAAAATATTGTCCAACACTTCTGATAGCAAAATTAACTCTGAAGACACTAGACTTCTAAACCTATATCAGCACTCTGAAATATTCTGAGAGCGCATAAAAGAGGCCAATCTAATAAGGGACAAAAAGCAGATTGGCAAATACTGATTAATAGGAGTGGAATTTCAGCATAGCCCCAGCAGGGGCAGGCTGAATACACAACAAACTGAATTGACCAACAAGGGCAAGTGTGAACATTAGCAAAAAACAAACTTAACTTGAGAAGACTGGAAGAGAGTTGAAGTCCAGGACCTGAGAAGCAGACTGAATCACCAGCAACCGGATAGGGCGCCGGCTGTCTTATATCCAGTCTGACACTCCAGAGATCCAATCGTTATCTTCCTCATCAGGTGGCAGATCACTACCACTTAAACCAACCACACTACCTCCTGTCACCACCAGAGGGAGAACGGAAGGGAAACTCTCAACTGGTGGAGCAGAAAATGAGTTCATGACAAGGCCCCATATGATGCTCCAGTAAATAATAGGCCCATGTGATGCTCCAGTTTATGATGGGCCCCATAAAGATGCTCCAGTATATTGTGGGCCCCATATGATGCTCCAGTATATAATGGGCCCCACATGATGCTTGATATACAATGGGGCCCACATGATGCTCAATATATAATGGGGCTCATATGATGTTCCATATATAATGGGCCCTGTTGTGAGTTCATTTTCCCCTTTACCACTGAGGCCCAATGAACTCCCTCTTCTAGTAAAGAAAGATAGTGAGCCTGATTATCAGGCATCTGGGTCTAATGATGATGATTGGCTGAGTGAAGTTTCTGACTGGATATAAGGCTGTTCACGCCCGTCTGCTCTGCTGGTGATTTCTCTGTGGATCCTTGGATACCAGTCTGAATTCCTGCTCTCCAAAAGCTAAGTTTTCTGCTCTGCCGTTTGCATTTGTACGTTGTTTTTGTTTTGCTGGATTTCTGTCATTCCCTGCTGGGGTGATCTGAATTCCTTTAGCTCTGTCTTCAGAAATTACCTGAGTGCTGATATAGTTTTTGAAGCCTAGCTGCTTCAGGGCCTTTTTCCATATCAGCCTGTTGGCTTATGTCTTTTCAGGGTTTTTGCAGATTGCAGACAGCAGCTGTCCTATCCTGTCCTATTTTAGTGAGTTTGGGCCCCATTGTTTGCTCAGCCTATCTTTCTATCTGTGTGTGTGTTTTTTCATCTTGCTTCACCGTCATTATATGTTGGGGGCTGCCTTTTACTTTGGGGTCTGCTCTGGGGCAGTTTAGTTTTCCTTTTCTGTCTTTAGGCTATTTAGTTTCTCCGGCTGTGATCGAGGGGTCTAGGGCACCGTAGGAACCCCCCACGGCTACTGCTAGTTGTGTTGTTAGGTTCAGGGGTCTGCAATCTGATAGTTGCCAACTTCTCCGGTTTTCTGGACTTAGCTGCTATTTTTGTGTCTGCCTCCTACGGTGACTCGTTCATAACAGAATCACCCGCCGAACCGCAGATCCTAGGGTACTCAATAGCAGGAAAGAATTGTAAAAAAAAAAAAAAAAAAAGTGTATATTTTTTCCTCTATATCTCTGAGGCCGTAGGGGGATTTTTTTTTCTCTCAATGGAGATAAAGCAATTGTCTGATCGTGTGGAGCAGCTCGCTGCGGAAGTGCGGGGAATTTCCGCCTACCTTGCTCATTCTCATACTGCTGAACCAAAGATTCCCACACCTGATGTATTTTTTGGGGATCGGTCTAAATTTTTGAATTTCAAAAATAATTGTAAATTATTTTTTGCCTTGAAGCCTAACTCGTCAGGGAGCTCTGCGCAGCAGGTTAAAATTGTCATCTCTTTGCTGCGTGGCGATCCCCAGGATTGGGCGTTTTCTTTGAAACCTGATGATCCTATTCTGACTAATGTGAACGCATTTTTTCAAGCCTTGGGGTTGTTGTATGACGAACCTAATGGCGTTGATCAGGCTGAAAAGACCCTGCTGGCATTGAACCAGGGTCAAGATTCTGCAGAATCGTACTGTCAAAAATTCCAAAAGTGGGCGGTACTTACTACCTGGAATGATAATGCCTTGGCTGCTCTCTTTCGGAAGGGTTTGTCAGAAGCCGTAAAAGATACTATGGTGGGATTTCCTGTTCCCTCTGGACTTGACGATTCTATGTCATTAGCCATTCAGATTGATCGGCGTTTGCGCGAACGCAAAACTGCACGAGTGGTGTTGCCACTTGTTGAACGAGTGTCTGAGCCTATGCAATGTGATAAGAGTTTTGTCCAGAGAGCAGCGTCAGGAGTTCAGAAGGCGTAATAAGTTGTGTTTTTTCTGTGGAGATGCCTCGCATATTATTTCTGTCTGTCCTAAATGAGAGAAACGCTTTGCACACACGTTTTCTGTTGGTGGTGTTCAACCTAAGTTTCTTCTGGCTATTACTCTGATCTGCTCCCTGTCCACATTTTCCGCCAAGGCTTTTGTGGATTCGGGAGCAGCTCTAAACCTAATGGACTTGGATTTTGCTAAACGTTGTGGATTTCCGATGACACCTCTGCAGACGCCTATTCCTTTGAGGGGGATTGATGCTACTCCTTTGGCAAAAAACAAACCTCAGTTTTGGACCCAGGTGGTAATGCGGGTCGCCCCAGACCATCAAGAAAATTGCAGATTTTTGGTGTTGCATAATCTGCATGATACCATTGTTCTGGGGTCTCCCTGGTTGCAAATTCATAATCCAGTTTTGGATTGGAAATCTGTGTCTGTGGTGAGTTGGGGTTGTCGGTGTGCCTTCAGTCGCATGATGTTCCTGATTATTTGGCGGACTTTTATGATGTATTTAGTGAGAATGAGTCTGCGTCTCTGCCTCCTCATAGAAGTTATGACTGTGCAATTGAACTGAGCCCGGGGTGTAAATTTCCCAAGGGTCGGCTCTTCAATTTATCTGTACCCGAGCACGAGGCTATGCGATCCTATATTAAGGAGGCGTTGGAGAAGGGTCATATTAGACCATCCTCGTCACCCTTAGGTGCCGTTTTTTTTTTTGTAGCCAAAAAAGATGGATCATTAAGACCTTGTATTGATTATCGTGCCCTCAACAAAATTACTGTTAAATATCAGTATCCGTTACCCCTGATTTCGGATCTATTCTCTAGAGTTAAAGGTGCTTGTAGGTTTACCAAGCTTGACCTCAGGGGGGCGTATAATCTTATTCGCATTAAGCATGGGGATGAATGGAAGACGGCGTTTAATACTCCGGAGGGACATTTTGAGTACCTGGTGATGCCTTTTGGGCTCACTAATGCCCCTTCTGTCTTCCAGTGCATCATGAACGATATTTTACGAGATTTTGTCGATAAATTTTTGATTATCTATCTGGATGATATTTTGATCTTCTCCAAGGATTGGGATTCTCATGTGGAACATATTCGGACTGTGTTCCGGATCTTGAGGGAGAATTCCCTGTATGTCAAAGGATCTAAATGCCTTTTTGGAGTACAGAGGATTTCTTTTTTGGGATTTATTTTGTCTCCGTCAACTATTGAAATGGACCCGGCCAAGGTACAGGCCATTCACGATTGGGTTCAGCCCACTTCTTTGAAGGCCCTTCAGAAGTTTTTGGGTTTTGCTAATTTTTATCGGAAATTTATAGCAAAATTTTCTAGTATTGCCAAGCCATTGACTGATTTGACTAAGAAGGGTGCTGATGTGTTAAATTGGTCTCCAGAGGCTGTTTCTTCCTTTCAGGAGCTGAAGCGAAGATTCACCTCCGCCCCGGTTTTGCGGCAACCTGATGTCTCACTTCCGTTCCAGGTAGAGGTGGATGCTTCTGAGATTGGTGCAGGAGCTGTTTTGTCCCAAAAGGATCCTGTAACATCTAAAATGAATCCCTGTGCTTTCTTTTCCCGAAAGTTCTCTCCATCTGAACGTAACTATGATGTGGGGAATCGGGAACTGTTGGCCATGAAATGGGCATTTGAGGAGTGGAGACATTGGTTGGAGGGAGCTAAGCATCAAGTCGTGGTCCTCACTGACCACAAGAATTTGATTTACCTAGAATCGGCTAAGCGCTTGAACCCTAGACAGGCTAGGTGGGCCTTGTTTTTTTACACGTTTTGATTTTGTGGTGTCATTTCTTCCTGGAACTAAGAATGTCAAGGCAGACGCCCTCTCTAGGAGCTTCTTTGCTGATTCTCCTGTGGTGACCAAACCTGCTACCATCTTAGGCGAAGGGGTAGTTCTTTCTGCCATCTCGCCCGATTTGAGACGTGCTCTGGAAGAGTTCCAGGAGGACAAACCTGAGCGTTGTCCCAGTGAAAAGTTGTATGTTCCTGACCAGTGGAAGAGGAGAGTGATGTCTGAAGTTCATTGCTCTGCTTTGGCTGGTCATCCAGGTATTTTTGGTACTAGAGATTTGGTGAGTCGGTCTTTTTGGTGGCCCTCCTTGTCTCGTGATGTCAGGAATTTTGTGCAGTCCTGTGGGACTTGCTCCCGGTCTAAATCGTGTTCTCGCTCTAGTGGGTTGTTGATGCCTTTGCCTGTCCCCAAGAGGCCATGGACCCATATTTCAAGGGATTTTATCTCTGATATGCCTGTCTCTCAGAGAATGACTGGTTTTTGGGTGATTTGTGATAGATTCTCTAAGATGGTCCATCTTGTACCACTCCCTAAGTTGCCATCTTCCTCTGAGTTGGTACCCCTGTTTTTGCAACAGGTGGTTCGCTTGCACGGGATTCCTGAGAACATTGTATCTGACAGAGGGGTTCAGTTTGTGTCTAGATTTTGGAGAACTTTCTGTTCCAAGCTGGGAATTCAGTTGTCCTTCTCCTCTGCTTTTCACCCTCAAACCAATGGGCAGACAGAGAGAACAAACCAGACCTTGGAGTCATATTTGAGATGTTTTATTTCCAATGATCAGGATGATTGGGTTTCATTTTTGCCCTTGGCCGAATTTGCTTTAAATAATAGAGCTAGTTCTGCCACTTTGATGTCACCTTTTTTTTGTAACTTTGGGTTTCATCCTCGATTTTCTTCAGGGCAGGTGGAGCCCTCTGCCTGCCCAGGTGTTGACACTGTGGTGGAGAGAATGCACCAGATCTGGGACCAAGTGGTGGATAAGTTATCTCTCTCCCAGGAAAAGGCCCAGCGGTTTTCAACCGACATAGGACCATTGGTCCCCAGTTTAAGGTTGGTGATGTGGTGTGGTTATCATCAAAAAATATTGCTATGAAGGTGGCTTCTCCTTTGTTTAAGCCTAGATTTATTGGACCTTACAAGATTTTGGAGATTATTAATCCAGTCTCTTTTCGTTTGGCTCTTCCTGTCACATTTAAAATCCATAATGTGTTCCATAAGTCTTTGTTGAAGAGGTTTGTTGAACCTGTTGTTCCTGGGGTGGCACCTCCAGACCCTGTATTGGTTGAAGGTAACATGGAATATGAGGTAGAGAAGGTACTGGATTCCCGTCTGGCTAGACGGAGACTCCAGTATTTGGTTAAGTGGAAGGGTTATGGTCAGAAGGATAATTCCTGGGTCTCTGCCTCTGATATTCATGCCAAAAGATTGGTGCGTGCCTTTCATCGGGCTCACCCTGATCGCCCTGGTGGCGTGGTTGAGGGTTCGGTGACCCCTCCTCAAGGGGGAGGCACTGTTGTGAGTTCATTTTCCCCTTTACCACTGAGGCCCGATGAACTCCCTCTTCTAGTAAAGAAAGATAGTGAGCCTGATTATCAGGCATCTGGATCTAATGATGATGATTGGCTGAGTGGAGTTTCTGACTGGATATAAGGCTGTCCACGCCCGTCTGCTCTGCTGGTGATTTCTCTGTGGATCCTTGGATACCAGTCTGAATTCCTGCTCTCCAAAAGCTAAGTTTTCTGCTCTGCCGTTTGCATTTGTACGTTGTTTTTGTTTTGCTGGATTTCTGTCATTCCCTGCTGGGGTGATCTGAATTCCTTTAGCTCTGTCTTCAGAAATTACCTGAGTGCTGATATAGTTTTTGAAGCCTAGCTGCTTCAGGGCCTTTTTCCATATCAGCCTGTTGGCTTATGTCTTTTCAGGGTTTTTGCAGATTGCAGACAGCAGCTGTCCTATCCTGTCCTATTTTAGTGAGTTTGGGCCCCATTGTTTGCTCAGCCTATCTTTCTATCTGTGTGTGTGTTTTTTCATCTTGCTTCACCGTCATTATATGTTGGGGGCTGCCTTTTACTTTGGGGTCTGCTCTGGGGCAGTTTAGTTTTCCTTTTCTGTCTTTAGGCTATTTAGTTTCTCCGGCTGTGATCGAGGGGTCTAGGGCACCGTAGGAACCCCCCACGGCTACTGCTAGTTGTGTTGTTAGGTTCAGGGGTCTGCAATCTGATAGTTGCCAACTTCTCCGGTTTTCTGGACTTAGCTGCTATTTTTGTGTCTGCCTCCTACGGTGACTCATTCATAACAGGGCCCCATATGATGCTCCATATATAATGGGACCCATATGATGCTCTATATGTAATTGGACCCATATGATGATCCATATATAATGGGACCCATATGATGCTCCATATAAAATGGGCCCCATATGATTCTCCAGTATATAATGGCCCCCATATGATGCTCCAGTATATAATGGGCCCCATATGATGCTCCAGTATATAATGGGCCCCATATGATGCTCTAATAGTAAAGACACCGAAGATGCCACAGTGCAGGCATGGGAAGAGGAAAGAATTGCATGTGCAGGGGCCCTGAGGAAGTGGCAGGGGGCACACTCACTAGCACCGAGCCCACACAGCGCAGCAGTGTCCCCGATGGCAAGTGCCCCACCGCCTTTTCAGGGCCCCGGCACTTGCCGGCATGCGCTGGGTGCTGATACCGGCCCTGATTACAGCAACAATGGCTGTCATACAACAACAATGCTAACTGAACTGATCTAAAAAGAACTGGAAAGGGGAAGGTGAAACCATGCACCACTAGACCTCACAGGTCAGAGACCCAATAAGAGGTTCACCATGATGTGGCAGTGGGCTTATACAGTCTGATCAAAATGTTAATGAAGAACCTCGTATTTAGTTTTGAAAAATGTGCTTACCTGCGATGGATTAATATACAATATTTAACTGTACAGTCCTTGTATCTTTTTCCAGTTCTGTTATACAGTATATTTACCCCTTTTTTTTCCCTTGGTAATAGCACTCCACGAATCTGGCCCTTTATAAGGTAGTAGGATACTGCAAAAAGGGTCTGGCTTATTTTGTGGTCAGCATTTTGTCTGAAAGCACATGTAAGGCTACTTTCACACATCAGTTATTTGCCGTCAGGCAGGATCCGGCTATTTTCAGAAAAATCGGATCCGGCGTAAATTTTGGAGAACTGTAGAAACGGATCCATTTTTCTGCCTGATCCGTCTAGCAAGTTATATCTGTTTCCTGGGGGATGGCCAATTGGATCTGAGCATGCGCAGACTTAAAAAAAACGGATCCGGTGGCTGGATCCGTCTTTTTCTGGATCCGGCGCATTCCGGTGCCCATAGACTTTCATTGTGGCAAAAAGCCGGAAGTGTCGGATCCGGCGCTTACGGCTTTTTCGCCAGAGACAAAAAACATTACAGTAGCCGTTTTTTCCAGACGCAGGAATTATGACAAGTAGCCGGATCCGGCAAAAAACGGACGAACCGCAATGCCATCCGGCGCTATTGCAAGTCAATGGGGAAAACCGGATCCAGCATTGCATTTCGCCGGATCCTGTTTTAAAAAAAAAGCCGGATCTCGCCTGACGGCGCAAAACAGATGTGTGAAAGAGGCCTAAGGAGAGCATTACACACCTGTCCCTGGCACTCTCCTCCCTTCACCTCGGTCAGTCGCCCTCTGTGGGGTTTCATGTTGGACTTGGCAGGTTGCCCAGCATGTGACAACATCTCCATAGGCCTATTTTATGATTTATTAGGATACACACCTGTGTCTTCAGAATGTTATCTTAGAATTAAGGTACTGTCACACTTAGCGATGCACCAGCGATCCCGACCAGCGATATGACGCAGTCAGGATCGCTGGTGCATCTCTAAGTGGTCGCTAGTGAGCTGCCAAACAGGCAGATCTCACCAGCGACATCGCAGGGGTCGGGGGTCGCTACTTACCTATCACACTAGGCGATCCTGACGTCCTCCCGCCCGGCTCCACGCTCGTCTCCACTGGAAGCGCCGCAGGAAGCTGATGACGAGAAACGGTCCAGGACGTTCTCGCGTGATCAGCGATAACCAGCGGGGGGAGCCGGTCGTAGGCAAGTATCACACACAGCGATATCGCTAACAATATCGCAAAAACATCACAAGTTATAGCGATATTGTCTGGGTTCTGCGTCTGCTCTGCAGAAATCCAGAGCCTCACATCCTGCGGTCTCCTGCTGTCTATCTACTGCAGAGAATATTACTTTGCAGCAGACCGCTTCAGAGACTAAGTTCCTCTGTGCTCCTACTGGGCATGCCCACGAGACGATCTCCCATTGGAGATCGGGAGTCATGTGCCCAGGTCCTGCTCCAGATCTCATTGGTCCATCTCGGAGATCTGGAAGGTCCCGCACGGATATAAAAAGCGCACATGACTGTTCGGCCATGCGCTAGTATACACTTTTCAAGCTAATGTGTGAATGGTGACGGATGTATGACTCTGGTGACTGGCTCATTTGAATCCTCTTCCCTCTGATATTACGCATGTGGATAGGGAATCAGTGCAGCAGTCAGCGCCAGTCAGTGGCAAGCCTTAGGCCACTGTGCACACCGCACCTCTACTCTAGCGTCCGACATTGCGCCTGCCTCCTAACTTTGTCGACTAGCAGCTGTGCCCTACGCCGCGCTGCAGCTGCAGTCCTCCTTGGCGTCCGCAGTAGCGACGCCGCACACACGGTAGGTCTAGACGGACGCAGTTCCTCTGCCTTGGGTCCTGCTCCTGTGACCAGATACCATGTGCGCATTTCCCTGTGGTCTGACACACTAACAGGCTCAGCATTTTCGTATGTTTATGTTGCAGCCCCCCTGGTATGAACAGAGCCCGCTTTGTGCACTTTGGGTGAAGTTTAACCCATGCGCATTATACCGCCATATTGCTCGTCTGTCATTACCTAGCTCCTGTGACCATCTACTGCACACATTTATTTTTATTTAGTGCGTTCCGCCGTTCCTAACATTATACTAGTGCCAGGGTCTGGCTAGTAATGGAAGATCAGCAGCAACTTCAGTGCATTCGCTAGCTAGAGGGCCGGTTGGCTACTCTTGAGAGTGTTATCTCAGCGGCGAAGTCTTCGGAGGCTGCTGTACAGGCGATCGCAGAGGCGGTTTCACGTATGTCCACGTCCTCCCCTGCACCGACAAGTTTCCCGCCTCCCGTTGCCCGATAAATTTTCTGTCGATTGCACCTCCTGTAGGGGTTTCGTGAGCCAGTGCTCTATCCAGCTGGAGTTACTGGCTGCGCAATTCCCTACGGAATGGGCTAAGGTGGGGTTTATTATTTCCCTTCTGTCGGGCAGGGCGTTGGAGTGGGCCACACCACTATGGGAGCGTGGTGACCCTGAGGTTCGGACCGCTGCTCAGTTCTTAACATCTATCAAGCAGGTTTTCCTGGGACCACGGGTCACGCACGATATCGCTCTTCAGATCCTTGCATTAACTCAGGGACCCCTCTCGGTCAGCCAGTATGCCGTTCATTTTCGAACACTGGTTTCCATGCTGGAGTGGTCTGATAGAGCCCTCATCCCTGTGTTTTGGAGAGGTTTAGCTGAGCATGTTAAGGATGCTCTTTCTACTACAGAGGTTCCTGCAAGTCTGGAGGAGCTGATTGCCATTGTCACCCTTATTGATCTCCGTTTCTCGGAGCGCGGGCTGGAGTGTGCTCAATCCAGACGGAGGGTTACACCAGCTCCCAACCTCTTTGAACCTCTGGAATCACCTGAGCCAGAGTGTTCACTCCCAGTGCCAATAGAGGTGTCTCGCGCTAGTCTCGTTGCGCATCCGGCACTAAGCTCCACTTGCAGCTGCCACTGTCAGCATTCTGTTCCCCAGGATAACGGGGCCCCGCAATGGCCAAACTCTGTGCCGTCGGGCAAGACCTTTGTCCCCCCTCGCCTTCGGCCGAAGGTTCTCGCGTGGGCACACGCGTCCTGGGCGGGTGGTCACTGCGGCTGCATGCAGACCACAAAACTCCTAGCAGGGTCGTATTGGTGGCCGCACAGGGCTCGGGACATTAAAAAATATATTCAGCCATGCACCTTATGTGCTCGGGATAGCCTCCTTAAACAGAGTGGAAACGTCCGCCGACACACCGCGGCGTTCCACTTCAACCTATGCTCCGGGCGGTTTTGCCGCTCCCGTTGTCTCCCACGTGTCCCTTCTTAAACCTGGCGATCTTGCCGCCTCTGATACCTTCCACGCGTCCCGGTTTTCCGTGTCATCTACCTGGACATCAGATTCGCCTTCAGACGAGTCTGAGACCTATGCCTCTGATGGGCACAAGGTGGTGGATTGGAAGGCTCAGAGGAGAGGGGGCCCTAGGAGGGGGGGTAATGTTAGGCGTCTGGGTTCTGCGTCTGCTCTGCAGGAATCCAGAGCCTCACATCCTGCGGTCTCCTGCTGTCTATCTACTGCAGAGAATATTACTTTGCAGCAGACCACTCCAGAGACTAAGTTCCCCTGTGCTCCTACTGGGCATGCCCACGAGGCGATCTCCCATTGGAGATCGGGAGTCACGTGCCCAGGTCGTGCTCCAGATCTCATTGGTCCATCTCGGAGATCTGGAAGGTCCCGCACGGATATAAAAAGCGCGCATGACCATTCGGCCATGCGCTAGTATAGACTTTTCAAGCTAATGTGTGAATGGTGACGGATGTATGACTCTGGTGACTGACTCATTTGAAACCCCTTCCCTCTGATATTACGCATGTGGATAGGGAATTAGTGCAGCAGTCAGCGCCAGTCAGTGGCAAGCCTTAGGCCACTGTGCACACCGCACCTCTACTCTAGCGTCCGACATTGCGCCTGCCTCCTAGCTTTGTCGACTAGCGGCTGTGCCCTACGCCGCGCTGCAGTTGCAGTCCTCCTTGGCGTCGGCAGTAGCGACGCCGCACACACGGTAGGTCTAGACGGACGCAGCTCCTCTGCCTTGGGTCCTGCTCCTGTGACCAGATAGCATGTGTGCATTTCCCTGTGGTCTGTGACACTAACAGGCTCAGCGTTTTCGTATGTTTATGTTGCGGCGCCTTTGGTGTGAACAGAGCCCGCTTTGCGCACTTTGGGTGAAGTCTAACCCGTGCGCATTATACCGCCATATTGCTCGTCTGTCATTACCTAGCAGCAGTGTATCATCTACTGCACGGTGGACCCCGAGCGGCGAACGCACTTTATCATTTATTTTTATTTAGTGCGTTCCGCCGTTGCTAACAGTTTCTCTAATCCTGTGCACACGGTATTACTTGTTCATGTTCCTGCTGCTTTCATGCTATTTGGTTCCAAAATCCCTGAGGGTGTCTTGTCCTCACTCTCTACGTGTCATCCTACCAGCTGCTCCGACACTCAGGACCTGTGTATCCACCCAGACTTGGAACTTTGTGGGTCCACTTCAACAGACAAGCTTTTTACTTTAAATCACTTAATTTGATGTTGGTGCTATGTGGTGACCATTGCTATTGTAGTGCTCTGGGGTGATGTGAGCCTAGAGCCATGGTGGCATGAGCGCTGTAGGCTGTCAGGCTTGCTTCGCCTGCTGCCATATTCAATATTTTGATGTGCTGTCCACGTGTTTTTTCTAGTGTTATAGTACAGTTCACACAGCACTTTTTTCAAAACATGCAACTGTAATGACTTATAGGGGGAGGCATATCAGGATCTACATGCCCTATGTAATAATCCACAACCTGAAACACCGGATGGAGAATAACTCAGACTAATGTCCCATGATATGTTTCACCGCTAGGCGCTGTTAACTCGGAAATGGGACTATAGTTAACTTTATCCATACCTGCTTATTAAAAAAAATTCTGCTTGGGGACCATCATGGGGACAAAAAAATGTACATATCATGGTGTGATAGGGTCATCAGTGACCAAGAAGTGCAACTGCCCAAAGATCATATGATAGCAGTGATGACCTGTCATCTGGCTACACCCCTAACCTCACATCATAATTCCACAAAATATCCTCAGCATTGCCCACTGAAACTGTTGGCACTAGACATGGGGGACACCTATTGGTCATTTTAGAATGCCAAGAAACTTGGCTATTGGTCAGCTCTGCCTGCACATACCATATAAGTCTACCGAAAAGAGTGCTAGACTATTCGGTGGCATGAAACATACAAGTGCTTCTCACAAAATCAGAATATCAAAAAGTTAATTTATTTCAGTTCTTCAATATAAAAAGTGAAACATTTATATTATATAGAGTCATTACAAACAGAATAATATACAGGGTGGGCCATTTATATGGATACACCTAGGTGAGCCGACTTCAAAATGGCTGACATGGTCACCACCCATCTTGAAAAGTTTTCTCCCTCTTATATACTAACGTGTCACAAACAGGAAGTTGATATCACCAACCATTCCCATTTAATTTAGGTGTATCCATATAAATGGCCCACCCAGGTCTAACCTTATAAATGGCCCACCCTGTATTTAAAGTGGTTATTTCTGTTCATGTAGATGATTATGGCTAACAGCTAATGAAAACCAAAAGACTATTTCAGTAGGCTCCACAATCATGGCGAAGACTGCTGACTTGACAGATGTCCAGAAGGCAGCCATTGACACACTCCACAAGGAGGGTAAGCCACAAAAGGTCATTGCTAAAGAAGCTGGCTGTTCACAGAGTGCTGTATCCAAGGATATTAATGGAAAGTTGAGTGTAAGGAAAAAGTGTGGTAGAAAAAGGTGCACAAGCAACCGGGATAACCGCAGCCTTGAAAGGATTGTTAAGAAAAAGCCATTCAAAAATTTTGGGGAGATTCACAAGGAGTGGACTGCTGCTGGAGTCATTGCTTCAAGAGGCACCACACACACACACATATCCAAGACATGGGCTACAAGTGTCGCATTCCTTGTGTCAAGCCACTCATGACCAATAGACAACACCAGAAGCGTCTTACCTGGGCCAAGGAGAAAAAGAACTGGACTGTTGCTCAGTGCTCCAAGGTGTTGTTTTCAGATGAAAGTAAATTTTGCATTTCATTTGGTAATCAAGGTCCCAGAGTCTGGAGGAAGAGTGTAGAGGCCACAATCCAAGCTGCTTGAGGTCTAGTGTGAAGTTTTCACAATCAGTGATGGTTTGGGGAGCCATGTCATCTGCTGGTGTAGGTCC
The DNA here is from genome assembly GCF_039654945.1 of Dendrobates tinctorius. Lineage (NCBI taxonomy): Eukaryota > Metazoa > Chordata > Amphibia > Anura > Dendrobatidae > Dendrobates > Dendrobates tinctorius. Next base: position 37,423,683 of record NW_027361743.1, on the reverse strand, counting down.
CCTGTGTTTTATCAAGACCAAAGTAAGCGCAGCCGTCTACCAGGAAATTTTAGAGCACTTCATGCTTCCCTCTGCTGACAAACTTTTTGGAGATGGAAATTTCATTCCCCAGCAGGACTTGGCACCTGTCCACACTGCCAAAAGTGCTTGATTGGCCAGCAATCTCACCTGACCTTCACCCCATAAAGAATCTATGGGGTATTGTCAAGAGGAAGATGAGAGACACCAGACCCAACAATGCAGATGAGCTGACGGCTGCTATCAAAGCAACCTGGGCTTCCATAACCCCTCAGCAGTGTCACAGGCTGATCACCTCCATGCCACGCCGCATTGATGCAGTAATTGATGCCAAAGGAGCCCCGACCAAGTATTGAGAGCATTTAGTGAACATACATTTCAGTAGGCCAACATTTTGGATTTTAAATCATTTTTCAAGCTGGTGTTATAAAGTATTGTAATTTACTGAGATAATGACTTTTGGGTTTTCATTTCATAATCAGCAACATTAGCAGAAATAAACACTTGAAATACATCACTGTTTGTAAGGACTCTATAATATGAGTTTCACCTTTTGTATTGAAGAACGGAAATAAAATCAACTTTACGGTGATATTCTAATTTATTGAGACAAACTTGTATTTATTTTATCATTTTAAACCTGTTAGTCTAACAAAAAAACACTTACTTATTATTGAGTATAGTCACAAATTACACTCCACGCAAAAACATGTTTGGCTTTTTGGAAACATTGGAAGCAGGTTAGATATGTCATCCCAGTACTGAAGTCTTAAGGGGGTTTTACACTAAGCGATATCGCTAGCAATATCGCTAAAACGTCACTGGTTTTGTGACGTTATAGCGATATTGCTAGAGATATCGCTATGTGTGATACTTACCAACGACCGGCTCCCCCGCTGTCCATCGCTGATCGCGCGAGAATGTCCGGCTCCATTTCTCGTCGGGCGCTTCCTGCTGAGACTTCCTGCTGTGACGACGAACGACGTGTGGAGGCGGGCGGGAGGACGTCAGGATCGCTGTGTGTGAAAGGCGAGTATCGTGCGCTGCGTCGCTGCTGCATCGCTGTGAGATCTTTCTGTGTGAAAGCTCACTAGCGATCATTTAGCGATGCACCAGCGATCCTGACCGGGTCGGATCGCTGGTCGGATCGCTGGTGCATCGCTAAATGTAAAAGGGCCTTTATGTGAGCATCTAATTAGATGATTGGCAACAAACAGGAAAAAAAAACACAGCAGGCAAAAGTTCAGAATCACGATGTGATAAGCATTCTTTAAGCAGGCACCATTCTTTCCTCAAGGTAATCAGCAAAAGTTCCATTTATTTTAGGGTATATGGTAATGTAATGGCAAAGAATGTAGGGTAATGATTGCTCTTATCTCTTTTGAAGGGAAAATCAAGATGAGCAAGATGTCTTCATGACATGGATCTGAATGCCATTGTAAATTCATTCAACAAAGCTAAAACTGGAAAGTTTTTTTGCCTCTTACAATCAATACTCTTTGCTCTGCCAAGCCCTCTCTTTTGCAGCCAATTTAACTGACGGATGATTAATGGATCCCACAAGTCGTTCAACAATTTAAGTTTTATTTTCGGAGTGTTTCTTATTACATGTCTAGTCCAGCACAGCAGTGTAACTTTGTGATGTGTGTAACAGCTATCAATTTATGGGCTCAGTTGTTCAGCCAGTGTCATAAACTTCATCTTCAAATGACCAACTGAGCACCCACCTGTCAACGCCAAAGAAGATCTCAACAGACTCGGCAAAAATTGGTAGAAGGTGTTGGTGAAGCTTACCGGCATTCGTTTCTCCTCGACACACAGTACAAACAAATCCTGAAATGAAAGTCTTATTCTCCAGATTTATAGATATCACTTATCCATGACAAACGAGCTTGGAAATGCCCTATCCGAATCAAGCAACGCTCATGCATAGGACTGCCATAGGCAGCAAAGTACAGCGCAGGCGTCCACAGAAAACCAATAGAGCTCTAGGGCCCACTGTTAAATTCCGTTGTGGTATTTCAAAGCCTTATTAGTGGTATTGATGTTCGAACCTCCAGTGGTCAGCAAATTATCACCTACCATTCGGATGGGCGACAACAACCTGCTGAGCTGGGACGACCGTATTATCGTTATCTTACAGGGGTCGCCCCCTTTTAGACAATAGCCTGCCCCAGATGCAGATTAGAAAAAAAAATAAATAACACCGTGCACTGACTGTCCCCAGGTCCACCAACAAGTCTCTGCTGTTGCTCCCAGTGTATGTCATTGGCTACGGCACAAGTTGCGTCAGTGATGTCAACAGTGTTTCAGCAAATCTGAAAGCACAACGCTCTGGAAGGAGCGTTTTGACTACAGTACGGCATTAATTGGCTGCCATGCTGTTGATATGATCTCAACACCGCTGTTGATGTCGGAGGGCAAAGGGAACAGCGGCGAAGACTCAAAGATGGACCCAGGGATGGTGAGTGTAGGACGATTTGCTACTTTTCACGAAACTACAGCTGAGGCAAAATATTACCTGTACAGGGGCCACCCCTTTAATAATTCTATTTAGGAAAAAAATTGATACTTGGCCTGTGCTCCTCTCTGGGCCAAGCTCATATAGTATACCTTTCTCTATACCCTAATACTGCATCTGATCAAAAGGATAAACAACATTTTAGTGGTGTCCTTTCTGGAAAAGCTAGGCGACGGCTAATGTGGCTACATTACAGTGTTATTAGCATTATGCCGACCTTCGTCTGTGTGGAAGCAGGCGCTCCGGTTGCCATCGCAGACTCCCTGAGCTTTGGTTACTCCATTGTGCTACTGAACTGAATGTACTAACAGCTACTGGGCTTGCCCTGGATCCGTTCTATAGGCCTGAATAGAAAAGCAGAAAGGTGACTGGGCAAAGGAGCTGCATGAGAAGTAAAGGCAAACACACATGTGCGGCTTCTGCTGCGGCATTGCATCCCCCCCCCCCCGGAAACAGTTGCAAACGTCTACAGGAATCTCAGTTAGAGATGATATTCAGGATTTAATGAAGGTAACTGGAACCATATATGGGGTCCTTTACACAAAGATTAGAGTAAGGTGCAAGAACAGTGATGATCCGATGGTCTCATTTTCCTGTAAATAGATGTGCTGCAAATAAGTATAAAAAATTGCCCATGTGTCCCCTTCTAATAATACAGCCAATGGATCACAAATTGTAAGAGAGTGTGGCAACAAGACTAGCCAAAAATAAAAGGGAGAACAAAATTTCTGGCCCTTCCCCTGCGGTCAATATGCTTCAAGACTGCAGGACCAGCCCGTAGTAAATCGTCATTGAGAGGCGGCAAACTACTGCTAGTAACTTAATTCAGACTAAGTCAGCCCAACGACAATACCTATGCAGAGAACAAAGGTAGAAATGACAGCCATCAGCTGCTGCACTCTGCATAGGCAGCGGCCGAGATGATAAAGTGCTCAGTATAAATGATTATACTGAGCATTATTTAATTTCGGTTGATGCCTATGCAGAGTGCAGCAGCATGGCAAAGCCAACTCAACTCCTGTATGACAGTCTTTATTCACTAAGAACAGCAGAGCCCAAGTGTGAAGACTGCAGACAATATAGGATGGTGCAGCAGTAAATATTATCTGGGCAAACTGGGGTAAGGTATTGTGCCAAGTGCTGCTCATATGACAGTGATGGCCCTCTTACACAGGGGCCCACCGGAGAATTCCCCTGTGTTTATGTAGTCCAGTCCAAGCCTGGCACTGGATCATGCCGGACCGGAAATACGGGATTTGCAGTATTAGCATGCACAGGCCTGAGTTCAACATGTATGATTTAGAGCAACAGACAAATGGGATTTGGGGGAAAGAGCATCAATTAATAATGTTGCATTAATGAAAACGAAGACAGAGTGATTCCACTGATTTTACACAGGAAACTTTCCCTTCTGATCTAAAAACTGACATAAAACCAGCAGCGTGGAGGACTAGACTCTGACGCCCTGTTACAGCACCCACAGACTTACTTTGATAAAGGCCACATACGTTGGCTTAATTTAAATGTTTGTAACTCAAGTCTACATATAATTTTCATTTACTTGCAATTTGGAGTGCCAAAGTTTATAAAACACTTATAAAACCAAACCCAGACACAGACACTATAATAATCAATGGAGCTCCTCTGCTATGTTTGTATAATTGGTACAAAAAATAATTTTGCATATGAATTTCGTTTGATTCTATAAATGTAACAGACAATCAGAATCTATGGAAATATGAACATAGCCTTACTACAATTGCATCAGTATGATGTCACCCCCCGACGAAGGCTACATGCCGAAACACGTGCTGGGATCTGGCGTCAGCACAGATGAGGTATTTACTCATCTTCGTTTATATTTTGATGAATATACTTTTGCATTTATACCTATTTACCTGATGACACATGCATTTCAGGCTGAGGTTACAGTACTTTGTGGAATCTTTTCTTGAGCCCATTATCTCCATTTTTGCCTGCATTGCCTCCCTGTGTATACTAAAATATGTTTCTCCTTCCTGCTGTTTTTCTTGCCCTAGTTATCTCACTTAATCAATGTATCTTAACATATTTTTAAGATTTTTCTAAAATTAATTAATATTTATATTTTACTACTTTGTGGCTATATAAGTTTGTTTATAGGTTTCTTCTTAAACATTCAATTGAGAGCTCAGAACATTGAACATTAACCAGAATTTTGTATTTGAGCATGTATTGTTTTTGCTAAATTTCAACTAAAATGATATATATATCGTGAGTCAGGGACTGGAGGTACATGTGAGAGTCACTGTATGTTCTCCCAGGATGCGCACAGAGGCGCATTGAGACCATGAGAGGGCATTGCGTAGCTGTGGTTGCAATGCAGACTAAAAGTGAGTCTAGGTCTGGGACATGCTGCATGTCCAAGGCAGATTTAGGGAAAACATGCTCTGGGTTTGTGTTTTGAAACAGACTGCAAGATGGTAGTGTAGCAGTCCGTTTCATTTCTGGCCAGGTTTTCTATGTGGCTGAAGGCAACAGGATGCTAGTTAAAAACCCTACAATATGGGGTTTGGGTGTATCAGTTGGTGTTTGTTAGAGTGCAGACCAGTCGGCTTTGCAGAGCTCCACCTGTTTGCTGTAACACAGGCCAGCAGAGCCAAACAACCAAGGCAGATGAAGAGCTTGGAACCCACAGCATACATGGTGGTGCAGTCGCCCACGGCAACTAGTCTCGGAAGTGGACTGTTTTGTGCCCGGCGGTGAACCGGAGGTAGACTGTCCTGTACCCGAAGGAGGACTGCCATGTTTAGTGACTGTATACTGGAGGATATGGTTCCCGGCTGCAATACGGAGGATATCGTGTACTGTGTAATGTAAGATCTGCATGCCATATAAGCGATCAGCCAGCACAAAATGAGTGTCCCACAGTGGGACAGAGTATAAAAGTTAGAATGAATTAAAAAAAATAAAAAAATACGGTAATAAAAAAAATCTATATTTATTCAATCAATAAATATTTAAATAAAAAAAGAAACAATAAAAGTATACATATTTAGTATCGCCGTGTCCATAATGACCTGACTTATAAAACTGTCCCACTAGTTAACCCCTTTAGTGAACACCATAAAAAAGAAAAAAAACAAGGCAATAAAACAATGCTTTATCATCATACCACCGAACAAAAAGTGGAATAACACGCGATCAAAAAGACGGATATAAATAAACGTGGTACCACTGAAAACCTCATCTTGTCCTGCAAAAAACAAGCTGCCATATAGCTCCATCACCAGAAAAATAAAAAAAGTTATAGCTCTCAGAATAATGCAATGCAAAAATAATTATTTCTTCTATAAAACAGTTTTTATTGTAGAAGAGCGCCAAAACATAAAAAAGATTATATAAATGAGGCATCGCTGCCATTGTACTGACACGAAGAATAAAACTGCTTTATCAATTTTACCACATGCGGAATTGTATAAACGTCCCCCCCCCAAAAAAAAAAGAAATTCATGAATTGCTTATTTTTGTTCATTCTGCCTCCCAAAAATCGGAATAAAATGCGATAAAAAAAAGTTGTGCGCCCAAAAATGGTGCCAATAAAAACGTCAACTTGTCACACAAAAATCAAGACCTCACATGACTCTGTGGGACAAAATAAGGAAAAATTATACCTCTCAAAATGTGGAGATGCAAAAACTACTTTTTGCAATAAAAAGCGTCTTTTAGTGCAAAAACATAAAAACCTGCTATAAATAGTAAATCAAACCCCCCTTTATCACCCCCCTTAGTTAGGGAAATAAGTATTTCCATTTTCCCATTAGGGTTAAGGCTAGTGTTGGGGCTAAAGTTAGGTTTAGAGTTGGGGCTAAAGCTAGGTTTAGGGTCGGGGCTAAAGCTAAGGTTAGGGTCGGGGCTAAAGCTAAGGTTAGGGTCGGGGCTAAAGTTAAGGTTGGGATTAGGGTTAGGGTTGGGGATAGGGTTGGGATTAGGGTTATGTTTGTGGTTAGGGTTATGGTTGGGATGTGTTCAGGTTAGGATTGGAGTTAGAATTGGGGGGTTTCCACTGTTTAGGCACATCAGGGGTTCTTCAAACGCGACATGGCATCCGATCTCAATTCCAGCCAATTTTGCATTGAAAAGTCAAATGGTGCTCCTTCCCTTCCGAGCTCTGCCATGCACCCAAACAGTGGTTTACCTGCATATATGGGGTATCAGCATACTCAGGACAAATAGTACAACAAGATTTTTGGTCCAATTTGTCCTGCTACTCTTGGTAAACTAAAACAAATTGGATTTGAAGTAAATTTTGTGTGAAAAAGTTAAATGTTCATTTTTTTAAAAACATTCCAAAAATTCCTGTGAAACACCCGAAGGGTGAATACATTTCTTGAATGTGGTCTTGAGCACCTTGAGGGGTGCAGTTTTGAGAATGGTGTCACTTTTGGGTATTTTTATCATATAGACCCCTCAAAGTGACTTCAAATGTGAAGCAGTCCTTAAAAAAATGGTTTTGGAAATTTTGTTGTAAAAAATTAGAAATCGCTGGTGAACTTTTAACCCTTATAAACTTCCTAACAAAAAAAAAAAAAGTTTGGTTCCAAAATTATGCTGATGTAAAGTAGACATGTGGGAAATGTTAAGTATTTTGTGTGATATATCTCTGTGATTTAAGGGCATGAAAATTCAAAGTTGGAAAATGATAAGGCATTGCTTTTTTGCCTTGTTTTTTTTTAATGGTGTTCACTAAAGGGGTTAACTACTGGGACAGTTTTATAGGTCAGGTCGTAACGAACGCAAATACTAAATATGTGTACTTTTATTGTTTAGATTTTTTTAAATATTTATTTATTGATGAAATAAATTGTTTTATTAATATTTTTTATTTTTTTTAAAATATTTTTACAATTATTTAAAAAAAATTTTTTAATTTAATTCTTACGTTTACACTGTGTCCCACTATGGGACACTCATTTTGTGCAGGCTGATCACTTCCATAGCATGCAGATCTGCATGCTATAGCAGCTGTCAGCGCTGCACTTTCTGCACATTGACCTGACAGACTTCCTGACATGCACTGCGCATGACAGGAAGTCTCTCAGCTCTGGAGACCCGGATGTCATCATGACGACATAGGGTCTCCATGGCAGCGATCGGGACCCCGCGTCAGCCCCTCTGCCGGCTTTGGAACGCTGCGATCATGTTTGATCGCAGTGCTCCGGGGGTTAAAGTGCCGGGAGCGGTCTGTGATCGCTCCTGGCACTTAGTGCCGGGTGTCAGCTGACACCCGGTCGCTATCAGCCGCGCTCCCCCCGTGAGCACGGCTGATCGCACATGACTTACTATCCTGTCCATGAGCATTAAGTCCCAGGGCACATGGAAGGGATAGTACGCCAGATGTGAGAAGGGGGTTAAAAATAGGTTGTGGCTGGGTCTTCCACAAAGGCAATGAGCTAAAACATATAGCCAAGTCAATAAAGGAGTGGCAGCTCGAAAAGAAGCACATTAAGATCATGGAGTGGCCTAGCCAGGCTCCAAACCTTAATCCTATAGAACACATATGGAGGGATTTGAAGCTCCAAGTTGCCTCATCATCAACTACAAAAGACGTCTGACTGCTGTGCTTGCCAACAAGGGTTTTGCCACCAAGTATTAAGTCTAGTTTGCCAGAGGGATCAAATACTTATTTCTCACTGTAAAATGCAAATAAATTTATATAATTTATACTATGTGATTTTCTGGATTTGATTTTTGATTTTCTAGCTCTCAATTTTAAATACACATAATATGGAAGAGCATTCCACAGTCTCACTGCTCTTACAGTAAATGATCCCCGACTGTGATATGATTTAACATTCTTTTCTCTAGACGCAGAAGATGCCCCCTTGTCTCCATTGTGTAACATGATGGTTAGAAAGAGCTCAGGACAGTATTCATATATCTTTATGAAGTAACGACCTCGACTCCAAGAAAAACCCTATTCTTCCAGACTTCCTGTTTTCCAGTGGGTGGTGAAACTCCTGATGATTGACAGCTTGAACCAGTAGCATGACAGAGACGATCTCACAAATTGTGCACTCTTCAATGCTGTAAGCTTTGCTTCTGCAGCATCATGTACAGTAGAGCAGTGTTCCCCCAACTCTGATTCTCAAGAGTCAACAGCAGATCATGTTTTCGGAATTTCCTTAGTATTGCCCAGGTGACAACTTTATCACCTGGACAGACAATAATTTCATCACCTGTCCAATACTAAGGAAATCCTGAAAATATGACCTGATGGCTCTTGAGGACCGAAGTTGGGGGGGGGGGCGCCTCTGGCCTATAGGGTCTGAAGTATAGGGACATGAATTGTGCATTTCATTAATTTTATTGTCCCACATCTCCCATTTTAAAACTAGAGCTAATGGTTTAGCGATATGTAAATATTCTGTTTCCTAATGGTCAGAGAAATGTAAGTAACCTCATTTTAATGCATTTATTAAGAAATCATGAAAATTTGTTGAACAGTCTACTTAGATGAAAAAAATGTTGTACTCTGCTGATTTACATCCATAAATACAGAAACGTAAACAAACTGCCATTTGTTGATGTTTAGACACAATAAGTATATAGATCTGTATATAAATCTGATCTGTTTATGTAGTGTAATATCTCCAAACCATAAAATAAAAACAATACTGTCATCAAGTGTCAAAATTAGGAAGTGCTACTACTTTATTAGTATTACAGCAGGTTTTTTCTTGTGCCGTACCCTACAACCCCCTATTACAAACGCTATCAGCCAAGTATCACCCAGGTTAATATTGAGCGTTATCCAAAAATTGTGTCCCCCTTTCCAGTGCATCATAGACAACGTCCTATTTGACCTACCTCCGCGCCATATATTTCATTGCCAAAAACGAAAAAATAAGACCTGCATAACTTCAGTATTTCGCCATTCAACCACATCAAGGTGACCTTCTAATATGGATTATCCCTAAGCAGTATATGTCCTACCTCTCCATGTGCCAAAGTAGTGTCATGTGATCAAAAACCACCTAGTACCTTGCATTTTAAAGGTTTACAGAAATTGGAGTTCATGTATTCATGACAAGGCATTGTGTACCTGTATTTATTGGCCACACAGCATACTGTATTTGTGCCCCTATGCATTAATTTAATACTAAAGTTGTGTGGGCCCTATTTTTCTTTTTTGTAGTCCATATCAGTGGGTGTAGCCCCCACCAAGCCTCAGCACCCTTATCCACCCATCTTTCACACACACACAAGGTTTTAATTGCGAGCTATGCCTAGTTTCCTTTTCACTCTCCATTCATATAAGGCTAATTTGGCACATGGAGAGGTAGGATGTATAGTGCTTACAGAAAACCCATATTGAAAGGTGCACCATGACGTGGTTGGATGACTTTTGCGCTCTTTGATCAAAAAAATGCTGACTAACGACACCGCCTAGAAGGAGGTCTTGGAGTTGCTAACCTTTTCTATACCATGCTTATTCAGAACCCCCACAATGGCTCTCCTTAGCAAGCCCTGAGTGTCACCCAATTACCCTTGACAGTTTATTATGGATCCTCCCAGCACTACGCATACAAATTATAAATCCAATTCTATCACATTCACTCAATATATGGGATTCCCTAAAATATTCCTCAAACTAAATTTCCCCCTTCCTGCCTCTCACCCCACTATGGGGAAATTTGCAGTTCCCCCTGGGAAATGAGTCTCTCTGGAGCTTTCAAAAGTCTTTGGGTCGCCGCAGGGATTACAAGAGTCCACCACCTATTTAATGTTGATGGTATTATTCCATCTCCAGCCCTCCATGAAAAATGCAAATTCCCTCCTAGAGAAATATTCCGCTATTTACAAATGAAGAACTTTATTACCATACTTCTGAGAAACTCCACCCGCTTTACACATTCACTCCTTTCGAATAAAGGTGTCACCAGAATCCACACGCCCCAGGTACCATCTCACCACTCTACTCACATATCAACTACACTTCACACAGGTGTAATTTAACTTATACCTCTCGCTGTGAGTCTGATAACAGCTCTGCCCTTACTAACCCAGAATGGTCTCAGATTTGGCACTCTTCAGCTGGCGGGATTCTAGATACCTTAATACTAGAGAAACTATAAGGTGTTAACTAGATGGTACTTAACCCCAGCTACTGTGACGCTATGGGAATGGCAGGCATCCGAGAGTGGACCCTCTGGGTCACGGTACTGAAGCTCCCGAGAGCGCGCGAACCAGGTGGAGCCGACCCCTATACAGGGATTGTTAGGGGAGAACTCAAGGGAGTCAGTCACTGCAACAGCTGGAACCAAGAGGGACAGCTCAAAGGACTAGGGAAACGCTATAGACAGGGCTAGGAAATAGATTATAGCCTAGACCCGGATGGAACAGAAGGCTCAATTTAAAAGAGAGAAGCAGGAAGGGTCAGGGTGACTGGACAGGACTGGGTGTACAGGACGGAGCGGGACGTACTGGACAGAGCCGAGGTTACTGGAAGGAGCAGAGGGTACATGACGGAGCAGGAGGGCACTGGACGGAGCAGAGGGTACTGGATGGGGCAGGAGGTAATGGGCGGAACACAGGGTACTGGATATAGGGCAGGAGGTACTGGATACAGGGCAGAAGGTACAGGATAGAGGGTAACCCCCTATAAACATGGCCAATATTAATGCACGAGATGCACACGGTAATCAGGCGCCTCCAACAAGGAGGAGCCGCCTAATATACCCTGTGTCAGCAGGAGATTGGACGGCAGGGGCTTCTGGGCAGACACTGCAGGGTTAAGGAGCCTGCAGAGCATGCGCCCACAGTCTAAGGCGCATGTGCGGGACCGCAGCTGGCCGGAAGTAAGGGAGCGAGGAGACAGGCGGAATCCTCCGGAGGGCAGGCGTGCGGAACGAGAGCGCAGCGCGGCGTGACGTGGGTTGGTGAGTGGGAGCGGCAGCGGACACTGCCGCTGATGGAACTGCAGCAGACACAGCCGCCGATGTGACAGCTACAGTTGTCAAGGAAGTTCCAACGATTCTCCCAAGTGTTTAAGAGGTTGTGATTCTGACGGGGATATGTACCATAATTGGTGGTCGTGCCCCGTGGTACGCAGATTTTGAGCTAGGTCAGTGGTCCCCAACCTTTCTGACCATGAGAGCCACATTCAGCTTAGAGAGAGGGTTGCGAGCCACATTCAGCACTGAGAGAAGGTTGCGAGCCACATCCAGCTCCCACCCCCTTCAAAGTAGTGTCAACCAAAGTCCCCATTACAGGTATAATAATAACCAAAGCTTTTCCAGATAAATCACTCGAAAGCAGTACACTGAGATCCAGGGGTTCCCACAATACCCCTTTCAGTATTCTCCCCTCCTCTAACAGGTAGTACCAGCCTCCAGCATATCATACCTAAAACATCTCTAAACCACTAAGACCAGTATATGTGCATCCAGATCTGCTCTTCTGTGCAGATATACTCACAAAATTCAACATTTTGAGATGTACTCTTCATACCTGTTTACTAGACCTGGAGCTAATGCACCAAGCTGGCAGTCGCGAGCCACAATTCATGGGACGCGAGCCACATGTGGCTCCCGAGCTACAGGTTGGAGACCCCTAGGCTAGGGTATATCACCTTAATCTCTCAGTCACAAACACTGACCTTAAAAAAAAAAAAAAATCCTTAGGAAGCCTTACTTAAGAAACGTATCCCTGCCATCCCTAAACACACCCAAATTCTCATCTCATTTATATTCCTAGCGACCAAGCAAACTATAGCATTGGCCTGGAAAAATCAGGTCTATATTTGTCAGAAGTCAAGAGACGCCTTTCTTGGTATATGAGCAATGAAAAATTATCTGCCATACTTATATACAAAGTCATTAAATTTGAAAAAATTGGGCTTCCCTGGGAGGAATATGACAACCACACTCTCTTTGTCACACCTTCACTTCATTTACATGTTCCTGACTCCCCAGACTCGTCCTAATTCGATATATTAACCCCTTTCTGACATTAGACGTGCTATCCCATTCACGGTACCCAGGCCCCTATGACCGGGGACGGGATAGTACGTCTAAGCGATCAGCGGCACTCCCGGGGGGGGGGGGGGGGGGGGGGCGCTGATCGCGGCCAAGTGTCAGCTGATTATCACAGCTGACACTCGGCACTATGTGTCAGGGGCAGTCACGGACCGCCCCCGGCACGATAACCCCTGGCACAGTGTACCGGGGGATTAGGGAAGCATCTGCAGGGAGGGGGCTCCCTCCTTGCTTTCCCGAGACCCCCCGAGCAGTGCAATGTGCTGCACTGCTCTGGGGGCCTCCTTCCCTGCAGATGGCCGCGGGGGCCTTTGGGGGCCTGCAGGGAGGTGGCTTCCTCAGTGTCGCTGATCTGACAGAGTGCTGTCCAAACTGTCAGATCAGCGATCTGACACATTACAGGGATGTCCCCCCCTGGGACAATGTAATAAAGTAAAAAATAAATAAATAAATAAAAATAATTGATAAAAAAAAAAAAAAAAAAAATTGCTAAATAAATTAAAAAAAATAAATAAATAAAAATTCCCTAATAAATTCATTTTTTTGGGAAACAAAAAAACAAACAATAAAACTACACATATTTAGTATCGCCGCGTCCGTAACGACCCATCCTATAAAACTGTCCCATTAGTTAACCCCTTTGGTGAACCCCTTAAAGAATAAAACACAAAGCAAAAAACAATGCTTTATCATCACACCGCTGAACAAAAAGTGCAATAACACGTGATCAAAAAGATGGATATAAATAACCATGGTACTGCTGAAAACGTCATCTTGTCCCGCAAAAAACGAGCCGCCATACAGCTCCATCAGCGGAAAAATAAAAAAGTTATAGCTCGCAGAATAAAGCGATCCAAAAATAATTTTTTATATAAAATTGTTTTTCTTGCATAAAAGCGCCAAAACATAAAAAATTATATAAATGAGGTATCGCTGTAACCGTACTGACCTGAAGAAAAACGCTTTATCAATTTTACCACCTGCGGAACAGTGTAAACGCACCCCCCAAAAGAAATTCATGAAATGCTGGTTTCATTCTGCGTCCCAAAAATCGAAATAAAAACCGATCAAAAAATGTCACGTGCCCGAAAATGGTACCAATAGAAACGTCAACTCGTCCCGCAAAAAATAAGACCTCACATGACTCTGTGGGAAAAATTATAGCTCTCAAAATGTGATGCAAAAACTATTTTTTATAATAAAAAGGGTCTTTTAGCGTGTTACAGCTGCCAAACATAAAAACCCGCCATAAATAGTAAATCAAACCCCCCGTTATCACCCCCTTAGTTAGGGAAAAATAATAAAATTTTAAAAAATGTATTTATTTCCATTTTTCCATTAGGGATAGGGCTGAGCTTAGGGTTAGGGGTGTGTTGGGGTTAGGGTTGGAGTTAGAATTGGGGGGTTTCCACTGTTTGGGCACATCAGGTGCTCTCCAAACGCGACATGGCGTCTGATCTCAATTCCAGCCAATTCTGCGTTGAAAAATTCAAACGGTGCTCCTTCCCTTCCAAGCTCTGCCATGCGCCCAAACAGGGCTTTAAAGTGCTCACCACACATCTAGATAAGTTACTTGGGGGTCTATTTTCCAAAATGGGGTCACTTGTGGGGGGGTTCCACAGTTTAGGTACATCAGGGGCTCTCCAAAGTCAACATGACACCCGCAGACCATTTTATCAAAGTCTGCATTCCAAAACGTCACTACTTCCTTTCCGAGCTCCGACTTGTGCCCATAGAGTGGTTTTCTCCCACATATGGGGTATTAGCGTACTCAAGACATATTGGACAACTTTTGGGGTCCAATTTCTCCTGTTACCCTTGGCAACATAAAAAATAGGGACTAAAAGATCATGTTTGTGGAAAAAATATGATTTTTTTTATTTTCACGCCCAGGCGTTATAAACTTCTGTGAAGCCCTTGGGGGTTCAAAGTGCTCACCACAAGTCTAGATAAGTTCCTTGGGGGGTCTAGTTTCCAAAATGGTGTCATTTGTGGGGGGTTTCCACTGTTTAGGCACATCAGGGGCTTTCCAAATGCGGCATGGCGTCCGATGCCAATTCCACCCAAAAAAGTCAAATGGCGCTGCTTCCCTTCCGAGCTCTGCCATGCGCCCAAATAAGGGTTTACCCCCACATAATGAGTATCCGCATACTCAGGACAAATTGCACAACAACTTTTGGGGTCCTGTTACCCTTGGGAAATAAAAATTGGGGGTGAAAAGATCATTTTCGTGGAGAAAATATGATTTTTAATTTTCACTTCTGTGAAGCCCTTGGGGGTTCAAAGTTCTTAGTATCTAGATAAGTTCCATGGGGGTCTAGTTTCCAAAATGGGGTCACTTATGGGGGGTTTCCACTGTTTAGGTACATCACGTGCTCTCCAAACGTGACATGGCGTCCGATCTGAATTCCAGCCAATTTTGCATTGAAAAAGTCAAACTGCGCTCCTTCCCTTCTGAGGTCTGCCATGCGCCGAAACAGTGGTTGCCCCCCACATGTCAGGTATCAGCGTACTCTGGACAAATTGCACAATAACTTTTGCAGTCCAATTTCTCCTGTTACACTTGGTAAAATAAAAAAAATTGGACCTGAATAATTTTTCTGTGAAAAAAGTTAAATGTTCATTCTTTTTTAGACATTCAAAAAATTTCCTGTGAAGCACCTGAAGGGTTAATAAACTTCTTGAATGTGGTTTTGAGCACCTTGAGGGGTGCGGTTTTTAGAATGGTATCACTTTTGGGTATTTTCTATCATATAGACCCCTCAAAGTGACTTCATAGAATCATAGAATCGTAGAGTTGGAAGGGACCTCCTGGGCCATCTGGTCCAACCCCCTGCTCAAAGCAGGATTCGCTAAATCATCCCAGTCAGATGCCTGTCCAGCCTCTGTTTGAAGACTTCCATTGAAGGAGAACTCACCACTTCTCGTGGCAGCCTGTTCCACTCATTGATCACTCTAAATGTCAAAAAGTTTTTTCTAATATCTAATCTGTGTCTCCTCCCATTCAGTTTCATCCCATTGCTTCTAGTCTTTCCTTGTGCAAATGAGAATAAAGTTGATCCTTCTACAATGTGACAGCCCTTGAGATATTTGTAGACAGCTATTAAGTCTCCTCTCAGTCTTCTCTTTTGCAAACTAAACATTCCCAAATCCTGCAACCTTTCCTCATAAGACAGGGTTTGCAGACCGGTCACCATTCTGGTCGCTCTTTTCTGAACTTGCTCCAGTTTGTTGATGTCTTTTTTAAAATGTGGTGCCCAAAACTGGACACAATATTCCAGATGAGGTCTGACCAAAGAGGAGTAGAGGGAAATAATGACTTCACGTGATCTAGACTGTATACTTCTGTTAATACATCCTAGAATTGCATTTGCCTTTTTTGCTGCAGCATCACACTGTTGACTCATATTCAGTCTGTGATCTATTAGTATACCCAAGTCTTTTTCACATGTGCTGTCACTTAGCCCTATTCCTCCCATTCTATATATGCTTTTTTCATTTTTATTGCCCAGATGTAGTACTTTGCATTCCTCCCTGTTAAAAACCATTCTGTTAGTTGCTGCCCACTTCTCCAGTTTATTTAAATCTTTTTGAATCCTCTCTCTCTCTTCTCTAGTATTAGCTATCCCTCCTAGCTTTGTGTCATCAGCAAATTTGATCAGTTTACCCTCAATTCCTTCATCTAAATCATTGATAAAGATGTTGAACAATACAGGGCCCAGGACAGAGCCCTGTGGTACCCCATTTGAGACATTCCTCCAACTGGATGTGCAGCCATTTACGACCACTCTTTGGGTCCGATCACTAAGCCAGTTATGAATCCACCTAACAGTTGCCTTGTCCATTCCATACTTAGTCATTTTTTCAATAAGGATTGTATGAGAGACTTTGTCAAATGCTTTGCTGAAGTCAAGATATACTATATCTACAGCATTTCCTTGATCCACCCAATCAGTGATACCGTCATAGAAGGAAATTAAGTTAGTCTGACATGACTTATTAGTTACAAACCCATGCTGACTCTGTTTAATCACTTCATTCTTATCCAGGTATTGACATACATGTTGTTTAATAATTTGTTCAAAGATCTTTCCTGGTATAGAAGTCAGACTCACCGGCCTATAGTTGCCTGGGTCCACCTTCTTCCCCTTTTTGAAGATAGGAACAACATTTGCTCTTCTCCAGTCCTCTGGGACTTCTCCTGTTCTCCAAGAATTTTCAAAGATTATGGAGAGGGGTTCAAAAATTTCTTCTGCTATCTCCTTCAGTACTCTGGGGTGTAATTCATCTGGACCTGGAGACTTGAATTAATTTAGGTTAGCTAAGTGTTTCCTCACTATCTTTCTGTTTATAGATATCCTGGATTCTTCTATTCCCTTAATAGGACAGTGAATAACAGTTGATGTTACATTTCCTTTCTGAGAGAAAACAGATGCAAAATAGGAATTTAAAAGTTCAGCCTTCTCAACATCCTGTCTTACCATGTCATCATTTTCATCCTGTAAAAATCCTATAGCATCTTTGACTTTTCTTTTACTTTTGACATATCCCCAAAATCCTTTATTATTGCTTTTGACATCTTTTGCTAGCCTTAATTCATTTTCAGCTTTAGTTAATCTGATTTGTGCCCTGCAGGTTCTGCAGACAGCATTATATTCTTCTTTAGATATGCCTCCCTCTTTCCATTTTATAAACTTTTTTTCTTCCTTTTTAGCATGTGCTTAAGTTCTGTGTTCATCCATCCTGGCTTCCTTAAATGCTTCCTATTCTTCCCTCTTTTCGGAATTGTTAACAACTGTGCTTTGAGAATTTCATTTTTCAAGATTTCCCATCCTTCCTGGACATTTTTGTCTTTAAGGATATCCAGCCATTGGATCCCTCCAATTCTCTTTCTGAATCCCTTAAAATCTGCCTTTCTGAAATCTAACCTTGATGTCTGAGTCTTCACAGGTCTTCCGCCTCTAGTTATCCAAAATTCTAAAATAGCATGGTCGCTACCTCCTAGGGTCCCAACCACTTTTACCTCCTCAACCATTTCCTCCCTGTTTATAAGGATTAGATCCAAGGTAGCAGTTCCCCTTGTTTTCTCCCTTACCTTTTGGAAGATAAAGTTGTCAGCAAGAGAGGATAAGAATCTCCTTGACCTGTTAGTTTTGCCTGAGAGAGATTCCCAACAAATGTCTGGATAGTTGAAATCTCCCATGACAACTATGTCATATTTTTTCGAGAACTTGGCCATTTGATGCATAAAGAGTTCATCCATATCTTCAGCTTGCACAGACGGCCTGTAGTAAATGCCTACAATGGTGTCCTTTCCATTGCTCTGTCCTTGTATTCTTACCCAAACAGTTTCCACAGAACTCCCAGTCTCTGAAGCTTCAATCTCTGTGCAGATATACGCGTTTCTAACATACAATGCGACACCTCCTCCTCGTTTATCAAGTCTGTTTCTTGCAAATAAGTTGTATCCTTCTAGTCTTGTATTCCAATCATGTGTATTGTCCCACCAAGTTTCAGTGATTCCAATGACATCATATTTCTTTTCCTGTGTTAATAGTTCCAATTCTCCTTGTTTGTTGCCCATGCTTTGTGCATTAGTATAGAAACACTTTAGTTTGTGATTGGTTTCTCTTTCTCCAATATTTTTATTAATTAGATTCTTTTGTCTTTGTTCTTCCTTTCCACTTCTAATAGCAGAGTTCTCAATAGCATTTGTCAGGTGTATGGCTTTTTCTGGTCTTTTGCTTCCCTTCCCATGTTGTTCTAGTTTAAAGCTCTCCTTACAAGTGTAGCAAGGCGACTTCCAAATACATGCTTTCCAGTCTTCGTAAGGTGCACCCCATCTCTAGCAAGTAGTCCATCGTATAAGTAGTTCACTCCGTGATCCAGAAATCCAAATCGTTGCTGACGGCACCATCGACGTAGCCAGTTGTTCACCTGCAGAATCTTATTCCACCTCCTTGTTCCATGGCCATCCACTGGGAGGATGGAAGAGAAGACCACCTGCGCTCCCAGTTCTTTCACTTTCTTGCCTAAGTCTTCAAAGTCTCTGCAGATGGTTTCCAGGTCGTTTCTTGCGGTGTCATTTGTCCCCACATGTAGTAGCAGGAATGGGTAGTCATCTGTAGGTCTGAAGAGTCCTGATATCCTGTCAGACACATCTTTAATTTTTGCACCTGGAAGACAGCACATTTCTCTTGAAGTTATATCCGGTCTGCAGATAGCGGCCTCTGTTCCTCTCAACAGGGAATCCCCCATGACCACCACTCTCCGTTTCTTCTTCACAACATTTTTCTTTCTCCATCCAGGAGGACTCTGAAGGCGTACAAGGTTGCTGTTTGTTGGCAAAGTCTTATCCTGATGTATTTCTTCATCGTTTTCCTGCGTGAGAGCCTGGTACTGGTTTCTGAGCAGTATGGGTGCTGACTGCTTCCTGATCCTCCTGCTTCTCTGGGTCACATGTCTCCATTCCTCTGTTTCTTCAGGTGCACTTCGAATTTCTTCTCTTTCTGCAACATGAAGAGATAATTCTGCTCTGTCCAAGAACTCTTCACCTTCCTTAATGATCTTCAATGTAGCTAACCTCTCTTCGAGATTTTGCAACTTTTCCTCCAACAGGGACACAAGCATCACTTCAAATGTGATGTGGTCCGTAAAAATAAAATGGTGTAAAAAAACAAAAAAAAAAATTTTGGTTCCAAAATTGTGCTGATGTAAACATGTGGGAAATGTTATTTATTAAAGTTTTTTGTGTGCCGTATCTCTGTGATTTAAGGGCATAAAAATTCAAAGTTGAAAAATTGCGAAATTTTTAAAATTTTCACAAAATTTCTGTTTTTTTCACAAATAAACGCAAGTTATATCAATGAAATTTTACCACTGACATGAAGTACAATATGTCACGAGAAAACAATGTCAGAATCACCGGGATCCATGGAAGCGTTCCAGAGTTATTACCTCATAAAGGGACAGTGGTCAGAATTGTAAAAATTGGCCCTGGAGTTAACGTGCAAACTACCCTTGGGGGTAAAGGGGTAAAATTTAGTCTTGACTAACACCTCCCCCTCTCGAGCTCCTCTTCCTCCTCCTTTACCCTCTACTCCTTCCCGTCAGTTACATTAGCACTTCCCTCTGTACTCCACCCAACTAAATGTTCGATTTCTTTTTGATAACTGCAATGTACAGTACCTGTTTGTTATTTGAATAATTCTTCAATAAAAATCTATTGTTGAAAAAAAAAAATGCTGACCCAGTGCCTTACATTTTTACATTTACAGCAATATTGGAGTTCATGCATTGGTCAGTCGCAGCATGCTAATGCATCATGTATATATTTTATTGCCATCCTCCAAAAGTACTCAGACAGTGCCAGCCTTCATATGTTTTGTTTTTTGGCATCAGGGAAAGTTTTTTTGATACTGGAAGCCCTAAAAAGTTATTTTAGGAGTTTAAATAGTTTGAGAGACAGACTTTCGGAAAAAAATACCATTTTAATAGGGGCTGCCCAGTCTAGACAAATCAGGACCAGATGGTAATCAAACAGATAATCTCTGCATGTGTTGTGGCTATTGAACAGATGCAAGAAAAGCAGGAGGGGGACTTGAACATATTTTTCGAGCAAGCCGAAGACATTCGTTTTGCAACCGAGCAGATAACACCTTATCCGAGTATGTTCGTTCATCACTATTAATAAACTTTTTTTTAACATTGGAATCCATTTATAAATGTATCATTTCTATTATTATTACTTATTACTTATGTGGCATGAGCGCAATGAGCACGCGGCATGAGCGCAACGAACACGCGGCATTGAGCGCAACGAGCAAGCGGCATGAGCGCAACGAACACGCGGCATGAGCGCAACGAGCACGCGGCATGAGCGCAACGAGCACGCGGCATGAGCGCAACGAGCACGCGGCATGAACGCAACGAGCACGCGGCATGAACGCAACGAGCACGCGGCATGAACGCAACGAGCACGCGGCATGAACGCAACGAGCACGCGGCATGAACGCAACGAGCACGCGGCATGAACGCAACGAGCACGCGGCAAGAGCGCAACAAGCACGCGGCATGCACCTACCTTGCTGATTTCTGCAGCCTGCTTTAAGATGCTCTCTTTCAGGCCTTTGGCTCGCTTTTTATGGAATTGATGACTCTGGCTTTGTATCACAAATACGATTCCTCCTAGTTCTATAAGACAACAAGAGGGATCATTTTAATTAATGGAGAAAAGGACAGAACAAGACCAGGAAGGGAAAGAAAACAGCTTTAAAACAAATTATGTTCAAAACACAATGCTGTAGTTCTTCAATGCTATAAGGTCAAATTGCAAGAACTCAATGGTCGGGCCAGTGTGACTAACCCTAACTATTTAAGAACATGGGGAAAGAAGTCTGTGCAAAGATCTTGGTCTGCACTGTATATAGAGGGGAACTACCAATAAATGTCATCTAGCAGCAGAAAACAAGAGCAACAGTGCCATCTAGTGCCTGATAATATGCACTGCATCTTATCAATACGGACTAGATTTTATGGAGAAAATGATCCTTAAACGTTTATTCCTGAGAATGACATTTTGTGGAGTTTAGGAGCTCTACAGAGTAGTAAAGAGCGGAGATTTTGTGGTAGATTCATCTGAGAGATACATTTTATTTTCAAATGGGTATTTTCAGGATTTGGAGGCCAATCTTTATCCATGGTAAAGAGAGACAAATTTCCAATTGCTGCCCCCACACCAATCTCATGTAAATATATCATAGGCCAATCATGTGCTCTGCTGCTCCATTCATTCACGTATGACAGACCACTGCTCCGTTCACACAGGGATCCACAGTTCTTGTGACTGGTGTGGGTCCCAGTGGTCAAACCCCAAGTGATCAGGAAGTTATCATCTATGCAATTGATCACTTTCAATCTTGTGAAAATCTCTTTCTTTAATTAAACAGGTTTTACAGGGGTTAACTACTTTTGCTAACTATTTTTTTACTTACTTTAATGCATGGATCTTGGTTAAATATAATTTTTAGAATAAGGTTTCATTTAAAATTTTTAACTCTTTACCTTCTATCAACTCTGGCTATACTGTCTATTAATGGCTGCAGAATGAGAATGAGTTAACTGAAAATCAATCATGGAGTTTGTTACCATTATCTTCCCATTATAGTTGCTCCTCTCAGCCTATTTGTGGTCAGAGACTACATTATGTACAAGTGTACTATTAGAATCATAGAATCATAGAATCGTAGAGTTGGAAGGGACCTCCTGGGCCATCTGGTCCAACCCCCTGCTCAAAGCAGGATTCGCTAAATCATCCCAGTTACATGTCTGTCCAGCCTCTGTTTGAAGACTTCCATTGAAGGAGAACTCACCACTTCTCGTGGCAGCCTGTTCCACTCATTGATCACTCTAACTGTCAAAAAGTTTTTTCTAATATCTAATCTGTGTCTCCTCCCATTCAGCTTCATCCCATTGCTTCTAGTCTTTCCTTGTGCAAATGAGAATAAAGTTGATCCTTCTACAATGTGACAGCCCTTTAGATATTTGTAGACAGCTATTAAGTCTCCTCTCAGTCTTCTCTTTTGCAAACTAAACATTCCCAAATCCTGCAACCTTTCCTCATAAGACAGGGTTTGCAGACCGGTCACCATTCTGGTCGCTCTTTTCTGAACTTGCTCCAGTTTGTTGATGTCTTTTTTAAAATGTGGTGCCCAAAATTGGACACAATATTCCAGATGAGGTCTGACCAAAGAGGAGTAGAGGGAAATAATGACTTCACGTGATCTAGACTGTATGCTTCTGTTAATACATCCTAGAATTGCATTTGCCTTTTTTGCTGCTGCATCACACTGTTGACTCATATTCAGTCTGCGATCTATTAGTATACCCAAGTCTTTTTCACATGTGCTGTCACTTAGCCCTATTCCTCCCATTCTATATATGCTTTTTTCATTTTTATTGCCCAGATGTAGTACTTTGCATTTCTCCCTGTTAAAAACCATTCTGTTAGTTGCTGCCCACTTCTCCAGTTTATTTAAATCTTTTTGAATCCTCTCTCTCTCTTCTCTAGTATTAGCTATCCCACCTAGCTTTGTGTCATCAGCAAATTTAATCAGTTTACCCTCAATTCCTTCATCTAAATCGTTGATAAAGATGTTGAACAATACAGGGCCCAGGACAGAGCCCTGTGGTACCCCACTTGAGACATTCTTCCAACTGGATGTGCAGCCATTTACGACCACTCTTTGGGTCCGATCACTAAGCCAGTTATGAATCCACCTAACAGTTGCCTTGTCCATTCCATACTTAGTCATTTTTTCAATAAGGATTGTATGAGAGACTTTGTCAAATGCTTTGCTGAAGTCAAGATATACTATATCTACAGCATTTCCTTGATCCACCCAATCAGTAATACCATCATAGAAGGAAATTAAATTAGTCTGACATGACTTATTAGTTACAAACCCATGCTGACTCTGTTTAATCACTTCATTCTTATCCAGGTATTGACATACATGTTGTTTAATAATTTGTTCAAAGATCTTTCCTGGTATAGAAGTCAGACTCACCGGCCTATAGTTGCCTGGGTCCACCTTCTTCCCCTTTTTGAAGATAGGAACAACATTTGCTCTTCTCCAGTCTTCTGGCACTTCTCCTGTTCTCCAAGAATTTTCAAAGATTATGGAGAGGGGTTCAAAAATTTCTTCTGCTATCTCCTTCAGAACTCTGGGGTGTAATTCATCTGGACCTGGAGACTTGAATACATTTAGGTTAGCTAAGTGTTTCCTCACTATCTTTCTGTTTATAGATATCCTGGATTCTTCTATTCCCTTAATAGGACAGTGAAGAACAGTTGATGTTACATTTCCTTTCTGAGAGAAAACAGATGCAAAATAGGAATTTAAAAGTTCAGCCTTTTCAACATCCTGTCTTACCATTTCATCATTTTCATCCTGTAAAAATCCTATAGCATCTTTGACTTTTCTTTTACTTTTGACATATCCCCAAAATCCTTTATTATTGCTTTTGACATCTCTTGCAAGCCTCAATTCATTTTCAGCTTTAGCTAATCTGATTTGTGCCTTGCAGGTTCTGCAGACAGCATTATATTCTTCTTTAGATATGCCTCCTTCTTTCCATTTTATAAACATTTTTTGCTTCCTTTTTAGCATGTGCTTAAGTTCTGTGTTCATCCATCCTGGTTTCCTTAAATGCTTCCTATTCTTCCCTCTTTTCGGAATTGTTAACAACTGTGCTTTGAGAATTTCATTTTTCAAGATTTCCCATCCTTCCTGGACATTTTTGTCTTTAAGGATATCCAGCCATTGGATCCCTCCAATTCTCTTTCTGAATCCCTTAAAATCTGCCTTTCTGAAATCTAACCTTGACGTCTGAGTCTTCACAGGTCTTCCGCCTCTAGTTATCCAAAATTCTAAAATAGCATGGTCGCTACCTCCTAGGGTCCCAGCCACTTTTACCTCCTCAACCATTTCCTCCCTGTTTATAAGGATTAGATCCAAGGTAGCAGTTCCCCTTGTTTTCTCCTTTACCTTTTGGAAGATAAAGTTGTCAGCAAGAGAGGATAAGAATTTCCTTGACCTGTTAGTTTTGCCTGAGAGAGATTCCCAACAAATGTCTGGATAGTTGAAATCTCCCATGACAACTATGTCATATTTTTTGGAGAACTTGGCCATTTGATGCATAAAGAGTTCATCCATATCTTCAGCTTGCACAGGCGGCCTGTAGTAAATGCCTACAATGGTGTCCTTTCCATTGTTCTGTCCTTGTATTCTTACCCAAACAGTTTCCACAGAACTCCCAGTTTCTGAAGCTTCAATCTCTGTGGAGATATACGCATTTCTAACATACAATGCGACACCCCCTCCTCGTTTATCAAGTCTGTTTCTTGCAAATAAGTTGTATCCTTCTAGTCTTGTATTCCAATCATGTGTATTGTCCCACCAAGTTTCAGTGATTCCAATGACATCATATTTCTTTTCCTGTGTTAGTAGTTCCAATTCTCCTTGTTTGTTGCCCATGCTTTGTGCATTAGTATAGAAACATTTTAGTTGGTGATTGGTTTCTCTTTCTCCAATATTTTTTTTAATTAGATTCTTTCGTCTTTGTTCTTCCTTTCCACTTCTAATAGCAGAGTTCTCAGTAGCATTTGTCAGGTGTATGGCTTTTTCTGGTCTTTTGCTTCCCTTCCCATGTTGTTCTAGTTTAAAGCTCTCCTTACAAGTGTAGCAAGGCGACTTCCAAATACCTGCTTTCCAGTCTTCGTAAGGTGCACCCCATCTCTAGCAAGTAGTCCATCGTATAAGTAGTTCACTCCGTGATCCAGAAATCCAAATCGTTGCTGACGGCACCATCGACGTAGCCAGTTGTTCACCTGCAGAATCTTATTCCACCTCCTTGTTCCATGGCCATCCACTGGGAGGATGGAAGAGAAGACCACCTGCGCTCCCAGTTCTTTCACTTTCTTGCCTAAGTCTTCAAAGTCTCTGCAGATGGTTTCCAGGTCGTTTCTTGCGGTGTCATTTGTCCCCACATGTAGTAGCAGGAATGGGTAGTCATCTGTAGGTCTGAAGAGTCCTGATATCCTGTCAGACACATCTTTAATTTTTGCACCTGGAAGACAGCACATTTCTCTTGAAGTTATATCCGGTCTGCAGATAGCGGCCTCTGTTCCTCTCAACAGGGAATCCCCCATGACCACCACTCTCCGTTTCTTCTTCACAACATTTTTCTTTCTCCATCCAGGAGGACTCTGAGGGCGTACAAGGTTGCTGTTTGTTGGCAAAGTCTTATCCTGATGTATTTCTTCATCGTTTTCCTGCGTGAGAGCCTGGTACTGGTTTCTGAGCAGTATGGGTGCTGACTGCCTCCTGATCCTCCTGCTTCTCTGGGTCACATGTCTCCATTCCTCTGTTTCTTCAGGTGCACTTCGAATTTCTTCTCTTTCTGTAACATGAAGAGATAATTCTGCTCTGTCCAAGAACTCTTCACCTTCCTTAATGATCTTCAACGTAGCTAACCTCTCTTCGAGATTTTGCAACTTTTCCTCCAACAGGGTCACAAGCTTGCATTTGTGGCATGTGAAGTTTGGCTTTTCCACTGGTAAATCTGTGAACATGTAGCAAGAAATGCAGCTCACCAAATGGCTCCTGGCCTCTTCCATCTTGAGATTTCTTAAAAAGATGAAAGATGAGCCAAAATTCGCGCGCCGACAGGCAACGGCCAAAACCCAGTGATCGTTGAGCTCGCGGAGACTCTTCACTTATCCCAGAAGGCACTGGGAATATGCAAATGATCTCCTCAAGACTCTTCCCCTGGTTTCTCCGATTTCCTCTTTTCAGCTGCAACGGCCAAAACCCAGTGATCGTTGAGCTCGCGGAGACTCTTCACTTATCCCAGAAGGCACTGGGAATATGCAAATGATCTCCTCAAGACTCTTCCCCTGGTTTCTCCGATTTCCTCTTTTCAGCTGCAACGGCCAAAACCCAGTGATCGTTGAGCTCGCGGAGACTCTTCACTTATCCCAGAAGGCACTGGGAATATGCAAATGATCTCCTCAAGACTCTTCCCCTGGTTTCTCCGATTTCCTCTTTTCAGCTGCAACGGCCAAAACCCAGTGATCGTTGAGCTCGCGGAGACTCTTCACTTATCCCAGAAGGCACTGGGAATATTCAAATGATCTCCTCAAGACTCTTCCCCTGGTTTCTCCGATTTCCTCTTTTCAGCTGCAACGGCCAAAACCCAGTGATCGTTGAGCTCGCGGAGACTCTTCACTTATCCCAGAAGGCACTGGGAATATGCAAATGATCTCCTCAAGACTCTTCCCCTGGTTTCTCCGATTTCCTCTTTTCAGCTGCAACGGCCAAAACCCAGTGATCGTTGAGCTCGCGGAGACTCTTCACTTATCCCAGAAGGCACTGGGAATATGCAAATGATCTCCTCAAGACTCTTCCCCTGGTTTCTCCGATTTCCTCTTTTCAGCTGCAACGGCCAAAACCCAGTGATCGTTGAGCTCGCGGAGACTCTTCACTTATCCCAGAAGGCACTGGGAATATGCAAATGATCTCCTCAAGACTCTTCCCCTGGTTTCTCCGATTTCCTCTTTTCAGCTGCAACGGCCAAAACCCAGTGATCGTTGAGCTCGCGGAGACTCTTCACTTATCCCAGAAGGCACTGGGAATATGCAAATGATCTCCTCAAGACTCTTCCCCTGGTTTCGTGTAGTGTGTGTGCTTGCAGCAGGCTCAGGAGCAAAGCCCGCTCCACACAGGGCAGATGTCAGATATATTACACAGCTAACATTACTGCTGATTTCTGCCATTAACTTCGGAAGTCCCGCTATCAATCACAGACAAGAGCACTTAAGCGTCGCAATATGGAGCAAGCATTTATTCATGAGCCCATGACCCCCCTCCACCCACCAGCCGCTGTGTTGCTATGGCAGATCGGAGTTGGGTAAAATGGTGCAGAAGTCACCTGTGATGTCCAGCTATAGTGTCAAGGGATTAATACAACAGAGAGGAGACAAAAGACCGCAGCATCTGATTGCCCCTCCTCCTGAGCAGAAAAGAAGCACTTCACCTTCTTTTTATGGTGTTACTTTCTTTTGGCAGAAAAGGGGTTAATCGGCCATGTTGGGAGCTCTGGGAGTCTGAGCTCTGTTAGCCACTCCCATCCTCTTTATAATCTGGATCCTGATTGAAATCCAATGTCAGAGCTAGCTTATGCTACATGGCTTGGAGGAGAGGTGTTTATATGAGGAATTTGGAGGCGATATCTGTGACTATTGCTTGGTTTTGTAAGTGTGATAATTCCCTTCCTTCCGCTTACTTTGGATTTTCCCCGTCCTCCATTCCCCGGTTTTATGTGAGTGAAGATTTGTATGCCTGGTATTTTCTGTTACCCTTGTACGTGTTGCCTTATTCGTCGGGTTGGTGTACTGCTGAGCGCGGCAGCTCCCTTCTTCCATGGGTGGGGTAAGAGAACAGGCGGAGAGTTGATTCAGGAGATAACCGAGGGTGGAGGCCCTGGCATCTTCACTGTTATGAATGAGTCACCGAAGGAGGAAAAAACAAAAAACCGGATTACTTACCGGTAATACTCTTTTGTAGAGTCCACGACAGCACCCACTGAGAGAGGGGATCCGCCCCCGGAACAGGAAACCTACAGAGATAAATGGGGCGGTCCCCCTCGCTCCCTCAGTTTGTATTACCGAGAACAACGGAGGAACCGCCATACATGTTTTAGTCAATTTGTTTGGGCGATTCATCTATCTTACCCCTATATTCTTTATGTTCGCTAAGTTTAACCACATATTAAATTCTAATTACAATCTCCACCACCAAGGAGAACCATTTGTGAAAATTTTTATGGGCGGGAAGTGAGCGGGTGCTGTCGTGGACTCTACAAAAGAGTATTACCGGTAAGTAATCCGGTTTTTCCTCTTCGCCACGACAGCACCCACTGAGAGATTTCCAGAGATAATCACCTGGGAGGGCACACCGTGTTAAGGACTGATCTACCAAAAGTCAAATCCTCGGTAGAGGATAAATCTAGTCTATAGTGACTATAAAAGGTAGATGGAGAAGACCAGGTTGCAGCCTTACATATCTGTTCAATTGGGACGTTTGCCCTCTCGGCCCAGGAGGATGAGAGGCTCTAGCAGAGTGCGCCTTAATCCCCAGCGGAGGTTCTTCTCCTTTTGCCAAATATGCCATTGTGATCGCATCTCTAATCCACCTGGATAATGTGCTTGTTGTAACTCCAGACCCTTTTCTGTTGCCCTGGAAGGAGACAAAAAGAGACCTACTCTGCCTCCAGGGACTGGTCCTATCAAGGTAGGCTAGTACAGCTCTTCTCACATCTAAGGTGTGATATTTCACCTCGTCCTGGTTTGACGGGTTTTCGTAGAAGGAAGGTAGGCATATCTCCTGAGACCTATGAAATTTAGTTGCCCGTTTGGGAAGGTAGGACGGGTCTGTCTTCAAAATCAGTCTGTCTCGTGTTATTGACAGGAACGGAGGGTCTACTGATAGAGCATGAAGATCACCTACTCTTCTAGCTGATACTAAAGCTACTAGCGTAGCAGTTTTTAATGAGAGGCACTTCACTGATGCTGAACTTATGGGCTCAAACGGGGCCTGAGTAAAGGCATCCAAGACCAGAGTAAGGTTCCATGCCGGAAGCCGAGGAATATGCACCGGTTCTGATCGTTGACAAGCTGAAACAAAACGGGTCACCCATCTATTTGCTGCCACGTTATAGTTAAATAGGGCTCCTAGGGCCGATATATGGACTTTAAGAGTATTTACTGAGAGGCCCAATTCTCGGCCTCTTTGAAGAAACTCTAAGATGGCCGTAATGGGTACTTCACCGGCTAGCTCTGCTGGGTGAAAGGCCAGGAATTTCCTCCACACCTTAGAGTATATTCTTGTTGTAGACTCTTTTCTACTTTGTAGCAGGGTATTAATCAGGTTTTTCGAAAAGCCCTTCTGCTTCAATAGTTCCCTTTCAAATTCCAGGCCGCTAGGTGTAGAGCTTTGACCTGTGGATGGTAGCAGGGTCCCTGCGAGAGAAGATCCTGGTGCAGCGGCAGGATCCACGGGTCGGTTATTGAAATGGCTCTCAGCCATGAAAACCACGGCCTTTTGGGCCAAAACGGGGCTATCAAGATGACCCTCGCCATCTCGTGTCTTATTTTCCTGACTACTGTTGGTAGCAGAACCATTGGAGGGAAGGCATAGGCTAGCTGGAATGTCCAGGGTGCTTGGAGGGCATCTAGAATGTCTGGGTTGTCTGACCTGTAGAGCGAAGCAAACCTTCTTACGCGTTTGTTGGCTCTGGTCGCGAACAGGTCTATCTCTGGTCTGCCCCATTCTGTCGCTATCGTCTCGAAGACGTGCCTGCTGAGGACCCACTCGCCCTGATATAGGACCTGGCGACTGAGATAGTCTGCTTGAAAGTTGTCCACTCCTCTTATGTGGAGCGCCGACAAGGAGTGAAGATGTACCTCAGCTATTTCTAGGATCTTTTCCGCGATAGACATCAACGGTCCCGATCGCGTACCTCCTTGTCGGTTTATATAGGCCACTGCGGTGGTATTGTCTGTCTGGATCCTCACGTGGGTTCCTCTTAACTGCGGGAGAAATTGAGATATCGCATAGTAAATTGCTTTTAGCTCCTTTACATTAGAGGAGGTTTCTATTTCATGTTTACGCCACCGGCCTTGCATCATGTGCTACTCCAGGTGGGCCCCCCAACCTAAGGGGCTAGCATCCGTGGTGAGCACCTTGGAGGGAGTTACCCACCATTGCACTCCCTTTGACAAATTGGTAGGATTCAACCACCACCTTAGGGATTTAACCACTTCTGGCGATAGGGACATCCTCCCTTCCAACCGCCCCTGCAGTCTATCCGTTTCCTGCAGAATAGCCCACTGTAGCTTTCTGGAGTGGAACTGGGCCCATTGCACCGCTGGGATGCACGATATCAGTGACCTCAGCAAGGACATACCCTGTCTCAATGATATTACGGGTTTTCCTGTAGTATTCTGTATCTTATTGATTAGGCCACCGCTTTAGCGTCTGGTAGAAAGCATTTCTGACTCACGGAATCTACTTGCAGGCCTAGGAACCTCTGACAGGTCACTGGTTCTAGCCTGGACTTCTCCCAGTTGATTAGCCAGCCTAGCGACTGTAAGGATGAGATAATCTTAGCTATTCTTGTTTCGCACTGAGAAACAGAATTCCCCACTACGAGCAGGTCGTCCAAGTAAGGGATCACTAGGGTGTCATTCAGTCTTACATACGAATGACACCCTCATACGAATGACACACCAGCATCAATTTGGTAAATACCCGAGGAGCCATGGATAGCCCGAATGGCATTGCCGCAAACTGGAAATGCTGAATCCGACCCTTGAACCAGACCGCTACCCTCAGGAACTTCTGGTGCTCTCGGTATATGGGGAGATGGTAATAGGCATCCTTTAGGTCCAAGACTGCCATATAACACCTGGGAAACAAAAGTTTTATTGCAGAATTTATTGACTCCATCTTAAATGGCCTCAGCCTCAAGAAGGTATTAAGCTTCTTTAAATTTATTATAGTCCTGAAAGAGCCAACTGGTTTTGGGACTAAAAATAGAGGAGAATAAAAGCCCATTCCTTTTTCGTCCCCTGGGACCTCTATCAGGACCTGTTTAGTTAGCAGTACTGCAATCTCCATCTCCAGTGCTTCCTGCTGTATCTGGGACTTCATGGAAGTCAATAGGAAGAGGTTCGGTGGATGCCGAACAAATTCTAGTTTTAGGCCCGATGAGACGATATCAATGGCCCATGGGTTTGATGTTACCTTGCCCCATTGGTGGCTGAATTCCAGTAGTCTGCCACCTACCGGTGTACTGGTATTAGCGGAACCTGTCTCCTCTGAAGGGACGTTTCCCGAATAGATTGCCCCTCTGTTTGGGGTCCTTATTTCCCCAGCGATCCTGGGGTTTAAAGTCTTTCTTTTTGCCAAACGGCGGCTTTCTGTAGGCCCTCCTATTAAAGGGAATATACGGGTTAGGAAAACCTTTCTTTCTCTCCCCCGCTTTTGTTAAGATCTCGTCCAGTTCCATGCCAAATAGGTACTTACCCTGGCAGGGTATAGCACACAGTCTAGTTTTTGTCTGCGTGTCTCCTTTCCACCCCTTCAACCATAAGGCCCGCCGGCCTGCATTGGTTAGCCCTGCTGCTCTCGCAGATAAACGGAGAGAGTCCGCTGAGGAATCGGAGAGGAAGGCCGCTGCTCCTTTAATGAGGGGAATAGAGGACAGGAGTTTAGGAAGGGTATTCCTGGGATCTATCAGAGTCTAGATCCCCGGTTTCTGACGGTGACTTTGACGCCGGCGAAGCTCCTCCTCTCGGTGAACCTATTTCTCTCACGGAGGAGTGACCCCCCCAGACTACTGGAGCTGCCTAAGGCCCGTAGCTCTTCTCTAATTATTGCTCGGATATCCTCTTTTTTCCGTGAGGATTCCTCCTGTAAGGCCTCCTCAATACACGACTGGCATAATCTTTTAGGGTGGCCGTCTGGGAGGGGCTGAGTACATAAGGCACACTCTCTATTTTTCGCCTTACCCCCCTTTTAGGCCAAAAGAACGGAGATGGACCAGAAAAAACGGCCATCAGTTATTTATTCTGACTAAAAACACTCACCCGTGAGTCTCGTCAGCAAACTACCGGCTACGGGGTCCGCGACTCAGGCTTAGGCGAGGCGTGGGACGGTTTTTTCTCCTTACGTTTTTTCTCCAAGGGCTCATCTTGCCTGGAAGGTCCGCTAGATTCCTTCCTGGAGCTGCCACTTCTTCTGGTGCTACTGCTTCTCCTTGTAGTACCGCTTTGTCTGCTGCTATGTGGGGATTCCACTGGCTGACTTAACGGGAGCGAAGCTGGGTCATCTATGGATGACATGACTGCGCATTGGCGCTGCGTTCGTGGCTTCTTTTTATAGCCTCTCTTATTGATGCTCCCCTTTCCACCATTTTTTTTTTTCTTTTTTGTGTCCCTTCTGCGCATGCGCGGGCGTTTCCCCGCGATTGCCACCTCCTGTCTTGACCCCGGAAGTTCTCATACCACTTCCGTGTTGCCTCTGCCTGGGAGCGCCGCTGGAAGCGCTGATGCAGCGGCCGTCGGACGGTGACACCCACGCACCCGGCCGCAACCCCTTGCCGCAGGTATGACCCCCCAGTAGCGCTGCCTGGCACAACGCTCAGGCTCTTCTGCTTCCTCTCGGGGGGGGGGGGGACGCGTGGCCACCATCCCCGATATGCCCCAATGGCATCTGTAATGCGCTGGCCCCTTCCTGCGGGGGGGGGGGGTATACGCCATGTCCCCTCAGTGAGCCTTGGCACCTCTCCGCCCGACGCTGCCTCCAGTCCTGGAGCCCCTGCTGCTCATATTATGCATGCAGGCGGCTACCAGACCAGGTATCCTCTTCTGCGGGTTCCTTTCCAGGAACAGGAAACCAAATTGAGGGAGCGAGGGGGACCGCCCCATTTATCTCTCTGTAGGTTTCCTGTTCCGGGGGCGGATCCCCTCTCTCAGTGGGTGCTGTCATGGCGAAGAGGAAAATACAAGCTAAGTCCAGAAAACCGGAGAGGTTGGTAGCTAGCGGACTGCAGACCCCTGATCCTATTCACCACAACTAATAGTAGCCGTGGGGGGTTCCTACGGTGCCCTAGACCCCTCGTTCACAGCCGGAGAACTAAATAAGCCTAAAGAAAGAAAGGGGAAATCTAAACTGCCCCAGAGCAGACCCCAAAGCAATAGACAGCCCCCAACATGTATTGTCGGTGAAAAGCAGATGAAAACACAAACAGACAGAAAGACAGGTTGAGCAAACGATGGGGCCCAACTAACTAAATAGGAAAGGACAGAAAAGATGCTGGCTGCAAGACGCAAAAAACCCTACCGTCTGATAGGGAAAAAGGCCCTGAAGTCGCTAGACTTCAAAATCACTATATCAGCACTCAGGTATATTCTGAAAACAGAGCAAAGAGATAAACTGATCAGAGACAAAAAATGGAGCTCAGTCCGTCCCAACAAAGGCAGGCTGAACACAAAACACGAAGAAAACAGACAAAATGTCATGGAAAAATAAGAGAGCAAAAACTTAGCTTTCAGTAGACAGGACTAACTGGTTGCAAGAGCTCAGAGCAGAAAGGATCACCAGCACCCCTGTAGGGCGTCGGCTGCCTTATATCCACTCAGTGATTCCGGGTGTCCAACCAGGCTCCACCTGTTCAGATGACAGGTTCTTCTCAACCCAATCAATTTCACTACTTCTCTTCACCAGCAGGGGGAGTTCATCAGACATCAACGGTGAAGGGGAAAATGAACTCACAACACTTCACCTTCAGAAGTATCACGGGGAACAGGGCAGCTAAGGCACCCCCTAGTGTTAGGGTCAGGGAAGGAGTCCCTCTTCCTGGGTCACACAACAGCCGAGTAGTGACACATAGGCTTGGCGTCATAGGAGAATGTGATTTCTGATATATTCTGTAATACTGCAGTTTTGCAGTATATCGATCAAGCAATCAAAAGACTGAAGTGATAAGACTGAAAAAAATGGTAATTAAAAAAACCTTTTAATATTAACAAAAAAAAACTAAAAATTCTATTCACTCTTTTCCGCAGTTTAAAATATTGAAATGAAAAAAATAATAAAAATACAAAATATAAATATTGCATCATCCGCAAAAGTCCAATTTATCAAAATATAAAATTATTTAACCTTTACAGTAAATATCAGGAAGATGGGGCAGATTGCACTGTCAAAATTGCAGCTTTTTACTTTGCTGCACCTCACACAGAAAAATGCAATAAAATTGCCTCTGCACCCGCATCAAGGTCCCTGAAATGGACTGCCACCTGTTCCTTGTTAGATATAAGCCCAGTCCATTAAAGGAATTATATAGGGTCAGAAACCAGCCCCAGTAGCATGGAAAATTAAACCGAGAAACAGACAAGTGGATTCGTGGATCGAGATAAAAGAGGTTAAATTATATACGGCGGGGGAAAAAGTATTTAGTCAGCCATCAACTGTGCAAGTTCTCCCACTTAAAAAGATGAGAGGCCTGTAATTGACATCATAGGTAGATCACAACTATGACAGTCAAAATGAGAAAACAAATCCAGAAAATCACTTTGATTCAGCAAGATTTATTTTGCAAATTATGGTGGAAAATAAGTATTTGGTCATTACCAAAAGTTCATCTCAATATTCTTCTCATTTTGACTCTCACAGTTGCGGTCTACCTATGATGTCAATTACAGGCCTCTCTCATCTTTTTAAGTGGGAGAACTTGCACAATTTGTGGCTGACTAAATACTTTTTTTCCCTAGTGTACATATACAATGGTCATATATGCAAATACAATAGTGGTAAGAAAAGATATAAGCAGATGGATGTTAATTACCGGGTTGATTTTCGACCATGTGTGCACTGGGTCGCATGGTGTGAGGGCTGCCATCCGACTCCTAGGTCCTTCACAAAACGTTACTTGACGTGACCCCCCTTTCAAAATGGACCGCATGCATAACAGAGAGTGCGACCACATGGCCTTACACTAGCCTTTAACCCCTTTGGGTCACCCCCCTTCTCTGAGCTGAACCAAAATCCCCTCCCCTTGCCTCTAGCACCTAAAACTCCAAAACCTAAGAATCATAACTTTTTAATGTACGGTCCTAGGGAGGTGGGTTTGGAGTCATCGGATCCGGCCGGGCATCTGCTACATGTTGAAATTAATCTTTGCTTTCTGATTCCTATTAGCCATTCTACAAATCTCCCCTTCCTGGGTTGTTAGAACAGATCGAGACAATGGAAGGTGTTTGGTCCGTTCCAGAAATCTCGAAAATGTACACGATGTACGGCTAGAACGTATAGTATCTCCATAACTCCTTATGGAATTATGTTTCTAGAATATTCTTTGGCAACTTCAGCATGACACTATATTGCACCCAATCCTTTGTCCTGCTCTGAGCTGACTGGCTCAAGGTGTGAGTTCTGTCCTCACAGCCTTTGGAGGCTTGCCCCCCCCCCCTGCTGAGCTAGGTGCCAGCTTTCTCCTTGAGGCTTTGAGAATATTGGACTTCCTGCTTAGTCCTTGCTGGACAAAGGAAAAAGGGTTTTATAATCATAGGCCAAAAAGGATACAAATGATTGGCATGAAATTATATCTCCAATATTCTTCACAATCTTGTCAGGTCATTTTTTCCTGCATAATTAAAGCCGTAAAAGTGAAACCCCCAAAAAATGGTGGAAAAGTAGAGGGTTATTTGTTGCCATTTTACCGCACTTGGAATTAGGAAAGATGATCAAAATGTGACCAGACGGAGTCAGATCTTCAGTATCTAAATGATCCACAGAATATAGAGGCTGGTCCCTGTTGGAGCCCGGGGTCCCCTTCATTGTGGCGCCTCAACACTGCAGGGGCAAGTGATGACCTTGTTCCAAAGCCGCAGGGACATGGACTACGTTGTGTCACCCACATAGACCACAGTGCTCTGGCGGGTGCCCAAGTCTGAAAGGGGTTTTCCAGGGTTTGGAAAAAATCATTGAATAGTACTGAGTAGTTGTGAACTTTAATTTGACGCAGCCACAAAAACAAATGTACAGTGCTGAGTCTGGTAAACAATGAATGGGGTCACTGCGCTCAGGAACATTGAAGCCAATCGGTAGGAGCTTCTATACCGATCTGCTATCGATGGACAAGGTCAGACTCATGGAAAAACTTTTAAGAAAGTCTTAAAAGACATGTATAGAAATTCAAGGAAAGCTTACCCAAGGGCAATGGAGCCTGTGATCCATGTTCAGGATTCTGTGGCAAAAGAAGAAAAAAAGAAAAGGTACATAAATAAAAAGACAGAATGAAAAATGCAGAATACACACCCCGGGCTGTGAGGATGCACAGGAGCAGCGAAACTCATTTTGATTTTTTTTTTTGTTAAATACATTTTGACAGAAGGTAAAATTACAGATCATCAGATTATAAAATCACACTTCTTCATTCCAATCATATAGTCTTAGATACACCGTGATATGGTGCAACAGCAAATAATACACTGGTTGTCTACATCAATATCTCATTCCGCTAGAACTGTTTTACCATCGACAGCCACACAATGCACTGTAAAAACTGGAAAAAAGTGCGATGAAATTGTGGAAAAAACATACAAGAACACAATTTCTCCATTCATTGGAATTGGTTTTTACCTTGTTCATTGTTTGGCAAAAATTAACTGTCAATATGATTCCCCATGTCAGAATAATCATGGCAATAAAAAATTAGTCTATTATACACATAGCTCCATTGATGGGCAAAAAAAAAACAAATTATATATTTATTAGGAATTATTCAAAACAACAAATTGGGTCATCTAAAATGTGTATATATATTGTAGGCGGCCGACAGGTAAGATACTGGACAGAGTTCATATCTCTCCCAGAAAGTTAAGTTGGGTGAGATATTAAAACCAGGTAGTACTTGTTGGTGCAACAGCTAAGGTGCTGAGCCGTTTCATTTATGATAGTTTCAGGCTGGGTTTTAATGGAGTGATGAGGAGGATTTAGCGGTGGAACCCATCACTCCTACTCCCCCTCCAGTATTGGTTTTCCTGGAGCCTTAGCCATCTCAGCTGAGACAGGTCCTCGCATTACAAACACAGAAAAGC
The DNA here is from genome assembly GCF_039654945.1 of Dendrobates tinctorius. Taxonomy (NCBI): domain Eukaryota; kingdom Metazoa; phylum Chordata; class Amphibia; order Anura; family Dendrobatidae; genus Dendrobates; species Dendrobates tinctorius. Next base: position 37,386,896 of record NW_027361743.1, on the reverse strand, counting down.
CTGAAAGAAAGGCTTCAGAGCGTCACAGCCTCCGGACTGATATGGTGTTTCTGAGAAAGATATGCACGGCGGTTAAATGTGTAAAATTTCTGGAGAACCAAGCCCGCATACATCCCTGGTAGCGTGAGTCAGAGGTACAGTGTATTAGTTAGCGCCTAGTCGTGCAAGTTTTGCTGTTTTTTTGGTTGCCTTACTGTTTGCTACATTTGGGTTGAAAATAAAGCCCCACGTTTTCCCTATATGTATTGTCTTCCTATGTCACTGCAATGCTGCCCTACAACGCTACTAACACGTTACAATATGTGTATACAGTGGGTGACGTAAGTATTGAACACGTCACCAATTTTTTAGGTAAATATATTTCTAAAGATGCTCTTGACCTGAAATTCTCACCAGATGTCGATAACAACCCATCCAATCCACATCAATTCATAGGTGTCTACAAATTAAGTTGTAAGTAATAATGAGGGGCCTCCGTGTATAAAATGGCAGGTACATGGGCACACAGACCCTATAGCAGTAATTAAATGTTTATTTGATTATAGACCATTTATGGTAAGTAGTATTGTGTGCGGTTGGCAACATTGTTTTTCTAGTCACCCTTACTAGGTCAAAAGGTCACTGGAGTCCACTATGTAAGGTCATTAGCAGGTTAAAAATAGTTCAGACTTGTCTGTGGGATCTTTTCAAAGAAAGGATAGAAGACATCCTCCCATATTTTTTGGAGAGCAGAATTCAATGGATTTTTTGGGGGTGCAAGGAGCCATAGCTTTTTTACAGAGCATTTGTGCTACCAGTAAGGTGGAAGCCCCCAATATTTCCAGTGACAGGTGACGAACCTGAGTGGAGGCTTGTTATTTTTGTGGATTGAGTTGAAGTTTTTATTGGGAACATTTTACATGACATTTGCACATTTATCCTGCGCTCTACGCTGAGCACTTACATTGGGGTTTCCATCTAAATCGCCGAGTGACATGATTCATATGAAACCCCTGAGGGATCCACTCACTATAATGAGGCAGCAGAGTTACTTTGGACTCCGTCTGGCTTCTGTTCAGCAGCTTCCAAATTTTCAGAAGTGCACAAAACTGTGGCGGACTGCGCTTATATGCTCAATAAAAAAAAGAAGTACACCGCCAGATCATAGACCACACTGCATCCACATTGCCTCCATCTGCCTCATTATAGGGAATCATCTGCTGGGGTTCCATCTGCATTAGAGATTTACACGGAAACCCCGATGTAAGTGCTCAGCAAAGAGCACAGAATAAATGTGCGCCGAGCCTTACTGCGATCTTTGGGAGGCAGAATTACCAAATCAACAGCAGGTGAAGAATTGGTTTTATTTAATTATTAGACAATTTCTCGTGTGGTATAAGTGACTAGATAACTTAATTCTTCGGGTCGGTGCAATTACATCGATACCAGATTTATATCGTTTTTTATATTTGACTGCTCTCACACGCTAAAAGACTTTATTGCCAAACTTAGTTTTTGCATCAACGTATTTTGAGTGATTTTTTACATATTTCGTCTGACAGTCATGTGACGGCTTGTTTGTTGCCAGACGAGTTGATGTTTTTATAGGTACTGTTTTATTTTTTTTTTATTCTTTGGGTCAGTACGATTGCAGTGTTACCACATTTATATATTTTTTTGGGGTTTTGGCACTTCTACACATTGTGAGAATCATGGGGGAATAGTGGATGAAGGCAGGTATATCTCGCCCAGATACCTTTCCTATGTGGCCTAGTCTGGTCAGTATCTCACCTGATGACTAATGAGCAGAGGGAGGCGGGTATAAAAGGATGCCAGGTGGTGTGTTAAGCCCCCGTTACACACTGCGATATCGCTAGCAATATCGCTGTAAAGTCACCGATTTTGTGACGTTACAGCGATATCGCTGCATGATACTTACCTCCGACCGGCTCTCCCACTGGTTATCGCTGATCGCGCGAGAAGCTGCTGGATCATTCCTCGTCGGTCACTTCCTGCGGCGCTTCCTGCTGTGGAGACGAGTGACGCGTGGAGCCGGGCGGGAGGACGCAGGATCGCCTGGTGTGACAGGTAAGTAGCGATCCCCGTCCCCAGCGATGTCGCTGGTGAGATCTGCCTGAGTGGCAGCTCACTAGCGACCACCTAGCGATGCACCAGCGATCCTGACCGCGTCATATCGCTAGTCGGGATCGCTGGTGCATCGCTAGGTCTAACGGTACCCTTAGTTGCTCAGCCTGGGGAACACAGAGAGCATTTCTGTGTGAGCGACACTTGTGAGTGAAAGCAGTGCTCATGGTAACCGTGGTTTGGCTGGACGGGAGAAGCCCTCCAGTTGGTAGCTAGATCAGACCCTGTTTAGTTAGTGCCGGACAGGCAAGGTTTTTGCTTTATTTTTCTGTATGTTTTGCTTTCACTTGAAATAAATCTGACCCAGTGTCAGTTATGTCCGGATCCCGGCTGTGCATCTGAGTTTCATGCTAAACCCACGTGGCCTTTGACCCCAGCAAAGGCGATCCCGAAGCGTTTTATCACAACATTCAAAACAATTTAAAAGAAAAATATAATTATTTTTGCATCACTTTATTCTGAGAGCTATAACTTTTTTATTTTTCTACTGATGGAGCTGTATGGCGTTTTTGTTTTTTTGCGGGACAAGATGCCATTTTCAGAGATGCCATTTGTATTTACATTTGTCTATCTGATCGCTTTTTATTCCACTTTTTGTTTGGCCAATTGAAAAAGCCTGGTTTTTACACAGTTTTTTAACATGGGGAAAAACTGTTTACTGAAGGAGTTAACTAGTGGGACAGTTTTATGGGGCGGATAGTCATGGATGTAGTGATACCAAATGTATACAGTTTGTTTTTTAAATTTTTTTTACATAAAATAGAAATTTAGCAGTACAACATTTCTTATCCTATTTAAAAAAAAATTCAAAAAACAGGTTGGTTTTTTTTTACTTTGTTCCCCTGTGGGACTTCCACTTTCAGCAACCTGATCTCAGTTATAATCCATTGCAATGCACGACCTAAGCCCCTGAGACCGTGCTCCCTCCCTCTGTACATCTGCTAAATGCTGTCATCGTTCACAGTATTTATGAGGTTAAAGAGCTGGGAGCAGTGCAGGCAGTCAGTGCCATGTCAGAATCAGCTGACACCAGACGGCGATCACACACAGTCTCTCAGGAAAGTACCATCCGACCATGACATACTGAGAACGTGCTAGGTCGGAAAGGGGTTAACTATTAAATATTTGTCAACTCTTAATAAGTACATCAAAGCCTATTTTCAATCCACAATATGAATGTGTATTTATTTATTAAAATAAGAACAATGGGTCTAGTGCTACCATGACAAATGACACAGGGAAAACGTATTGAACACACTTACAGAAGTTTATTTAAAGACTTCTTAGAAAATCCTTTGTTCTTGATGACAATTTCAAGACTTCTACTGCATGGAGAAACTAGTCACAGGCATTGCTCATCCTGAAAGTCCCGTGGGCTCCTTCTATGAACTCTGAGCTTCAGTTCCTAATTACATTTTCTATTGGCTGGGCCTTTCTAGCAGCTTTATTTTCTTTCTCTGACACCAATTGAGAGTTTCCTTGGCTGTGTGTTTGGGATCATTATTTTGCTCAATGTCTTCTTCATCATCCTGGTAGATGCCAGCAGATTTTTATCAACAATATCTCAGTACATTTGTCTGTTCATCCTTCCTTCAATCACATGAAGTTTGCCAGTGAATTATTCTGAAAAACAGCCCCACACCATGATGTTTCCACAACCAAACATCACTGTTGGTATGGTGTTTTAACCCCTTAACTCCTGAAGCTTTTTTCGCTCCCCTTCTTTCCAGAGCCATAACTTATATATTTATCAGTCAATATGGCCATGTGAGGGCTTATTTTTTGCGGGCCGAGTTGTACTTTTGAATGACACCATTGGTTTTGCCATGTAGTGTACTCGAAAACAGGAAAAAAGATTCCAAGTGCGATGAAATTGCAAACTAAGGTGCAATCCCACACTTGTTTTTTGTTTGGCTTTTTTGCTAAGTTCAATAAATGCTAAAACTGAACTGCCATTATGATTCTCCAGGTCATTACGAGTTCATAGACACCAAACATGTCTAGGCTCTCTTTTATCTAAGTGGTGAAAAAAAATTCCAAAGTTTGCTAAAAAAAAAAAAAAATTGCGCCATTTTCCGAGACCCGTAGCATCTCCATTTTTCGTGATCTTGGGTCGGGTGAGGGCTTATTTTTTGCGTGCCAAGCTGACGTTTTTAATGATACCACTTTTTTGCAGGTACGATCTTTTGATCGCCCATTTTTGCATTTTAATGCAATGTTGCGGCAACCAAAAAAAGTAATTCTGGCGTTTTGATTATTTTCTCGCTACACCGTTTACCGATCAGGTTAATCCTTTTTTTTATTGATAGATCAGGCGATTATGAAGGCGGCGATACGAAATATGTGTAGGTTTGATTTTTTTATTGTTTTACTTTGATTGGGGCAAAAGGAGGGTGATTTAAACTTTTATGCTTTTTTTGTTTGTTTTTTTTTTAATTTTTAAACACTTCTTTTACTTTTGGTATGCTTCAATAGCCTCCATGGGAGGTAAGAAGCTTCCTATACTTGATCGGCCCTGCTACATCTAAGCGATGCTCAGATCGCCTATATGTAGCAGAAATACAGCATGGCTGTGAGCTCCGACCACAGGGTGGCGCTCATTAATCTGCCATCAACAACCATAGAGGTCTCTATGAGACCTCTGGTTGTCATGGCAACGCATTGCTGATCCCCGATCACGCGACGGGGGCCGGCGATGCGCTCATTTCCGGCCACACCCTGGAAGCGCTAGTTACATGCCCGTTGTCAGCGTTTGACAGCGGGCTTTAACTAGTAAATAGGCGCGGGCAGATCGCGATTCCGCTCACGCCTATTGCAGGCACATGTCAGCTGTTTAAAACAGCTGACATGTCGCGGCTTTGAGGTGGGCTCACCGCCGGAGCCCACCTCAAAGCAGGGGATACTTACCATGGACGTACTATTGCGTAAGTAAGGGGTTAACAGTGTCCAAAGAGTCCAATTTTGGTCTTACCTGACCAGAATATATTCTCAGAGTTTTTCCACAGGCTTGTCTAAACGTTGAGCAAACTTTAAACACGCTCGAACATGCTTTCTGTTTCACAACGGAGTCTTGCATGGTGAGCACTCATACAGAGACCATGGAGGTTGAGTGCATTACTTATAGTTTTCTTTGAAACACTTGTACCTGCTGGTTCCAGGTCTTTCTGTAGCTCTCCACAGATGCTCCTTCGTTCTTGGACAACACTTTTGATAATTATTTTCACTCCTCTGTCTGAGACTTAAAGCCGCAATGCAAGGAGAAACGATACTTCTTGGACTCCTCTGTCTGAAATCTTGCAGGGAGCACCTTGTCGTGGCCAGTTTATGCTGAACAGATGTTCTTTCCACTTCCGGATTATGGCCCCAACAGTGCTCGCTAGAACCTTTAGCAGTTTAGAAATTGTTTTGCAACCAATGCCATCAGAATATTTTACAGCAAAAAGGTTGCAAAGGTTTTGACACAGCTCATTGGTATTACCCATCATGAAATGTTTCTTGTGTGGCACCTTGGAAATAAGACATCTTTTTATAGGCCATCAACTGATCAAGCTGATATTATTCACTACGTGGTACCACTGCTTTGCAATTACAGATATATTTCCGCTGGTGTCATGACTTTCTGTACCTCTCTTTCCTCATGTGTTCAATACTTTTTCCCTGTGTCATTTCTCATTACATATAAATTAATGCACATCAGAGGTTTGATTTCTTTGCCTGAGTGGATTGGATGGATTCTTACCAACATCTGGTGAGAATTTAATGTTGTTTAATGTTGATAGCACCTTTAGAAATATATTTACTTAGAAAATTGGTGGCGTGTTCAATACCTATTTCACCCGCTGTATGTATGTTATATACCCACATATATTTTGTAGATGACCAAAAAAATTTTTTAACTACTAACACACACATATATAAAGTGGGGAAAATAAGTATTTGATCCCTTGCTGATTATGTAAGTTTGCCCACTGACAAAGACATGAACAGTCTATAATTTTAAGGGTAGGTTAATTTTAACATTGAGAGATAGAATATCAAAAATAAAATCCAGAAAATCACATGGAATAAATTACATAAATTTATTTGCATTTTGCAGCGAGAAATAAGCATTTGATCCCCTACCATCAAGAAGAGTTCTGGCTCCTTCAGACCAGTTAGACGCTCCTAATCAACTAGTTACCTGCACTAAAGACAGCTGTCTTACAAAGTCACCTTTATAAAAGACTCCTGTACACAGACTCAATTAATCAGTCAGACTCTAACCTCTACAACATGGGCAAGACCAAAGAGCTTTATAAGGATGTCAGAGGCAAGATCATAGACCTGCACAAGGCTGGAATGGGCTACTAACCCTTATGGGTGAGAAGGAGACAACTGTTGGTGCAATAGTAAGAAAAGTCTTAGTTACTCACCGGTTAACGGTATTTTTCGGAGTCCAGGACAGCACCACCTGAGAGAGGGGATCCGCCCCTTAGGAACAGGAAACCTACAGATACAAAAAGGGTGGCACCTCTCCCACGCATCAGTTGGATTACAGAGCACAAGAGGACTTCCAAGGTTAATGCATGATTTATGTACAGTATTCTTTACAATTTATAAACTTTTATCACCAGTGAGCATATACAAGAAATAGACGTGCACACCCCAATTAAACTAAGGGAGGGAATATACGGGTGCTGTCATGGACTCCGAAAAATACCATTAACCGGTGAGTAACTAAGACTTTATTCGGTCGTCCATGACAGCACCACCTGAGAGATTTACAGAGAGTAACATCAGCTTTAGGGAGGGACTACAGCCTGCAGCACCCTTATACCAAAAGAGAGGTCTGTGGAAGCACCCAGGTCTAGCCTATAATGACTATAAAAAGTGCTCGGAGAGGACCAAGTAGCCGCCTTACATATCTGGTCAATGGAGACTTCTGATCTTTCGGCCCATGAGGTCGCCATGGCCCTGGTGGAATGCGCCCTCAGCTTCCCGGGTGGCGACCTGCCCTTTGAGGTGTATGCTATTGAAATCGCCTCTCTAATCCATCTGGCTAGTGTATTTTTTGATGTCCTACAACCTTTTCTTGGGCCTTGATGAGAGATAAATAGGGCATTATCTTTCTTCCAGGGATCGGTGACTGTCAGATATTCTATGAGGCCTCTCCTGACATCCAGGGTGTGTAGTTTCTTTTCCTTCTCGTTAGTTGGATTAGGGAGGAAGGATGGAAGAACTATTTCCTGTGTCCTATGGAAACTAGAAACTACCTTCGGCAAGTACGCTGGATCAGGTCTAAGTATTACCCTATCCTCTTTGAACTGTAAATAAGGAGGACACCTAGATAAAGCCTGGATATCGCTTATTCTGCGGGCTGATGTTAGAGCTACCAGGAAGGCTACCTTGAGGGACAGATTTTTTAGGGAAGCCGACGAGATAAGTTCGAATGGGGTCTCCGTCATAGCAGTGAGGACTAGGTTCAAGTCCCACGGCATGAATCTATCCTTCATTATTGGCCTGGATCTACCTGCCGCCTTAATGAACCTGCTTACCCAATAATTACCAGCGATGTTACAGCTAAATAGGGCCCCCAAGGCTGACACTTGTACTTTAAGGGTACTGGTAGAGAGCCCCATGTCCAGACCTTTTTGTAGGAACTCTAATATCTGCATTATAGGCGCTGAATCCCCAGCGACTACTCCTGAGTTTTGAAGGAATTTTTTCCAAATTCTGGCAAATTTTTGTGGTAATGATTTTTCTACTCTTAAGTAGGGTGTTAATAAGGTCTGCGGAGAAGCCCTTCTCTTCTAATAATGACCGTTCAAACTCCACGCCGTCAGATGTAGGCCAGCCACCTGCGGATGGAAGACTGGGCCCTGGGATAGGAGATCCGGGATGTCCGGCAGAACCCAAGGATCGGACACTGACATGGTCCTGAGGCATGAGAACCATGCTCTCCTGGGCCAAAACGGAGCGATGACTATAACCCTCGCTCTGTCTTTCCTGATTTTCCTCATCACCAGGGGTAGAAGAGAAAGGGGAGGAAAGGCATAGGCTAGTCTGAAGTCCCACTTTATCAGGAAGGCATCTACCGCCAGAGGATTCTCTCTGGGATTTAGGGAGCAGAATTGTTTCAATTGTCTGTTGTCTCTGGTGGCGAAGAGGTCTACCTCTGGATATCCCCACCTTTGAACAATCAGATTGAATATGGAGGTGTTTAGGGACCATTCCCCTTGCTTTAGCTGATTGCGGCTTAAAAAGTCTGCCGTGATGTTGTCTCTTCCTTTTATATGCAACGCTGTTAAAGATAGAAAGTATTGTTCTGCTAGATGGAACAACCGCTCTGCTACAATCATCAGGGGTCTGGAACGGGTCCCGCCTTGGTGATTGATATATGCCACGGTGACCTGATTGTCGGAGAACACTCGCACGTGATGGCCCTGTAGATACACAAGGAGCTTTTTAGCCGCCTGTTCTACTGCTGTCAATTCTTTTAGGTTAGATGACATTCCTAACTGATCATGTTGCCATTGGTCCTGGACTAATATTTCACCCATATGAGCTCCCCAACCGTAAGGACTAGCATCCGTGGTGACTATGCGGGTTACGTTATACTCCCAGGGCACCCCTTTAGACAAGTTATCCTTGTCTAACCACCACTCTAGGGACTCCCTTGTGTTACGGGACAAGGTTAACTGACCCTCCAAGTAACCCCCAAGGACTTTTTGATGTAATAAGACCTCGCTCTGTAGTTTCCTTGCATGAAACTGGGCCCACTGGACTGCCGGGATACAGGCCGAAAGAGAGCCTAGAAGGGACATGGCTTTCCTGAGGGACATAGTGGGGTTATTGGAGGCGTTCAGGATCTGATAATGGAGGCGAACAAGCTTCTCCGGAGGCAGACGGCATTCCTGTTTTTCAGAATCCAGGGTTAGGCCCAAGAATTGTTGGACTTTCATTGGTTGCAACCGAGACTTTTTGACGTTCAGCAACCATCCTAACCGTTCTAGGGCAGACATTGCCTTTTGTAGCTGTTGTAAACAATGATTCGCCGTTTTACCTATAATAAGAAAATCGTCCAGGTAGGGGATCACCAGAATGTTCGATTCACGTAGATGGGCCATGACCTCCGCTATTACTTTAGTAAATACTCGGGGAGCGACAGCCACTCCAAAGGGGAGGGCCGCATATTGGAAATGTCGAATTGACCCATCCAACTGAACCGCCACTCTGAGAAACCGCTGATAGCCTGCATGGATGGGTATATGGTAGTATGCGTCTTTTAAATCTAACACCACCATAAAGCAGTTTTGGAACAGCAATTTTATTGCAGATTTAATCGTTTCCATTTTAAAAGGACGTATGACCAAAAACTTGTTGAGGGCCTTAAGGTTTATTATTGTCCTAAAGGAGCTGTCTGGTTTGCGGACCAGGAACAGAGGGGAGTAGAATCCCTTCCCCCATTCTCCCTCTGGAACCTCTATCAGGACTTTCTTGGCGCACAGGTCATGAACCTCGGCCTCCAGGGCAGCTTGTTCTGAAGCAGACGACCTGAGTGGGGTGATTTTAAATTGATCAAAGGGAACCCTAGAAAACTCTAGTCGTAGTCCCACGGCTATTATCCCCAATATCCAGCTGCTATTAGAGATCAGAGACCAGGATGGGTAGAAGGCAGCTAGTCTCCCTCCTACCGGGGCAACTAGTCATTGGGGCGGCTTTTTCGTATCCCGAGCTGGACCTTCCTGGCGCCCCCCTCCAAACATGAATCCTGTACCTTTCCTTTTTTTCTCATCCCATCTGCCCTGATCTCTGGACGGCCTTCTCCGGAAAAAACCTTTCCTGGTAAAGGGACGTCTGTAAGAGGGGTGCGGGAGACTGGGAAATTTCTTTTTGTCATCTCCAGCTTTCTCTAACAATTCGTCCAAGACGGGGCCGAATAGGTACTCCCCCTCGCAAGGAATGGAACAGAGACGGGACCGGGCTTGAATATCTCCTGGCCAGCATTTTAACCAGAGCGCTCTTCGCGCTGCATTAGATAGCCCCGCGGCTTTAGCCGCCATTCTTGCAGAGTCTGCAGAAGCATCGGCTAAAAATGCCGCGGCATTCTGAATGATCGGCAAACTTTTCCGAATAGATGTTCTTGAAGCTCCGTCTTTTAGCTCGGAATCTAGCTGATCTAGCCAGACCATCATGGATCTGGCTGTACAGGTGGCAGCTACCGCTGGTCTTAATGAGCCTGCTGACATCTCCCATGTCCCTTTAAGAAAGGAATCCGCTTTTTTGTCTAGCGGATCTTTCAAGGAGGCCATATCGTCAAATGGTATGGCGGATTTTTTAGAGGCTTTGGCTACTGCTGCGTCTAGTTTCGGGGCTTTATCCCATTTGTTTACTACCGGGTTATCAAAGGGGTATCTCCACTTAAAGGCTGGTGGCATAGAGCCCCTTTTTTCCGGTCTCTTCCATTCTCTGTCAATTAGGATCTGAACCTTATCGTTTAATGGAAAAGCTCTGCGTTTTTTGGGGTCTAGACCCCCGAACATTATGTCCTGTGCTGAGAGTTCCCGTTTTTTGTCCGCTACCCCCATGGTGGACCGTATTGCTTTCACTAATCTGTCCATCTGGTCTAAGGGGAAGCAGAACCGACTAGAGTCTTCATCCGAGGAAGACGAGGAGGAGGCCGAGGAGTCCGAGGAGTTGTCACCTTTCCCAGGGGCGACTGAGGTCTCCGAGCCTGAACCACTAGCCTCTCTTCTCCTAGAAGGTTCTCTTTGAGGTAAGACTTTCATTTCTGCCCTGATCATCTCTCTCAGGTTTGAAGTGAAGTCAGGTGTCTCTTCCGCTACCTGCATAAACGGGGGAGAGTATAAGGGCCTGACAATCTACCCCTGGACTCCCTGTCTTTATTAACCCCTACCGTTTGCCGAATGCATGGTTGGCATAATTTTTTAGGGTGGCCATCTGGTAGGGGGGAACTACAGAGGGCACATTCCCTGTGCTTCTGTTTTCCCGTAGCCTTCTTCCCCTGTGAAAAAACATAAGGGAACACTGCATCAGGGTACATTCACAGAGATCTCTTACCCATGTAGATGAAGCAGGTACCGGATCACGGAGGGAGGCAGGGGGTTCCTTTCTGGAGGAACTTTCGCGGCTCTGGTCGCTAGTTCATCTCTGTTTTTTCTGCTGGCCACTCGCATGCGGTTTTGTCGTGGCCTGTTTTTGCGGGCGCTCCTGCGCCTCGTCCTGCTGGTCTAAGGGGGATTCCGTTGTATCCATTGCTGGGGCCTTCAGAATCACCCCAGCGGCGTCCCCATCTGCCTTATATGGCCTCCTGGTGTCCGGTCAGCAGGTATCCTGCCATAGCACCACCCACCCGGCCTTCGCGCTCCCTCCCCCATGCTCCGGCTCCCCTTGGCTCACCCGGGTCGCCGCGCGACCCCCGGACAGGCGTGCACCCGCGGCGCGCGCCAGAGGCCGGCCGGCACCCGACTTCCGGTATCGGCGCTATCGCTCCTCCCCTTCCGCCGCGTCACTTCCGCCGCTCACCAGAGCCCTGCGGGAGCGCGCGCGAAGGAGCCGCGCAGCGCCCCTGCTCGGAATGCCCCAGCCCCCCCGCGCACGCCGCCATGAGCTGCCGCCAGGGGCCAGCACTGACCGGGAGGACCGGGCCTGGGGAAGCGCAGCAGGACCGGGGCATACATACCAGGTGCCGGCGTTTTGGAGAGAGCATCCACCGGACCCCTGCTCCACCCACTGCCGTGGTGACCTACCCGGCCCCACCGTGGCGCTTCCAGGGACCCCGCACTGACCGAGGTAGGAGACCCCCTCGCTACCTGGGTCGGTCAGCCGGCCTAGGTATTTCAATGACGACTCCATGACGGACGTATCTGTAGAGAGTCCTGTCCTCTAGGAACAGGAAACCAACTGATGCGTGGGAGAGGTGCCACCCTTTTTGTATCTGTAGGTTTCCTGTTCCTAAAGGGCGGATCCCCTCTCTCAGGTGGTGCTGTCATGGACGACCGAATAAATGGAAGAGATACAAAATGACAGTCAATCGTCATCGATCTGGGGCACCATGCAAAATCTCACCTCGTGGGGTATACTTGATCATGAGGAAGGTGAGAGATCAGCTTAAACTACACAAGGGGAACGAGCTAAAGATCTCAAGGCAGCTGGGACCACAGTCACCAAGAAAACCAATGGTAATACATTACGCCGTAAAGTTTTAAAATCATGTAGTGCCTGCAAGGTCCCCCTGCTCAAGAAGGCACATGTGCAGGCCTGTCTAAGTTTGCCAATGAACACCTGGATGATTCAGTGAGTGAATTGGAGAAGGTGCTGTGGTCAGACGAGACAAAAATTGAGCTCTTTAGCATTAACTCAACTCGCCGAGGTTGTAAGAAGAGAAATGTTGCCTATGACCAAAAGAACACATCCCCACTGTCAAGCATGGAGGTGGAAACATTATGTGTTTCTCTGCTAAGGGCACAGGACTAATTTCACCGCATCAATGGGAAAATGGATGGAGCCATGCAGGGCCGGACTGGCCATCTGGCAAATGCAAGAAGGGCCTGTCTGGTAGTGGGCAGCTTTGTCTGCTAAATTGTTATCAGAATCTGCATCCTGAAAATGCCCATATTGTTAACAGTTGTAATGGAGTACAAAGTTGCTGGCTGCGGCTGGCCGTGGGTTTCCCTTCTGTCCGTGACCTGCCAGTGGCCAGCAAAAGCTGGGGTCGTCGGTGGTGCAATGACATCATTGCATCGCACCACCAGCATCCACTGTGAGAATGACTAGAAGAGGAGTCAGACACTACAGAGAATGAGGTGTCTGGATTAGGTGAGTATAGAGATTTTTTTCATTTTTGTGGGGTTGTGAGAGACTATCACATTATATAGGATGCTGTGAGTTGGACAAACATAGTATATAAGGGGCTGTGGGGTGGACACCATACTAAATAGTGTACTGTTGGGGGGACCATTATACTACATAGGGGGCTGTTGGGAAGACCATCATACTATATCGGGGACTGTGAGGTGGACCGTAATACCATAAAGGGAATTCCCTGCCCCAACACGCCCATTATCCACACTCGGATCCTTCAGACGGAACCTGAAAACCCACTTCTTCAGGAAAGCTTACAGCCTGCAATGATCCCCGTTGCCTCCTCACCACTACTGGAGCTACTGCCTCAATCACTGGAACTGCTGCAACCACCCAACCTACTGTCTCCTTCCCCACCATCCTGTACGTCAGAGAGGATATTCACCATTTAAGGGACCGTCCCTCTCTATACAATGGAGTGTCCAGATTTAGGAAAACATTGCTCCGAAGTCACGTGCAAACAGCTAGATTTCCTCCCAATGACGTGTGATGCTTGTGAGGATGTTTTATGTAAGGACCATATAACCTACAGCCAACATAAGTGTTCTTCTGCTTACAAGAAGGGTGTGCAAGTCCCTGTTTGTCCACTGTGTGGTGCTCCAGTGCCTGTGAAGAAAGGAGAAGTGGTGGACGTTGCTGTCGGGCAGCACATTGACAGAAACTGCAGCCACAATCCTACTAGGCGAAAACAGAACACTTTTTTAAGCATTATGTGTGGGGGTCTGTGGTGCCTCTCATACTGTATATTGGGGGCTGGAGTGGATACCATACTGCATGGGAGGGTGTGATGTCAATCTTATTGTGTTGGGAAGCTGTGGGGCATCGTAATTTGTGTAAGGTTTGTGGGGTCATCATACTGTGTGTGAGGGCATAATACTCTACAGGAGTCCTGAAATAGTGAGTGACACAACTTAGGGCTTCAGTAGGGGCAAAATTAATGTCTGCGCCCCTGATCATGGGACCGCAAGTATGAAATTTGCATACACGCGGTCACGTGCTGACTATATATGTACGGCCTCGATCAGTACCAGTGAAGTTAGCAAAGCTGAGTACATTTAGTCTGAATGTGGCCGGAGGTGTGAAAATTGCATTCTTGTGGTCACATGACGGCTGCTTCCAATGCCGGAACCGGAGAATCCTAACAGTGCGCGCTATGAAGATCAAAAGTCTGAAGCTACATAGACTTTAATATCAACCCCTTTAACAATCAGTATTGTGGTAGTATTAACACTGTATATGCTGTTAAAATTTGGTTATGATTTGTTGGTATTTGTCTGTAATATTAAAATAGTATTTTGATATTATTTAGTCTTATATAGCAATATTAGGGTATTGTACGAAATCTTGATTTCCTCCATGCAGGGTAATATTAGTAATATATTCCCATCTTGGGCTCGGGGACGGGGACACCAAGGGGCTGTGAATTTCAGTCCCAGTCTGTACCTGCAGCCATGTACTGTAAAATCCTGAGTAACGACCTCCTTCCCTCCGCAAGGACATTAAAAATGGGTCGAGGCTTCGGTTTCCAGCAAGACAATGGCCCAAAACCTACAGCCAAGGCAACAAAGGAGTGGCTCAAAAAGAAGCACAATAAGATCATGGAGTGGCCTAGCCAGTCTCCAGACCTTAATCCCATAGAAAACTTATGGAGGGAGTTGAAGCTCCGAGTTGCCAAGCGACAGCCTCAAAATCTTAATCATTTAGAGATGATCTGCAAAGAGGAGTGGACTAAAATTCCTCCTGACATGTGCGCAAACCTCATCATCAACTGCAAAAAGCGTCTGACTGCTGTGCTTGACAACAAGGGTTTGTCACCAAGTATTAAATCTTGTTTACCAGAGGGATCAAATACTTATTTCTCACTGCAGAATGAAAATAAATGTATATAATTTATACAATGTAATTTATCCTTAAAATTATAGAACCGCTTGTCCTTACTGCAGTTTCATCAGGAGGAAAAAAAAGGGGGATTATGAGTACAAATCTAGTGCGACCCCCCTTAATGCTCAGGTTTGCCAGGTGTCACTGAAGTTATGTTCCAGTGGCAGGAAAAAAGGACTTCAACATTTTTCATAACAGCGTAGTTCCACAACTTACTATGCAAATTATGGAGGCAAATCTCAATATATAACGTAAATAATTCAAGGTTGTAAATACTGATAAACTTTTAGTAAAGACTTTAGGCTATGTTCACTCCTTTATGTTTTTGCATTTTTTTTTCCCAGCAGCCAAAACCTGCTCTCTTGGCCCATGTTTTTCAGTGTTTTTTGCGTTTATTTATTTATTTTTTTTTGGGGGGGGGGATTACTTGTGTGATTTGTCTACAGCGCATATTTCAATAACGTTAGTTTGAGAAACGCTTAATGTTTTTGCACTCACTGATTACTTTCTATGGGTGAAAGAAACGCTGCAGAACACTGAACGCAGAAAAGGAAAACCGAAATTGGCCTTCCAGGAGCGCTGCCAAGGATCCGAGGAAACAACTCTGATGTTTAAAACTTTAAAATGTATTGCGTTCAGTGTTACGGAGGCGGTCCAGCGCCATCATCAGGCTACAGACTGAAATACATGCAATCATTGATACCATCCCTATTGACCTCGCAAACTTAGCGATTGGTTAGCAAAATTCTGACTAATTGAACAGTTGCAGCAAACGATGATTACCCATACCATATGTGTAGCCTGCAAACATATAGAAATTCAATACCGGCCACATTTTATTTCATATTTATAGTGAATTTTCTATAGGGAATATTTTGATGTCTGTAACTATACAGACATTGCATCACTGCAATCAATGCATTACAGCTATGTTTTTATTTTTATCTTTTTTTAAGACTGAATCGTCTATGGGGAATATTTTGTTGTCTGTAATCATACTAATACAATGTCTGCAGGGATTATACACGTGCACATATGCGCGTGTATTACACAGTCCTGATACTCCCGGCCCCCGACAATCTATTAGCTACAACCACCAGTTGTACGGTAATTCTGTTACTGTAATACCAATAGCAACCAGAAGGGGGCAGCCAAGTACCTTTAATCAGAGATCAGCATTTCTCATAGGATCCTTATAGTCCACTTTATCCCATTGAAGGACACCAAAGGAAAGTAAAAAGCTGCCCCCACAGACCCAAACCATTTACAGTCAAATATATTCATGTTAACGATTTCTGCTGCTATGTGGGCAGTGAAATCCATTGGGCAAAATAGAAAAATCCCTTCCCACCATTAATATCATCTTAACTCTATCCTTATAGCGCACTACCTTATATAGGATTTTCTGTGCTACGTTCCCGATCCGTTGCACAGCGTCTTATCCATGTACCCACCTAGGTATTTTGTGCTTATTTCCTTTAAAACCGATTATTAATATTGCTCGAATGAGCAAAAGATTCACAGGACCCCGGTCCAGTCTAGAGCCCACATCAGTGGATTAAGTCAACTATAGGCTTCCATTTAAAAAAAAAAACAAAAAAAAAAAACTGAAATTCTGCAGGATATATGGGACTTTTTTGGACACCATGTGCGTTACTATAAACTTTTTTTTTTTTTTTTGCTCTATCGTATGTTGTCCACGCAGATCCATCAATCTTCCTCTGATAACGGCGCTCTATGTGCAAGTGAATAACACAGAAAAGTGAACAGCCTGACCACCGAATCTGTGTGTGAAAAAAATCAAAATAGTGCAGCCTGCCCTAGATTTCTCTGTAAATCGGATGAGACTCGCCCTTTCAAGTCTGTGGGTGCATTTAAAAAAAAAAAAAAAAAACACGGATTGCATACGGATGAGAGGTGAGGAAAAAAAGTCATTCCACTTTTCTGGATGAAGGGCTGAACGATTTTTTATACTGCTGTGTGAATCTAGCCTAATATCGGACCAATCCTTTTAACAAGGCAATCAGAGGTACTGTCCATTCACAGCAGAACAGAGGTGTCTATTACAAATAAGGTCTCGTTCACACCATCAGTATTTAGTCAGTATTTTACCTCAGTATTTGTAAGTCAGAACCAGGAGAGGAACAATCAGAGGAAAAGCATAATAGAAACCCGTCACCACTTCTGGATTTATCACCCACTCCTGGTTTTGGCTTACAAATTCTGAGGTAAAATACTGACCTAACACTGATGGTGTGAACGTGGCCTTACTTGTAATATACACCTCTGTTCTGCTGTAAATGGACTGTACATTACAAATAAGGCCACGTTCACACGGTCAGTGTTTGGTCAGTATTTTACCTCAGTATCTGTAAGCCAAAACCAGGAGTGGGTGATAAATCCAAACGTGGTGACGTGTTCCTATTATGCTTTTCCTCTGATTGTTCCTCTCCTGGTTCTGACTTACAAATACTGAGGTAAAATACTGACCAGATACTCAGTGTGTGCACGTGGCCTAATACAGAGACACAGAAGAAAAAAAAAAAAAAAATCAGTCAACAGCACGTTTTTGACAGTTTCATACTAGCAACACGAGATATATTTCCTCCACAGGAAGAAGGAAAATGAAGACGCTAAAACAGGTAATAACGGGTGAAAAAGGTCATGAAGAAGCGGTAGAATACACACAGGCCAGGAAAGCATGGAGTCTGAGGTCACAGATGAGAAAAGCTCATCTACGCTTCTGCTTTCTTAGCCACAATGGAGTAATGACACCGCGGCTCCGAGTCACAATAATACAATTAAACTGTGGCCCGAATGCCGCAAACTGCAGAAAAGACGAATGAATATGGCGGTATTGGCCTGATAGATATTTCAATTAAACACAACACGTACCGTAGTAATAAGACAATCTACCGGGTGATTGCCGATGTATATAAAGTACTCTGTGCTGAGCTTATGTACAGGGATAGTTTACTATAATGAGAAGAGGAGGTCATCCTGTGCCCAAATTAAATCTGCTTTAACCCCGCAACAGTCTCAACCTGCACTTCTCATCCACCTTGCTTTACACTGCAGCTCTACAAGTTCAGATTATTAGATTGATGCTAATACACAGTATCCTAAGCTCAACATGAGGGCAGTGCATATCAACACACACAAGATCATCAAGTGAGGTTACAGGGAATCTGTCAGCAGATTTTTGGTATGTAATCTGATGTAGGGGCAGCGACCCTGATTCCAGGGATGTGTCACTTGCTGAGCTGCTTGCTGTAGTTTCTATTAAATCAGTGTTTTATCAGCAGGAGATTATCATTGCAACACTAGGTGCCTCATGCCATGTAGTCCTCACCCGCCCTGGGTAATCCCACCCCTAGCAATGGTCGCCAGCTTTCTGTGTTCACTGTGCATAGGCAGAAAGCTGCTAATAAGTGGTATGAGCGGGGTCACTACAGCACTCAGCATTCAGATAGCTGGTAGATTTGCTGCAGATAAAACTGTGATTTTATCAAAATGACAGCAAGCAGCCCAGTAAGTGACATCACTGGAATCAGGGTTTCTGCCCCTACATCATGTTGCGCCTAGATTAGATTGCAAAAAGATAGTAACAGAATGCCTTTAAGGAGGTTGTTCAAGATCCAATTTAATTTCTCTGGTTGCTAAGTTAAATAATAGTAGTTGTAAAACATCCTGAAAAAAAGATCAACAATTTTTTTTTGTAGTTTTCTCCAGGGCTACAATGAAAAGAAATGCCAATATGTACAAAATATAGGCTCCTCCATTAACAATAAGTAGTGGTCACAGCTCACCTCCTCCTCCTCCATGTAGCTTTTCACATCTCACAGAGCGTGCATTGAAAACGCCACCACAGAAGTCAAAGATCACCGGACTACGGCCCCGATGCATTATTGCGGTTTCACCAATTTTCTGGAGTGATTTTAAGATATGCAGCTTATTCTCTGAACGCTTTGCGCCACTTCTTAAAGTAGTTTTTAAGTTTTCGATTTTTTTCATTTTTTCTTTACCACTTTTTTTTATCTAGATATTTTAGACAGATTCATGAAATGAGACTTTTACCAAATGTCGCATTTTTTTGATGCATCTCACTCCAGTCCCCACCCTGGAGTAAGGTTTCTAGAAAAGTTTTCAATTTTCCGCAATGCATTTTTGCAGCTTTAAAGGCCTTTTTTTTATTTTGCAGCAATCCCGTGACACGCATGAGCCATTTTGAAGAGAAAAAAAAAAAAAAAAAAAAAAATCAGTGAATACCACAAGATAAACTAAAAAAAAAAAAAAAAAAGTGACTTAAATAAATTGCAAATGATGAACTGAAACTTGTGTAACCCTGCCCCAACACAGATTGGCAGATTGCTGACCATTCACAGTGTACACAGGAAGCTGCCAATCAGTGGTGTGGGCGGGGTTATAAACAGCTCTGCATTCAGAGAACTGCTAGATCTACATCAGTCAAACAAGGATTCTATCAAAACTACAGCAAGTAACCCAGTAAGTGATATATCGCTGGAATCAGGCATTCGTGTCCTATATTATGCTGCCCTCAAATTATATAGCAAAAACCTGCTGACACATTCCCTTTAGATAGAGAATCTAATAAAAACAGAGTAACTATATTAGGTTATAAAAATTTTACATCTTACATTTTCCGACTGTAGAACAGGAGTTATTCAAAAGCAGAGGGTTAAATTCACATTGAACAGGAAAAAAAATATGAACGTAGCAGGGGGTAACAGAGGCCACCTTATAGGAGCGTAAAGTAACGGCATATAGCAGAAATGTATGGAGTAAGTAGACCTCTTTAAGGAGGACTAACGTGCTGACTTCTAGGAGCGAGCCTTCTGTTACTATTCCCCACATTACCGCAAATTACTTGTCTCACTGAGACTTTGGTGTGAGCGGAGAAGCCGATAGCCATCAGTCACTGCCATCTCCAGGTGACACCGTTCCTTCACTCTCAAAAGAAGGAAATGCAACCCAGAATTACTCTTGAATGATAATAAGCATCTACGCCGCGCAGAACGTTACATCAATTTCTCCTAACACCTCAATGCCTCTACAGCCCACTAAAGTGATGTCGACAGCTCTCGACACGCCGTACGTATCAGTACAATCTTCCCAGGGATCCCTCACATTAGTGACGCTTGTATGGAAGTGGCCGCAGTGGAAAAATCATTTATAACTGAACGTGTCAAGATAGAAAAGTTAAGTTAATGGAATCTATTGACTTAGCCGGGTAATTAGTTTACATGTAAAAATAATGTCCTATAACTATTAAAAAATATAAATACAACTCATCACTGGACGGTCGAGCGTCCAAAACTGGTTGTCAAGTCAGTCTGTACACAATGTCCCCCAAGTCAGTCGGTACACAATGTCCCCAAAGTCAGTCCGTACACAATGTCCCCCAGGTCAGTCCGTACACAATGTCCCCCAGGTCAGTCCGTACACAATGTCCCCCAGGTCAGTCCATACACAATGTCCCCCAGGTCAGTCCATACACAATGTCCCCCAGGTTAGTCGGTACACAACGTCCCCCAGGTCAGTCCATACACAATGTCCCCCAGGTCAGTCCGTACACAATGTCCCCCAGGTCAGTCCCGTACACAATGTCCCCCAGGTCATCCCGTACACAATGTCCCCCAGGTCAGTCCCGTACACAATGTCCCCCAGGTCATCCCGCACACAATGTCCCCCAGGTCAGCCGGTGCACAATGTCCCCCAGATCAGTCCATACACAATGTCCCCCAGGTCAGTCCATACACAATGTCCCCCAGGTCATCCCGTACACAATGTCCCCCAGGTCATCCCGTACACAATGTCCCCCAGGTCAGTCCATACACAATGTCCCCCAGGTCAGTCCATACACAATGTCCCCCAGGTCAGTCCATACACAATGTCCCCCAGGTCAGTCCATACACAATGTCCTCCAGGTCCGTCCATACACAATGTCCTCCAGGTCCGTCCGTACACAATGTCCCCCAGGTCATCCCGTACACAATGTCCCCCAGGTCATCCCGTACACAATGTCGCCCAGGTCAGTCGGTACACAATGTCCCCCAGGTCAGCCCGTACACAATGTCCCCCAGGTCAGCCCGTACACAATGTCCCCCAGGTCAGCCCGTACACAATGTCCCCCAGGTCAGCCCGTACACAATGTCCTCCAGGTGAGTCCATACACAATGTCCCCCAGGTCATCCCGTACACAATGTCCCCCAGGTCAGTCTGTACACAATGTCTCCCAGGTCATCCCGTACACAATGTCCCCCAGGTCCGTCCATACACAATGTCCTCCAGGTCCGTCCGTACACAATGTCCCCCAGGTCATCCCGTACACAATGTCCCCCAGGTCATCCCGTACACAATGTCGCCCAGGTCAGTCGGTACACAATGTCCCCCAGGTCAGCCCGTACACAATGTCCCCCAGGTCAGCCCGTACACAATGTCCCCCAGGTCAGCCCGTACACAATGTCCCCCAGGTCAGCCCGTACACAATGTCCCCCAGGTCAGCCCGTACACAATGTCCTCCAGGTCAGTCCATACACAATGTCCCCCAGGTCATCCCGTACACAATGTCCCCCAGGTCAGTCTGTACACAATGTCTCCCAGGTCATCCCGTACACAATGTCCCCCAGGTCATCCCGTACACAATGTCGCCCAGGTCAGTCGGTACACAATGTCCCCCAGGTCAGCCCGTACACAATGTCCTCCAGGTCAGTCCATACACAATGTCCTCCAGGTCAGTCCATACACAATGTCCCCCAGGTCATCCCGTACACAATGTCCCCCAGGTCAGCCGGTGCACAATGTCCCCCAGGTCATCCCGTACACAATGTCCCCCAGGTCATCCCGTACACAATGTCCCCCAGGTCAGTCCATACACAATGTCCCCCAGGTCAGTCCATACACAATGTCCTCCAGGTCAGTCCATACACAATGTCCTCCAGGTCAGTCCATACACAATGTCCTCCAGGTCCGTCCGTACACAATGTCCCCCAGGTCAGTCTGTACACAATGTCTCCCAGGTCATCCCGTACACAATGTCCCCCAGGTCATCCCGTACACAATGTCGCCCAGGTCAGTCGGTACACAATGTCCCCCAGGTCAGCCCGTACACAATGTCCCCCAGGTCAGCCCGTACACAATGTCCCCCAGGTCAGTCCATACACAATGTCCCCCAGGTCATCCCGTACACAATGTCCCCCAGGTCAGCCGGTGCACAATGTCCCCCAGGTCAGTCCATACACAATGTCCCCCAGGTCATCCCGTACACAATGTCCCCCAGGTCAGTCCATACACAATGTCCCCCAGGTCAGTCCATACACAATGTCCCCCAGGTCAGTCCATACACAATGTCCTCCAGGTCAGTCCATACACAATGTCCTCCAGGTCCGTCCGTACACAATGTCCTCCAGGTCCGTCCGTACACAATGTCCCCCAGGTCAGTCTGTACACAATGTCTCCCAGGTCATCCCGTACACAATGTCCCCCAGGTCATCCCGTACACAATGTCGCCCAGGTCAGCCCGTACACAATGTCCCCCAGGTCAGCCCGTACACAATGTCCCCCAGGTCAGTCTGTACACAATGTCCTCCTGGTCAGTCCATACACAATGTCCCCCAGGTCATCCCGTACACAATGTCCCCCAGGTCCGTCCGTACACAATGTCCCCCAGGTCAGTCTGTACACAATGTCTCCCAGGTCATCCCGTACACAATGTCCCCCAGGTCATCCCGTACACAATGTCGCCCAGGTCAGTCGGTACACAATGTCCCCCAGGTCAGCCCGTACACAATGTCCCCCAGGTCAGCCCGTACACAATGTCCCCCAGGTCAGCCCGTACACAATGTCCCCCAGGTCAGTCTGTACACAATGTCCCCCAGGTCAGTCTGTACACAATGTCCCCCAGGTCAGTCCATACACAATGTCCCCCAGGTCAGCCCATACACCATAACCCAACATGCCATCGCTTCTAGCCGAACTTTTCTGCACTAATTACATGCTACATAACCTATGCCTCTCTTCCTGCAGCTTGTATTTTGCCTTTTCTGCTAGACATGTCATTTTGAGTTAACTAGGGATCGCTCGATTCCTAGTTAGGCAGCTGGGTGACCACTATTGCTCTACATTGTATCTACGAAATAATAGAACAATATCTTGAAGCCCCGTGATAAACAACAATTCTACACTGCTCGCACTAGTAACGGGAAACATGTACAAAAAATATAGCCGTGTCTGGGAGAAAAAAAATGCAAGCGCAAAAGGGAAAAAAAGCAGGATTAATATTTTATGTTATGTGCTGTGTGTTTAGGAAATAAGGAATAAAGAACCTTAATATTGACTTTTCTTTAAAAAGGACCTATCACCTCCTAGAAAACTTTAGGAAGTAAAAGTTGACCAAAATATATATATATTTTCTTAATTATTGATCAATTGTTACAGTTATGAATCTTTGTAATATAATACTTTGCCTCATTTTTCTTCCTTCTCTAACAAACTTCATGCTTCATGTTATGTTTTACCTGCCTAGTACATGCTCCTTTAGAAGCTGCTTTGAACTGCTGTTCTAAAAAAAAGAATCCAGACTCCAAAACTATTTACAAACATTCTCCCTGTCTTAGCATGAAGGAGGGAAGCAGAGAAGCACAAACGGTGAATGGGTTTGTACTGTCTGAGTACTGATTCTTGCTACAGCAACAATTCAAAGTAGCTTAAAAAGAGCGGGAACTATGCAGTTAAAATAACACTTTTAGCATTGTATTTGCAAGAGAAGGAAGCAATATAAAGCAGCGGAGTATTTTACAAAAGATTCATAAAATTGCTCTTTGAATGAGCTTAAGTTTTTTGTTCTGCCTCCCAATTTTGACAGGTGTTTGACACTTCCTGCTTCCGATCTGGGAGATAACATTTTATTTGAATAAAATGGGACTAGGAACATGCAGTATGAAAACACAAGGTAGATATGTCATGATGAAAAAGCACTGTAAAATGGTTTCCTGCATATTATGGAGGAAAAGGATAGACACAACAAGAATGGTAAATCCTGTCAGCTTCCTATGGTTGTGTGTCTGTGTATAGTATATGGTTAAGGGTGTGTGCACACGCTGCGGATTCTGCTGCGGATCCGCAGTGGATTTGGCCGCTGCGGATCCGCAGCAGTTTCTGCTGTGCTGTACAGTACCTTTATTTTCAATGGAAAATGAAAACCGCAGTGCACATGCTGCAGATTTTTCCACGCGGATTTGCTGCGGTTTTAAATCCGCAGCATGTAACTTCTTTGTGCGGAATCCGCAGCGGTTTCACACCTGCTCCATTGTACAGGTGTCAAACCGCAGGGGAAAACCGCTGGCTAATCCGCAGATAAACCGCAGGTCTTCTGACCTGCGGATTTACTGGCGGATTTTGCCAAATCCACGCGGAAAATTCCACAGCAGGATCCGCAATGTGTGCACATAGCCTTAAAGCTCAGATTAACCCTTCATGGGCAGCAGAGTCCTTTTGCAGATTAACCCTTTGGATACAGCTATGTCCTCCTCTTGCATAATAAACCTTTAGAGGCAACTATATCCCTCTTTCTCTCTGCTCTATATGGCTGATAAGTAATATTCAGTATTAAATGCAATTCAGGCTCTTGGCAGGGGGTAAAGTTTTGTGCAATTTGTGTTTTACTGTCAATTTAGATGTATTAGTAAAACAAATTCTAAACGTTTGCAATTTTCTTTTGCTGAGCTTAGGAGAATAGGCGAATCTAAGGCTACTTTCACACATCAGGTTTTTTCCGACAGGCAGGATCCGGTTATTTTTAGAAAAACCAGATCCGGCGAAATTAGGCACCGGAACCGTTTTTCTCCCATTGAATTGTATTAGCGCCAGATCGCGCCGCATGGCCTTCCGTTTCTTCTGGTTTTCGCCGGATCCAGCAAAAATTTTGATTCCGGCGTCTGGAAAAAACGTCTCTAGTAATGTTTTTTGTCTGCGGTGAAAAACCGGACAGCTTCCGGCTTTTTGCCACAATGGAAGTCAATGGGCGCCGGAATGCGCCGGATCCAATTGGCCAGCCCCCAGGAAACAGATAAACCTGCTAGATGGATCTAATCACAACGTTGTATCAAATCCGCTGCCTCCCTCACAGTATGGACCTTCCAGATTACACAATCTCGCAGATTTTGGACTCGCTCTGGTACAAGTGTAATATCACTCTAATACTGAAGCAAATCATCTGATTTGCTAAAGACTAGTAACACTTTATTCAAGCACAGTCTCTCTTCACTACTAATGACATACTGAAAAAACATTAATTTAATCTATTCACTTAATGGTTATCAGTTTGTGTTAAAAACAAAAAGCTAACGTAGACAGCGCTGCAGCTAATCAGTGAGCTCAGCGGCTCTGAGCTTATTGGCTGCAGAGCTGTTGATGTGATGTCAGTGCTGCAGACAATAACAGA
The DNA here is from genome assembly GCF_039654945.1 of Dendrobates tinctorius. Lineage (NCBI taxonomy): Eukaryota > Metazoa > Chordata > Amphibia > Anura > Dendrobatidae > Dendrobates > Dendrobates tinctorius. The sequence goes on along the minus strand of NW_027361743.1, from coordinate 37,361,566 downwards.
CACTGGGAGCAGCAGTAGAGACTCAGCGCTGGACCCAGGAAGAGTGTGTGAGGCACAGTCATTTTTTCCCCAAAACATCCTATCCTTGGGACAGGGGATTTCTGAAACCCCTTTTAATTTTTTCCCCCAAAACTGACAAGTGCTCTTTAAAACAAAAATATGAAATGTGTACTTCTCCCTTAAAAATAAATATGCGAAGCTATTCTATCCTTCATACTTTTACAAGGAATGCGTGAGACAATCTGCAAAAGAATATCTATTTAATAAATGAACAGTATTAACCTGGAGAAAATCGTCGTCGCGTTGCCGCATGTAATGGAATCCTGAGCTAAGCAAACTGAATATAACAAACTTCTTTCTGCTCATTATATATCACTAGTGGGTAATAAGAAATATTCGCTGACCCAGGTCAGTGACAGAGTTATAACCACCATTAAGGCTGGAAGCTGAGAAATAAGTAATGTTCAATGTGGGGTCTAGCAGACAGTAAAGCGGAATGAAGAGCCGGACTGAAAAAAAAAACGGATCAAAAGGCGGCGTTACACAGCAACAGTATAGCGGGCTCCGCAGATGAATTCAAACTCCCTCGGGGATTATATATGGTCTAACCTTTGCTGTGTGCGGCACATCTTTTAGGAAGAAGATGCATTATAACTCATTGAAGAGCACCTTTGCCGTATAAAAGCTTTAGGTCAGATGCCAAGTGGTTTAATAACTCATGGAATTTCAAGGTGACTTCTCATACTGGTAATACAATAGGGGGATACATTATTCCTGAGTTACAACGCTGAAATAATGGAAACATATTGGCTCAGTGGTTAACACCGTTTCCTTCTCTGCTTCATTTTATAGCAGTATGTCTTCTTCCTATATCGTAACAGACTCAGCCTGTCTGCTGACCCGCTGCTGGGAAGCCACAAGGAATTTCCCTTAGGCTTTCCAGAATATGTTCAGAACTTCTTTTATTCATAAAGACTCTGAGATTACAGGCAGATTAGGGAACTCATGTACGTTTAAATCTACTGCTCATAAAAATCCCCAGCTTATGTTCTACCTCCAATATTATCAGGTACATTTTCTCTAGAGTGTCTTCTGAATAGGGTCAGGGTCTGGTTGGTCTCCATTGTGCCAACCATATATGCTGAACCATATGTGCAGAAGCTGTTTTCAGGAAGGCTGGACTTGCCGAAAAAGAAGAAGGAATCAAAGTTGCTGGATAAATCATCAACAATCTTAAATACGCAGACGATGCAACATTAATAGCAACAGGAGTAGATGGAATGCAGGACATATTATGGAGTGCCAAAATAGAAAGCTCAAACATGGGACTGCTACTCAATACAAAGAAGACAAAGATATAGGACTACTCTGCCAGGTATGACAAGAGCACAATTGAAATGGATGGCAACGAGCTGGAAGTGGTAAATGACTTCAACCTACTCGGATCAATGATCACTCAAGATGAGATGACACCAGAAGTCAATAGGAGAATAGCTATGGGCACATCAACAATCAAGTCACTGTACAAGGTCTTCAAATTGAAGAACGTTTCACTGGTTATGAAGACACACCTCGTACATAGTCTGGTCTTTTATGTAGTAAAATCTGGACGTGAAACCAGGACGATAAAAAAATGTGATGGAGAAGGAGGTGATCAATTCCTTGGATGGTAAGAAGAACAAACAAATAATCTTGGAATAAATCAAGCCGGACATGTCACTCAAAGCAAGTATCACCGAGCTACTTTGGACACATCATACGAAGACAGCAATCATTAGAGAATGACATCATGGTCGGAAGAATAGACGGAACAAGGCGAAGAGTAAGACCAGCAACCCAATGGTTGGTGGAGAAGACTGTGGAGGACCTATCGAGGCTTGCATAAGATCGATCTTCCTACAGAGCAGTATTTCCCAAACTCCAGTCCTCAAGGCCCCCAACACGACATGTTTTCAGGATTGCCTTACTATTGCACAAGTGATGAAATCATTATTAAGGCATCAGAAACTGCCACAGGTTCTCTCACCTGTACAATATTAAGGAAATGCTAAAAATAGGATGTGGTGGGAGGCCTTGAGGACAGGGATTGGAAAACACTGCTACACAACCTTCAACCATCAAGTCGCCATGGCTCAAGATCGAGCTGAAGGCCATTAAACAAAATAATAAATAATAAATGTGCCAACTAACAATGAGACTGAGGGTCTACCATACACCTATGAAGGAAAGGTGCAAGTCCCTTTTGTGAACTCTGCTGCGCGGTGGAGGCCAGCAAACATGTCACAGTCTGGAACAGTGGGAAGATAATTCTTGTACACTGATGGGCTAGTCTAACCCTCACTAGACTATACTCACAAATGAGGGGTTTCAAAAAAATTCTGAAATTGAAAATTTATTCCATACAGCTGAATGGAGTGGTTTTTGTAGAGCTTGCCTAGATTTCGTTAGACCCATTAACATCAACATAGTAAGTTGCAGACATTTCTGAAACAAATCTGTCAATTGGTCTGTGCCATGGCATTTTCTCCCATGCCGACCATGTTGGTTTGCAGTAAGGCACAATCTCAATCCTTACTCCCCTTAAGCACCTTCAGTGGTAACTGACTTGTCACTTAAAGTGTAATTCCAAAAATCCTAAAATTATCCCATTGCCTATGAAGGTAGATCTGCAGAGCTCAGTCTTAGGTCTCATTCAGACAAAATTATTTTCCACATATGAGAAAAACTGACTGTTCCGGTGTGAATGTAAGTTGTCGTAAGTGGAGAGAGAGCTTTAAAAAAAAAAAAAAAAAAAAAAAGGTTTCTCCTCATTCACATTTTTGTCCATCAGAGAAAATCGGACTGCACTCTGATCATGTTACACTAATGCTGGCTCCCATGCATGATCCTTCTTCCCCCCCTCCATGCAAGCACATCGATACACCAACATACCGCCTCGGTCGCATGTTGTGCTCCTCATCCCCTGCTTCCTGTCCTGCTCTGGTACACACCGCCTAGTGTGCGCACAGTCCCCTGTTCTTAAAGGGGCAGACCAGAGCCGGTCCTTGCGTGGCCAGAGTCTGAACCCCAAGCCCTAGGCTTGTGTGGCCAAGGCCTCAACCCGAATCGGTTATAGTTTCCCATGTGGTATTGTCCCTAAGATCTGTGAAGTCGCAATGGCGGGACCTGACACCACTTCCTGCGGTACCTGAGCCTGAAGATGTGGCACCCCAGGAGTCCGGTTGCCACAGTGGCATTGCCTCCCTCACAGGGGGGTGATGATATGCCTGGAAGCAAGGAGGGGTTCCCTGACCAGATAACACTTACATCCAACACTTTTCCTGACTCTAGACAAGAAGGGGGAGCTCTAAACCCGTTTTTTCAGGGGAGCTTCTCTATTAGTTCTGGCCTGGAGGCAGGATCAGTCAGTCAGTATCTGGGACAGAGAGAGACAGAGTCTGAGAGGAGAGAGGAGAAGTGAAAGAGAACTTGGGGAGTGGAGATGTGACCAAGCTCACCCCAGAGTACAGCGCTAGAAGCCGGACGAATGGAGTCCGTGGCTAACGGTGGTTAAATTTCCGGCTGACTTCCTTCCTCCGGGCATGTGCACTCTAAAATGCAGATCCTGCAGCAAAAAAAAAAACGTTGCATGGTCCGTCCGGGCATGTCGTCGGACGCAAAAAATTTGGCGGATCCGCAAAAAAACGGATCGAACGGATGGCCATCCGTCAAGATCCGCCAGTAATGCATCTCAATGGGGGAAAAAATGGATCGGCCAAAAAAAAAAAATGACAGAGCCGTTATTTTTGAAAAACGGCGGATTTTGACCGATGGTCAAAAACGGAAGTGTGAAACAGGCCTAAGCAGAGAACAGAAAATGTCCCGAGCCACAGTAGAAGCACCCTGAGGAAACAAACAGCACAGCTGACTGGAAGCACATGCAAAATACTCCAGCAAGGAAGGCAGCACCTGGACAAATGAACAGGAAGTAGAGCACAGAGAAACCGCAACCTCCATCTTGAACAAGGGCACAGTCATTCACAAGATGATTTAGAAAAAACCCGGAATACTGACACACGGGTTCAACAGTCCTAGCAGCTAAACACGGAGGGCAGGGGATTGCAGGTCTCCTGGCCCAGCAAACACCCGAAGGCACAGCAGCAGACCAGAGCCCGGAGCCGCCATAAAGGAGCGACACTTCAGAAGAATAAGGAACAGAGGACTGAGCATAGCTTTAGGCAGCAAGGACCTCAGAGGACAGTGCAGTAAGGAGGCCTCAAAACCCATCTGGCTTAGTGGATCCTAAGTTGCTTATAGGCTCCCCGGACCTACATTGTCATCTGTAACTAGTGCCCCGGTCTGCACTTCAAACCGGGAGTAAAAGTGTGGAAACTGCACCCTGCTGTGTCCTCAGAGTTATTTACTGTGCCATCCACCCTGCACTACATCCATCATCACCATCTTTAACAATATAATTGCCCTGGGACTAAGCTCTAACTGTGGAGAACTGTATCAATTCTGCTGCATCACCATCAGCCCAGCGGTCTCTTTAAGCAGCGTCGGCCATCCTTGGCCGAGTACCACATGTGGCGTCACAAATCTCAAACTTTATTTCCCCTTTAATAATCATTTTTCTTTGGACGCCCGGGGCTACGGGCCAGGTCACTGCTGCCGTGACACATCCCCTTAAGAACCGGCCCGGTACCGAGTATCCCCACGGACCTGGTGAGCGCTCCAAAGACACACCAGTGGTATCTGAACCTTAAAGCCGCACCGGTGGTACCTGAGCCCTGAAGACGCAATGGCAGTACCTTAACTTGCACCAGTGTCAGTCCTGGTTATTGTTCCAGTGTCCGCACTGTCAGAGCGTATTCCAGTATTCGAATCCAGCACTGCCTGTGACTCCGTGTCAGTAACTATTGTGCCCAATGACCCAGAACCTATGTTGTCTGAACAGAGTCCGAATCCTGTCCTGCCAATAACTCGGTCTGTGTCTGCATACCTGACCCCTGGGGTCATCAGCTGCAGCACTGGGGACTGCCTAGCAGTGGAACATGGTGGCTACCTGCAGGTCAAACCGACTCCACAATTAGGAGGATCCAGTGAAAGCCAGGTAGCCACTTAGCTATGCCCCTCCAAGGTAATCCCGACCCCATGGCACAAGTGGGTCAATGATTCATGTGCGTGTGTGACATATGGGTGCAGTCTACTTTTTTCACGGACCTACAGACTTGCATTGCTGATTTTGATCAGATACCTGGATAAAAATCGTCCTGGTCTCCAATATTTTCCACGGACCACTTAGAGAAATAAAAAAAAAAAAAAATCAGACATGTGCACAGTCCCATAGAATATCATAGATACAAGTGCTATACGTGAAAACCACGGATAGAACTCATACGAGAAAAACAGAAGTATGAACGAGCTCTTAAATGAACATTTTCAACCAACACTCTGTGCAGCCCTCATCTATTTCCAACAGTCACAGACAATGAATAGAGTGGAGATCGAGCATGCATATTTCAGATCCATGTAAAGGTGGAGATCTCCAGAGTCCGATGCATAGGATTAAGAACCCAATTTACGGGATACCTGAAGGTGCTAGCGGGAGATGCCCCAGCAATCCGAAAGTTTTATCCTATAGGATGAATAACTTACAATTTTGGGAATAAAACGGAGACTTGCAGAGAGTCCTGACATCTCGGCCTGTGAAACTGGCCTAATTTGTAATATTATATATACAGCAGTATAATAACAAAGTGCACAAGATTATTAATATACGGTAGTAATTTTGCAGTTATCCTTTCCCGACCAACCGGTTTATGTCCCCAGATTCCTCCCTGAGGCATTTTTCTTTAAATTGACATAATTTCTTCTATGTTACATTCTATTACTTTTTTATTCTAGAATTCCTGGCTTACAAAGTGCAGCTCATTGTTCACCTCTCTATACAGCACGAATGCTACAAGTCTCCTCACAACGGGTGTAAAGAGTCAGTATTATATCTAATAATCATAACCGAAAACTGGCCACACGTGTAAGTACATTTTTTTCAAAGTAAGCATGCAAAATGGGTCTCCATATGTGAATGGGAGCATGTTTGAGACACAATGTTAAATGGATCTGCAGGTTTCAAAGACATGTAATTATTAATATCCAAAATATTATTAAAATGTTGCGCGACATGACCGGATCATTTTGCTTACATTCCTCAAGGTTTACTAAACAGTATCTATCCTCATTCCATGATGATCAATGGTTAGCATTGCAGCCTTGCAGCGCTGGATTCCTGGGTTCAAATACCACCAAGGACAACATCTGCAAGAAGTTTGTATGTTCTCCCCATGTTTGTGTGGGTTTCCTCCGGGTTCTCCGGTTTCCTCCCACATTCCAAAGACCAAACTGATAGTGAATGTAGATTGTGAGCCCCAATGGGGACAGTACCGATAATGTCTGTAAAGTGCTGTGGAATTAATGGCACTATATAAATGAGTAAAATAAATAAACTTACCAGTTCAATAAGAGACATCACTGAAATGTAGCCACCATTGTCACTGTTGACATTGGAGCTTCAGTAAGCTTTTCACTTATTTGCATTAAATGCAATGTGTGCGGTCCGACCATTTTATAGACTATACAGGATTTACAGGGAACACGATTGAGCCGAGGCACTCGCCTACATATGCAATCAATATTTCATTAATGAAAGCCTCATTATATACTTCCAGTAAATTAAAATATGCTACTGTGTCTCGTATCAGGTCCCGTTGAATCATAGTCTGACACAAAACGGCCGTGGTCCACCACGATGTCCGTATCCTCCTGCATCCATGTTTTTATTGAATTTTGAACAAAAGTATTGTTTTCTGGGAGGAGAGTGCCACTTTTTCAATTTCTAGATTTTGCATTGCCATTTATCTGGTTGAGAACCACTATATCCCTACAGTCAGAAGTCGTTAAGAAATGGTCTTGTGTTGAAGAGTTGTTGGATGGTAACGGATCAATCTACTGCCTCCTGGTTAAAAACCTGCCACTAAGCCCATGGCCCACTCAGACTACAACATTGGCAGGTTGGCTGCCTTGCTACATCAACCAGTACAGCCCATTAGAATTTATGCTTTATGTTTATGTAAACCAGTGTAGCCAAAATATTAACACTAGAATGTGTGACGTCTGAAATATACACTTTCAAACAACCCGGGCCTTTTAGGCCCTTGTGCAAATCATATGGAGGACCTCAACCTTTATTTCAAAATTGCAAAGATATGAAAAATGTACAACATTGTAATTGTTTGCAAAAAGTAATCTACAGGGCCTAAAAGGCCCGGGTTACGCACTCTAGTTGAGCTCTGTTGTACCCACCTCTCAAAGCGATTCTCTAAACTTCCCATTATATCAAGTTTCATTTCCTAAGTACATGTACGGCAGTTGTCATTTTCTCACGGACTATTCCTCCTTTGTTACCGGTAGTCACCTATCCCTGCATTGACTTCCTGCGGAGTTTGTAATGGCCTTGTATTTTTACACCGCAGTGAATCTCAGGAGGCATCATTGTAGGTAAAATATATTGTAGGCATTGTAGGTAAAATTTAGGCAAATTACCTGTTCAGAGATGAAGAGGACTTGAACTCTATACTGGAAGTAGCAATCCTAAAAGTCAGTATTGACTCTTTAACAAGCCTTGCGATATGACTTAGAATAAAAGCCAAACCAGAATCTCACTTTGCAGACATGCGTTTCAGGGAGTTGGCCCATATCAGTGCAAAGCATCAGATCTGATTTGGCTGTGTGAGGGGCTTCAGATATAATATTGTCTCAGACAGGGCTAGAGTCCCCAGCCAGCACACCCGGGCAAGTGCTAGAGCCCTAAGTAAGCAGCGGACCCAACTCGCCGTCGGGGACACGGGCACAAATCTACCGGACTAAACCCCCCATCATGCTTTAAACTGTTCGAAATACTTATCTCTCCCTGTTCCTCCGCAGCTCCAGTCTCATCCACATTTTCTGACTCTGATGTCTCAGGAAAGAGGGTGTGATGACGTCAGTACAACTCGTCCTCTGCACTGAGCACTGCAGAGAGTTAAATGATGCTGAGCAGACCGGAGCTGCAGCCAGCAAGAAATTATGAGAGGCGAGTATCTGATTATTTTTTAGGTATGTAACATTTTATGGGGTCCATTACTCTGTATGGAGCATTATATGGGGCTCATTATTCTGTATGGAGCAGTATATGGGGTTCAATATACTGCATGTAGCATTATATGGGGTCCATTATTCTGTATGGAGCATTATATGGGGTCCATTATTCTGTATGGAGCATTATATGGAGTCCATTATTCTGTATGGAGCATTTTATGGGGTCCATTACTCTGTATGGAACATTATATGGTGCCCACTACTCTGTATGGAGCAATATATGGGGTCCATTATTCTGTATAGAGCAATATATGGGGTCCAATATTCTGTAAGGAACATTTTATAGGGTCCATTACTCTGTATGGAGCATTATATGGGGCCCACTACTCTACATAGAGCATTATATGGGATCCATTATTCTGAATGGAGCACTATATGGGGCCAATTATTCTGTACGGAGTAGTATATGAGGATCAATATACTGCATGTATATGGGGTCCATTATTCTGTATGGAGCATTATATGGGGTCCATTATTCTGTATAGAGCATTATATGGGGTCCATAATTCTGTATGGAGCATTATACGGGGCCCATTATTCTGCATGGAGCATTATACGGGGTCCATTATTCTGCATGGAGCATTATACGGGGTCCATTATTCTGCATGGAGCATTATACGGGGTCCATTTTTCTGCATGGAGCATTATACGGGGTCCATTATTCTGCATGGAGCATTATACGGGGTCCATTATTCTGCATGGAGCATTATCAGGGGTCCATTATTCTGTATAGAGCAGTCTATGAAGCCAATTATTCTATATGGAGCATTACAGTATATGTGACCCATTCTGTATGAAGCATTATATGGGGCCCATTATTCTGTATGGAGCAATATATGGGGCTCATTATACTGTATGCAGCAATATATGGGGCCCATTTTACTATGTGGTGCCCATAAAACTGTATGGAGGACTTGAGAGTGCCCATTATATGGAAAACTATACTGATCAGTCTAAAATGAAAAGTCTGCAGTCACTCTAAATGCAAACGTTTGCATCTGCCCAGCTATTGTAGTATTTACAATAGATATCACTCATGTAATGTAAGAAGTGAAATCTTTGGCATTGTACTACAACTATAGTTCTCTGCTGTTTCTGTGCATTAGGAATTGTGGTATGTGTTAAAGGGGACACTGAAAATTTCACCAGGGGACCCCAAAACCTGAACAGGCCTTGGTCTCAGATCACAGTTCTGCTCTAATTAGCTAAAAAGCAGCCAAGTAACATGAACTAAGGATAATAAACAGTATGCAAGTGTCATCTAAATATATAAAGTGCTCTCAGTGAGAGAAACAAAATAGGACCTATTTTGTTTCTCTCACTGAGAGCACTTTATATATTTTTTTCTACTGGCTAACACGGTACCAAACCACTTTTTTCGTTTTACTAAATAGTGTCATATAAAGGGACTGATTTATAGACAACTTAAAGTGGACTTATCACTTGCTCAAAATAATTGCGCTAAATACCTTGTAAAAACCCCAGAGTTCCCCTAAATCTGCCACTCTGTTCTGTTTTGTGCTGTGTCGCTCCATTGCAGAGATATTCACTTTTGGAGCGCTGTATGTGAAATCTCTGCTTGTAATTCAACTGGGTGTTCCTTCAGTTCTCTCTGGGGACTAGAGACTATGCCATCATCCCTCCCTCTCAGCTGCTAAAAAACTCACAGCTCGGCTGCAGATCTAGCAGTCGGTCAGTGTGAGACATTGGCAGCATCTGGGAGGGAGGAATGAGAGCGCACACCCCCAGAGAAAATGACGAAGAAATGTTCAGTTGAACTACAAGGAGAGATCTCACATACTGTGCTGCAGAGGAAATAAATGTGAATATATCTACAATGGAATGATGCAGAGTAAAGTAATATGGAAAAGAGACCTAGCATGAGGAGAGCCTTTTATGCTATGCTCACATGATGTGTTTTTGCAGTTTTTATGCAAATTTTCAGCTGCATTTCACAGTACCAGCAAAGTCTCTGAAATATCAGAAATCTCATGCACACAGCTTGCTTTTTTTTCCCTGAGTGTTTTGTCAAAGAGCTGCATTTTTGCAAAATGCAGCAGGTCACTTCGTTCAGTGTTTTTTTTTCCAGCGTTTTCCACCCATTGAAAGTAATGGGTAGTGCAAAACACTATGAAAAAAATGCAGCCATCAGATTTTGCTGCGTTTTTGGTGCTAAAATCTGATGAAGTAGAGTCAGATTATTATTTTTTATGCACAAAACATTATCAGCATGCACAAGAGACAGAGAAAATCTTTGGAGTGAGCTGAAACTCCATGTTGCCCAGAGACAGCCCCGAAACCTGAAAAATCAGGAGAAGATCTGTATGGAGGTGTGGGCCAAAATCCCTGCTGCAGTGTGTGAAAACTTGGTCAAGAACAACAGACAACATCTGACCTCTGTAATTGCAAAAAAAAAAAAAAAAGTTTCTGTACTAAATATTAATTTCTATTGAATAATCGAATAATTAACTTGCATTTTATTGCATGAAATAATTATATAACAATTTTTTTTTTTACTTTTAAGATCCTGGCTCACAGTAGAAGTGTACCTACGATAAAAAAAAAAAAAAAAAAAAAATGACAGACCTATCCATTCTTTGTAGGCGAGAAAACAATATAGTTTACATACAATATATAAAAAGACACATATGCTTATTTTTCTCAACTTCTGACATGAATTCAGAATAAATATTTCCCGTTTTAGGTCAATTAGGATTACCATAATTATTATTTACCAAATGCCAGAATAATGAGAGAGAGAGAGAATGTTTTACGGCATTTTTATTACTTACTGCAAAGTCAAAAGTTGACATACATTTCATTAGTATTTGGTACCATTGCCCTTAAACTGACTTGGGTCAAACGTTTGGGAAATCCTTCCACAAGCGTCTCACAATAGTTGTTCGGAATTTGGGCCCATTCCTCCTGACAAAACTGGTGTCACTGATCCAGGTTTGTAGGTCGTCTTGCTCGCACCTGCCTTAACAGCTTTGCCCATAAATTTTCAATCGGATTGAGATCAGGACTTTGTGATGGCCACTCCAAAGCATTGACTTTGTTATCCTTAAGCAACTTTGTTACCATTTTGGCAGTATGCTTCGGTTTGTCCATTTGGAAGACCCATTTTCACCCAAAGATTTAGCTTGCTGGCTGATGTCTTGAGATGTTGCTTTAGTATTGCCACATAATACTCTTTTCTCATGATGCCATCTATTTTGAGAAGTGCACCAGTCCCTCCTGCAGCAAAACAACCCCACAACATGATGCTGCCACCCCCGTGTTTCACAGTTGGGATGGTGTTCTTAGGCTTCCAAGCTTCTCCCTTTTTCCTCCAAATGTAACGATGGTCATTACGCCCAAAAATTCAATTTTAGTTTCATCAGACCACAGCACATGTCTCCAAAAACTAAGGTCTTTGTTCCTGTGTGCATTTGCAAACATTAATCTGGCTTTTTTCTGTTTCTTTTGGAGTAATGGTTTCTTCCTGGCAGAGTGGCCTTTCAGCCCATGTTGATACTGTACTCATTTCACTGTGGATATTGATATAAACTTACCAGCTTCCACCATCATGTTCACAAGGTCTTTTGCTTTTGTCCTTGGGTTGATATGCACATGTCGGACCAAAGCACGTTCATCTCTGAGACACAGAACCCGTCTCCTTCCAGAGCGGTATGATGGCTTGAAATTCCCATTTTGTTTGTACTTGGGTATAATTGTTTGTACAGATGAGGCACCTTCAGGTATCTTGAAATTGTACGCAAGGATGAACCAGACTTGTGCAAGCCCACAGTTCTTTTTCTGATATCTTGAGACTTTCCCAAGATGCTACATAAAGAAGCAGTGTGTTTCAGGTGTGCATTAAAATACATCCCACAGGTGTCTCTCTAACTCATCAGAAGCTTCCAAACACATGACATCTTCATATAGACAGTCCAGAATTGTTTAAAGGCACAGTAATTTTAGTGTGAGGGGGGAAAATGTTGTTGCGTCTTATACTGCGGATATACCTTACTGGCCACAGTGGAGCAGGGTCCCAGGGTCGCGGCTGGAGGAGGAAAAAAACGAGTGGACCGTTGCTGCAGGCTGGGATGAGGGGGTGATTGGATGTGCAGTGCCCCGCTGTGGGTGTTCGGTGCTGCTTGTGTCTGGTGCTGCTGCGGTGACTCTGCCAACAATTTGTGAAAGCCCAGAGCCCCCGCAGTTCCATGATTTCCTATGCGGCGGAGTTCGGGAAAATGGCTGCTGGGGGTGGCGCATGCACATGGAGATCTCGCACCAAGATCTCGGGAGATGAGATCTTTTTATATATGTATGTGAATGTAAACGTCTGGTTTGAACTATACATTATATAAATATATATTTTTAATGTGTATATAATGGAAAAGTGGCAAATTAGATACACAACTATACCGACGTCCTAAAATGTAAGCCAGAAATCTCCATAATAGCATCTGAGGTTTATCAGGTGATGTATAGAGATTGTATTGAACACCTCCAGGGAGTGACAAGCAAGATAACCCTCAAGCCCTGCGCTCTTAATGTATGCAGCTGTATGGTGAGACTTCTGCAGCCGAGAGCGGGAGTCATATGTTCTGCTCAGACATATGTGTAATGATATCTGAAATGTGACCTATTTAAAATTAGTGGGGCACATTAAATATTTCTCTTTTTCTGCATCTGGTGCAGAATTTTTTTCCAATTTATAACTCCCTTTCAATTTCCTTTTAGTAGCCTGATGCACCTCGAGGTAACAGCAAGGAATGTGTGAAAGGAGAAAAGATAGGCAGTGGAATGCTTTAGACCAATCTATACTATAATCGGTATACGCAAATGGATATTTTAATCTTGAAAAGGGTCATTCCGATCTTAGCACCTATCGAAATCAGCCAAGTGCTCTAGATTCATATGTCAGTAGAAAAAGGTACCGTAGTCTAAACAACACGCTTTAAGGGTTAGTCCCATCTCTGTCTTATATGGACAAGCGGAAATAACTACTTCTAGGTCGTGGTGAGCAAATGCTGCAGTATGAAAATAGAATAGTTCAGCTGAGCTATGTGTAACTCCCATAGAAATGTGAGTTAATAAAGGGCAGAGTGATCACCAGATGCCATGATTTGTAGCCATTGCTTCCTATTGAATCCATACTGCTTTGTATGCATGCTCTTATGAGAGCTGTGCACTTAAGTCTCCTGAGCCATGCAGTGTTCGGGAGTCTATGGAGCGATCGGAAGGGATCCCAGATCCAAACTCCAAGAGATCTGCAGGCAAATAACCCTATGATGTATTATTATTCCAGGAAGCGTGTCAAGGTGTTTTTCAGGAGCTAAGCCCGCACCCCACAGGACAGATGTTGGCTATATTACATAGCTGGATTTTGCATTTAATAGCATAGTTTGTGACAGGGTCACTGGCACTGTGCATAATGGCGTTGTGAGGAGACTGCAGGCACGTACGATGCAGTAACGGACTGTACACAGACCAAGGGTGAAAGGGGTTTATTATACAGTAGAAACTCCACGCAGGGAGAAAACGGAGGGATAATATTCTCTAATACAGCAAAAGGCTAATGGGGATAACTTAAGGAACAGGGACAAGTAAAGCCGACAATACAATAAAATATAACTTATCACTCAGGTGTCAATCACGGTTGAACTTCTGTCTGTGACTGGTGCTGCCTAGATTGCGTGGCAGTGGGGTTCTGTCACAATCCTGAGGTAAATGATGCAGTTTCTTTTGACGTTGGGGGTGTCCTCCCGTGGTCCTGACGATGGCGGCGAATCCTCGGGATCCTGACGCTGGTCTTGGTTCCAGCAGATGAGGTGATGAAGAGGGATACGTCCTTATCCTCAGCGGTGAGTGTCCCAACACTACGGAGATTTGCAGCACTGCCCAAACACAGTTTACATGGGCAGCCCAGTTTGCTGTGCCGAATCGACACACGCCTAAGTCCCGTTCACAGACCTGGTCTCTAATAAGGCTGGTTTCACATTAGCGTTTTTTAGCGCTGCACTTCGTGCGCAATAGAAACGCATGCACAAAACACATTATGCGTTTTGCATGCGTTTGCACCAGTTTCTAGCCGTGTTAAATCTTAACACGCATGCGATTTCAAACCTACGAGAACTTGGAATTGGTTCTTCGTAAACTTAAATATGAAGACCACGGTTGGCAAGTGTGCGGGATTTGAAAGTCTTGTGCATGCTGCTCGGGCAACAAGCTGGGTATACCAAATACCCTTGTTTTCTGTGTCTATGGGACAGTCGAGACCGACAAAATCACTGGACCAAGAAGAATTGGCAGCCGAGGGTGCTCACAGTTGGTGAAAAAAATGTCCTCCGAGAAACTTTGGTTCCTCCCCATAAAGTTCTTCCACCACCTCTCCACATCAAATTGGGATTGATGAAGCAATTCGTAAAATCACTTCCAAAAGATGGAGAATGCTTCAAATACTTGGTCACCAAGTTTCCAGGCCTCCCGGAGGCAAAATTGAAGGAAGGTGTGTTCGTCGGACCAGACATTAGAAGGCTTATAGCTGATCAAGAGTTTATCAATACCATGACGCATCCTCAAAAAGAAGGGAGGATTGCATTTAAAGAGGTTGTAGATAAATTTTTAGGCAATAACAAAGACCCTGACTACAAAAAAAATCGTCGGACGAATGCTGAAAGCATTTCAAGCTTTAGGTTGCCTCATGAGTTTGAAAGTGCATTTCCTCCATTCCCACCTTGACAACTTTCCTGAAAATTTGGGAGCTGTGAGTGAAGAGCAAGGTGAACGATTCCACCAGGACATTAAAGAGATGGAAAGAAGATACCAGGGAAGATGGAGCATTACAATGATGGCAGACTACTGTTGGACGCTTCAGGGAGACATTACAGATGCTACTCACAAGCGTAAATGTACCAAGAGAAGCCTCACAGGGAAGAAGAATCGATTTTAGTGTGTGTTAGTGAGCTCATTGCAGTTAAAAAAATGATTTTCATGAAACATTTGTAATAAAAAATTAATTTTATGAGTCTATTTTCATTTATTTTGAGGTACTGTCTCATTTAACATACGGTAGTTACTATTGTCAGAAAACATGATGTCCTATGACAAAACGGAGGTCATTTTCGGATTCAGCGCACTCAAAAACAAAGATTATGTGGAATGACCAAAACAGCTCTTTAAAAATTTTTTTTTGCAGACCTGTAATGGTCCTAGGTAGTGGTAATACTTTTACGACATCAATGAACATTAACAGGGAATATGGGAAGGGGTTGTATTAATGTTACAGCCCCTAATATATAAACTTCTACTGGGTTATTATGATATTCCAGCTGCGAGAGGTCAGACAGGTGTAAACTCCATAATAAACTCTATGCATATACTGTTCCCAAATGTTACATCTCTATTTCCCTTTTTTTTCTTTTCTTTTTTATATCCAGTGACTATTTATTTTTGCCTTTATTCATGTCCTGGATGCTGACTCAAGGCCACTCTGACTCAAATGCGGGTTTTATAATAAAACATTTAAAAACATTATTCATCCCAGCTCTGTGCCGCTATGGTGTGGCAAAGCCAGGAGGTTATATAATGTAAATGCAAGAAACATCAAGGTTGTCCTGGAAAAAAAATCAATACTCACTATTCAATACGGGTCCAAATGGCTTTGTTCTCTTTTTTTTTTTAAATCTGAATAGCATCCAACTACAATGCAATGTCTTGCAATGACGTGCTCATTAGATAAATATCTCAAATATTGAATTTTTGGGCTGTTAATAATAGTCAATGCAAACACAAGACAAAGAAGAAAAAAACAAAGAAAATAACAAGGATCTTAATGTTCTCGCCCCCCTCATGTTACCATAATACTAATAATAGCGAGAGCAGGAGCGGCTGATGGGAGTATTCATCAGCCGGCTAGTGCGCTGTAAATAAATTAAAAATAAAAACACCTGCGTGGGTTCCCGATATATTTTTGATAACCATCCAGGCAAAACTCACAGCTGGGGGCTAAAACCCTCAGCTGTCAGCTTCAGCAAGGCTGGTTATCAAGAATAGAAGAGACCCAATGCCATATTTTTCAATTTAAATAATTTAAAAAAAAAACAGTGAGGGGTCCCCTACACCCTACATTTTTGACAACCAGCCTTGCTAAAGCAGGCAGCTGTGGGCTGATATTCTCAGGCTGGTAAGGGGCCAAGGATACTGCCACCCCCCAAGCAGCCCACAAAAGATGTCACAATTCTGGCACTTTGCCCGGCTCTTCCCACTTTCCCTGTAGCAGTGTGAAGTGGAGTTATTATTTGTGTGGTTGATGTCACCTTTGTATTGTCCGGTGACATCAAGCCCATGGGTTAGTAATGGAGAAGCATCTATTAGACACCTATCCATTACTAATCTTATAGTTATAAAGGTAAATAAAGACACAGCTAGAATAAAATCCTTTATTAGAAATAAAACAAAACACACTTTTATGTTTAAAAATAACAAACACAGTTATACTCACCTAACACCTACACTATCGTTCAAAAGTTTAGGGTCACTTAGAAATTTACTTATTTTTGAAAGAAAAGCACAATTTTTTCCAATGAAGCTAACATTAAATGATTCAGAAATTCACTCTATACATTGTTAATGTGGTAAATGACTATTCTAGCTGCAAACGTCTGGTTTGTAATGCAATATCTTCATAGGTGTATAGAGGCCCATTTCCAACAACCATCACTCCAGTGTTCTTATGGTACTTTGTGTTTGCTACCTGTGTAAAAAGGCTAATGGATGGTTAGAATACCCTTGAAAACCCTTGTGCAAGTATGTTAGCACAGCTGAAAACAGTTTGGCTGATTAGAGAAGCTAGAAACCTGAGCTTCCTTTGAGCTAGTTGAGAATCTGGAGCATTACATTTGTTGGTTCCATTAAACTCTCAAAATGGCCAGAAAAAAATAACTTTCATGTGAAACTCGACAGTCTATTCTTGTTCTTGGAAATGATGGCTATTCCATGCGAGAAATTGCCAAGAAACTGAAGATTTCCTACAACAGTGTGTACTACTCCCTTCAGAGGAGAGCACAAACAGGCTCTAACCAGAGTAGAAAGAGAAGTGAGAGGCCCCGCTGTACAACTGAGCAACAAGACAAGTACATTAGAGTCTGTAGTTTGAGAAATCGACGCCTCACAGGTCATCAACTGGCAGCTTCATTAAATAGTACACACAAAACACCAGTGTCAACATCTACAGTGAAGACGACTCCGGGATGCTGGCCTTCAGGGCAGAGTGGCAATGAAAAAGCCATATCTGAGACTGGCTAATAAAAGGAAAAGATTAATATGGGCAAAAGAACACAGACCTTGGACAGAGGAAGATTGGAAAAAAGTGTTATGGACAGACAAATCCAAGTTTGAGGTGCTTGGATCATACAGAAGAACATTTGTGAGACGCAGAACAACTGAAAAGATGCTGTAAAGAGTGCCTGACGCCATCTGTCAAGCATGGTGGTGGTAATGTGATGGTCTGGGGTTGCTTTGGTGCTGGTAAAGTGGGTGATTTGTACAAGGTAAAAGGGATTTTGAATAAGGAAGGTTATCACTCCATTTTGCAATGCCATACCCTGTGGACAGCGCTTGATTGGAGCAAATTTCATCCTACAACAGGACAATGACCCAAAGCACACCTCCAAATTATGCAAGAATTAATTAGGGAAGAAGCAGGCAGTATGTATTCTATCTGTAATGGAGTGGCCAGCGCAGACACCAGATCTCAACCCCATTGAGCTGTTGTGGGAGCAGCTTGACCGTATGGTACTCAAAAAGTGCCCATCAAACCAACTTGTGGGAGGGGCTTCTGGAAGCATGGGGTGAAAGTTCTCCAGATTACCTCAGCAAATTAACTGCTAGAATGCCAAAGGTCTGCAATGCTGTAATTGCTGCAAAGGGAGCATTCTTTGATGAAAGCAAAGTTTGAAGGAGAAAATTATTTCAAATAAAAAAATTTTTTAGAACCTTGTCAATGTCTGGACTAGATTTTAAATTCATTTGGCAACTCATTTGATTAATAAAAGTATGAGTTTTTATGGAAAACACAATTGTTTGGGTGACCTCAAACTTTTGAACGGTAGTGTAATTCCAATGAATCCCTCTTCTACTGTAAGAAAACAAAAATAAAAAAACAATATCCCTCACATGTCCGTCGTTCTGTCCCACGCCGTAATTCATGACTGGGGGATAAACAGTTTTCAACCTGGATGCAACCGTTCAGGTTGAGAACCACTGGTGACTGAACTGCTGCAAGCACAGCCTCAGTGACCGAGGGTGACATCGAGGTTACCTCCGGTCACTGAGACTGTGTTCCCAGCCGGTCTGAAATGAGGTGACCTCAGTGAGATCCCTGCTAGTACCGTGAGAAAAACTTAGAGAAACTGCATCAAAGTCTTCATAAAATCACTCTTTATTGTAGAAAAATATTTAAAAAATGGTCACAAGTCCGTAACTACTCGATTACAAGCAAACTCGTCTCACACTTCTGTCTTTAGTGATAGCACTTTGGAGGGGGATTTTTTTTAAGTTTTGGGCTAAAAATAATTTTTGTAATTGAGTTTCACTGCACATTTCAGGATGCTGAGTGAAGAATCTATCATTCTGCTCCTTCAGATGGAGACCGTTTATCGACTGCCTTTTTCTGAACTCTTCTGAGCCGATTTGTGACAACAAAAATGAAACTTGAGCTAAACTTTGTGATTATAAATCAGCTGAGAGAAGACATTTAAATGACTTAAACTCTCCGGTCAGTAAGAGCTGACTGACAGGTTCTTAGTTAATTCATGCTGCAGCTAGCAATTTTTTTTAAATGAAACCTAGTTGCAAAAAGGATTTTAAGCCAAAAAAATATGCATTTAAGTATAAAAAAAAATTTGTCCCTGAAGGTATCCATATTCGTTAACTGTACAGAAGGCTGCCAATGCTAATACAAAGTAATTGGCTGCGTCGGTAGAACGACTTGGTAAAAAAAAAAAAAAAGATTCTTAGCCTCTGAACAGAGAGAGGTCTCCATCACTGATAGAACACAAATCTCGAAAATAGTGAGAAAACGATACCGTCTCTTGGTTAAATCAATATTCATTAAATAATTAGGCTTTAAGTGGTGGAGACGGCAAAACTCCTTTAAGGGTTTATTATCATGCACTATTTAAGTTTTAATGCAGATGATTTAGGATTTTTAAGAATTTGTGCATATTTTATTTGTCTTCTACATAATATCCCTTTTTTGCAAAATATACAAATTTGCAGTACTGTTAAGATTATTTCAAACATTTAGAAAAAAAGGGCCAAATCATCTAGGCTCGTGTTACAGGGCAACTTTTCCTGCCACAGCTGTTACAAGACCGAAGTTTGATCGATGCCGCTGCTACATTGCGGCACTACAGATGTGAATGAGGTCGTATTGTGACACTTACACTACTACAAAAAGAAAGTCACAAAACTAGAACAGAGTTTGGATGAAAAGCAACCTCATACATGAATGGCCTCTGGAGGGTTTATGACTCAGTCTGAAAGGGGCTTCATCAGAGAAAGGGTAAGGGGAAGTCACGATCCATTTTTGGATCTGTGGCAGATCTGGAGAGATATATATATATATATATATATATATATATTTATATTATCTCAAGAAAAAAGGACAGCACTACCAAAATAATATAGTAGGTGCAAAACCTATTCAGCAGTGTCCAAACAGCCAAATTAACAAAAGGAAAAAAAAAATAGGCAGCACTCTAATTAAATGTGAAAACAGTGGACACTTTACTGATCCTCAGGTGGCAACGTTGAAACGTTGCCACCTGAGGATCAGTAAAGTAGCCACTGTTTTCACATCTAATTTGAGTGCTGCCTATTTTTTTTTATATATATATATATATATATATATATATATATATATATATATATATATATATATATATATATATATATATATATATATATATGTCAAAAGTTTTACCATAACCAGGTTCCCCGTATCATGTTCCCACATGCTTTATGCATGCATCTATTAGCCCTCTGTGTCTGTACTGTTACACTTTTAACATTTTGGCTGATCCAAACAATCAGGGCAATTGTTACCACTCACCTTTCGTGTCTACCTTTTTTTCATCATAGATTGTAAGCTTGCGAGCAGGGCCCTCATTCCTCTTGGTATCTGTTATGATCTATGTGATTATTGTTATGTTGTAATGTCTATTGTCTGTACAAGTCCCCTCTGAAATGTAAAGTGCTGCGGAATATGTCGGCGCTATAGAAATAACATTATTATTATTATTATTATATATAAAATTTGTTCCTTTCAGGCCATTGGTAGTTAATGTCTGTTCCCCCCCCCCGTGGCCGCTGGTGTAATTACATTGCTGCTGAATTTGCTGATGCAGGTGGTGACCACTCACACCGTCCTTTAAAAGGTCACCTGATGCATTAGCTGACCGTCGGTGTTAGAGTTCATGCTACAGCGACCGAACTGGAGGAAGGAGCTTGCTGGGAGCGGTGGTGCCTCAGCTGTTTATGGTGTATCTGGTGTCGCGATCCTGCTGTGCCGAGCTTTACAGCAGAAAGCTAAGTGTTGTATTTTTGTTACCCTGTTCCTTTTACTGTCTGTCTATCCTTACCTTATGTTGTATTAGTGCAGCGGTGGGACCAGTGTCCTCACTTGCCAATTCCCTAATAAGGGATAGGTGAGGGAAAGCAAGGGGTAAGGAATCCTGCTCGGCGACAGGTTGAAAGAACCTGTATAGGGACGCTAGTAAGAGCAGGACACATCCTCAGGAGAGTGCAGGAGGTGTCCATTTCCCTATTCGCTATCGAAGGGCCCATCATTGTAATTGTGTCCCCGCTGTTCCATTGTTTGTTTTGCGGTTTGGTGACCAACCAATCGTTGGGTCGTGTCGCACTGGTCAGTCACTCCGTGACAGGGGAAGATCGGGCAAGGGGAAGAGCGGGCAAGGGGAATAGCGCTGTGTTCAGGCACTAGGCTTCTGCAATAAAAATAACATAAAAGATGGATTTTTCGAGACGCCAAAAGTTAATAAACAGCTTGTTCATTTACTCTAACAAGAAAACATATCAAGCTGGCAGTCTGTAATCTATACACTGCAAATTATAGAGACCAGATTAATCGTAAATCCAGACACATATGCTATATCTGAAATCTCCATCACCATAAATTTCACGTAGTAGTGTCTAAATGTATTTACTCAATAGACAAACAGCAGGCATAAGATATGACTGTGGCAATGTAAGCCAGGGATGAGAAATGAGAAGATATTCTAGAGTTTAAAGGGAATCTGTCACCCCTTTTTTCGAATATGAGCTGCGGCCACCGCTATCAGGGGCTTAGCTACAGCATTCTGTAATGCTATATAATAGTTTCATGGAAAATAACCCCATTTACACAGATTTAAACAGTTACACAACTATGAATTACCATAGAAGATGGGTATATAATTGGACACAATAGGACTATCGCAAAAATTAATCAAATATATAAAGGAAAAAAGGCGAAAAAAGTCCAATACAAGAAATTTTTACAAAAATAACTTTATTAGCATAAATCCAAGGTACAAGAAGCAGTGAGATAAGAGTCAATATGACCATAAAAAGCACATGGGCAAAAATGGGGCACATGCAGGTATGTGACCACAGGGATAATAGTGATTACAACAATAAACAGTACAAAATTAGAGAATCCTACATCATCCCTTAGTAATACAAACAGCCAGTCATAATATATATTGAGGCCCATAGGTATCATTACCCCCTGTGGTGGAACCTACCACCACACACACTATGCACTGAACATGTCAACATCCAGAGAAAGATTTTGAACTACATAATATTACCTCAGACTGGTCGATAGTAAAGGTCCTACCTGGTTGTACCCCCCCCCAACGCACGTTTCGGCCAGATGGCCTTTGACAAAGGCCATCTGGCCGAAACGTGCGTTGGGGGGGATACAACCAGGTAGGACCTTTACTATCGACCAGTCTGAGGTAATATTATGTAGTTCAAATTCTTTCTCTGGATGTTGACATGTTCAGTGCATAGTATGTGTGGTGGTAGGTTCCACCACAGGGGCTAATGATACCTATGGGCCTCAATATACACTCACTGGCCACTTTATTAGGTACACCATGCTAGTAACGGGTTGGACCCCCTTTTGCCTTCAGAACTGCCTCAATTCTTCGTGGCAGAGATTCAACAAGGTGCTGGAAGCATTCCTCAGAGATTTTGGACCATATTGACATGATGGCATCACACATTTGGCGCAGATTTGTCGGCTGCACATCCCTGATGCGAATCTCCCGTTCCACCACATCCCAAAGATGCTCTATTGGATTGAGATCTGGTGACTGAGGAGGCCATTTGAGTACAGTGAACTCATTGTCATGTTCAAGAAACCAATCTGAGATGATTCGAGCTTTATGACATGGCGCATTATCCTGCTGAAAGTAGCCATCAGATGTTGGGTACATTGTGGTCATAAAGGGATGGACATGGTCAGCAACAATACTCAGGTAGGCTGTGGCGTTGCAACGATGCTCAATTGGTACCAAGGGGCCCAAAGAGTGCCAAGAAAAAAATTCCCCACACCATGACACCACCACCACCAGCCTGAACCGTTGATACAAGGCAGGATGGATCCATGCTTTCATGTTGTTTACGCCAAATTCTGACCCTACCATCCGAATGTCGCAGCAGAAATCGAGACTCATCAGACCAGGCAAAGTTTTTCCAATCTTCTACTGTCCAATTTCGATGAGCTTGTGCAAATTGTAGCCTCAGTTTCCTGTTCTTAGCTGAGAGGAGTGGTACCCAGTGTGGTCTTCTGCTGCTGTAGCCCATCTGCCTCAAAGTTCGACGCACTGTGCGTTCAGAGATGCTCTTCTGCCTACCTTGGTTGTAACGGGTGGCAATTTGAGTCACTGTTGCCTTTCTATCAGCTCGAACCAGTCTGCCCATTCTCCTCTGACCTCTGGCATGAACAAGGCATTTCCGGCCACAGAACTGCCGCTCACTGGATTTTTTTTCTTTTTCGGACCGTTCTCTGTAAACCCTAGAGATGGTTGTGCGTGAAAATCCCAGTAGATCAGCAGTTTCTGAAATACTCAGACCAGCCCTTCTGGCACCAACAATCATGCCACGTTCAAAGGCACTCAAATCACCTTTCTTCCCCATACTGATGCTCGGTTTGAACTGCAGGAGATTGTCTTGACCATGTCTACATGCCTAAATGCACTGAGTTGCCGCCATGTGATTGGCTGATTAGAAATTAAGTCTTAACACACAGTTGGACAGGTGTACCTAATAAAGTGGCCAGTGAGTGTATATTAGGTCTGGCTGTTTGTATTACTAAGGGATGATGTAGGATTCTCTAATTTTGTACTGTTTATTGTTGTAATCACTATTATCCCTGTGGTCACATACCTGCATGTGCCCCATTTTTGCCCATGTGCTTTTTATGGTTATATTGACTCTTATCTCACTGCTTCTTGTACCTTGGATTTATGCTAATAAAGTTATTTTTGTATTTTTGTACAAATTTCTTGTATTGGACTTTTTTTCGCCTTTTTTCCTTTATATATTTGAGCATTCTGTAATGCTGTAGATAAGCCCCCGATGTACCCTGAAAGATAAGAAAAAAAGAGTTAGATTATACTCACCCAGGGGCGTGCCAGGTCTGGTTCGGGTCCGATGGGTGTCGCAGTCTGGTCCGGGTCCTCCCATCTTGCAGCGATGACGTCCTCTTCATTCCTGCCCGTCGCGGCTCTGGCGCAGGCTCACTGCTCTGCCTTGTTGAGGGTAGAGCAGAATACTGCAGTGCGCAGGCACCAGACCTCTCCCGGCGCCTGTGCACTGCAGGACTCTGCTCTCAACAGGGCAGAGCAGTGCGCCTGCACAGGAGCCATGACAAGAAGGAAAGAGGAGGATGGAATTGTATGAAGATGGGAGGTGCCGGACCGGACGGCAACACCCATCGGACTGGAACGGACGCCCGGGTGAGAATAATCTAACTCTTTTTTCTTATCTTTCAGGTTACATCGGGGGCTTATCTACAGCATTACAGAATGCTGTAGATAAGCCCCTGATGGCGGTGCCGGCAGCTCATATTCGAAAAAAGGGGTGACAGATTCCCTTTAACCTACTAGAGACATAAATATAGAAGTAGATGAATAATCAGAACCTCTCCAAAATAAAAAACAAAGGAAAAAAAAAAAACAAGTTATATTTACTGGTCAATTTAGTCTGAATACATGCTCTACAGCCATTAACTATACAGTCCCCCTGATGTAGCGAAATTGTTCCAACGTGTGCCAGTCAATCATGCCCAGTTATTAACTTAAAACCTAGTTTCCAAGTCAAGCTAACAGAGGGGTTTTAACTGCTTGATTACCTTACCTAATTCAGAGCCAATTGACAAAAAAGTTGTCCACCTTTGGGGAACTTTTTTTTTTTAAATTAAATGCATTTTTTTTTTCACTCAAAAATCTATTTTGCAATTGGGACAGAGACAGAAAGAAAAAAAAAAAAAATGGTACTACTACCACACCCAATTCAAATGAAAGGTGGGATCGAACAAAAAATATCCAGATTATAAAATTGCCATATGTTGCGGTACCCAGCTTAAAACATATATAAAATAGTGATGAGCGAGTATACTCGTTGCTCGAATTTTCCCGAGTAGTTTGGCGTGCTCGAAGATTTAGTTTGTGTCGACCACAGCTACATGATTTGCGTCTGCTGGACAGCCTGAATACATGTTGGAATTCCCTAACAAACAGGCAATCCCCACATACAGTGGGGCAAAAAAGTATTTAGTCAGTCAGCAATAGTGCAAGTTCCACCACTTAAAAAGATGAGAGGCGTCTGTAATTTACATCATAGGTAGACCTCAACTATGGGAGACAAACTGAGAAAAAAAAATCCAGAAAATCACATTGTCTGTTTTTTTTTTTTTTTCATTTTATTTGCATATTATGGTGGAAAATAAGTATTTGGTCAGAAACAAGCAATCAAGATTTCTGGCTCTCACAGACCTGTAACTTCTTCTTTAAGAGTCTCCTCTTTCCTCCACTCATTACCTGTAGTAATGGCACCTGTTTAAACTTGTTATCAGTATAAAAAGACACCTGTGCACACCCTCAAACAGTCTGACTCCAAACTCCACTATGGTGAAGACCAAAGAGCTGTCAAAGGACACCAGAAACAAAATTGTAGCCCTGCACCAGGCTGGGAAGACTGAATCTGCAATAGCCAACCAGCTTGGAGTGAAGAAATCAACTGTGGGAGCAATAATTAGAAAATGGAAGACATACAAGACCACTGATAATCTCCCTCGATCTGGTGCTCCACGCAAAATCCCACCCCGTGGGGTCAGAATGATCACAAGAACGGTGAGCAAAAATCCCAGAACCACGCGGGGGGACCTAGTGAATGAACTGCAGAGAGCTGGGACCAATGTAACAAGGCCTACCATAAGTAAGACACTACGCCACCATGGACTCAGATCCTGCAGTGCCAGACGTGTCCCACTGCTTAAGCCTGTACATGTCCGGGCCCGTCTGAAGTTTGCTAGAGAGCATTTGGATGATCCAGAGGAGTTTTGGGAGAATGTCCTATGGTCTGATGAAACCAAACTGGAACTGTTTGGTAGAAACACAACTTGTCGTGTTTGGAGGAAAAAGAATACTGAGTTGCATCCATCAAACACCATACCTACTGTAAAGCATGGTGGTGGAAACATCATGCTTTGGGGCTGTTTCTCTGCAAAGGGGCCAGGACGACTGATCCGGGTACATGAAAGAATGAATGGGGCCATGTATCGTGAGATTTTGAGTGCAAACCTCCTTCCATCAGCAAGGGCATTGAAGATGAAATGTGGCTGGGTCTTTCAACATGACAATGATCCAAAGCACACCGCCAGGGCAACAAAGGAGTGGCTTCGTAAGAAGCATTTCAAGGTCCTGGAGTGGCCTAGCCAGTCTCCAGATCTCAACCCTATAGAAAACCTTTGGAGGGAGTTGAAAGTCCGTGTTGCCAAGCGAAAAGCCAAAAACATCACTGCTCTAGAGGAGATCTGCATGGAGGAATGGGCCAACATATCAACAACAGTGTGTGGCAACCTTGTGAAGACTTACAGAAAACGTTTGACCTCTGTCATTGCCAACAAAGGATATATCACAAAGTATTGAGATGAAATTTTGTTTCTGACCAAATACTTATTTTCCACCATAATATGCAAATAAAATGAAAAAAAAAACAGACAATGTGATTTTCTGGATTTTTTTTTCTCAGTTTGTCTCCCATAGTTGAGGTCTACCTATGATGTAAATTACAGACGCCTCTCATCTTTTTAAGTGGTGGAACTTGCACTATTGCTGACTGACTAAATACTTTTTTGCCCCACTGTATATTCAGGCGGTCCAGAAGCCGCAAAACGTGCAGCTGCAGTCGACACAAACTAAATCTCCGAGCACGCCAAAATACTCGGAGGACACCGGAGAAACGAGTATACTCGCTCATCACTAATATTAAATCAAGGGTTTTAGAGGAAGCAAGAGAAGTGGCACTCACCACCAGCAACTTCAATACAAGGCTCTTAATTTCAGTAACAGGATTGCAGACAACGACATCGATGAAAAGGGTAACAGCTGTTTCCCGTGGGTACATGCTTTTCCTGAATAACAGAATAAGTGTTAGCCAGAAGAAGCATGTACTGACACAAAGCAGCCATTGCTCATTTCGTTGCGGTCTGTCTGCAACACTGCAACTGAAATATAGTGTATTTTATTAAAATTGCTGGTGGTGAGCGCCACTTCTCTCACTTTTTTCTGAAACGCATGATATCTGAAATTGTTTCATAACAAATTTTCCACAGTTTGACTTCTATAGCCTTCTTTAGCATTTGTGTTACATACTACTGCAGAATGGGTTAAATGAGAATTCATCTTTGAGCTCATCATATTAATGGTCCAATGTTAGAGTTTGTAACTGTCTTTTTTTCTGAACTACACACGGTCAAAATTGTTGGTACCCCTCGTTTAATGACAGAAAAACCCAGAATGGTCACAGAAATAACTTGAATCTGACAAAAGTAATAATAAATAAAAAAAAATCTATGAAAATGAACAAATGAAAGTCAGACATTGCTTTTCAACCATGCTTCCACAGAATTTGTTTAATTAATAAAACTCATGAAATAGGCCTGGACAGAAATGATGATACCCTTAACTTAATATTTTGTTGCACAACCTTTTGAGGTAATCACGGCAATCAAATGATTCCTGTAACTGTCAATGAGACTTCTGCACCTCTCGACAGGTATTTTGACCCAGTCCTCCAAAGCAAACTGCTCCAGTTGTCTCATGTTTGTAGGTTGCCTTTTCCAGATGGCATGTTTCAGCTCTTCCCAAAGATGCTCAATAGGATTTAGGTCAGGGCTCATAGAAGGCCACTTCAGAATAGTCCAATGTTTTTCTCTTAGCAAATCTTGGGTGTTTTTAGCTGTGTGTTTTGGGTCATTTTCCTGTTGCAAGACCCATGACCTGTGAGACCAAGCTTTCTGACACTGGGCAGCACATTTCTCTCTAGAATCCCTTGATAGTCTTGAGATTTCATTGTACCCTGCACAGATTCTAGACACCCTGTGCCAGATGCAACAAAGCAGCCCCATGTTTCACAGTAGGGACAGTTTTTTTCTTCATATGCTTCATTTTTCCCGTTGTGAACATATAGCTGATGTGCCTTACCAAAAAGTTCCATTTTTGTCTCATCTGTCCATAGGACATTCTCCGAGAAGCTTTGTGGCTTGACAACATGTACTGTAGTTTGGCAAATTCCAGTCTGGCATTTTTATAATTTTTTTTTTTTTCAGCAACGGTGTCCTCCTTGGTTGTCTCCCATGAAGTCCACTTTGGCTCATACAACGACGGATGGTGCGATCTGACTCTAATGATCCTTGCGCTTGAAGTTCACCTTTAATCTGTTTAGAAGTATTTTTTGGCTCTTTTGTTACCATCCGTATTATCCTTCTCATTTACTTGTCATCAATTTTCCTCCTGTGGCCACATACAGGGAGATTGGCTACAGACCCATGGAGCTTAGATTTCTGAAAATTATGTGCAACTGAAGTCACAGAAACATCAAGCTGCTTGAAGATGGTCTTATAACTTTTACCTTTAACATATTTGTCTATAATTTTCATTCTAATCTCCTGAGACAACTCTTTCCTTCACTTCCTCTGGTCCATGTTGAGTGGGATACACACCATGGTGTGATACACACCATGTCACCAAAGAGCACAGTGAGTATCTGCAGCCCTCTATACAGGCCACTCACTGATTCAAAGATTGTAGACACCTGTGATGCTAATTAGTGGACACACCTTGATTTAACATGTCCCTTTTGTCACATTATTTTCAGGGGTACCATCATTTTTGTCCAGGTCTATTTCATGAGGTTTTTTTTTTTTTTAAATTCTGTGGAGGCATGGTTGAAAAGCAATGCCTGACTTTAATTTGTTCATTTTCATAGATTTTTGATTGTTACTGTTGTCAGATTCAAGTGTCAAATTTTTTGTGAAGCCGAATTGCAAAAATTACGATACATAGTAGTCACTAATGAAATGTCATAATAGTTTATTTTGACATTTGAATTCAGTCGTAAATACGCCATTCATTAAAATAGCAAAATAATTTCATTTTTTATTTGTAACACGTAAAACCAGACAATGACTATACAGGGGGTACGGGAAGTAATCAGACCCCTTTAAATTTTTCACTCTGCTTCATTGCAGCCACTTGGTAAACTCAAAAAGTTCATTTCTTTCTCATTAAAGTACACTCTGCACCCCATCTTGACTGAAAAAAAAACAGAAATAAAGAAATTTTGCAAAAGAAAAATAAATATCAGTCATAAGTATTCAGACCCTTTGCCCAGACACTCATATTTAAGTCACATGCTGTCCATTTCCTTGTGATCCTCCTTGAGATGGTTCTGCTCCTTCACTGGATTGTTCTGTTTGCGGACAGGTGAGGAATATTGTGGTTCATTATTTTATTTTTGTTGCAGGAGACGTTGGCATCAGTGTATTAGGGGTTTGGAGAGGATGGTTTAATTAAGATTCATTAAAGGAGTCTGTGTCTTTATTTCAAATAAAGGACTTTATTCTGGGTGTCTGGTTTTTATTCTTGGTGTCTGTTTTTTATACAATATCACTATGGGGTTACTAATGGATAGGTGTCTTATAGACGCCTCTCCATTACTAACCTGTGAGATTGATGTCACCTGACAATAAAAAAATGATATCAACCCCACAAATATAAACCCACTTGCCACCACTACAGGGCAAGTAGGAAGAGCGAGGTTGTGCCAGATTTGGCGCATCTTATAGCTGCTGACACCAAGCCCTAATCCCATTACCCTGATGCCACTGCATCAGTATGAAAAAGGTGGTGTTGAACCAAGAAATTACATCACAAAACTTTTTTTTAAATATCTTTATTTAGCGCAAAAAACACATACAAAAACGCACCAAAAATGCGTGTTTTTGCCACAGCGTTTTTCCTGCCAGGAGATGGAGAAACCTTGCAGAAATTTCTGCAAGCAAATGCAAAAATATTCAGAATTGAGAGTCCTCAGTGGTTGATACGTTTTAATGGCTAACTGAAAAGATGGTAACACACTGCAAGCTCTCGAGACTACTCAGGTCTCTTCATCAGGCATAGGTCTATGCATCACTGAGCAAGACGCAGAAGTACAAGGTTTTCAGTGCTCAGAGACATGGCCGAGGTAAGGAGGCTGAAACCCGACCACTACTAAGCAAGACACAGAAGTACAAGGTGTTCAGTGCTCAGAGATACGGCTGAGGTAAGGATGCCGAAACCTGACCACCACTGAGGAAGACCCAGAAGTACAAGGTGTTCAGTGCTCAGAGACATGGCTGAGGTAAGGAGGCTGAAACCTGACCACCAGTGAGCAAGACCCAGAAGTACAAGGTGTTCAGTGCTCAGAGACAGGCCCGAGGTAAGAAAGGCTGAAACCCAGCCACCACTGAACAAGACACAGAAGTACAAGGTGTTCAGTGCTCAGAGACATGGCCGAGGTAAGGAGGCTGAAAACCCGACCACCAAGACACAGAAGTACAAGGTGTTCAGTGTTCAGAGACATGACCGAGATAAGGAGGCTGAAAACCCGACCACCCCTGAGCAAGTCACAGAAGTACAAGGTGTTCAGTGCTCAGAGACATGGCCGAGGTAAGGAAGGCTGAAACCCGACCACCACTGAGCAAGACACAGAAGTACAAGATGTTCAGTGCTCAGAGACATGGCCGAGGTAAAAAGGGACTGGGCCAAATCGGGGACAGAACAGGGACCAGGGATGAGCATCACCAATGATGCTTCATTTCAAGGAGGGGCAGGGGTTGTGACAAGACCGTAGCCTCTGTCCCCTTGATGACAATTCATTTGAAGCACTGGGATCCACAAAGTGTCAGACAGGAAATAGGATAGTGTAGTGAGGGAACAGAAGGGAATTTTTAAATCAAGTATACTAGAAAATAGCTTAGATTATGGGACTAATAGATAGCGAATTAGGAGAAAAAATACTTTGCCTTCAGCCCACCCCTTTAATGAGATGAGAAAACCCCTTTAAAGATAAAAGAATAATGCTGTAGCGCCTTCCTCCTTTGATCGAAACCATATTGCGAACTTGTGGAACCTTCTTAAATGGAAATTTACAGTGAAGGAAAACAGTAGCCTCTCTGATCGGTGTGTGAGAAACTTGCCCAAAAAGTTGATCAACAAGAAACTGATAGACTCCATGGATGGAGCTTATGACTTATTGAAAAGTAGAGAGACTATAGTGATCACTAATATTTTTTTGAAATGTCAGAAATGTATTTTGTACGTTTTGAGTTGTTTGGTTATTATTCTCACTACTAGCTGAAGAGCCCGGCGCTGCCCGGGTATAGTACCTAACTGTGGGTCCCGCTCTCTTCCTTAACAGCCCCGCTCTCCACCCGCCATCATGCTCTGTCCTTCCTCAGCCCCGCTCTCCACCCGCCATCACGCACTCTCCTTCCACAGCCCCGCTCTCCACCCGCCGTCCCGTTCTATCCCTCTGCAGCCCTCCACAGCCCCGCTCTCTTCCTTCACAGCCCCGCTCTCTTCCTTCACAGCCCCGCTCTCTTCCTTCACAGCCCCGTTCTCTTCCTTCACAGCCCCGCTCTCCAGCTCTCTGCCTCCACAGGCCCGCTCTCCCGCTCTCTCCCTCCACAGTCCCGCTCTCCCGCTCTCTCCCTCCACAGTCCCGCTGTCTTCCTCCACAGCCCTGCTCTCCCGTTCTCTCCATCCACAGCCCCACTGTCTTCCTCCACAGCCCTGCTCTCCCGTTCTCTCCATCCACAGCCCCGCTGTCTTCCTCCACAGCCCTGCTCTGCTGCTCTCTCCCTCCACAGCCCCGCTGTCTTTCTCCACAGCGTCAGCCCCGCTCTCCATGCACCATGCACGGTTACACCGGGACCAGGGGAGAGAACTGCGCAGATTGTTTGGGCGGAGCTGCAACGCGTGTGAGTGGGAAGCCTGCGGGGGGCACGGCCTAGCGCTGTAGGCCGCAGTAGAAGCCAGGGACTAAATTTAGGCCGGGAAGCTGCAGGGGAGAGGGGGGATAGCGCGGTTGGCAACGCGGAGTGCCAACTGAGCCGGGATAGGGCTGGGAGGCCCCTGTCCTGAATACTGTCTTCTTCTACAGCCCCGCTCTCCATGCATTGTCCTGCTGTAGCTGTATCCGTCCTCAGCCCAGCTCTCCGTCCGCATCCCACTCTGCTGCTTCGTGATTGGTTGGTGATACACACACACACACACATATATATATATATCCATCCAATTAAAATAAATAATTGAGATGAGAAAATGTACCTTTTTCATTCAGTTGCATAATAATTCCGCACTCTAATAGCTGCCCAATAATTATATATATATATTTTATTTATACACACACACACATATATATTTATATTATATATATTATTTTTTTTGTTTTTTGCCATGAAAGTCAAAACCTCACTTTTACCTTAAGTATCTACATTATAGAATTATTAAACCTTTTAATAGCCTGGCAGCACTGTAGTAGTTCAATAATAACAATCATCAAACAATTTGCTTAATAATTGTGCGCACAGTATATTAGCGAAAAAATTCCTGCCCAACTAGATATAAAGCGAGGAAACTAGTTACCTGGATCAACGCCCCATCACAAAATTTAGCAGCTATATCCTGTAATATTATATAATTACTAGCTGAAAAGCCCGGCGCTGCCCGGGCATAGTTACTAACTGTGCTTAGTTATAGCAAATTATAATTATCCTCCATCCCATAGTCCTGTGCCCATATACCCATCATACATATCCACGATCCCATAGGCCCGTGCCCATATACCCATCATACATATCCTCCATCCCATAGTCGAGTGCCCATATACCCATCACACATCCTCCATCCCATAGTCCCATGCCCATATACCCATCATACATATCCACGATCCCATAGGCCCGTGCCCATATACCCATCATACATATTCGCCATCCCATAGTCGAGTGCCCATATACCCATCACACATCCTTCATCTCATAGTCCCATGCCCATATACCCATCATACATATCCTCCATCCCATAGTCCAGTGCCCATATACCCATCACACATTCTCCTTCCCATAGTCAACCATTATGACATCATAATGAGCGGCGGGGCTTGCAACCTATGATGACATCAGCGTCGCCATGGCAACCATTATGACATCATAATGAGGGGCGGGGCTTGATACACACTTTTTCCCCATTATGTAGATGGGGCAAAATTGTTTGGTTAATTGGAACGTTTGGGGTTAAAATTTCGCCTCACAACATAGCCTAGGACACTCTCGGGGTCCAGATGTGTGACTGTGCCAAATTTTGTGGCTGTAGCTGCAACGGTGCGGATGCCAATCCCGGACAGACATACATACATACATACATACACAGACACACTTGAGCTTTATATATTAGACTAGCTGAAGAGCCTGGCGCTGCCCGGGCATAGTAACTAACTGTGGCTAGTTATAGCAAACTATAATTATTCTCCATCCCATAGGCCGGTGCCCATATACCCATCATACATATCCTCCATCCCTTAGTCTCGTGCCCATATACCCATCATACACATCCTCCATCCCATAGTCGAGTGCCCATATACCCATCACACATCCTTCATCTCATAGTTCCATGCCCATCATACATATCCTCCATCCCATAGTCCCGTGCCCATATACCCATCATACATATCCACGATCCCATAGGCCCGTGCCCATATACCCATCATACATATCCTCCATCCTATAGTCGAGTGCCTATATACCCATCACACATCCTCCATACCATAGTCCCATGCCCATATACCCATCACACATCCTCCATCCCATAGTCGAGTGCCCATATTTCCATCAAACATCCTCCATCCCATAGTCCGGTGCCCATATACCCATCACACATCCTCCATCCCATAGTCAACCATTATGACATCATAATGAGCGGCGGGGCTTGATACACACACTTTTTCCCCATTATGTAGATAGGGGCAAAATTGTTTGGTGAACTGGAACGCGCAGGGTTAAAATTTCGCCTCACAACATAGCCTAGGACGCTCTCGGGGTCCAGACGTGTGACTGTGCCAAATTTTGTGGCTGTAGCTGCGACGGTGCGGATGCCAATCCCGGACATACACACACACTTGAGCTTTATATATTAGATTATTTTTTTTTTTTTTTTTAAAGAGAGGCAGCCCTCCTTGTACTTTTTTTTAGTGCATTAACCATCACAAGGAGTTTGTCTGGTGCCACAATCCTCTTTCAGATGTACAGTATAAGATAAAATATAATTTGTTCTAATCTCATGGGCAGCAGGACACTAATTGATGGCAACTGTTAAACATTTTAAGAAAGAAAAATCTATATAAAAACAATCATGTTTTAGCAAAATCATCATCAATGCAGGGATACTGGATGATCACTAATGCCCACAAAAAGTTTTCCGTGAGTCACATCCCAATGAATAGTCATTCTGCTGAAGCCGGATAAATAAAATAATTGTTAATACAAAAAAATAAACAACATAAGTATTTTCTTGACAAACAGAAAGATTTTACATTTCTTGCCGCTTATCAAGGACTGGGTTCTGCATTTGCCGTTTAGAGCTGCTTTGTCCCCCACCATGGCATTTTGATGGCCATTATTTATAGGCTGAGCCACACGACTGTCAAGGCTAGTCCAGACTGTATATATAAACAATCCCATTTTTATAGAAAAAAAGGACACAATCCCTTGTATTTCTACTTTTTATGAACAGTTTTGCTGATATAAACAGGCAATCACGCATAAGACATATAAATTCTACACTAACCCCTTAAGGACCAAGTCACTTTGAAAGTTCATGACCAGTCCTCATTTTTTAAATCTGATCAGTGTCACTCTGGAACGCTGCAAAAGATCCCAGTGATTTGGAGACATATTGTACTTCACGATAGCGGCAAAATTTATTTGACATGACTTGTGTTTATTTGTGAAAATATCAGTCAGAAATTTGGTGAAAACGTTAAAAGTTTCATAATTTTCAAACTTTTTAATTCTTATGCCATTAAACCAGAGTTATGTCAGACAATTGTTAATAAATAACATTTCCCACATGTCCACTTAACATCAGCATCATTATAAGGGTTAAAATTTGATTGGCTTTTTCTAATTTTTCCTCCAAAATTTACAAAAACTATTTTTTTTAGGGACCACTTCACATTTGAAGTGACTTTGAGGGGTCTATATGACAGAAAATACCCAAAAGTGACACCATTCTAAAAGCAGCACCCCTCAAGGTGCTCAAACCCACATTCAAGAAGTTTATTAACCCTTCAGGTGCTTCACAGGAATTAATGCAATGTGGTAGGAAAAAATTAACATTTTCCTTTTTACACAAAAATTTTAGGTTAGCCCAATTTTTTTCATTTTCACAAGGGTAACAGGGAAAAGTGAACCTCAAAATGTGTTGTGCAATTTCTTCAAAGTACACCGATACCCCATATGTGGGTGAAAACTACTGTTTGGGTGCACGGCAGAGCTCGGAAGGGAAGGAGCACGGTTTGACTTTTTGAACGCAAAATTGACTGGAATCGAGAGTGGACGCCATGTCGTGTTTTTGGAGAGCCCCTGATGTGCCTAAACACTGGAATGCCCTCCACAAGTGACAACATTTTGGAAACTAGACACCCTCAAAAAATGTATCAATATGTGTGTTGAGCACCTTGAACCCACAGGAGCTTTACAGAAGTTCACAGCTGTGAAAAAAATTGTTTTTAGCCCCAAATTTTTTATTTTCACATAAGTAACAGGAGAAAAAGTAATGTAAACTGTTTTTTAGGCAATTTCTCCTGAGTGCGCCAATACCTCATATGTAGTCAAAAACGACTTTTGAGGCACAGTGCAAAGGTCAGAAGGGAAGAAGTTCCATATTGGAGTTCAGATTTTGCTCTAATGGTTTGCAAATGCCATGTCACATTAGCAAAGCCCTTAAGGTGTTAGAACAGCAGAAAACCCCCCCATAAGTGACATAATTTAACATACTAAACCTCTTAATGAATTAATCTAGGGGTACAGTGATCATATTGACACCGGTACAGTACTGCTTATCCAAACAGCGAGACTCAGGAGGGACAGAGGGCTATTTGCCTCCTGGAGCACAGATTTTCCTAGAATAGTTTGCGGACTCATTATAAAGAGCCCCTATGTGCTAGTAAAGAAGAATCACCCCTCAAGTGACCCCATTTTGGAAATTATACCCCTGCTAAACGTGTGGATGTTAAGTGTGGTATAAGCACACTGTGGGGCACAGAAGGGAGAGGGGGCATTTGAATGTGCAGAATTTGCTGGATTTCTTTTGAGGGCTGAGGAACCATTTCACTTTTCAAAACTCTTTGTACTACCGGTAACGTGGAAGCCACCTATATTTCTGGTAACAGATGACAGATCTGAGTATGAACATGCCTTTTTATGGATTGAGTTAAAGCTTTTATTAGGAACATTTTACATAATGTTTGGGATCACATTTATCCTGTGCTCTAAGCTGAGCACTTACATTGGGGTTTACACTTAAATCTCCAAGTTTTGTGATTCAGATGAAACCCCTGAAGGATTCATTCATTATAATGAGGCAGCACAGTTACTCTGGACTCCGTCTAGCCTCTCTTCAGCAGTAGCCTTATTTTCAGAGGTGCACAACACTGTGGTTGACCACAATTTCTGCACACCTAAAAGGATGGACACCGCTGGATCACAGGCCAGACAGCATCCACAGTGCCTCCATTTGACTCATTATAGGGAATATTTCACGGATCCATACATTCCTCAACCAAGAATCTGCAAAAACCCTAGTCCATGCCCTCATCATCTCCCGCCTTGACTACTGCAACCTCCTGCTCTGTCGCCTCCCCTCTAACACTCTCGCACCCCTCCAATCTATTCTTAACTCTGCTGCCCAACTAATCCACCTGTCCCCCGCTATTCTCCGGCCTCTCCCCTCTGTCAATCCCTGCACTGGCTCCCTATTACCCAAAGACTCCAGTTCAAAACCCTAACCATGACATACAAAGCCATCCACAACCTGAGTCCTCCGTACATCTGTGACCTAGTCTCCCGGTACTTACCTGCATGAAACCTCCGATCCTCACAAGATCTCCTTCTGTACTCCCCTCTTCCCATAATCGCATGCAAGATTTCTCCCGCGCATCCCTTCTACTCTGGAACTCTCTACCACAACATATCAGACTCTCGCCTACCATGGAAACTTTCAAAAAGAACTTGAAGACCTACCTCCGACAAGCCTACAACTTGCAGTAACCACCGATCCACCAAACCGCTGCACGACCAGCTCTACCCTCGCCCACTGTATCCTCACCCATCCCGTTGTAGATTGTGAGCCCTCACGGGCAGGGTCTCTTTCATCCTGTACCAGTTGTGACTTGTATTGTTTAAGATTACTGTACTTGTATGTATTATGTACACCCCTCCTCACATGTAAAGCGCCATGGAATAAATGGCGCTATAATAATAAATAATAATAATCTTCCGTCGGGCGTTCCATCTGAATCACATATATCAGAGATTTATATGGAAATCCCACTGTAAGTGCTTAGCGTAGAGAGCAGGATAAATATGCACTAAGTCTTATTGCGATCTTTGGGAGGCAGAATGAACAAATCAACAGCCGGTAAACAATTGGTTTTATCTATCTTTTACGCCATTCCTCACGCGGTATAAGTGATTAGATCAGTTCATTTTTCGGGTCAGTGCAATTATAATGACACCAGGTTTATATAGTTTGGCTGCTGTCACACACTAAAAGAGGCATTTTATTGCAAAAACTAGGCATCTACATATTGAGAGCTATAATTTTTCCATATTTGTCGACAGTTATGTGATGGCTTGTTTTTTTGCAGGACAATTTGACCGTTTTTATTGGTAGCATTTTTAGGTACATAACATTTTTGATCGCTTTCTATTCCGAATTTTGGGAGGCAGAATGAACAATAAAGCGTAATTCGGGAATTTTATTTTGGGGTTGTTTTATGCCATTTTGCATGTGGTAAAATTGATAAGGCAACTTTATTCTTCTGTTCAGTATTATTACTGTGATACCTCATTCATGTCTTTATGTTTTGATGCTTTTACACAACAAAACTTTTAAAGAAAAAAATATATACTTTTGCATCGTTATACTCTGAGAGTTCTAACTTTTTCCACTGTTGGAGCTGTATGGCAGCTTGTTTTTGTGAGACAAGATGACGTTTTCAGTGGTACCATTTTTATGTACATTTGTCTTTTTGTTTCGTGTTTTATTCCATTTTCTTCCAGTGGTATGATGAAACAGCATCAGTTGCCACTTTTTTTTTGTTTTTACGGCATTCACTGAAGGGGTTAACTAGTGACACTTTTATAGATCTGGTATTCTGGACGCGACGATACCAAATGTGTAGTTATTTTTAGTTTTTCACTCAGTTCCGCTAGGGGACTTTAACTTTTTTTTATTGTTTAATCACAAGTATACTGCAGTGCAATGCATTATACCTGTTTAGAAGCTTCTTAGACCAAGCTTTCAGAATGGTCTAAGAAGCTTTCCATAGTTTTGTGACCTGCGGGTAGTCATGACGACCCCAGGTCACTATGACAGCGATCAGACCCACTGGATGAGTTGAGGGGTTACCAATCTCACTCCCTCCGTCTGCCTCCTAAATGTTGCAATCCCTCTCAATCTTGATCGCATCATTTAGGGAGTTAGCTATTCATGCAAAAGATCGGCCACTAGCAGCAGGAAGCTCCAGCAGTGATCGGGCAGGAGATGTTGATATTTCAGTACCTCCTGCGCGATCATGCTGTGATCAGTCAGTCAGATTGACAGAGAGATCACAACGCCCTGAGCGCGGTAATTATGGCATGGTGTTGTGAACTCATTTTCTGGTCTGCCTCTGGTTTCTGGCGAGGGAGCTGGTTGTGCTGACATAGGAGTTGTGAGTTCTCTTTCCGGGCTCCCTCTGGTGGTGCCAGGAGGTAATGATGCTGATCTAATTAACAGAGACCTGCCACCTGATAATGAGGATGAGGAGTGGACATCTGGAGTCTCAGACTGGATTTAAGACAGCCGACTCCCTATTCCCATGCTGGTGACTTTTTCCTGCCTCCTGAGGTCTCAGTTTCCAGCTCAGTTCCTGCCTTCTCAAGCCAAGTTGTTCTCTGCTTATGTTCACATTTGATTTGGTTTGGTCTATTCAGTTTTTTGTGTGGTCAGCCAGCCCCGGCTGGGGCTGTGCTGAATTTCCACTCTTACGTCATTGTATGTGCTAGCTTGCTTTTTGTCCCTTATTAGATTGGCCTCTTTGTTCTCTCTTCTCAGAATATGCCAGAGTGCTGATATAGTGGGAGAAGTTTAGTGACTTCAGGGTATTTTTTGATGTCAGAAGTGTTGAACATTTTTGCAGGGTTTTTTGGCATGATTGCAGACAGTATCTTTCCTGTCCTGTCCTTTCTAGCTAGTGTGGGCCCCATCGTTTGCTCAGCCTATTTTC
This sequence comes from Dendrobates tinctorius, assembly GCF_039654945.1. Classification (NCBI taxonomy): domain Eukaryota; kingdom Metazoa; phylum Chordata; class Amphibia; order Anura; family Dendrobatidae; genus Dendrobates; species Dendrobates tinctorius. The sequence continues at coordinate 37,322,236 of NW_027361743.1, read as the reverse complement.
CTACCTGTGTTTGTGCTTTCATCTTGTCTCACCGTCAATACATGTGTGGGGGCTGTCTATTCCTTTGGGGTCTGCTCTGGGGCAGTTTAGATTTCCCCTTTTCTTGCTTTAGGCTTATTTAGTCCTCCGGCTGTGACGATGCGTCTAGAATCAACATAGGTTCGCTCCACGGCTGCTGTTAGTTGTGTGGTTAGGATCAGGGGTCTGCAATCCGCGTAGTTACCAACCTCTCTGGTTTTCTGTGACTTAGCTTGGTCTTGTTTTCCTCCTCGGTGACCCATTCATAACAGCATGGGTCCCCACACAGGAAAGGAATGAAAAATGACAGAAAAAATATTGAACACATAAAATAAAGAGGCACAAAAATCCATGGAAAGTCATGACACCAGCAGAAATAGATCACCAAATAGAAAGCAATCCTGCACTTAGTGAAAAATAATATCAGCTGGTTCAATTGATGGCATATACAAAGGTGTCTCACTGCAATGTTGCCAAACAAGAAACATCTCATCGTGGGTTAAACCAGTGATCTGTCTCAAGATCTTTGCAACCTTACTGTTGCAAAACATACTGACGACATTGATTATATTAGAATTTCTCAACTACTGAAGGTTTAAAGCACATTCAAGCACGTTTTTAACGTTTGGTCAACAACTTTAGACAAGTCTGTGAAATACTGGGAGAATATTGTCTGTTTAGAGGAGAACAAAAATGTCGTAATACATTAAAATACACTGCATATCACCCCCAAAACAATATGCAAACAGTGACGTTTGTGTGTGGGAACATCATGATGTGGGGCTCTTTTTCAGCATAACTGAAAGTATGAATGAACAAATGTACAGAGACATTCTTGATAAAAATCTGATGCCATCTATCAGGATGATGAAAACAAAATAAGAATAGATATTTCAGCAAGACAATGATCCCAAACACACAGCCAAGGAAATTCTCAATTGGTTTCAGAGAGAAAAAATAAAGCTCCTAGAACGGCCGAGCCAATCACCGGACCTGAATCCAATAGAACATTTTTGGAGGGAAGTAAAGCTCAGAGTTCATAGAAGGAGCTCACGAGACCTTCAGGATGTGAAGAGTGTTTGTGTGGAAGAATAGGCCATAATCACACATGAGCAATGCATGCAACTAGTTTCTCCATAAAGGAGACGTCTTGAAGCGGTATTAATTACATTTCAGTAAGTGTGTTCAATACTTTTTCCCTGTGTCATTTCTCATTATTACATAAAACTTAATTTATGGACATCTATGGTTTGATTTCTTTGCCTGTGTGGATTGGATGGGTTGTTACTGATATCTGGTGAGAATTTCGTGTCTATAGTACCTTGAGAAACATATTTACTTAGAAAATTGGTGACATACTCAATACTTATTTCACCCACTGCATGTGGTGACCATAATGATTCCATTTAGGTCCTCAATTAGAGACACTGTACATCTCTTTGGGAAAGAGGACTGAGAAGTTTGCAAAGAAATACACCTACATAGAGTACAGAAAGTAAACTGAATATGGGTACCTATGATGGTAATATAGGTTAACTCTTAATAACATTATATACCTATTCATGTCATGGCAATTTTACGCTTGATAATGGCTTTGTGTTTTATCAATATAAAAGTCTAGCCATAAAGGAGTTAATAAAAAAATATTTACTTTACAATAATCAGGTTGACTATGCAATTAAAAGTGATGCCAATCGTCGTAAGATTTTTGGGAGGCTTTTCAGAATATAGAAATAATATTTTCATTGCAAGGTTTGTTCGGTAGAGCACGGGTTTTGGTATTTTAGAAGATATTCTGAAAAACAATTTTCAGTTCAACAGAAATAGTGGTATACTTTAAGGATCATATTAATACAAGATATATATCAGCAAATAAACCGCTGCAGGGAATCTCATAATAGAGCGACCTGCTGCATTGTATCATTGCGCTCTGGTTATTTGATTCATACAAAAAAAATTTCAATCTGATTTTGCACCTATTTGACCACATGGAATTTCAAGCAGCTTACACAATTATAATATATAGAGAGATTGTTTGACAGCAAGGTTGTTTTTTTGTTCTTTTTGTTTCCTGGTTCCATGAGAAAGCAAATTTAAAGCTCCTGCATTGTTCCGCTCATTTACGGAACGAGGAAAACAAATATCTAATAGAAAAATCAAAATGAGGAATTCAACCCGTAAAATTAAATAAAGCCATTTGTAGCAACTGTTTAATGTGGGCTTCTAACTAGATTTTTACAGGTTGCGGGTATAGCTGATGTAGAGCAAGAATGACACTTACCTGAGGTGGATGTGCGCTCTTTTCGGGACTTTCTGCAGAAACGATGCCATAAACATCTGTTAGTAAATAAAAAACAAAAAATTTAAACAAAATAAACATGACAAATAAAACTTAATATGCGTTTTCCATGTAATTACAACTATTAGTATTCAATTTAAAATGTAATGCTCAGAATTCAAATTTATTAAACTCTGCCAACTTCTCCTTAATCTGTGGATTCTACCTCATGAATATACATGCTGTACGCCGCATACATTTGTAGCTGTCTTCTTATTCTTCGTCATGCCATTTCCGAGCCTTAAAGGGAATCTGTCCGAAAGATCAGCCCCCCCCTAAGCCATCTATATGAGCATGTAGGTCATAGGAAGTGGAATAACATGAGATCCTGACATCTGCGATGCGATGTCTTATTCCAGAGAAATCCACCTTTTTCTTAATATATAAATGAGCTGTTAAGATCTGAGGGCAGAGCAGAGATCTTCCAGAGAGTCTGCCTCTGGGGGAGTGTACTTCTCACCATGTATGATGTTGTCCAATCATAAGCAAGCAGGAACATGCTACCACAATAGTTTAGAGCAGATTTCTCCAGTCTGCCCTCCTCACCAATCTCACTGCATATTATTAAAAAGTAATCCCAGCAAAAAAGCACACAGATGAACGGTAGACTAGGGCACACAAATCACCATATTAACAGAAGAAGCTTTTTATCTGAAGTATTGCAGTGTATAGTTCAGTCAAAAAACGGAGGTGCTTACATGAAGAAACATGAATATTTCAATGTATCATGAAAAAAGAAGAAAAATGCAGCACTCACCAATAGAGCTGAAAAACTGTGCGTCTTTATTTCACATGAATTCCATCAACAGGTATGTGGACATGCAGGACATTGGAGGAATACCTGTTGATGGAATTCATGTGAAATAAAGACGCACATATTATTAAAAAGTGCTTGAAATAATACAAACATATGGGTGATTGCTAACACCTTTCAGCTTTCATGGCAGTCAGTCAATGTGTGGGGATGGGGAGTGCATCAGAGACTAGAGCACTGCAAGAAGAGCAAATAACAGTGTTTGTAATGAAACATAGCTCAACTTTGCTCTACTGACCCTGCCCCACCACACTGGCACCAGAAGAAAGCCGAAGACCTGTTAGTAATCACACTCTGCTCTTCTCTACTTCAACACTTTAATCCCACACAGTTCTGCAGTGAGACCAGTTAGGAAATCCGAGTATCTATCATTATGTTTCAAACGGAGAAACCTACTCCAAGATAATGCAGTGAGTGTTCTTCTTTCCTTAATATGCTGCTGCCTGAAAATGATTGTGCAACGTCATACAGGGGAAGGAAGGACACGCCCTAAGAGGCAGACTCTCGGGAAGATCTCTGTCCTGCCCAAAGGTTTTAAAGGGAATGTTAGTAGGCTCACCCCTCCTAAGCGTTTTATATGCAGGTCATAGCAATCTGAATAAAATGATACCTCAATATGTATAATACAATCAATGTCTTATTCCAGAGAAATCCACATTTTTCTTACATGTAAATGAGCTGCTCCAGTCTATGGTGGCAAACTGATCTGCATAAGAATCGGCCTCTAGAGATTGCTTTAAATAAAAAGAGGAGTTACCAGTGTGAGACAAGTAAGTAACACAAAACAGGAGAACTGAACTTTGTTTTCCTGCAAACACATTTTTTGCAGCTCTCAGAGCTCAGTTGTATTGTAACACTAGTAAAAGCCTGTCTGCCTGTGAGATGGAAGCTGAAGCTGAGTGGAACCTGCAGATGTGTCAGTAGTAATCACATACAGCTCTGCAGCGAGATCAGTAGAGCAGAGAGCGGCCATTACACATCACACTGGTAACTCCCCCTTCTATTTAAAAATATTCTCAGGAGGCAGAATCTCATGCAGATCAATGTCCACCCCCATAGTTGGCAACAGCTCGTTTATATAGAAGAAAAATGTGGATTTCTCGGTCATAAGACATGAGATCGCAGATATCAAGGTACCATTTTATTCAGCTTCCTACGACCTACAAACCTATAAAGACAGCTTAGGAGAGTTAATGCTACTGATAGATTCTCTTAAAGAGCTCATTCAAGAAAAATGTGAATTCCTCTAGAATTAGATATCGGATCACAGATATCAAGATATCATTTCAGACATATATAGACAGCTTAGGAGGGTTAATCCTACTGACCGATTCCCTTTAAAGCGCAACCCCAAACCTTGAAAAAGTATGCAGAAATACTTGTGACCTTGAATGAAGCCTTTTTAACTTTCCAAGTTTACCTTCCAATGAAAAGACTACAGTTTCTTAAAACTGTACCTCCAGCGATAAACTCGCCTCCACAATGTTCCCTTCAAAGTTTAGCCACCTGTGAAGCAACCATCTCTCCTTCCTCCTAATTTGATTTCCAAAAGTTTCCATTATCTACCATGATACAGAAATGTTGTAGGCATCATAGGTTCACTGTTAAGACTCCGAGATCTAATTGCACTTTATTTTACTATGTACAATTGCCAGTATCTGCCATCATGGCTCTGGCTACGCTTGTATACCTTGTTTTTCGTGTATAATGGATGACGGCCAATTATTGGGCTTTAGTGCCATTACTGCACTTCGGGGTTTGTATTGAGAGTTCTGCATGCGTTTAACTTTAATTGGCCTCCTGATGTGCCCGGTGTACACACACTGAGAGACGCAATGAGGTGTTTGAGAAATCTGAACATTGTTTCTGCTATATTTACTGCACAATAGCAGAATAATGAGATTATTGATACATTGCCTTGATTATACTGGTGCATAGAGGCATTAGAGAAGAAAAACAATAAAATGTGTAAATTTAAGAACAGCGGTACATTAAGAATGAACATTATGTATATATTATTTGGATTATATTAGAGCAGATTATTATACAGATTTATTGCACTTTAGATAGAACGTTAGGTTGTGTTCTCCTAGCTCTCTGCCACATATATATTTCTTTTCATGTATGAAAAGATTGAGCATCAGTCAGTCATCAGAGTGACATCAGGTTTTTTTTCACGGATTTAAAAAAAAAAAAAAAAGTTTTTTTGCAACAGAATGCGGTCTGATTTTTTTTTACGGACCCATAGACTTTCATTGCCGAGTTTGATCTGGGCACAGTCCTTAAAAAAAAAAACAGACATGTCAACATCTCCATAAAGACTATAACAGGGACTACCCCATAAAAAAAAATTTAAAAAATAGCACTTACCCTTTCCTTACGACATTGGGATACTGTAGATTATAGAATAAAGAACTTTCTACTTTAGTGGATAATAGCTTTGAATACTTAAAGGGATTATGTCAGCAGGTTTTTTTTCTCCCTCATCTCAGAGCAGCCTGATGTAAGCAAAGAGACCCTGAATCCAAGGACATATCACTTAGATTACTGGATGTAGCCGTTCTCACACAATTATAGCTTTTATATATAGTAGTGCAGCAGAGTAGAGGAAGCAGACCCCGCCCACACCAGGCTCTGTATATACTATGTCCATAGACAGTGAGCTGCTCATCACAGAAGGGGGTGTGGTCGGATCAGGAGGCTGGCACTGCTGGGTCACAGTGATAAGCCTCTTGTGCTAAGACAATCATTGCAGGAAACAAAACCAGGGAGCTTGATAAAAAAAGGCATAGCTGAAATCTGTGTTTTAACCTTTACAGCATGCTGTCTTCAGCTTACATTGCAAAAAACTTGCTGACCTACTCTCTTTAAGTGTACTAATAAAAGTAGAAAAAAAATATATTACAATTTTTTATCACTGATATTGTCCTGATACTTGGTATACAGTACTTGGTGGATATTAATATCTTTACAGCAGTTTCTGTGATATGTTGGAGGGGTAGGCTGACCAATATGCCTAAAATCCTGCATATTAAAAGAGAATACTACAGAGGTAGACCAACCGCACCTTTATTTTGATGCTGCCAGGTCTAACTGTAGACAGGATTACATTAAAGAACTACATTTACCATTAGTCCCCCTCTTACAGACACTGCTTCTATTTACAGCAGTCTACAAGTCACAAATACAAAATATACTAAGTGCTTTAATTACTTACTGACTTCACACAGAACACAATACTACTGAGAAATGATTAGGTATTCTATTGTTTACTAGGTTCAACTCCATATGCTACCCAGCATGAGAAACACCATTCCACTTCAGACAAGGAGGGAAGAAAGAGATGAGGAGCAGAGGATATAACAGACATGTGACCTCCCAGACTATATGACAAGCGGAATCATCTCCTTACAGGGTTAATAGCTCTTTCACTGTACCCACAACGCAACCAACCAATCTGTCGGCTGTAAGACAAAATCCAAAAGGTTGCTACTGCCAAGTGACTATGAACCATTTTAACCATTACGGCTTAGATAAATGTTCTATGTATTAAATCTGGAGTGCGACTTCCTCTCTTTGAAGAGCAGGGAGGAAGTAAAGTGCTACAGTGAAGTGCTACAGTAGTTCGAGTCTCCTCCTAGTCTGCTCAATATTGAAATTACTGATGTGTGCTACAAATGAATAAAGCTGACAGCATGGAGGGGCAATTTTTATATTGTAGTTCAGAAATTTGCATTGTACACACTGAGATTTTTTTTTTAAAGCAGATAAATGAATACAAAATGTTATTTATTTTATACAAATTCCTTGGGCCTGCGGATTGTAAAATCTTATTGGCATGTTTCTCACCCAACATTTTGAGTTTAAGGCCGGGGTGACATTTGCGGGTCCAAAGCGAGAAACTGGCCTAAGTCTCTCGCCTCAATACTCGGCACTTCCGCCGATGGTTCGGACCGGAGCCTTCAGCTGCACAGAAAGACATGCAGCTGCACACACCAGTCCTGAGTGCCGCGGCAGTGCCGGGTATTGAGGCGAATTTTTCGCATTGCTCTCGCAAGTGTGACCCCGGCCTAAATTGCATCCCCTGCTGCTATACAGTGACATCTGCTTCTTTTACCATGTAAAAAACAACTTTTTTCAAAATGCCAGTCGAACATTGCGGTAAAAAAAATAAGCACGAAAATTAAACCCATGGTGCGGATTTCAAATCTGCAGCATACGCATTCTTGTGCGTATTTTCATTGCAGATTTCACCCTGTTCAATGATTGCTGAATATACAGTGGCCAAAAAGTTTTGGTCTCATCTGACCATAGTACCTTCCTCCATACATTTGGGGAATCTCCCACATCTTTTTGGGCAAACTCAAAACGAGCCTTACAGTTTGTGTAAGTAAAGGCTTTTTTTCTGCCCACTCTTCCATAAAGGCCACCTCTATAGAGTGTACGGCTTATTGTGACCTTATGGACAGATGCTCCAGTCTCTGCTTGGGAACACTGCAGCTCCTTCAGGGTTACCTTTGGTCTCTCTGCTGCCTCTCTGATTAATGCCCTCCTTGCCAGTACACAGAGTTGGTGGGCGGCTCTCTCTTGGCAGATTTATTGTGGTACCATGGTCTTTCCATTTGATAATAATGGATTCGATGGTGCTCCAGGGATCATCAGATACTATTTTTTTTTTTTTTTTTTTACTAACCCAACCCTGACATGTACTTCTCCACAACTTTGTCCTTGACATGTCTGGAGATTTCCTTGGTCTTCAAGGCATTGTTTAGTTAGTGGTGGCTCTTGCTTAACCCCTTTACCCCCAAGGGTGGTTTGCATGTTAATGACTGGGTCAATTTTTACAATTCTGACCACTGTCCCTTTATGAGGTAATAACTCTGGAACAGCTGCATAAATCCCGGTGATTCTGACAATGCTTTCTCAAGACATATTGTACTTCATAATAGTGGTAACATTTTGATATAACTTGCGTTTGTGAAAAAAATGAAAATTTGGCGAAAATTTTGAAAATTTCGCAATTTTCCAACTTTGAATTTTCATGCCCTTAAAACAGAGAAATATGTCACACAAAATATTTAAAAAATAACATTTCTCACATGTTTACGTTACATCAGCACAATTTTAGAGCCAAAATGTTTTTTTTGGTTAGGAAGTTATAAGGGTTAAAAGTTGACCAGCGATTTCTCATTTTTACAACACTATTTCTTTTTTTCAGGGACCACATCACATTAGAAGTCACTTTCAGGGGTCTATATGATAGAAGATACCCAAAAGTGACACCATTCTAAAAAGCTGCACCCCTCAAGGTGCTCAAAACCCCATTCAAGAAGTTTATTTTAACCCTTCGGGTGCTTCACAGGAATTTTTGGAATGTTTAAAAAAAAATGTTTATTGCAAACAAAAGGAGACAGAAAAAGCGCAATAGGGTCATATCCACGCTACAAGGAGAAATAAAAACAATAAATTTGCTCACCTGGTTAGGATGAGAAAAAGCATATAGTGTGGCGGCTGCTGCAGATCCACAAGTCCTCAACGACCAGAAGAAATCACGCATTCAGGGGAATTTGTAGGAAGGATTCCAGGAGAGAGATATCAAAGATTCACAGTGGTTTATCCAACGCGTTTCTGGGGTCTCATGCCCCCTTCGTCAGGAAATACCACCAGTTGGTATTTCCTGACGAAGAGGGCATGAGACCCCCGAAACGAGTTGCATAAACCACTGTGAATCTTTGATATCTCTCTTCTGGAATCCTTCCGTGCGGCAGCACGGAATATAACCACAAATTCCCCTGAATGCGTAAAAAAATGAACATTTAACTTTTTTTCACAAAAAAATGGTAACAGGAGAAATTGGACCCCAAAAGTTGGTTGTACAAATTTGTCCCGAGTATGCTGATACCCCATATGTGGGGGTAAACCACTGTTTGGGCGCATGGCAGAGCTTAGAAGGGATGGAGCGCCGTTTGGCTTTTCAGTGCAAAATTGGCTGAAATTGAGATTGCATACCATGTCGCGTTTTGAGAGCCCCTGATGTGCCTAAGCAGTGGAAACCCCCACAAGTGACACCATTTTGAAAAGTAGATCCCCCAAGGAACTTATCTAGATGTGTGGTGAGCATTTTGAACCCCCAAGAGCTTCACAGAAGTTTATAATGTAGAGCCGTAAAAATAAAAAATCTAATTTTTTCACAAAAATGATCTTTTCGCCCCCAATTTTTTATTTTCCCATTTTTATTTCAGTTGTTTGGGCTCATGGCAGAGCTCGGAAGGGAAGGAGCACCGTTTGAATTTTTCAACACAGAATTGTCTGGAATTGGGATCAGACATCATGTTGCGTTTGGAGAGCACCTGATGTGCCCAAACAGTGGAAAACCCCCAATTCTAACTCCAACCCTAACCCCAACACATATATAAAAAAAATTATTATTATATTTGCATCGCTTTATTCTGCGAGCTATAACTTTTTTATTTTTCCGGTGATGGAGCTATATGATGGTTTGTTTTGTGCGGGACAAGATGACGTTTTCAGTGGTCTTCCACACAGGGCAGCCAGACCACAGACCAGGGCTTCACCAGCGTAATTCAATTCTAGAGGTTGTATACCCACTGCTATCAGCGCTGTCTTCACTCCTTATTTTAGTGATCCTAGAGGTCCCTTTTCTGAAGCCCTACGCTGTACAGCTGCCTGTTCTAATTTTGGACGGCTCAGTCCACATATGCTTTCCAAACGCCAGCCATTTAACATTTCCACTGGCCATCCAGACTCTCTACTTTGTCCTTCTTTTGGCTACCATTGCAAGGATTTATTTATTTCAGTAAACGAGATTTTTCTGATGAAGGTCCTATGCTGGACCGAAAACGTTTAAACCTTTCTGTCTGGATGCACAAAATAAAAGTGTCTGAATATTTCACATATTGAGTGCCAAGATTTTTGTCATTTTTGATTGATGGGTTGGATACCCGACTTGAGCACCAACAACCAAACTATTCCTGAGTGCCGTGCTCTCTTTATAGGACGTTTTCAGTGGTACCATGTTTATTTATATCCGTCTTTTTGATCACGCGTTATTGCACTTTTTGTTCGGCGATATGATGATAAAGCATTGTTTTGTTGCCTTGGTTTTTTTTTTTTTTAATGGTGTTCACTAAAGGGGTTAACTAGTGGGACAGTTTTGTAGGTCGGGTCGTTACGGACGCAGCAATACTAAATATGTGTACTATCATTGTGTAGATTTTTTTATTCAACTATTGATTCAATGCTAGAATAAAAATTGATTTTTTTTATATTTTTACAATTATTTAAAAAAAAAAATTTATTTCATTCTTACTTTTACACTTTGTCCCACTATGGGTCACTCATTTTGTGCAGGCTCATCGCTTATATGGCATGCAGATCTGTTGCTATAGAAGCTGTCAGCGCTGCACTCTGTGCACCTGACCTCAGAGACTTCCTGATCATGCACTGTGCATGACAGGAAGTTTCTCAGGTCTGGTAGCACAGATGTTGTCATGACGACATTGGGTTACCGTGGGAACAATCGGGACCCCGAGTTATGTCGCGGGGTCTCCAATCCAAACGCAGAGGAGCAGATAGCCCCTCTTCTTGCTCCAGGAACGCTGTGATCATATTTGATCGCAGTGTTTCGGGGGTTAAAGTACCAGGAGCCGACCGTGACTGCTTCTGGCACTTAGTGGCAGGTGTCAGCTGTGAGAATCAGCTGACACCTGGCCGCAATCAGCCTCTCTCCCCCCTTCCGTGAGCGCGACTGATCGCGTATGATGTACTATTCCATCCATGGGCATTAAGTCCCAGGGCACATGGACGGAATAGTACGTCCAATATCAGGAAGGGATTAAGGGTGTTGCAGCCTCTGTGGCCTTTCAGAAAAAGTAAAGTGTACTGTATATACTGACAGACGTGTGACACTTAGATTGCACAGGGGGACGTCCTGTCACTAAGCATGTGACGAATAAAGGTAATTTTTAGGGGGCTTCAAAGCAAGAGGTGAATACATATGCATATGTCAATTTTTATTGACTTGATCCCATAAATTTTTCTCACTTCACTTCAACTCAGACTATCTAGTCCTGATCCATGACACACAAATCGGATTACAACAATATTTAAACACAGGTTATAAATGTAACATAATGGGTAAAAAGACAAGGGGGTGAATACTTTTGTACGTTACTAGAGTGGGTGAAATCCCCAGTCGAAGTAACACATGTGGATTCAGTGTGGATCTGTTGCAGATTTGTGACCAAATCCACAGGGAAATTTTCTGTAATGTGTTAACATCGCCATATAGTATAATATGGCAATATATGATAGAAGAGATATACTAAGATATTTATACAACATCAAACTGAAAAATAATTACAAAATTTATATTTATGGAAAAATAAAAAGTTTCTTTACATCTAACATGAAAGCCAAATATTTTACTGAACAACTTCAAAAGCATCAGAACTACATGACCTGAAAGTTAAAATATGATCTGGGCTACGTGTGTCACACTGCTTAATTGGGACATGAGTTGACTAATTAATGGCTTTTAATATTAATATGACTATTGAAGGATGTTTTAGGTGCTCCCATAATTCCTGATTTAGAGTGAAGAGATGGGGTTCGTTTCAGGTTTGGGGCCAGTGAAGCACATACGTGTCCCCACAGACGTTCCATAGCAGCTGTTCCCAGTAGAAGTTAACATGGGGTAAGTAGTGTGACGAGAACCAACAGCTGGTACGTTGTAGATGCGGTAGGAACTGGAAAACAGCAGCTTTTAAGTTCATAAAACATAAATAACCTCTACTGTAATAAAAGGACCCATAAAGAGGACGGATCGGCTTTAACACTAATTTTCTTTTAAAATCTACAATAGCTCCTTCAGATAGACATTGCACATAAAGAATGTAGAGCTCAACCTGACATTTTGTTGTCTGTTTAAAAGGTAACTATTAGAATATACCGTGTTTGTGAAGTGTATAGGAAATGATACATAGTTTTCTAAATATTTTAAACATAAATTTGAAAATTGTGAGGTGCATTTGTATTTAGTCCCCAAATCAATATTTTGTAGAACCAATTTCACTGCAATTATTGCTGCAAGTCTTCTGAATTACCATATTTTACAAATTATAAGATACACTCTCCCCCCCAAAAAAAAAAAAAAAAAAAATTGGGGAGGAAAATGGGGGCGAGTCTTACATAGCTTACCGGGAGGCGGCTGCGGTGGAGTCACAGGAGATCGGGTCACTGATTCAGGAGGACGGTGGTGGCAGGAGTGGGGCATAGCTGCGGCCCCGGGAATCTTATATAATTTCGGTGTGTGGAGTCTGTTTTCCCATTAATTTCCTCGTGACGGGCTTCGGGAAAATGGCCGCCAGAAGCGTCGCATGCGTAGACTGAAATCTTGGGAGACGAGATCTAGGTAGATCTCAATCTGAGCATGCGCCACCTCCAGCAGCCATTTTTGCAACTCCCTCAGCAGGGAAATCAATGGAAAAATGGATTCCACTCACCAGAGCCGACACTGTATGAGAGCCCAAGGCCAGCAGCATCATTCCATTCCTGCCGCTGTCCTCCTGAAGCAGTGACCCTGCCCTCCTGTGACCCCACTCCAAAATTTGGGGTGCCTATTAAAATCTGATGGAGAGCATCTGTCAACAACAATTTTCAAGTCTTCATACATTTTCAATGGGAATTAGGTCTGGGATGTGACTGGTCCATTCACACACATGAATATTCTTTGACCTAATCCATCCATTGTAGATCTGGCAGGATGGTTAGGGTCATTTTTCTGCAAGGTGAACCAACACACCAATAAGTCTTTTGCAGACTAATAGGCTTTTCCTACCTGTATTTATCTCCATCCATCTTCAACTCGGACCAGCTTCCTTTACTCTGCTAACGAAAAGCATCCCCACGGCATGATGCTACCACCACATTTTTGACGGTGGGAGCTGGTATTTTCAAGCTGATGTGCACCTTCTTCTACATGCTGTGTCCCCTACATGGCTTTTTGCAAATGGGACTTCTTATGGCTTGCTTTCAAAAATGGCTTTCTTCTTGCCACTCTTCCACAGAAGCCAGATTTGTGGTGTATATGACTAAATGTTGTCCTGTGGACAGATTCTCCCACCTCTTGAAAGCTTCTCTAGTTAGTACTCCACCCTGCTTGGGAGGTCAGTTGTCTTGGTCTATGTTAGTGCCATACTTCTTCCATTTTAGAGTGATGGATTGTATAGTGCTCAGTGAGATGTTTAGAGCTTGGGTTATTTTTTTTATAACCTAATCCTGCATTACTCTTATCCACAACGTTATCCGTGACCTGTCTGGTGTGTTATTTGGTATTCATGATACTGTTTGATCCCTAATGTTATCAAGCAAACATCTGAGGCCATCACAGAACAGCTGTAGTGATTGGGAGACTGAATTACACACAGGCAATTGTTTTGTAGTGACCACTGTGTCCGCTAGGGGGCACTGTGTGGGTGTCCCAGGACAGGCGTATAAGCATTTCCAGTGTCCTGATAGGAGTAGGAGGCTGAATGATCATAATGTATCTCAAGGGGGTGGCCTTGGGATGAAGGATTGATTATGTGCTGATCAGCAGAGCTGATCTTTCGTGCCAATGTGTTACGGAGAGCTACCTACAAATCCACCCAGGGGTGTTTAAAAATGCCTATAGTAAAGACTATGTGAGTGTGTGAAGGACCTGTGATGAGGTCATAGACATGTGACCCGGTGGGCGTGGCTACGAATCATAAGGTGGCATGGGTAGGTCACATGGAGTGAATGCTTCGACCCGGTTGGTCCGTTGTGGAAGGTCCCGCTGGGAGATGGGGCTTCCTGCCTGACAGCATGTGAATGCTGTGAGTAATGGCTGCAAGCGTCTGACAGTTCCTAGGGGAGGGAATGAACGTCTACAGTGAGCTGAAGCAGCCATGAGGTAACCCTGACGGGGTGAGATATCTGTGAGGCTAGAAAGTCTGCGCAATGGACATTGCACAACCTGTGTGAGTACAGGCTTAACAGAGGGAAGCTCTGTCATGAACGCTATGCTGATTATATGAACTTTATGTTGCTGCTGTGAGTTTATAATGCCTGAACAAACTGCATGGACTGTCATTGTTTTATGGAAAACCCGTGCCGGACGTGATTATTTGGGTGCCAAGCGAGTGTCCCCAACCTTAAATGACAGCGCTACCTTACATACTCGACTTACTAAATATGTGACATCTGGAGGAATTTGGTCACTCAGGATTTTATTTAGGGGTATCAAACTACAGAGGGGCTGAATACAAATTCACAATTTTCATATTTATATTTTTAAAATATTTAGAAAACCATTTATTTTTTAACACTTAGTACAGTCGTGGTCAGCACACCACTGGGTCATAGTTGATCAGCAGCTCCCAGCGGAGTACAGCAGGACAGATGGAATCCAACTCTGTTGCACATTCTATATCCAGATCCACCAAATAATTGCAGTAGACACATCATATTGAAACAAACTGTCTTTCCACTCTTTCCATCCCTCCCCGAGCCCTTTCTGTCCAGTACTGAAATCCATGCAATTTTATTCAACGCTAACCCTGCTTTTGGCAAAGATAGGTCGGATAATGCAAATTCGAGTTACAAAAGATCAGCTCATCTCTACTCAAAAGGGATTAAGAGGTCGATTACAACACATAACCAATCAAAAATATAACAACACCTCTCACTCATAGTATGGCAGCTGTGATGCAGTGACCCCTGTGACAGCTAGGGGGCGCAATGTGGGCTCCCCAGGTCATTCATACAGGTGTTCTCTCTGTGCTGATGCAGAAACAGTGACTAGCAGGGTTGTGAATGGCCGATATATGTCACAGGGATGGATGCTCCCTGAGATGCAACCCGGAGTGTTTTGTTGTTAGTGCACCTGGGTCCAGGTTGCGGGTAGCTATGAGAGATGGGAGGGTCAGGCTACCCATATTACCTCACCTTTGGGTGAGGGTGCTGGCTGTACCCCTGTTTTCCTTCAGAAGCTGCAGGTATATTCGGGACCTGCCGTGAGGTAATGACCAGGTGACCAGCCATGTGATCCATACCTCACCTGGGGGTGGGGTTACAGCCTACATAATGAAGGTGTGTTTAGCACATAAGAGAGTGTTGGGAGTCTGGATTGTGCACAGATTTCCATGTGTCCAGGTGGGACACTACAGAGTTGTCTGTGACCTGGGAGGTAAAAGGCCTCCTATGTGTGTGGCTTCTGGCCAACCCTGCTTGCTGGATATCGCACAGCCTGGTGAAGCAGTGCTGGCTTTCCTGAACCAGAGGAACTTGAGGTCTGTGAGATACCTCCAGAGTGGACGGTCGGACAACCGTGAGTGGCACTGACCCCGGTCAGTAAGAGACTGTACTGTCCTATGGAACTGAATGTTTAACGGACATTGCCCTGGCCCTGTGTGTGAACAGGGTCTGAGGGGCGCAAAGCCCTGTTTATGGACTTTACTACTTTATGTTGCCGGACCAAAAGGCTGACTACTCTGTGTTTGTGTTGCTGGGGATATGGAGCAATAAACCCAGGAGAACTTTTAAGGAAATTGAGTCTTCCTGTATGTTATAGCGCTGCCAAGTGAGTGTCCCCCAATGCACTCAGTGAGCGCTACCTTACACAGCATATACAAGGAGCATGCAACAGGACTCTGCAAACGATGAATACGTGAAATCCACCTCTGCGCCACACAAAGACCTGAGATTGTTACGCTCACTCACTTTGGTCAAAATGTGCTCTGCCGGCGATAATGCAACCTATTTGAGATGGGACCCTAGTAATATGGCAGTATAATTTTGCCAAATCCAAATCTGTGTAATTTTTCAGGTGGTGACCTGAGAATGGTCGCTAGAGAACATGATTCCATGAGACCAAGAGCAATATGCTTCAGCCCACTCCAGCTGATACTTGGCACTGTGCATGGCATTTTTATATGCAGCCTCCATGAAAACTAAATCCACAAAAGTACAATTCTTCCTTCCAAAATATTAAGACCTCGGGTCGGTTGCACATTGACAAAGTGACTTGATCAACTTCGTATTCTATCAGTCAACAGAGATTGCATGACTTTATGAAGACTTAAAGTAAAGAAATTGGCCCATACTACGGATTAGAAGAGGTATGGTATATACCGTACATACTTTTGGCCATCTAATGTGTCATATAATTTGAAATAACAGGTTGAAAAGTAACATCCAAAGCTGTCAGAAAATATTACATTCTAGCCTTAACTATGCAATCCCATAAAAAATGCACATCACGATCAGGTTGATGTAACATCACATCCCTATGCGACAAGGCACGCATCATTTTCTGTTAATTCTCAGGATCTTTCCACTTCTTTGGCCTTTCATCTGCCTTCGCAGTGGCGTTGATGAGTCTTTTGAGTAATAATTTAATTTCCACACAGATGTTTCCACAGCTGCAGAAAACAAAATCTGCATTCTACACTGGTAAAATAGTAATTAAGCAAGAAGAGGGAGGCAGTCAACGCTTTTCTATTCTTGGTATAGAAAACACATTTAGAAAATTTCATTATTCAGGAAAAACGTGATACAAACATTACACTTTTTTCATAGTTTATATAGAAAAGGCAAAATAAACAAATAACATTACCATATGAAATTGAAAATTATACTTAAAAAAGTCATTAGCTTATCTGATCGAGCCAGTAAGAGATGAAATACTGACGGAATATAAGAACTACGCTAGATAAATTATCCCGTCAGACAGGCTTACAATCCGGTTAAAGCCAAGGGAAAAAAAAGTTCTCATGTGACTAAACACATTTACTATGTTGCAATAAAAAAGCCATTTACTTGAAAGTGCACAAGGATTTTAGAAGAAAATTCCAGTAAAAATATCCTTCAGACTACTTGGTGAAAGACTTTTCTATTAGAATTCTTTAGTCATTACGCATGGACCAACACACAGAAAAAGGAACAAGGTCTTGGTGGCAAACACAAAACAATAGACTTGTCACAAAGGAGCAGCGGTGTAGTAGACTGTAACTATGGTAAAGTGGAATGATAAAGCGAGTACCCCATGTCCACCTCTGGGTGGGGAACTAGAAATCCAATCTGGGGATTAGAAAAGACATCCAAGAAATGAAAGGATAAAAAAGGAGGGAGTGGAGAAACTAAAACATGAGCAAGAATTTTAGGACTCATTGAGGCTGTGTGCACACGCCGCTTCTTTTTGCTGCGTTCGTCCACTGCGGAATCGCGGCAATTCCGCACCCATAGGAATGCATTGATTCGCTTACTTTCCGCATGTGGCTATGTCCACCATGCGCAAAGTAAGCGGATCATGTGCGGATGGTACCCAGGGTCTGGAGGAAAGGAGACTCCCCTCCATGCTCTGGGTACCATAATCCTGTACAAAAATAGAATAAAAATAAAAAATAGTGATATGCTCACCCTCCAGCGGCCCCCGAAATCTTTCCCGCCTCTCACCGCGCTCCCGGCATCTTCCGGTCCCAGTAATGGTTTGTGCGCATGACCGCTGATGACATTGCGCTCTCGCGAGCATGACGTCATCTCAAGTCCTTCGCGCAAAGCATTACTGGGACCGGAAGATGTCGGGAGTGCCGCAGAGTAGATTGGGGGCCGTCAGAAGGCGAGAACAATAATATTTTTTTTTATTATTATTTTAACAACCTATTTCCAAGCGATGCTAATCGCTTGGAATGCGCAAGCATTCCTCAAGCGAAAAACGCTTGCAAAATGCTTGTTTTCCGTGGGAAAAACGCATGCAAATTCCCGCGGTGGGAGTGCGGAAATGTTGCGGAAATTTCCGCAGCATTTCTGCAATGTGGGTACATAACCTTAGGGTTACAATTTAGGATAATACAAGAACAACTTTAAGCAAAGTACACCCTCCCTTTTACTGACCTATTATAGTGGATCTTTAATCAAATATCACAATGCACAGGCATACATGCTGAAAGGAGATGTCCGGTCTTTTGATGAAAGTCTTCAGTCAATATGTTCTGCTTTACTCCTAGAGCTTTCCATCCCAACTTCTCAGCCATAGTTCTCTACTCCCTGCTGGTATACATATTCACCTCTTTGCGTTAGTAGCTGCCAGCAATAGCTTGCTATACCTTGGAGTTGGCTTGGGAGTTGTGAGCCATGAATTGAGTAGCCGTTTTGGAGTAGTCTCTGGAGACTGCTGTTTGGAAGTTTCTTTGGTGTTATCCTTCATCCTCAATCAGGGGCATGTGAGGCGATACGGCGCTGTCGGGGTGGCTGTGGGTGATCACACCAAGACCTGCTTGCATGTAAGTGGAGGATGTTATTATGCTTTTTAGGTGGCTAGCGCTGTGTATGCAGCAAATAAATATCTGCATTTTTTAGGCACTATTTATATTGCAGCTCACTATGAATATACAGACTGTGAGCAAATTAATACATTAAATACATTTCTATTTACTGTTTATGGAGTGCCATTTTCTTTAGGTGGCTAGCATTTTTATATGCAGCAGATAAATATCAGCACCTTCTTTGCATTAAGCACTTTTTTCAATGTGGTTCACAATGAATAGATGCACTGTGAATAACTGATTGCACTAGGCACTTTACTAAATACTGTTTACAGAGCATTATTTTCTTATATGAATGTTTAAGTGCGTTCCTCATTGACTATTTTTGCATGGTCTTTGGTGTATTTCATACCCACGGCAATTTTGTGTATATCCCTTGTTTTATTTTTATGTATGTAATGAGTAATAAATTTTGAATATTTTAATAATGCTGTACGTTTGTCTCTTTTTCTGCCAGAGATGGTAGATATGGTTTACGCATAATGATGTTTTGAGGTGGTATATATACATTTTTGGACATTTTTGATATGGTTATTCTGTAATGCTGTAGGTAACCTGAAAGATAAGAAAAATGAGTTAGATTATACTCACCCGGGGGGGGGGCGGTTCGATGTGGTGGGTGTCGCGGTCCGGGTCCAGCGACTCCCATCCTCTAGCGATGACGTCCTCCTTCTTACTTCTGCCGCGGCTCCTGCGCAGGCATACTTACTCTGCCCTGTTGAGGGCAGAGTAAAGTACTGCAGTGTGCAGGCGCCAGACCTCTCTGACCTTTCCCAGCACCTGCAAACTGCAGTACTCTGCTCTGCCCTCAACAGGGCAGAGTAAGTACGCCTGCGCAGGAGCAGCGGCAGAAGTAAGAAGGAGGACATCATCGCTAGAAGATGGGAGGCGCCAGACCAGACCATGACACCCACCGCACCGGACCGGACCCCAGGGTGAGTTAAATCTAACTAGTTTTTCTTATCTTTCAGGTTACATCAGGGGCTTATCTACAGCATTACAGAATGCTGTAGATAAGCCCCAGATAGCTGTGGCCGCATCTCATAGGCCAAAAATGAAGTGACAGATTCCCTTTAAAAGGTAAAAGTTATAAGACCATCTAAGACCATCTCCAAGCAGCTTGATGTTCCTGTGACTACAGTTGCACATCTTATTCAGAAATTTAAGTTCCGAGGGACTGTAGCCAACCTCCCTGGATGTGGACGCAGGAGGAAAATTGATGACAAATCAAAGAAATGAATAATACCGAATGGTAACCAAAGAGCCCAGAAAAACTTCTAAACAAATTAAAAGTGAACTTCAAGCTCAAGTAACATCAGTGTCAGATCACACCATCCATTGTTGCATGAGCCAAAGTGGACTTCATGGGAGATGACCAAGGAAGACACCATTGCTGAAAAAAAATATCATAAAAAAGCCAGACTGGAATTTGCCAAACTACATGTTACATAGTAACATAGTAACATAGTAACATAGTTATTAAGGTTGAAGGGAGACTTTAAGTCCATCTAGTTCAACCCATATCCTATCCTAACTTGCCCTAACATGTTGATCCAGAGGAAGGCAAAAAAAACCCATGTGGCAACAGTAAGCTTCACATTGGGGAAAAAAATTCCTTCCCGACTCCACATACGGCAATCAGACTAGCTCCCTGGATCAACGCAATATTAAGGAGACTAGTGTATATACCCTGTAATATTATACTTTTCAAGAAAGGCATCCAGTCCCTTCTTAAATTTTAGTAGTGAATCACTCATTACAGCATCATATGGCAGAGTTCCATAGTCTCACTGCTCTTACAGTAAAGAATCCGCGTCTGTGAGTATGCTTAAACCTTCTTTCCTCCAGACGTAGAGGATACCCCCTTGTCCCCGTCACAGGTCTAAGAGTAAAAAGATCATTAGAAAGGTCTTTGTATTGTCCCCGTATATATTTATACATTGTAATAAGATCACCCCTAAGCCTTCGATTCTCCAAACTAAATAACCCCAAGTGTAATAACCTGTCTTGGTATTGCAGACCCCCTAGTTCCCTAATAACCTTGGTCGCTCTTCTCTGCACCCGCTCCAGTTCAGCTATGTCTTTCTTATACACCGGAGACCAGAACTGTACACAGTATTCTAAGTGTGGTCGCACTAGTGACTTATATAGAGGTAAAATTATGTTCTCCTCATGAGCATCTATGCCTCTTTTAATGCATCCCATTATTTTATTTGCCTTTGCAGCAGCTGCTTGACTCTGGCCACTAAATGTGAGTTTGTCGTCCACCCATACACCCAGGTCTTTTTCAGTGACTGTTTTGCCCAGTGTTTTACAATTAAGCACATAATTAATCATCTTGTTTGCTCTACCCAAGTGCATGACCTTACATTTTTCCCAATTAAAGCTCATTTGCCATTTATCAGCCCAAGCTTCTAGTTTACATAAATCCTCCTGTAATATAAAATTGTCCTCCTCTGTATTAATTACCCTGCAGAGTTTAGTGTCATCTGCAAATATTGAAATTCTACTCTCAATGCCCCCTACAAGGTCATTAATAAATATGTTAAAAAGAAGCGGGCCCAAAACTGACCCTTGTGGTACCCCACTGCTAACCGTGACCCAGTCCGAGTGTGCTCCATTAATAACCACCCTTTGTTTCCTATCCCTGAGCCAGCTCTTAACCCACCTACACATATTTTCCCCTATCCCCATTGTTCTCATTTTATGTATCAACCTTTTGTGTGGCACCGTATCAAAAGCTTTCGAAAAGTCCATGTACACCACGTCCACTGCATTCCCTTGGTCCAGTCCGGAACTTACCTCTTCATAAAAGCTTATCAGATTAGTCTGACAGGAACGGTCTCTTGTAAACCCATGTTGATATTGGGTCATAAGGTTATTCTTCTCCAGATACTCCAGTATAGTATCTCTTAGAAAACCCTCCAGGATTTTACCCACAGTTGAGGTTAAACTTACTGGCCTATAATTTCCAAGTTCAGTTTTTGTCCCCTTTTTGAATATTGGCACCACATTTGCTATACGCCAGTCCTGTGGTACAGACCCTGTTATTATGGAATCTTTAAAGATTAAAAATAGTGGTCTATCTATGACTGTGCTTAATTCCTGCAGTACTCGGGGGTGTATCCCATCCGGGCCCGGGGATTTGTCAATTTTAGTGATTTGTAGATGCCGCCGTACTTCCTGCTGGGTTAAGCAGGTGACATTTAATGGAGAATTTTTATCCCTGATCATGTTATCCGTCATGGGATTTTCTTGTGTAAATACTGTTGAAAAAAAGTCATTTAGCATATTGGCTTTTTCCTCATCCTCATCCACCATTTCACCCAGACTATTTTTAAGGGGACCAACACTATCATTTTTTAGCTTCTTAACAATTTATGTAGTTAAAGAATATTTTGGGATTATTTTTACTTTCTCTGGCAATGAGTCTCTCTGTCTCAATCTTTGCTGTCTTGATTTGCTTTTTACAGAATTTATTTAATCTTCTGTATTTATTTAATGCCTCATCACTACCTACTTGCTTTAATTCTCTAAATGCTTTATTTTTTATCTCTTATTGCGCCCCTTACAGCTCTATTTAGCCATAGTGGCTTCCTCCTATTTCTCGCATATTTATTCCCATACGGTATATATTGTGCACAGGTCCTATTCACGATGCTAATAAACGTCTCCCATTTTCTTTGTGTATTTTTATGTCTCAGGATATCGTCCCAGTTAATTGCACCAAGATCATCTCTCATCCGGCAGAAATTTGCCTTCCTGAAGATTAGTGTCCTTGTAACCCCTCTACTACACATCTTATTAAAGGATACATGAAAACTTATTAATTTGTGATCACTATTACCCAAGCCAAGTTGACAAGCCACAAAGCTTCTGGAAGAATGTCCTATGGACAGATGAGACAAAAATGGAATTTCAAGAAAAAAAACACTGTCCCTACTGTGAAACATGGAGGAGGCTCTGTTATGTTCTGGAGCTGCTTTGCTGTATCTGGCACAGGGTGTCCACACTGCGTGCAGAATTATTAGGCAAATTGTATTTGAAAGGATTCTTTTTATTATTGAACAACTATGTTCTCAATCAACCCAAAAGACTCAAATATCAAAGTTTAATATTTTTGGAAGTTGGAGTGGGTTTTTTTTAGATTTGGCTATCTTAGGAGGATATCTGTTTTTCAGGTAACTATTACTGTGCATAATTATTAGGCAACTTAATAAAAAAACAAATATATACCCATCTCACTTGTTTATTTTCTCCAGGTAAACCAATATAACACAAAATTTAGAAATAAACATTTCTGACATTCAAAAAAATAAATAAAATCAGTGGCCAACATAGCCACCTTTCTTTACGATGACACTCAAAATCCTTCCATCCATACATTCTGTCAGTTGCTTGATCTGTTTACGATCAACATTGCGTGCAGCAGCCACCACAGCCTCCCTGACACTGTTCCGAGAGGTGTAATGTTTTCACGCCCTGTAGATCTCACATTTTATGAGGGACCACAGGTTCTCTATGGGGTTCAGATCAGGTGAACAAGGGGGCCATGTCATTATTTTTCCTTCTTTTAGACCTTTACTGGCCAGCCACGCTGTGGAGTATTTGGATGCATGTGATGGAGCATTGTCCTGCATGAAAATCATGTTTTTTTTGAATGATACCGACTTCTTCCTGTACCACTGCTTGAATTAGGTGTCTTCCAGAAACTGGCAGTAGGTCTGGGAGTTGAGCTTCACTCCATCCTCAACCCAAAAAGGTCCCACAAGTTCATCTTTGATGATACCAGCCTGTTGTGAGTTCATTTTCCGTCACTGAGGCCTGGTGAACTCCCTATTCTAGTGAAGGAAGGTAGTGAGCCTGATTATCAGGCACCTGGGACTAATGAAGACGATTGGCTGAGTGGAGTCACTGACTGGATTTAAGGCTGCCTACGCCCTTTCTGCCCTGCGGGTGATTTCTCTGTGGACTCTTGGACTCCAGTCTGATTCCTGCTCTCCTAAAGCTAAGTTTTCTGTTTTGCCTTTTTGCATCTAAGATAAGTTTTTGTTTTTCTTGCTTTTTGGATTCTGCCACTCCCTGCTGGAGTGTGCAGTGTTCCTTCAGCTCTGTCTTCTGAAAGCACCTGAGTGCTGACTTAGTTTTTGAAGCTTAGTTGCTTCAGGGCCATTTTTATATCAGCTTGTTGGCTTTTGTCTCTGATAGGGTTTTGGCAGATTGCAGACAGCAGCCTTCCTATCCATTCCTATCTAGGTAGTTTTTGGGCCCCGTCTTTGCTCAGCCTGTCTTTCTGTCTGTGTAAGTGTTTTCATCTTGCTTCACCGTCATTATATGTGGGGGGCTCCCTATTGCTTTGGGGTCTGCTCTGGGGCAGTTAGATTTCCCCTTTCCTTCTTTAGGCCTATGTATCTCTCCGGCTGTGATCGAGGGGTCTAGGTCATCGTAGGAACCCCCCACGGCTACTGCTAGTTGTGTTGATAGGTTCAGGGGTCTGCAATCTGATAGTTGCCAACTTCTCAGGTTTTCAGGACTTAGCTAGCATTTCTGTTTTTGCCTCCTACGGTGACTCAATCATAACACCAGCCCATACCAGTACCCCACCTCCACCTTGCTGGCGTCTGAGTCGGAGAGGAGCTCTCTGCCCTTTACTGATCCAGCCTTGGCCCACCCATCTGGCCCATCAAGAGTCGCTCTCATTTCATCAGTCCATAAAACCTTAGAAAAATCAGTCTTAAGATATTTCTTGGCCCAGTCTTGACGTTTTATCTTATGTTTCTTGTTGAAAGGTGGTCATTTTTCAGCCGTCCTTACCTTGGCCATGTCCCCGAGTATGGCACACCTTGTGCTTTTTGATACTCCAGTAACGTTGCAGCTCTGAAATATGGCAAAACTGGTGGCAAATGGCATCTCGACGCTTGATTTTCCTCAATTGATGGGCAGTTATTTTGCGCCTTTTTTATCAACTTGCGACCCTGTTGGCTATTTGCCATGAAGCGCTTGATTGTTCGGTGATCAAGCTTCAAAAGTTTGACAATTTCAAGACTGCTGCATCCCTCTGCAAGACATCTCACAATTTTTGACTTTTCAGAGTCCGTCAAATCTCTCTTCTGACCCATTTTGCCAAAGAAAAGGAAGTTGCCTAATAATTAAGCACACCTTATATAGGGTGTTGATGTCATTAGACCACACCCCTCCTCATTACAGAGCTGCAAATCACCTGATTTACATAATTGGTAGTTGGCTTTCAAGCCTATACAGCTTGGAGTAGGACAACATGTATAAAAAGGATGATGTGATCAAAAAACTCATTTGCCTAATAATTCTGCACACAGTGTAGAATCTGTGCAGGGTACAATGAAATCTCAAGACTATCAAGCGATTCTAGAGAGAAATGTGCTGCCCAGCGCCAGAAAGCTTGGCCTCAGTCACGGGTCATGGGTCTTGCAACAGGATAATGACCCAAAACACACAGCTAAAAACACCCAAGAATGGCTAAGTGGAAAACATTGGACTATTCTGAAGTGGCCTTCTATGAGCCCTGACCTAAATCCTATTGAGGATCTTTGGGAAGAGCTGAAACATGCTGTCTGTAAAAGGCAACCTACAAACACGAGACATCTGGCGCAGATTGCTCTTGAGGAGTGGGCCAAAATACCTGTCGAGAGGTGCAGAAGTTTTATTGACAGTTACAGGAATCGTTTGATTGCAGTGATTGCCTCAAAAGGTTGTGCAACAAAATATCAAGTTAAGGGTACCATCATTTCTGTCCAGGCCTATGTCATGACTTATTTTTTTTTTATTTTTTTTTACATTCTGTGGAACCAGGGTTGAAAAGCAATGTCTGACTTGCATTTGTTCATTTTCATAGATTTTTGATTTATTATTACTTTTGTCAGATGCAAGTTATTTGTCACCATTGCGGGTTTGTCTGTCACTAAATGAGGGGTACTAACAATTTTGACCACGTGTGTAGGTGTGACAGCAGCACCGTTAAGCCATGGAGTGAACATAGTCTTATTTCGGTCTTAAAAAGACAAAAAAAAGGTCACATCCTTTAGCGGTTAAGCTTTGTGCCTTGGCTGGAAATCGGGAAACCAGGCCTGATTGGAAATAAAGTAGCCGAGGGCCGAACACCTGGACCATTATATAGAAATAAACAGAACATGAAAAAAGAACACCATGGAAAGGAAGAACTATCATCTGTCAAAAGCTTTAAACGGATTCTAAACCGCTCGGCTCTCACTAGTAAATGTAACTTAAAGAAAGGAACGGCAAAGATGCCAGAGAATAATACATTATAAAAGGCGCTTTTATCTTAAAACCGACAAACCGACCTGGCTTTTTTCTACAGTATTTCTGATGTGCTTTCATGAAGCTTCTAAGGCGTTTCTAATGGGAATGTTCCTCCTCCTGCCGATGCTTTAGATGAAGACAGCATTTAGCTTCAGATGATGGAGAGGACGAACTAGGTAACCTCGGTAATGAAGCCATGCAAAACGGCTAAAACGTGAACCTTTTATTACTCGATAAAAACTTTTTAGAACATAAAATCTAGACACAATTTTCTCTTTTACTGAATTAATTGTACTTTACTGCTAAAAGTAACATAATATAGGGCACAAAATACAGGGCCTCCACACAAAATTAAGAATAAAAATGTTATAAAGCCACTGACCTATCCAGCCAGGACTAGGCAGTATACTAGCCTCCTCGCTTCTTCAAAGGAGCACAAAAAACCCTCACGGCTTTTGCTAATGTAAATGTCTGCTTTTCACTACTAGGCAACCCATTCTTAAAGAGAATCTGTCTGCAGGATTTTGCTATGTAATCTGACGGCAGCATGATGCAGAGACAGAGACCCCGATTCCAGTGATGTGTCACTTGGTTCACTGGGTGCAGCAGTTGTGGTAGAATCACAGTTTTCCCTGCTGCAGCTCTAGCAGATCTATGAAAGCTGAGCTCTCATAACCCCGCCCACACCTCTGATTGGTAGCAATATACAGTGTACACAGAAAGCTACCAATCAGTGCAGAGGGCGGGGTTGGACTAGAAAGAACAAGACAGCTTGTCCTGAAGTGATAATATCCTGCTGAGAAAACACAGATTGTATTGAAACAGCAAAACACAGACCAATAAGTGACATCACTAATCAAGGTCTCAGCCCCTACATTATGGTGTTCTCACATTACATAGAAAAATCCTGTTGACAGATTCCCTTTATCATCTGTACTGTCCATCACAGAATAAAAACTCCACATGCTTACAAGCCCTGAAAGGATACAGACCTATGTTTCCTGATATGGTGCCGAATTCTCCAATAGTGACCAGTTACATATGGCAAAAAATCCCACCTACTTCACCAACGCTACCATGTATGATGGTTCAGATGAGATTTTTGCTGTTCAATGCAGTGTTTGCCAAAAAATAGGTATCTTTCAGATGTACAGATATGGCACCACTTCTAAAGCATTACATTTTAGTACTTTTCTTTTCCTAAATACCATACAAACAATGCAGAAAAAAATGATGTCATTAGAGCAAGCTACGATACAGAAATTGGCATAGTCTTTTCACATTTTCAGATAATGGTTCTGATTTATCAAGCAGAATTGAAATTGCATAGTTCCAGAAATGTTCTTAGGACTTGCTGGTTTTATGCTAGCATTAGCTAATTACCATAAATCACTTTACAAAAAAAAAAAAAAAAAAAAATAATGGACAGAGTTTATTAAAATGGGCATGGCACGTGTGGCCTATAAAATTTAGCAAAATGCAAGCCAAAAAAAATGGAGAACATTTGTTATGATGGCAAATGCCAGCTGAAAGATGCTCCTTATTCATTAAAAGGTGGATGCCTCTTGATGAAATTGACATCTTATTCCAGAGCGCTTTTATCAAGACTGAGGAGCAAAATGCCATTTTATTGGAAGGAGACCGTGAGCCTTAGAATTGGCTTAGCACATTATTCTCATTCCTTTTTCACACCTGAATTTCTTATCATTGGGCCGCTGAAAAAGGTTGGAGGCGTTTGTTGGCTCCTTATCCCCTATCCTTGTATGCATGGCTCCCCGGTCCCTGTCCTTGTATGCATGGCTCCCCCGTCCCTGTCCTTGTATGCATGGCTCCCCCGTCCCTGTCCTTGTATGCATGGCTCCCCCGTCCCTGTCCTTGTTTGCATGGCTCCCCCGTCCCTGTCCTTGTATGCATGGCTCTCCCATCATTGTCGTTGCATGCATGGCTCCCCCGCCCCTGTCCTTGTATGCATGGCTCTCCCATCATTGTCCTTGTATGCATGGCTCCCCCGCCCCTGTCCTTGTATGCATGGCTCTCCCATCATTGTCCTTGTATGCATGGCTCCCCCGCCCCTGTCCTTGTTTGCATGGCTCCCCCGTCCCTGTCCTTGCATGCATGGCTCCCCCGCCCCTGTCCTTGTATGCATGGCTCTCCCATCATTGTCCTTGTATGCATGGCTCCCCCGCCCCTGTCCTTGTATGCATGGCTCCCCCGTCCCTATCCTTTTATGCATGGCTCCCCTGTCCTTGCATGCATGGCTCCCCCGTCCCTGTCCTTGTATGCATGGCTCTCCCATCCCTGTCCTTGTATGCATGGCTCTCCCATCCCTGTCCTTGTTTGCATGGCTCCCCCGTCCCTGTCCTTGTATGCATGGCTCTCCCATCGTTGTCCTTGTATGCATGGCTCCCCCGTCCCTATCCTTTTATGCATGGCTCCCCCGTCCCTGTCCTTGCATGCATGGCTCCCCCGTCCCTGTCCTTGCATGCATGGCTCCCCCGTCCCTGTCCTTGCATGCATGGCTCCCCCGTCCCTGTCCTTGCATGCATGGCTCCCCCGCCCCTGTCCTTGCATGCATGGCTCCCCCGCCCCTGTCCTTGCATGCATGGCTCTCCCATCATTGTCCTTGTATGCATGGCTCCCCCGCCCCTGTCCTTGTATGCATGGCTCTCCCATCATTGTCGTTGCATGCATGGCTCCCCCGCCCCTGTCCTTGTATGCATGGCTCTCCCATCATTGTCCTTGTATGCATGGCTCCCCCGCCCCTGTCCTTGTATGCATGGCTCTCCCATCATTGTCCTTGTATGCATGGCTCCCCCGCCCCTGTCCTTGTTTGCATGGCTCCCCCGTCCCTGTCCTTGCATGCATGGCTCCCCCGCCCCTGTCCTTGTATGCATGGCTCTCCCATCATTGTCCTTGTATGCATGGCTCCCCCGCCCCTGTCCTTGTATGCATGGCTCCCCCGTCCCTATCCTTTTATGCATGGCTCCCCCGTCCCTGTCCTTGCATGCATGGCTCCCCCGTCCCTGTCCTTGTATGCATGGCTCTCCCATCCCTGTCCTTGTTTGCATGGCTCCCCCGTCCCTGTCCTTGTATGCATGGCTCTCCCATCGTTGTCCTTGTATGCATGGCTCCCCCGTCCCTATCCTTTTATGCATGGCTCCCCCATCCCTGTCCTTGCATGCATGGCTCCCCCGTCCCTGTCCTTGCATGCATGGCTCCCCCGTCCCTGTCCTTGCATGCATGGCTCCCCCGTCCCTGTCCTTGCATGCATGGCTCCCCCATCCCTGTCCTTGCATGCATGGCTCCCCCGTCCCTGTCCTTGCATGCATGGCTCCCCCGTCCCTGTCCTTGCATGCATGGCTCCCCCGTCCCTGTCCTTGCATGCATGGCTCCCCCGTCCCTGTCCTTGCATGCATGGCTCCCCCGTCCCTGTCCTTGCATGCATGGCTCCCCCGTCCCTGTCCTTGCATGCATGGCTCCCCCGTCCCTGTCCTTGCATGCATGGCTCCCCCGTCCCTGTCCTTGCATGCATGGCTCCCCCGTCCCTGTCCTTGCATGCATGGCTCCCCCGTCCCTGTCCTTGCATGCATGGCTCCCCCGTCCCTGTCCTTGCATGCATGGCTCCCCCGTCCCTGTCCTTGCATGCATGGCTCCCCCGTCCCTGTCCTTGCATGCATGGCTCCCCCGTCCCTGTCCTTGCATGCATGGCTCCCCCGTCCCTGTCCTTGCATGCATGGCTCCCCCGTCCCTGTCCTTGCATGCATGGCTCCCCCGTCCCTGTCCTTGCATGCATGGCTCCCCCGCCCCGGTCCTTGTATGCATGGCTCTCCCATCATTATCCTTGTATGCATGGCTCCCCCGCCCCTGTCCTTGTATGCATGGCTCTCCCATCATTGTCCTTGTATGCATGGCTCCCCCGCCCCTGTCCTTGTATGCATGGCTCTCCCATCATTGTCCTTGTATGCATGGCTCCTTATCCCCTATCCATGTATGCAAGTTTCCCATAAAAAAAAACAAAAAAAAAAAAAAACCATCCTAATCACCTTCCTGCGTGCCCCAGATGCATCTCGTTCTGGTGCCAGCCACTCTTCCTGCTGAGCGACACGTGGCCCTGCTCATTAAGGTAATGAATATTCCCTCCACAACTATGGGGGTGGAGAGGCGTGCATATTCATTACCTTAATGAGCAGAGCTATGTGATCGCTCGCTTTAGCATACGCACGGCCGGAAATTCTGCTGGCGTCGGAACCAACGAGATGCAGAGAGGGCATGCAGGATGATGAGAGGGATGTCTTCCGGAGGCTGGTGGCTGCCCGTGTCACTGTGCGTGCTATAAGAGAAATGAATATTCATTCATTGTTTGCATGGCTCCCCCGTCCCTGTCCTTGTATGCATGGCTCTCCCATCGTTGTCCTTGTATGCATGGCTCCCCCGTCCCTATCCTTTTATGCATGGCTCCCCTGTCCCTGTCATTTCTCTTTAGCTGCAGGCACAGTTACAGCTGCAGGCTCCTGCCTCCTGTGACCCGCGGCTCCGTGACCCACGGCTCCCCCGCCGGCCCTCTGGGACAAATGACCTGCGTATAAGCCGAGGGGGGCGTTTTCAGCACAAAAAAATGTGCTGAAAAACTTGGCTTATACACAAGTATATACGGTACTTACAATTGCTCATTTTGCTTTTCTACCCAGTTAATTCTTCTCTTTTATTTGCTCCATGTACAAACAGGAAGTCTCTTGTCCCTGCATTTATCAAACCCTTCCAACTCCTCACCCAGATGGTCCCTTCCCCCCCACCAGGGATTGTTGCAGTGATGACCTATGCAGGAAAAAGAAACCTGTTTCAACATTGAGCTTAGAAGGATTCAGCTACTCAGTTTTTAATCTTGTGATATCATGGACCTAATGGAAAGCAGAGGAAAGAACTGAGTAGAAAGGCAAAATGAGCAATTGTAAGTACACAGTGCTATATAATATACTGACAATACTTTTTTTTTTTTTTTTTTTTTTTTAAAAAAGGGAATGACTTTCACAGTCCTGTGTAGATGATGGAGCTGACTAAGCTTACAGTTTTGTATTCTGGAAACATAGATTCATAAGGAATTCTATTTATATGCCCCTACTATGGGTGAGAGCAAATATCACAAAGTAGATGATGCGTTGACAGAAGCAAGAACCGCTTTTCCTGTCCAACTTTTCCGAATGCATCTGCGATAAATGAAGCTGAGCTACAAAATTATAGTAATTAACGTCAACTGCATTAAGCACAAACAAGATAATGAACTGATGGATTCCTGATTGCATATAATGGCTGATAAATGGAAATGTTCTTGATTTAATAAAGTAGCAAAGATTCAAAAGTCTCATTACGTACAAAAATAGTAAAAAAAAAAATAAAAAAACTCAAAACACACTAACTGCTTTATATCAATATACTAAACTCAAGCATAAAGAAAACAACCTACAAATGACTGAACAGTAGAACTAAACATAATCCGTCAAAAGTTCCCCTGCCGACTAATATGGAGAGACCGAACCAGAGAACACCACCCTTAGGAATTGTAATAAATAAAAAGGAAAAACAAAATTACACTTGTAGGATCCCAATTACACAAAAAATTCTGACCAAGTATTGCAGATACATCATGCTGTGGACCCCTTCACCCAAAGCCCATTTTCACCTTCCTGACCAGGCCAATTTTTACAATTCTGACCAGTGTCACTTTATGTTGCCATAACTCTGAACCGCCTCAATGGATTCCACCGATTCTATGAACGTTTTCTCGTAACCTATTGCACTTCATCATAGTGGCAAACTTTATTTGATATGACTTGCGTTTGTGACCAAAAAAAAATGTAAATTTGGCAAAAAATTTTGCAATTTTCAAACTTTTATTTTTTATGCCCTTTAGATCAGAGTCATATTGCACAAAATAGTTAATAAATAATATTACCTACATGTCTACTTTACATCAGCACAATTTTTTAAACAATTTTTTTGTTAGGAAGGGCTAAAAGTTCACCAGCTGTTTCTCATTTTTACAACAAAATTTGCAAAACCATTTTTTTTAGGGACCACCTCACATTTGAAGTGACGTTGAGGGGCCTATAAGACAGAAAATACCCAAACGTGACACCATTTTAAAAACTGCACCCCTACAGTTGCTCAAAACCACATTCAAGAAGTTTACTATCCTTTCAGGTGCTTCACAGGGATTTTTGGAATGTGGAAGACCTAATTTTTATTACTTAAGACCTAATTTTGTTACTTTTGCAAGGGTAACAGGAGAAAATGGACCATTCAATTTGTTGTGCAATTTCTCCTGAGTACGCCGATACCCCAATATGTGGGGGAAATCTACTGTTTGGGCACATGGGTGGGATTAGAAGGGAAGGAGCGCCATTTGACTTTTTGAATGTAAAATTTGCTGTAATAATTAGCGGATGCCATGTCACATTTGGAGAGCCCCTGATGTGCCTAAAAGGTGGAAACCCCCAACAAGTAACACCATTTTGGAAGCTAGACCCCTTTGGGACCTTATTTAGACATGGATTGAACACCTTGAACCCCCAAGTGCTTCACAGAAGTTTATAACTAGAGATGAGCGAATTTGTTCGGATTTTGGCCCCAAATCTGATTTCGTCTGATTTCAACATTTTCTGGTCATATTCGAACACTACTCGGGCCGAATGTATGTTTTATGATCGGTTCCGAACATATTCGGTAATTTCTACACCCATTGACACTAATGAAGTTCGGCGGTGTTCGACGAATATTGCAAAAACAATATTTGATTCCAATAGTATTCGGAACCAAATTCGAACAAATTCGCACATCTCTATTTATAACGTTAAGCCGTGAAAATAATAAAATCACATTTTCCCTGCAAAAATCTTTTTTACATCCAAATTTTGTATTTTCACAAGGGTAATAAATAGGAGAAAATGGACACCAAAACTTATTTTGCAATTTCTCCTGACTTCACCGATACCCCATATGTGGTCGAAAACTACTTTTGACGCATAGTGCAAAGCTCAGAAGGGAAGTAGCACCATATTACAGTGCAGATTTTGCTGCACTGGTTTGGAGGGTGTCATGTCACATTGGCAGTCGTTGAGGTGACAGAACAGCAGAACCCCCGATAAGTGACCCCATTTTACAAACTAAACCTCTCAGTGAATTCATCTAGGGGTGCAATTATTATACTGACACCACAAGTGTGTCACAGAATTTTATAACATTGGAACATTGGGCAGTGAAGAAAAACTGAATTTACATTTTTACCATCAAGATTGTGTGTTAGCCCCAAATTTGTCACGTGGCCCGTCCTGTGTGACGCGACCATCAGGCCGGTAACTAAAACAACAAGACGTGGCACGTGATACTGTCCTGTGTGACACGGCCCGCAGGCCGGTAACTAAAACAACAAGACACGTGGAAATGGGAAACAGTTACAACGGTGGGCCCTGCGATAGGGAAAGGGGACGTGGAGACCTCCTGCACTCCCCTGAGTCAGTGTCCCTAACGCTCCTAACGTTCCTTATGCTGGTTCCGCACTGGCCGCCGATCAGGAACCTGTTGCCCTAGCACACCCTACACCTATCCCTTGCTAGGGAGCTGGGTGGCGCAGGCACTGGCCCCACCGCTGTACTAATACACACTAAGGAAAAACACAAACAGGGAAACACCACTTAGCTTTACTCTGTTGCTTTTGCTCCTGGCAACAGAGTCCACCACCCCACCAGAATGCAGCTCTCCTCCTGAATCGCTGCCACCAAGCTCTGTCAGAGCTACAAGGAAATCCCCTATGACTCCTTCCACACCAGGGCTAAGACAGTGCTGCAAGGAACGCTCTCCAGATCCTTCCTCCACCAAGGATGGTTGAAATGAACACTATCACCAACACTGATTGCAACACCTGTGACTTTTATAGCAGCCAGAGCAATCACACATGCATTATAATTATGTGCACTTAACTAAAGAAACAAGAGTGCAATGACGCTCACCACCACCGGGGGCAAACTAGAACAAAAGACACGACAGTGCAATAATCCTAATGGCTACGAGGGGCAAAAACCAAACTTAAGCACAGCTTAAGAAAAAAAAAAGTTACCTGTGCTTTTTATCGGTCCTGATCCAGCATGGATCATGACAAAATTTTACATTTTCATACGGGGAAAATGGTAGAAATGGCAACAAAATTTGCCCCACAATTTCTGCTGAATGTAGAAAATACCCCATATGTGGCTGTACAGTACTGCTTAGCCATATGGTGAGACTCGGGAGGGAAAGAGCGCTATTTGACTCTGGGAGCGCATTTTCCTAGAATAGTTTGCGAACTCCATATAAAGAGCCCCCATTTGCTAGAAAAGCAAAATCCTCCCTCAAGTGACTCCATTTTGGATATTATACCCCTTTGGGAATTTATCTAGAGGTGTAGTGAGGTTTTCCAGAAACAAGCAGTAGTGGTGCTAATTTATATATTAAATGGGGAAAGTGACATTTATAGTTAGTGGGTGCACAGTGGTGGATTATAATTTATATTTGGAATGGTGGGTTGCATAATAACCAATTATGTATTAATGGTGGGTGCACGTCTGTATTCAGATGTGTAGTGTGTAAGGGAAAAAGTGGGGAATGTGCTCTGGAAGCCATGCTCTAGGTAACTATGTTATTTCATGCAGAGACGAGTCTTGGCTGGAAGAAGTGATGGCGGTCTGTGCTGGATGAAAAAGAAAAGCAAAGATGAAGGACTTCAGCTAGAGACGTCACTGGTGAGTCAGTGTGTTACCTGCACACTGACAGTAAATATAGAGTTCCTGTATACAATTGCACTTAGTATTGTGTTTTTAATTAATGATCAGTATTGTAGTATTCAGTCACTATCTGGTGGTAATATGTGGTCTGGTCATGGTGTGGCGCTATTTGTTTCTTGTATGTGGTATTAATCGGTGACTATGTGGTCTGGCCATGGTACGGCGCTATTTGTTCCTTGTATGTGGTATTATTCGGTGACTATGTGGTGGTAATATGTGGTCTGGTCATGGTGTGACGATATTTGTCCGGGTATTCAGCATGTTAATGTTCGGGGGGGGGGCTTTTTCGATGTTCGCCCTGTGGGCAAAATTCCCTAGAAACTGCCCTGACTATAATGAGGCAGCAGAGATACTCTAGACTCCGTCTGACCTCTGTTCAGTGGTGTCCTTTTCAGAAGTGCACAAAACTGTGGCAGACGGCACTTTTATGCAATCCTAAAAAGACGTGCTGCGGATGAGCGGAGGAGGGTTGAATGTTTTCATTTTATTAATGTGTGTTAAAAGTTGTAATGTTTGATACTATTACTTTAACTGTTTAATAAAAATATATTGAACAATAAAAAGATTGACACTGCCGGATCACAGGTCCTATGGCATCCACAGTGCCTCCATCTGCCTCTTTATAGGGAATCTTGCACCAGGTGTTCCGTCTAAATCACATATTTCAGAGATTTACACAGAAACCCCGATGTAAGCGCTCAGGGCAGGATAAATGTGCAGCGAGCATTACTGCAATCTTTGGGAGGCAGAATGAAAAAAAAACAACAGCAGGTGAACAGTTGATTTTATTAATTTTTTACGCCATTCCTCATGCGGTATAAGTGATATGGCGACTATTGCTCAGGTCAGTGCGATTGCAGCGATACCAGTTTTATATGTTTGGCTGCTGTCACACACAATAAAATACGTTTTTTATTGCAAAAACTAGTTTTTTGCATCCCTATATTTTGAGAGCTATAATTTTTTCATATTTCGGCCGACAGATTCCTGTTATAGCTGTTTTTTTCTGGGATATGTTGACCTTTTTATTGCTACCATTTTCAGGCACATTACATTTTTTGATCGCCTTCTATTGTGACTTTTGGGAAGCAGCATGAACAAAACAGAAGCAATTCAAGAATGTTTTTTGATGTAGTTCCGCATATGGTAAAATTGAAAATGCAGTTTTATTCTTTGAGTCAGTACAATTACTGAGATACCCTGACGAAGGAATTCATTTCCGAAACAAGCGTCGGGGACTCGGGGTGTGCAAGTCATTGGGATCTGGTGGACCTTAAAGTTATATACCTCTCCTTCCCCTCTTACATTGTCACTTTAGCACTAGCACTTTCAGTGCTGCTTGGAGCTTTGTTGTTTATTCTGACACTTATGCACTTTATTTGTTTTCACTAGGGGGTGTTTTCCCTCTCACTAGTTGAGTATATATGATTATATAATTTTCATGGATGATATTATTGATGTACCACCTTTCTTGGCCATTATGGGTGGCACAGTGGCTCAGTGGTTAGCACTGCAGCCTTGCAGCACTGGGGTCCTAGGTTCAAATCCCACCAAGGACAACATTTGCAAGGAGTTTGTATGTTGTCCCCGTGTTTGTGTGGGTTTCTTCTGGGTTCTCCGGTTTCCTCCCACATTCCAAAGATATACTGATAGGGAATTTAGATTGTGAGCCCCATCGGGGACAGTGCCAATAATGTCTGCAAAGGTCTGTGGAATTAATGGCGCTATTTAAATGAGTAAAATAAATAAAAAAATATATACATACACTTCACTTTCTAATTGATTCTTTATGGATATATGTTTCACACTATTTTTTGGGGGGGGTACTTTTGAAGATTTTTATTATGTATCCACATATATTTTAATTGATTCTCATGGTCCTGACCAGGGGTGGGCAACTAATTTTCCCGAGGGGCCACATGAGAGACCATGACTGTTGTGGAGGGCCGAACAAATAGCTTGAAATTAATTCTACTCAATATTTATTAATATTAATTGTATCACTTAATATTGAGCAGAATTAAGTATGCTGAGACCCCCCCCTATATATCTCTAACCCCCCCACAGCCCCTTATATACAGCATGAGCCTCACACAGCCTCCCCCATGTACGGCATGAGCCCCACACAGCATCCCCATGTACGGCATGAGCCCCACACAGCATCCCCATGTACGGCATGAGCCCCACACAGCATCCCCATGTACGGCATGAGCCCAACACAGCATCCCCATGTACGGCATGAGCCCAACACAGCCACCGCATATATTGCATGACAGTATACAGCCTTCCCATAGCCTCCCCATGTGCAAGTCACCCCCATAGCTTCCCCATGTGCTGCACATCACCGCCATACAGTCCTCATGTGCTGTACGTCACCCCCCAAAGAATCCCCCATGTTCACCCCCATAGAATCCCCATTTTCACCCCCATATTCATACACATGGAAAGAAAGAAAAAAAAAAAAAAAGAACACCACATACTCATTTCGGTCCCGTTCCCAGGCGCCCTGCTTCTGCCTCCGGAGAGCTGACTCTACGGCTGTACACAGCTGACGCGATGACATGACGTCATCGCGTCAGCCGTTTCACACGCTGATTGGCAGAGGAAGTGGCTAGTGGCCCCTCCTCCACCAATGCTGACAACGGGTGGCCCGCGGACCTCAGGTTTCCAGCCCCACGGCTGTCTCGGTCCGCAGGCCGGACTGAGA
This sequence comes from Dendrobates tinctorius, assembly GCF_039654945.1. Classification (NCBI taxonomy): domain Eukaryota; kingdom Metazoa; phylum Chordata; class Amphibia; order Anura; family Dendrobatidae; genus Dendrobates; species Dendrobates tinctorius. The sequence goes on along the minus strand of NW_027361743.1, from coordinate 37,284,885 downwards.
CAGCTAGAGGACCACACTTCGCCCAGGTCTGGTCTTGACTATTCCCTTTCTTCTTATCTTTGAGTCCGCCACTTGTATTATTGGTTTTATATACCTAATTATATCCTCTTATTTTAGCTCTACTATTGTGTATATTTTGTCCTGATACGTGCACGTTTTTATACAGGACTACTGTTTGCCACTATCATTGAATTTCGAATATTCCTTGTCTGGACTTTCATCGCTATTCATTGTTTTAGGGTATTTTGGTTAGTTTCCTATGCTGCGGTTTGTGGGAAAGCAGCTCCGGCAGAGCAGTATATGTCCGGCGAATGTTGGGATGGGGTTAAAGGGAATTTGTCACCTCCTGGACAATTTTGATTACTATGGGCATACAGGTAATAGAATGGTTAAATCAGTCGTGCCTGTATACCTAATAGCTGCAGTGTAGATCTTGAGAAATTAATTTATAATGTTATATGCTAATGACTTCTTCCAGGCTCTGGGGCGTGTGGTGCCTGGAATAAAGGATTGCCTCCTGACTTCATTATAATGGTACCCCCCTCCCATTAGCGTCACACTGACCTGCTCGGTGCTGTAATTTCGTGCATGTCCTATGCACACACGCGGTTACGAGAACCCTATCCGCCCTTCTAAGGGCAGTGTCTGCATTGATCTTCTGTGAAGGCGTGATGAGTCGGTGTGCAGTAACAGACTCGCCGGCACCTGCCCATTATTTCAATGCAGACACTCCCCTTAGGAGATCGGGCAGGGTTTGTATAACCATGTGTGTGCATAGCGCATGTCCGGGATTACAACAACGAGCAGGTCAGTGTGACGCTGATGGTAAGGGGGTACCATTATAATAAAGTCAGGAGGCAATAATTTCTGCCAGGCACCACATGCCCTGGAGCCTGGAAGAAATCATTAGCATATAACATTATAAATGAATTTCTCAAGATCAACACCACAGCTATGGGGTATACAGGTAAGAATGGTTTAACCTGTATGCTCATAGTAACAGATCAACTAATTTGACACCATTGTCTTTGTAACAGAGAGAACTCAACTCTGACCCCCTGATGACAGCAGACGCTGAAACGCACGTCGAGGTGAACGCATCCTTGGGACAGCCATTGACCCCCCCCCCACTTAACAGGTACTATATGATGGGATATCATGGCAGTAATTTAATGTCTTACACTACCTCAGTGTTTACTTATTGGGCATATACTGTGTGGTCACCTATGAATTAAGGTGACAATACACGCACTGGCACCTTACCTATATTGATATATACTTCACTGCATTTTTTGCTATATTTTATACCTGTTCTTTTATGTGGGTCCATTTTTTTGCACTTACCTATTTTTAATATATTGGAAGCACAAAACATATATACATCCATAATTGATTATCATTAAATATTTTTATTTTGTAATCTTTTTGCTGCCATTGTCACAATACCCCTTTTTTTAGCTTGTCCCTTGTGTACTGCGTCAGTTCTCCCTGTGTATTTGTTCCCACCTGCACCTTCTTTTTATCTCTGTAAATTAAATAAATAAAATACGTCTTCCACTTAATTTGGGCTTTAAACTGTTTCTCTGCTCATAACTGAAACCCACAATTAAGCTACAGAAGGATGTGATTGAACTTTTCGGGCATGGTTTACTAACCAATCCCAGAAATCTGTTCTGACAACGATAACTGCAACAAGTGCTGATAAAGTGTGAGACTCCTATATATCTTGCAGGAATTTAGATTCTTTGTTTTCTTCAGTTTTAAAATGCTCCATTAATTTGACTATATGTGACATAAGTATACTAGCAACCCATAGAGTCTTGTGGTTTTTCGATATCTAAACAGTACAGAAGCCTAAAGTAGACTTGGCAGTTTCGCAACATCAATCATTTTTCTAATTTGCACGCAGAACAGTTTTATTATATGGTGGCAGGGGAAGACCTAACAAGGTCATGTCCAATTATTCCAATCTTGTTATATAATACAAAGAGATCCTTAAAAAAGCGCATACCCAAAGTTACTCGAGGTTTTTGGTCTTATCAGATGTTTCTGTATCTATGTAGAAACTGTAACACAGTCCGCCACATCTGAAGGTTTTATACATTTATAAATAATTTTTATATAAATCAGAAAAATATGTAATGCCACAATGTGGAAATTTAGCAGATGTCCTAGAACAGTTATTTTATGGGGAATATAAGATTAACTCTTCTGTACTGCCTCCAGCGCCGGGCTGTCTGCTATCTTCTAGGCCAGCTCATGCGGCAGCATGCCACCAGAGTATTCATGGAGCCTGCATCCACGCAGTTAATTGTGGACCGCTTCAGTGTGCCAGATCTATGTTTGGGTATCAAGCTAAGCTCTGCTACTTTTTCTCAAATGTGCATCGACACACCCTGCAACATCGATATTTCAGAGTCTCTTGACAAACCCAAACCTGCTTTGACACTCTGTGCCACTACATTCCTACTAGCCCCGCTTCTACATTGTACTCTGATGCATCTCTCCCATTAGCCTCCTGACCTCGACAGTTCCACTTCATTAACTAAACTACTGTGCCGCTTTCCAGACTTTGCTTCGTTGGTCTTCCTATACTAAGTCTCCAGTTCTTACACTTGCCAGTATAGACTAAGTTGTTCCAACTGGTTAATCCTCCCGTATCAATCTAATCAGTCAGTGCTGCATTCTGTTGATCCGAACCAAAGGCTTCGGAGTTCCACCTGACGAAGTGAGATATAAGTAGAGATGAGCGGATTGCTTCACACAGACCCACACGTCCATAGTCTCTGGGAGTGGACAGGAGCTGGGTCAATTTCCCCCTACCCTCTGGGATCCCCGGCTTGACTTGTGACAAGCCAGGCTGGCCCCACACATCACGCCAGGCAGGCAAATCAATTCCACACTAGGCAAGCTGGAAAGCTCAGGACATTCGCGCAGCTCCTGTCCCACGGCCAAACCCGGACTGTGGATCAGGGTCGCACAGAAAGATCAACTCATCTCTCATTAGAAGTATTTATTAAGCCAAAACGTGAAGAATTGGTGAGAGGTCTCTTTAAGGATAAACTTGGAATAACCTGTTAAATGTTTGACAGAAAGTACAATCAGTCATAACCAACCTTACAGAACTAAAATGAAGCACAAATTCACAGTCAAAACACACAATTATTTAATCAACTAAGAGCAGGGGGAAAAATAAGTCACAGTCTGGTGAACAGTAATGAAAACCTAATCAACAGTGATAGTTTGATAAATGGCGCTAACAGTCGGCTGGCCAAAGGAATGAAAAGAGGCACTGAGCAGCCTCAAGATAAAATAAAATAATTATACTGAAAAGCAAGCTCAGCACAGCGCTGGGCCACGGCACCCAACCTAAAGGACGAAGCAAAATAGAAAGTGCGTAGAACATTTTTATCTTATCAACATGGACACTGCGCATGGAAAAAACAGGTTCAACGCAACTAAAAGATTAATGAAATAGGATTAAGGAAGAAACATTCGAAAGGAGCAGAAAGTAGGACATAGAAAACGGCACATCTGAATCATGTCTAGGCAGTATGGAAGCAGCTACCCGGAGAAGAGACTAGATATATATGGCAGCTGTCATGGATTATAGAGCTTACAGCGCGAGTTGTAGCATATAGAGAAAATAATAAGAATGCAGCCGAGTGGCTTCTGGAGGTAATAAGACAAGACTTCCACTGCAGGATTATTAAAAAAAAAAAAAAAAAAAAAAAAAATGGAAAATTCATAACAGCTACATGAGCCGAAAACCAGACATTCAGAATAACTAAATGCTGATATAGGAGTACAAGATACATATCTCTTGTATAGTATGTAATATATAAATCCTTTAAGGCAGGTTCATACCTCTCAAATATAGCAATTTGGAAACTGCAAATTTACAGCAAGAAATAGTGTTGCATAAAGACAAGCCTATCATGAAAAAGAGCGCCAAAAGATCAGCAAAGCAGTAAAGGTCCAAGGCCCATAACTCCTGGTGGTCAACATCATTATATGATAAAGCCATGTCCATCTTTACATACAAGTAAAATGTGGCATTATCTCTTGGCCATTTAAATAAATTACCAATTAAGAAAGGCAGAGAGACACTCTTAGGCCATGTTCATAAGGCATTTGGAGCGGGGTGAAAAACATTCCAAGTGGCTCCATAGTCTCCTATATTTCTAAAATGTCTGAAGAAGGTTCTTTTGACATATATTACTGCCCAAAAACTTTGCAGCATTTTTTTCACATCTGTTCAAAGTAAGAATGCTTTAAAAAAAATTGATGACAATAAACTATTAACATTTCTATTAAAAAATGTAAATTGAATGCACAAAACAGAAATCTAAAACAAATTAATATTTGGTGTGACCACCGTTGGACTTCAAAATAGCATCAATTCTTCTAGGTACACTTGCACAAAGTAAGGAATTTTGAAATTATATTCAAGCTTAGTAATAACCAACTGTACCAAACAAGTAAAGATTATCAACATTTTCACATTAAGAAAGTCATTAACTTAAACAGTTGTTAAAGCTGGGCAAGACTGAGCACAGCAACAAGACATAAGGCAGTTATACTGCATCAGTAAGGTCTCTATCTGGTAAACATTTCAAATCAGGGCGGGGTTTGAACTGTTCGAGCTCTTTCAAAGAAACACCAAAAAATGGGCAACATTGAGTATAGTAAACACAGCGGTATATCAAGAAAACAGCGCTGGAAATTAAAGACACATCATGCTTGGTTCCTTTTGACATCAGAAGATGTCTAGCAGTGTCATGAACTCAGAACTGGCAGAAACCAGTTGTAAACAGATACCTCCAAATAATGTTCAAAGAAGTCTGGCCAAAAGTTGTCTTCATTGTGTACAAAAGCCATTCATTCAACATGTAAGCAAAGCCAAAAAACTCAACTATTTTCAAAAACACAAGAACTAAAAAATGGCCGCAGGTGCTCTGGAGTGAGGAATCAAAATTAGATTTATTTGTAGTGTAGGGAAGGTGACCTGACGGACGGACGTGTCAGAATAGAGAAAGATAGGTTTGCACAGTTTAGACAGGTGTCAGTTACTACAGTGGGGAAACAGCTAGGAAAGTGTAGTGGACGTGCAGTACCTTGGGTTGACCATTAGATGGCAGGGAGGAGTGTGAGCAGAGGACTTGACATCAGCTTAGGGCTTTAGAAACCGTTGGTCATGGGGGGGCGGAGTTACAGTGACAGGGGACCGGGAGAGATATAAATACTGAGGGAGGGTTCCAGAAAGTTCCAGTCCCCAGGGGGCGCTCCAGTGACAGGAGGACTACGACAGTTCGTGCGCTGTGAGGAAAACCGTACCAAGGGGACTGAGGAGAGAGAATGTCAGGGGGGTGGTCCTGACAGGAAGAACCGCAGAAGAGACGAGACACCGGGTGTGGGACACCGTGTTGGACACGACAACTGATCAGTGGAAGTGCTGTTGGTTTATGGGCCTAAGGCGGCCACAGTGATGGACCTGTCAGGAGCGTCGACGAGCGCAGAGGGGACGATGTATGCATACACGTCCCCAGTATAGAGTACGGTGTGTGAGAAGCGGCCCTGGAAACGAAGGTCCGTGAGGTAAAGAAAGTGTGGTGTGCTCTGAGGCCGTCAGACGGACGGCAAGTGAAATAAACTTGGACCTGTTGCACCCAGAATCTGCCTCCATCTTGTCTCTGTTTGATTTCTGCACGGTAAAGAGAGGCACCACCTCCCAGCTTGGCCCATCGACCCCTACATTTGGCGTAGTCGGCAGGATCGCCGCCGCTAATACGTCATCTTCTGCGGCAGACCTGCCTCAAGGAATGGAGAAAGACTTGGTCTACACTGCCTGGATTGCAAACACCTGTGGATTACAAATGGCTTACCTTTGGATTACAAATTGGGAGCGTTGTGGTCACTCAGTGGTGCTGACAGAGGATCCGGGGCGGTACCAGGTGCTGTGCAAGATGGCGAAATTGCCACAGCGCAGGGGAGAGGTCCGGGTGTTTGCAGTCGTGTTGAATGGACTGGGGCCCCCTCCAACGTACCCTCGTGGGCAGCGGTATGTGCCCGGAGGCCGACGCTCCCATGTACTGGACCCTGGCAGATGGGTGGACAGGCCTGCCAATGCCCCACCCAGCAGGAGGAGTGGCACAGAAGAAAAGCTTGGCTGCGGCTGTCTGGCGCCATTCGATTGCTGCCCAACGGACGGTATGAGGCGCTGCGGGTGTCGGGGCATCGGCCGCCTAGAGTGGCAGCGGCGGCGGGAGACTGAGTTGCGCCAGAAAATGTCACCCCCAGGGCCCCGGGCAGGCAGCGGGGTGCAGAGCTGGGAAGCGGAGCCTGTGCGGAGCCAGCGAGAACTGCCGCCACCAATACCAACGGAAGGCCTCTCTGTGGAGTCCCTGAGCCTGGAGGCTGACTACGCTGAGCAGCAGATCGCGGAGTGGAGACCACGGAAGGAGACGCGTGAGGACGTGGTGGAGGTCACGGTGCCGGGGAAGGTGAGAGTACCTCCGGCCCCACCAGCGACCTCACAAGCGGCCCCCACCCTTCTGCCACAGCGCGCGGTCCTCTGCGCCCCAGAAGGCTTAGTTACACCGGGCCCTGTGGCGTACGCAGAGTTGAGCGAGGCCCCCACCCACGTTCCCGAGCCACTCTGCCCGGAGCCACCAGTGCGGAGCTCGATTACAGACGACGCTGCTGTGCTCTCCCTGCCAGCAACAGCGGTTTCATTGGAACTGGCAGCCACTCCGGCCCCGTTAAAAGTTCTGAAAGAGGCCTGTTCTGTGGCCGCGGGAATGCCGGAGCTAGAATCGGTAGCGGCCTATGTGACCGGCCTGGATAAGCAGACCCCCGGAAGCACGGCTACCCCTGTTCATCATCCGGCTCCAGCGGCTGCTGGGCCGCAGATATCATCGGCCGCCTCTGCCCCACACGCTTTTTCGGCAAAGTCCCGCCCACCGGACTCTGGGACTGGCGCGACACCCTCCGTTTGGGTTGCGGAGGTTATTAAGGGGAAGAAGGCTCGGGAGCAAATGATTTGGAAACAGCTGCATGAAAAGGGGGAGGCTGGCATGGTGGTGAAGAGATCACGGGGACGGCTGGTATACACCAACATCGATAGAGGATACGGTTTTATCCGGGATGAGACTGGACAAAAGGTCTATCTTAATGTGGCATCTATTAGTCACGGCCGGGCTCTACATGAGGGGGACTGGGTGTCGTACTACAAGGAGTACTGCCCCCGTGGTTACTACGCGGTAGCTGTGGTTGCTGAGCCAGAGGACCGTGAACCCCCGTAGTAAGAACTCCTAGGACACTCCCTATACCCCGGGCACTCCGCGGCTGTGGGGTCCCTCGCTGCCAGCCGTCTGGGAGTGGTTTGAACTCTCGAAATTTCATTGCACCCTTGTGCCAAAGCATAAGGACAGTTGATGTATATGTTAATGAAAAGCTTGATATAATAAGTTAAAGTTGTTGATTATATTAAGCCTGGCAAAGCGGGGGTGTCAAGAAGCGAGGGAGTGCATATGTCCAAGGAAGGGGGGGGGGGGGGGAGGAGGAAAAAGCATGTGATGTTTAATTGTTAAATGCTGGTTTAAAGAAAATGAGCAAAAGAAAATGAAAAAAAAAAAATGGGTACTTGTGCTATTATAAAGTTGTTTAATGTATAATATGCAAAAGTAAAATGCAACAGGATCGGGTAAGGGAAGGTCTGAGGGACCAACGGGAAGTGTGAGATCCGAAGAGGGGTCTATGTGTGAAGAGGGTCTGGGAGACTGAGACGCCGACCATGACATGTAATTGAAAGAAAGGTACAAGAGGTGAAAGATGTGAAAAGACAGCCGTCCTAGGTCAGGTCCCAGACACCCCTGAAGGAGAGAGATGGACGCCGGCAATGACCTGGTAGGTGAGACACCTCGATCATGGCGTACCAGACTGGGGAAGGTAACAGAAGGGGAGAAAAGGGGAAGGTACACGCCATAGAGAGAATATGGGTGTTGTGTGAAAGACGTTGTCATGTGGCGTGCGCGCTGGTGAGTAGCAGTAGGCTACTCAGAGCATGGTGCTCCCAGTATGGTTCGGCCCCCGCAGGTAGTGGGTCTGGCCCAACAGCAGGTCCGACAACAGAGTGTAGGTGAAGCTTCAGAACGACGAAGGCAGGGGCTACGGATTGTCGAGGACGACAATAGACAAAGGAAGGGAGAGTGTAGGGAAGGTGACCTGACGGACGGACGTGTCAGAATAGAGAAAGATAGGTTTGCACAGTTTAGACAGGTGTCAGTTACTACAGTGGGGAAACAGCTAGGAAAGTGTAGTGGACGTGCAGTACCTTGGTTTGACCATTAGATGGCAGGGAGGAGTGTTAGCAGAGGACTTATCAGCTTAGGGCTTTAGAAACTGTTGTTCATGGGGGGCGGAGTTACAGTGACAGGGGACCGGGAGAGATATAAATACTGAGGGAGGGTTCCAGAAAGTTCCAGTCCCCAGGGGGAGCTCCAGTGACAGCAGGACTACGACAGTTCGTGCGCTGTGAGGAAAACCGTACCAAGGGGACTGAGGAGAGAGAACGTCAGGGGGGTGGTCCTGACAGGAAGAACCGCAGAAGAGACGAGACACCGGGTGTGGGACACCATGTTGGACATGACGACTGATCAGTGGAAGTGCTGTTGGTTTATGGGCCTAAGGCGGCCACAGTGACGGACCTGTCAGGAGCGTCGACGAGCGCAGAGGGGACGGTGTATGCATACACGTCCCCAGTATAGAGTATGGTGTGTGAGAAGCTGCCCTGGAAATGAAGGGCCGTGAGGTAAAGAAAGTGCGGTGTGCTCTGAGGCCGTCAGACAGACGGCAAGTGAAATAAACTTGGACCTGTTGCACCCAGAATCTGCCTCCATCTTGTCTCTGTTTGATCTCTGCGCGGTAAAGAGAGGGACCACCCCCCAGCTCGGCCCACCGACCCCTACATGTATGTAACAGAAGGCAGTATGTTTGCTGAAAGTTTGGAGATCCATTCAATAGTGTCTGCAGGCAACAGTGAAGTATGGTGGAGGTTCCCTGAAAGTTTGAGGCTGAATTTCAGCAAATGGAGTTGTAAATGTTAGTGTAAGGAGACTTATTGGCAATGCAATGCTCCAATGGGAAAAAAATTATGCAAACAGCCTCTTCAGAGACATGAACTGTAGCGCCAACTTATTGAAAGTAGCAATTCTAAAAGTCGATATCAAGCCTTTAATGAGCCTTGCTATATGACGTCATATAAAAACCAAACCAGAATGTCAATTTGCAGATGTGTATTTCAGTACGTTTTCCCTCATCAGTGCACAGCATGAGAGGCTTCTGTATTGTGTCTAAGGGGTAACGTTTCTCACTGAGGAGAATGACATGCCAGAGTAAAGAGACTTATAGGCATTTCAATGCTGTATTTCCACTAGAAATAGCTATTTAATCACGGGATACATGAAAAAAAAAATAACCCGCACCATTCCCTACGCACTAGGAGCAATGGGATCCCAATCTAATACCCTTATGAGCACATAAAGAGGAGCTTGCATGAAAAGATGCTCAACCATAAGATCTAGAGTTGTGGTATTTCACGGCTGTATGTAGCACAAGTGAGCATGCCTATTCCTCCGCTCAATACAAAATTCTTTGCACCAAAGTCCAGTGGTTGTCCACACCAGTGTGCCGAATGTAGAGCTCTGTATAACCCAGTCCACACCACCGATTGACAACTTCCTGATTACACTGGAGGAATGGGGACGGAGAATATTAGGGTTCCTCATTCAAGCAATAGGTAGGACGTCCAACGGATCACACATTTCTCATCTAGCAAACAGGTGATAAACAGTCATAGCTGAAATACTCCTTTAAAATATATCTACCTACATATTTTTTACAACATAAAATAGTTTTCGCTACAGAATAAAGTTTTTCTATTTCGAAAGCCTTTAGCAAGACCACATTATAATTTTCCACTCGGTGACTCGATCATTTCTGCATAATAAATCACTAACGTTCCTCCACCTTTAATTTGGTGCCACTTGTATGAAGATATTCCAGGCATATTCACTCCTGAAGTATAGATTTCATGGCAGCACATTATAAAAGATGAATTTGTGTGGAAAAATAAAGGAAAAAAAGAAACTTACTGCTTGAGAGAATCATGATCGCATTAGGCAATTTCTGAGCTTGGTCTCCTACTAAGCAATAGACGCTGGGTGACAACCATTTAAAGCAGCCATTACAATGCTCTATAAATCTATTACATTTTATGGGATGTAACTATGAAGACATACGTATCATTCAGTTCCAAGGAGCGTTGGAGGAGAAATAGTATGGGCAGAATAATGGCTGTTTTTAGTGATCACCAGCCAGAATTTGCTGCCCAGTAGGAGCCTCATAACTTCAGCTCTTCTATACCATTCATTATTTTATGCATGAATGTGGTTTAGAAAACCTCACACTATCAGAACATATACACTGACACATAAGAACAGGCCAGCAAGTCACTTTCTTTCAAGATAAACTTATAAGGAGTCCTTTCTGCTAAAGGCTTCTCAACTTCCCAATCATCATTATTTTCTGTCTGAGGAGCACGTAGTGAGGAGCAGCGTGAGGTCCACAACAACTCGAGCCTCCAAAAAGGTTAATAAACACAGCTGCCTGTCGCACCTGACGGCAGCGGCAATCTCCCGGTCTCTTTCCTTTGTATGGAGTGTATTTCCAAGTGTACCATAATTAACATGTCAGCAGTTGCTCCTCAGACACATTTTTTACTTGTCATGAAGACCATGCGAAAAGGCAACACAAAATAAAAAACAAAGCGGAACAGCAATAAATGAATAAAATTAATCATTTATTATCGCAAAATTATATATTACATGTAATAAACATGAACATCCATCGCCACTGATAAACTGTTTATTCGTGATAGCAGAGCAGATTTATTCACTTTCTCATAATCTCTACACATCAACTTTGGTTTCCACTGACGAGTCACCTGCCGCTAGCCATGCATGCTACAAATCTGCCACCAGGACAAGAGATGAGCGACCGTCAAATGTAAAGTCCAGAGTTCGTAACGGACACCTAGTTTCAGGTGCTGAACTCTGAACACGGACATCTCCTGGAAGTCCATTTTAACCCCTTCACGACATCCGCCGTATATGTCCAGCGCATGTAGCGCCGGAGCCCACATCATCTTTCCAGGCACATGCCCCTAACAGCCGCGAATGGAATCGCGATCCACCCGCGGCTGTTAACCTGTTAAATGCCGCTGTCAATCTCTGATAGCGGCATTTAATGTGATAGTGCAGGAAGCACGTCACTAATCCCGCCCATCGGCGCCTGTGTCACATGACAGCAGCTGGCCGATGAGTTAGCATGACATGTTATCATTGCCAGATTGCTATGATCACCACCCAGCAGACGGGCTCATAGAAAATGAGAGTTTCGGCTACACACAGGCAATCTGATCATCGCCTGTGTGTAGCACAAGCATTCGGACGATCACAGTTTCTAGTCTCCCTTGGAGACTATTGAAGCAAGGGAAAAGTAAAAAAATATTTTTAATAATATTAACAAAAAAAATAAAAGTTCAAATCATCCCCCTTTCGCCTCATTCAAAATAAAACAATTAAAAAAAACAAACATATTTGGTGTCGCCACATTCAGAATCACCCGGTCTATCAACATATAAAAAGAATTAATCCGATCGGTAAACGGCATAGCGAAAAAAGTGAAAACGTCAAAATTCCTTTTTTTTGGTAGCCGCAACATTGCATTAAAATACAATAACGGGTGATAAAAAGATCGTATCTGCACCAAAATGGTATAATTAAAAAAGCCAGCTCGGCATGCAAAAAATAAGTCTTCACCCAAACAAAAAAAAAAAAAAAAAATTGTGTCAAACTTTGGATTTTTTTTTCACGACTTAAATAAAAAAAGAACGTATACAAGTTTGGTATCTGTGAACACGTAATGACCTGGAGAATCATAATGGCAGGTCAGTTTTAGCATTTGGTGAACATGGTGAAAAAAAAACCTATGTAATTGTGCTTTTTTTTGCAATTTCACCACACTTGGAAATTTTTTTCCCGCTTTCTAGTACACGACATGGGAAAACCTATGGTATAGTTCAAAAATACAACTCGTCGCGCAAAAAAACAAGCCCTCACATGGCCATAATAATGGAAAAATAAAAAAGTTATGACTCTGCGAACAGGGGAGCAAAAAACAAACACAAAAATGAAAATTAGATGCAATATGAAAGGGGTTAAAGTTTGAGCATAGAGAGAAAAGAGCTAAGAGAGAGAGGAGAGAGGGGACAGTGGAGAGGTGAGAGGGTAAAGAGGGAAAGGGAAAGAAGGGAAAGGGAAAGAAGAGAAAGTTCAGGATCAAGTTTGGATACAGTTCTGGTTTTGTATAGCCTACACAGCAGGCTTCCATGGAGCTCAGCCACTGGTGTCTGACCAAAGCTTGGTGGAGAGTGCAATAGTTACATTCCAGGAGGAGTCAACTCCTAACATACTAGCCACCTCTCCCCTGCTAGGCTGCCACTGATTACTATGCAACAGGTAGAAGCTCACAACCCCCCCCCCCCCCCCGACAGCTCCTGACAGAGCTGCTTTTATCAGTTTGGTAAAATCACAATCCTCAGCATCACAACATTACTGTCCCGAGCTTTATGCTTGCTCATATGACCTTCTATCAGAATGTATAAATACAGTGATAGCAGTGTAGACTCCAGAACAAACCATTGGTACTTGAATGTGTTACAACAGAATTTGAGTTTAGCTTACGAGAGTGGAGAGTGTCAGTGACTTTAAAGCGTCCTCATAACCAAAACCTACTCCACAAGGAACAGATGTTGGTTACATTATATAGCTGGCAACTGCCTCTAATTAAATGGAGTGGCGCTCCTGCTGATCACTGCTGATAACCTCCTAAATGCCGCTGAATCACTGGCAGCATCAACCAAGCACATTAATCCAGCCTGGACTTTAACTCAGGAAATGGACGGACGCAGGTTGCTTCTGTCACTTAACCTCTCATGTGAAATCCAGCATGAAGTTGAGCATAATAAGAGACAATTTTTACTATATACAGCAATACCATAGTATATCATACAAGCGATCAGAAGATCATAAGTTCAAGTCCCCCCCTAATCTACTTAAAGTAGAAAAAGGTTTCAACAAAATATATAAAAAAAAGTGTAAAAATTTCAAATTACCACCTTATCTCCAGTAAATAACAAAGAAATGTACTGTAATATAATATATACACATACATACTCACAACACACATGTGGTATCACAGAATCCAGAAGAGTCAGATTTAATAAAATGGAAAATTAACTAAGCTGATAAGTAAACACTGTTAAGAACATGTGCACACGTGAAGTATCGGTATTTGGTGCAGAAATTTCGGGCCATTTTTGCATCTCTTGGCAGGAAAAATAGGCACCTTTTTGCGGCTTTTTTTTTACTTGCGTTTTTGGTGCAGAGTTTCCCCCACTCATTATTATAGGTGTAATTTGCAGCAAAAACGCAGTAAAAAGTTTACATACTTCAGATATAAATTTGCATCAAATCTGCAAGTCACAAATAAGCAACGTGTGCATGAGACTTCAGGATTCTCAATCACTCTGCTTACATCAGGAAACCCTTCAGGCTTTGTGTCAAATCTGTGCAGAATAAAATAGGCCAAAAAAAAGAAAAAAAAACAGGACAATAAAATGTGGAAAAAAGTTCTGAAATGATTCTTATTGGTGCAATGACAAAAACTGCCATTTTAACAAGGGTGAGTAGACATTATATGCACTGTATATGTTAAAATTAATGGAGTCATTCAAAACTACAACCCGTCCCACAGAACATGGCTTTGCAGGAGCAAAAAAATTAAATAAAAAGTTATGGCTATTTGAAAAAGGAGCGAAAAAACACAAAACCAAAAACTGAATGCATCCTTAAAAGGGAACCTGTCAGCAGGATTGTGCTCAGTAACCTACAAACAGTGTCAGGTCGGTGCCGTTATACTGATTACAATGAAACCTGGTGATGAAATCTGTCTTGTGGTTGTGGTGTAATCTTTATTTTCACTTTTGTGTTAATGATATGCTTGAGCTCTGGGGCGGCCTGTGTGGGGATCTTCATGTGGTGCTCTGCTTAGGTATTCATCAGTATGACTTCTGATAGGTCACTGATCCCTCACTGACCTGCCGCAGAGTTTACATAATGAATATTATCTACATTTATTTAACAAAAAAAATCACCTGCAGCAGGCAGGACTTGGAGGAGAAACTTTTTTTCTCTAGCAAGATGGCGCCGCTGGCACCGGCACAGAAGGCACCATTTTCAGATAAATTCATCATAAAAAAAAAAAAGTATTTACAGCGTGATGTAAAAGAATGAACTGCACATTACACATGTGATCATGTTGCAGCGCAGGTGTTGTCATATATGTCGTATATATAATATTCATTATGTAATATAGGGGCAGGTCAGTGACCTGTCAGAAGCCATACTGATGAATACCTAGCCAGAGTAAAACTTGAAGACCCCTCACAGGCCGCCCCGGAGCATGGGCATATCAATAACTCAAAACTGAAAATATAGATTAAAAAACAACCACAAGACGGATTTCATCACCAGGTGCCATTGTAATCAGTATAACGGCGCCGACCTGACACTGCCTGTAGGTTACTGTGCACAATTCTGACAGGTTCCCTTTAAGGGCTCAGACAAGGGCAGCTCGGTAAGAGTATATTCTGGTGTCCAAATCCTACTCCATAAAACAAAGCAAGTACCAGGTCTCCGCTCTCACTCCAGCCTTGTAGAGCCTCCCGACTTCTTGTTATGCGGCAACATGGATTATTTCTTCCATGATGCCCCTGTCATCCCTCAAACACTCAAAATCCATATTTTACATTTATTGTGCAGTTTACTAAATTAAATAACACAATTTTTCCATGAGTTAGTTATGAAATCTAAAGGCCTTGCTGCTCACAGTAACAAATGGGATCAAAAGACTTGTATCACTTCTTATTGTTATGTGAAGAAAATCAAAGTGAAAAAACATCAGTAAGCAAAACAGGTCTGTTGGCTATGTGCACATGTTGCTGATTTTGATGCGGATCCGCAGCATTTTGGGACGCACGGAATTGCATCAAATCCGCAGTGTAGTGCACAGCTAATGTTAGTCAATGGTAAATTAAGAATTGCTGTGCTCATCCGCACAGAATTGCAGAGGTTTTTTTCCCGCAGCATGTCAATTCAATCTGCGGATGCGCAGCAGTGGTTTTCAGTCTGGCATATTGTCTCTCTCTCGCACAGCAAAAACGCATTACAATCCGCATGAAATACACCTCAATTCCGCATGAAATCCACAAGCCTTTTTGCCCGGCACTGCCAAGAGATGTGGATTCTGTGCAGAAAATTCCGCAGACTAATCTGCAACGTGTGCACATACCCTAATGTTGAACGTCTGGTACCTATTGGTCACATAGCCGGTCTACATGGGGAAGGAGGTCATGTATGGACAGCACCACAGGCACAAGCTTTTCTTGTATATAAAATTGAGGACAATTAGTAATAATAATTTTCAACAGAGTTTTTTTTTCCCATTATGTATACAGTATATAATATTCATTATGTAAACTAGGCGGCAGGTCAGTGAGGGATCAGTGACCTGTCAGAAACCATACACATGAATACCTAAGCAGAGCTTCACATGAAGACCCCCACAGGCCGTCCTGGAGCACAAGCATATCATTAACTCAAAACTACAAATGAAGATTAAACAACAACCACAAGATGGATGTAATCACCAGGTCTCATTGTAATCAGTATAACGGTGCCGACCTGACAATGTCTATAGGTTACTTGCCCCCCCCTCCCGTAGGAAGTCCACGTGAAACGTGTGTCGGGGCTGCCATTGGACATATACAGGCAGATACTTTATGGGTAAGCTCATTCCTTTAAGGGTTATCCCCTTATACTTTGTAGGAACTGTGTAACTTAGAGTCATGAATATACTTACAGTGCCTTGCGAAAGTATTCGGCCCCTGGAACTTTTCAACCTTTTCCCCACATATAATGCATCAAACATAAAGATACCAAATGTAAATTTTTGGTGAAGAATCAACAAGTGGGACACAATTGTGAAGTTGAATGAAATTTATTGGTTATTTTAAATTTTTTATGGAAATTCAAAAACTGAAAAGTGGGGCGTGCAATATTATTTGGCCCCTTTACTTTCAGTGCAGCAAACTCACTCCAGAAGTTCATTGTGGATCTCTGAATGATCCAATGTTGTCCTAAATGACGAATGATGATAAATATAATCCACCTGTGTGTAATCAAGTCTCCGTATAAATGCACCTGCTCTGTGATAGTCTCAGGGTTCTGTTTGAAGCACAGAGAGCATCATGAAGACCAAGGACCACAACTGGCAGGTCCGTGATACTGTTATGGAGAAGTTTAAATCCCGATTGGGATACAAAGTAATTTCCAAAACTTTAAACATCCCAAGGAGCACTGTGCAAGTGATCATAATGAAATGGAAGGAGTACCATACCACTGCAAATCTACCAAGACCCGGCCGTCCCTCTAAACTTTCATCTCAAACAAGGAGAAGACTGATCAGAGATCTACAGCTGAGGTGGGACAGTCTGTCCATAGGACAACAATCAGTCGCATACTGCACAAATCTGGCCTTTATGGAAGAGTGGCAAGAAGAAAGCCATTTCTCAAAGATATCCATAAAAAGTGTTATTTAACCCCTCTCTAGCATCTGACGTACTATCCTGTCCATGTGACCCGGGTCCCTATGCCCATGGACGGGATAGTACGTCCTAGTGATCAGCGGCGCTCACTACATGAGCGCCGCTGATCGCGGCCGGGTGTCAGCTGATTATCACAGCTGACACCCGGCACTGTGTGTCAAGGGCGGTCACGGACCGCTCCCGACACGTTAACCCCTGGCACACTGCGATCAAACACGATCGCAGTGTACCGGGGGTTTAGGGAAGCATCGGCAGGGAGGGGGCTCCCTCCGTGCTTCCCTGCGACCCCCGCATCATGCGCAATGTGCAGCACTGCTGCAGGGGCCTCCTTCCCTGCAGGTCCTTGGACCCAAAATGGCGGCGGGAACCAGCAGGGAGCCGGCTTCCTCAGTGCCTGCAAAGCACAGGCACGAGGAAGCCTTCTGCAGTGATCTGTGATGTGACAGATCAGCGATTTGTCACATGACAGTTATGTCCCCACTGGGACATTGTAGTAAAGTTAAAAAAAAAGTGTAAAAATAATTTATAAAAAAAAAAAAAAAAAAAAAAAAAAAATCGCTAAATAAATTGAAAGAAAAAAAAAAATATTCCTTCGGAGTCACAGGCTTTGCATAATTTTTGGCTCTGTGCTCGTGGAAACCTAACCCTACAAGAAATGCATGCGGCATAAAGGAACGTGTGCGATTTACCTTTTCCGGTCATATTGCTGCCAGGCCTAATTTATATGAGGGTGGAGGAGGAGGAGGAAAAAAACCACCTTTAATCGCCCGTAGTGCACCTCTAGGGTCGGGGGTCACACTGACCCCGTCCTGTGTCCCCACGTGTTCCTGCCGCTGCCTCTGCGCTGCGCAGCGTTCCTTTCCTCTGGGTAGGCCGGGACGTTCCTCTCCCGGTCGCGGCCTACCCTGCGATGAAGCTGGGGGCTCAATTTGTTCGGCGTCCACCCTAGCCCGGGGGGGCGGCGCCGCAAATGACGTCACGCCGGGGCGGGACTTCTGTCCGCGGCCTAGTCACGGCCGAAGCCGCAGCCTAAATTTTGCATGCCCGCCATGGGGGGGGCGCACTGGCGGCTTCTGCCTTTTCCCCCTGCGATCCCTGCCGCCGGAACCCGGCGTCCCCGCCTGGCGGAAGGAGGCAGGAGGGAGGAGAGGGAAGGAGGATTGCCTTACACTCCCTAAGATGCCTGGAGCTTCAGTGGATTCCCCGGAACGCTGCCGCGGGGCCCTCCCCATCCCTCCACACCCGACTCCGGATCTAGCACACCAAGAAGAGGGGATGGAGTTAATTTCTGGACGGTGCAGGCACCCTAGCTCCCTCTAACCCCTTCAGGGGGTGAGGAGAGGGACCGTCCGCCACCTTGCAGCACCGCCGTCTAGCGTTGGTGGAGCAGTGGGGGCCGCACAGACTAGTTTTGTGCCTCTGTGCAAGCCCATGGTTTCAATTCCTAGGGGTGGACAGGGCTAAGATCAGCATCATGTCCCAAGTCGCGGGAGAGGATACGTGGAGGGACACTCGCATGTGCTCATCCGTTGTTGGTTTGGGGAAATCGGACCCTTTCAATAGGATCCGTTGCCCCTGTTTTATCTTCATAAAATAAAAAACAAAAATAGAAGTCTGGGGGAAAAAGCCCAGATATGGCCCTCCGTGCGGGAAAGGATATGTGGAGACGATACTCAACACGTGCTCGCCAGTTCATGGTTTTGGGAGATCGGACCCTTTCAATAGGATCCGTCGCCCCTGTCTTATCTTCATGGAAAAAAGAAGTCTGGAGAAAGCCAGACACGTGTGCCTCCAAAGAAACGAAGCAAAAAACGGAGTTCCGCCCGCAATAGGGGCGAGGGTGTATACGACGGAGGAGGAGCTAAACCTCTTTTTCACTTAGTGTCAGCCTCCTAGCGGCAGAAGCATACACCCACAGCATCTGTGTCCCCCAATGAGGCGAAGGAGAAAAATATGATTTTTTTATTTTCACGCCCAGGCGTTATAAACTTCTGTGAAGCACTGGGGTGTTCAAAGTGCTCACCACACATCTAGATTAGTTCCTTAGGGGGTCTAGTTTCCAAAATGGGGTCACTTGTGGGGGGTTTCCACTGTTTAGGTACATCAGGGGCTCTCCATAGGCAACATGACACCCGCAGACCATTCCATCAAAGTCTGCATTCCAAAACGTCTCTACTTCCCTTCCGAGCCCTGACGTGTGCCCATACAGTAGTTTTCTCCCACATATGGGTTATCAGCGTACTCCGGACAAATTGGACAACAACTTTTGGGGTCCAATTTCTCCTGTTACCATTGGGAAAATAAAAAAATTGGGGATTAAAAGATCATGTTTGTGAAAAAAAAATATGATTTTTTTTATTTTCATGCCCGGGCATTATAAACTTCTGTGAATCCCTTGGGGGTTCAAAGTGCTCATCACACATCTAGATAAGTTCCTTGGGGGGTCTAGTTTCTAAAATGGTGTCATTTGTGGGTGGTTTCCACTGTTTAAGCACATCAGGGGCTTTCTAAATGCGGCATGGCGTCCAATCCCAATTCCAGCCAAAAAAGTCAAATGGCGCTGCTTCCCTTCCAAGCTCTGCCATGCGCCCAAATAGTGGTTTAGCCCCACATATGGGGTATCAGCGTACTCAGGACAAATTGCACAATAACTTTTGGGGTCCTGTCATCCTTGGAAAAATAAAAATTGAGGATGAAAAGATCATTTGTGGAAAAAATGATTTTTTAATTGTACGGCTGTACATTATAAACTTATGTGAAGCCCTTGGGGGTTCAAAGTTCTCACCACATATCTAGACAAGTTCCTTGGGGGGTCTAGTTTCCAAAATGGGGTTACTTATGGGGGGTTTCCACTGTTTAGTTACATCAGGGGCTCTCCAAACATGACATGGCGTCCGGTCTGAATTCCAGCCAATTTTGCATTGAAAAGTCAAACGGCGCTCATTCCCTTCTGAGCTCTGCCATGCGCCAAAACAGTGGTTCCCCCCACATAACAGGTATCAGCGTGCTTAGGAAAAATTTCGCAATAACTTTTCCAGTCCAATTTCTCCTGTTACCCTTGGTAAAATAAAAAAAAAAATGGACCTGAAAATTTTTTTGTGAAAAAGTTAAGTGTTCATTTTTTTTTTTTTTAAACATTCAAAAAATTCCTGTGAAGCACCTGAAGGGTTAATAAACTTCTTGAATATGGTTTTGAGCACTTTGAGGGGTACAGTTATTAGAATGGTGTCACTTTTGGGTATTTTCTATCACATAGACCCCTCAAAGTGACTTCAAATGTGATGTGGTCCCTAAAAATAAAATGGTGTTGAAAAAATGAGAAATCGCTGGTCAAATTTTAACCCTTATAACTTCCTAACAAAAAAAAATTTGGTTCCAAAATTGTGCTAATGTAAAGTAAACATGTGGGAAATGTTATTTATTAAGTTTTTTGTGTGCCATATCACTGTGATTTAAGGGCATAAAAATTCAAAGTTGGAAAATTGTGAAATTTTCAAAATTTTTGCCAAATTTCCGTTTTTTTCACAAATAAACGCAAGTTATTTGAATGAAATTTTACCACTAACATGAAGTACAATATGTCACGAGAAAATGTCAGAATCACCGGGATCCATGGAAGCGTTTCAGAGTTATTACCTCATAAAGGGACAGTGGTCTGAATTGTAAAAATTGGCCCAATCATGAACGTGCAAACCACCCTTGGGGGTTAAGGGGTTAAAGTTTGCAACAAGCCACCTGGGAGACACACCAAACATGTAGAAGAAGGTGCTCTCGTCAGATTAAACCAAAATCAAACTTTTTGGCAACAATGCTAGATATTTGGCGTAAAGGCAACACAGCTCATCACCCTGAACACACCATCCTTACTGTCAGACATGGTGGTGACAGCATTATGGTTTGGGCCTGCTTTTCTTCAGCAGGGACAGGGAAGATAGTTAAAATTGACGGGAAGATGGATGCAGCCAAATACAGGACCATTCTTGAAGAAAACCTGTTGGAGTCTGCAAAAGACCTGAGACTGGGACAGAGATTTGTCTTCCAACAAGACAATGATCCCAAATATAAAGCAAAATCTACAATGGAATGGTTCACAAATAAACGTATCCAGGTGTTAGAATGGCCAAGTCAAAGACCTGAATCCAATCGAGAATCTGTGGAAAGAGCTGAAATCTGCTGTTCACAACCGATCTCTAAAAAAAACCTCACTGAGCGCGAGCTGTTAGCTGTTAGAGACATACCCCAAGCGACATGCAGCAAAAGGTGGCGCAACAAAGTATTAAATTAAGGGGGCTGAATAATATTGCACGCCCCACTTTTCAGTCTTTGAATTTCGACAAAAATTTAAAATAACCAATAAATTTCGTTCAACTTCACAATTGTGTCCCACTTGTTGTTGATTCTTCACCAAAAATTTACATTTGGTATCTTTATGCTTGAAGCATGATATGGGGGAAAAGGTTAAAAAGTTCCAGGGGGCCGAATACTTTCGCAAGGCACTGTATATTTCATGACCTTTATATGCATGGGAGATTCCCTTTTGTAGTTACTGCACTTTATTTGCACTATGCACTTTTTTGAATATATGCTATACAAATCCCTTATAGGGTGCAGTATCTGTGTGGTTTGTTAGCCAGCCCTTTCTGTTATTACAGTATATGGTTTCCTTCACACATGAGTTCTGTATGTGCCTTGTTATCATAGTCTTCATCTTCTGAATGTCAGTAATTTGGTAATAAAAATAATGATTTTTATATAATCTGTTTTGGACTTTTCCTCCGTTGGTAGGGTGTAGGAGCTACGGTTTTTGGAGTGTCCATAGTGATTGTTGTTGGTCCATGAATTAGGCATATGGCCATCCAAGATATATGATATGTATCAGTGGATTTTGTTCTCATGTATTGCCACCTGCAGCTTTTATATTGTTTTGTGAAATCCCTTTAATTTACAGGTCTCTCACTATTTGAGTACAAAAAAAAAAAAAAAGACTTCTCACTCGAGCTCGGCAGTATTGAGCCGTCCAGCGGACACTTTTCCCCGTGCCGGGTTAGCTTAGACTAAGCTGCAGCGGTTTCGAGCAGACATAGCTCTGAATGATTTTATGTCCGAACCCCGATTACAGGTTCCCTTTAACCAGACATAAGTCCTAATTTTGCATTACAATTTGCAGTTATCCCAATGAAAAGACCGGGTAGTAACCATTTTTCATGATTTTTATTATCACTGAATTTACATATATTAGGAGACAAGATACAAAAAAAAAAATAAAAAAAAAAAAAAATCAAGAACCGTATTATTTCTCAGACTATAATAAACTTTGCCCATTTTCTAAAAGAAAAAAAAACAATTTTTAAGAGGTGCATAATACATTCCGCATATTTACTGCTCCCTCTAATTCATTTTTCTATTTCTGCTGGCGTTTTCCTAAATGAACATGACCGTGTGACAGTAATTGACACCTCCCATTACCTTGTCACGGAGCAGCGGTGAATGGACGCGCTACGTGGCTGCCAAGACAATCCTGGTAATCATCGTTAGCGTAATTAAAGTGTTGTTGCAAACTTCCTCCACTGTGTAATTAGCGCGGACAGATGAAGAATGGGAAAAACAACAAGTAAGCACATGGAATGACGGCGCTGCGTCAGGGCTTAAAAAAATATTAAAATAAATCATTTTTTGATGTGGGGGGGGAAAAAAAAAAAAAAAAGTGTGAGAAATCTAAAGGGTAGGTCAACATGAAGGTAAAGATTAAAAAAAAAGACAACAAGGACATCCATGGCAGTGGTGGCCATGTGTCATATTACTATCAGTACGACATGTGTTTTTGGGGCCATCGATTGGCTGCAGCGGTCATGCGCTGGCCACAGCTGGAGGGAATAGAAGAGGCTTCAACGGATCCCACTGATTTGGAGATTGTTTTTTCATGACATATTGTACTTCACAACATCTGCAAGGAGTTTGTATGTTCTCCCCCGTGTTTGCATGGGTTTCCTCCAGGTACTCCGGTTTCCTCCCACATTCCAAAGACATACTGATAGGGAATCTAGATTGGGAGCCCCATCGGGGACAGTGATGATAATGTGTGCAAACTGTAAAGCGCTGCGGAATATATGAGAGAAAAAGGAAATTTGGCAAAAAAGTTGCAAATTCTGCAATTTTCAGACTTTTAATTTTTATGCCTTTAAATCAGAGTTATGTCACCCAAAATAGTTCCTAAATACATCTCCCACGTGTAATCAACACTAATTTGGAAACAATTTTTTTTTTGTTAGGGACTTAGAAAGGTTAAAAGTTAACCAGCGATTTCTCATTTTTCAACAAAATTTAAAAAAAAAAAAATTTTTTTTTTTTTAAGGGACATTACATTTAAAGTGACTTTTAGGGGCCTATATGACAGAAAATACCCAAAGGTGACATTTTAAAACCTGCACCCCTCAAGATACTCAAAACCACATTCAAGAAGATTATTAACCCTACAGGTGCCTCACAAAAATTTTTGGAGATATGGAAGGAAAAGAAATGAACTTTTAAACTTTTTTTTTTCTTAACAAAAATGTTACTTTACACCCAAATATTTTTTATTTTCACAGGGATAACAGGAAAAAAATGGACCAAAAAATTTGTTGTGCAATTTCTCCTGAGCATATGGATACCCCAATATGTGGAGCAAAACCATTGTTTCGGCGCACAGCTGGACGCAGAAGGGAAGGAGCGCCATTTGATTTTTTGAAGGCAAGATTTGCTGGAATAATTATCAGATGCCATGTCGCGTTTAGAGAGCCCCTGATGTGCCTAAACAGTGGAAATCCCCCACAAATCACACCTTTTTGGAAACACAACCCCTCAGAGAACTTATCTAGGTGTGGTGAGAGCACCTTGAACCCCAGCTGCTTTTCAAAAGATTTTTTTATTATTATTATTCTCATGTCTCAATTTTATAATCACATTTTTCCCACAGAAAAGATTTTAGTCCCTTTTTGTTTTTTCACAAGGGTAACAGGAGAAACTGCACAATACAAATTGTTGTGCAATTTCTCCTGAGTACACAGATACCCTATATGTGGGGGAAAACTACTGTTTAGGCGCACAGCAGGAAGTAGTGACATTTTGGAACGCAGACATTGATGGAATTGTGTGCGAGTGTCATTTCGTGTTTAGAGAGCCCCTGATGTCAGTGGAAAACCCCCACAAGTGACCCCTTTTTGGAAATTAGCCCCCCAAGGAACTTATCTAGATGGGTGGTGAGCACCTTGAACCCCCAAGTGCTTCACAGAATTTTACAATGTTGATCTGTGAAAATGTGAGCAGCAAGGTGGTGTGCTGGTAAAAGGAGAAAAAAAAAAAAAAATATTTTAAATCTTCTGCCTGAGCGAGTGCGAACGAGCTGAGTGTGACCTGAGCGTAAGTGCGAACTGTGGTAAGTGTGTGACTTGAGATTCAGTGAAGAGGTGTTTGGAAAACCTATAACAAATACCTGTGTGAGTTGCTGAATTGTAGGTTGCTGAGTGCTTTCTACCTGTCCAATTTTGGGGGGGCTTGTTTAACCTATTTTTTTTTCTCTCTAATCTTTAATCTCTTATTTTACTATCTGTGTTTTTAAGGGTTAACTATATTGCATTTAAATCTTGAGGTGTAACTATATTCACAAGGGATTAATTAAGGGTGGGAGTTCATACAGTAATTAAGGGTTTATAAGGGGCAGCTGGTTGGGGCTTAACTCCTTTTGGAAGTGCATTGAGCAGCAAGGTGGTGTGCTGGTAAAAGGGGAAAAAAAAAAAAAAAAAATCTTTTAAATCTTCTGCCTGAGCGAGTGTGAACGAGCTGAGTGTGACCAAAGCGTAAGTGCGAACTGTGGTAAGTGTGTGACTTCAGATTCAGTGACTTTGGATTCAGGGAGTTTCCAAGGGAGATATTACTTAATTGCTGTTATATTTTATTAATACTTTTTATTTATTTTTGCTTATCGTATTGTCTTTTGCAATCCCCATTAGGATGTGCTCCACTATTGCCAATGCCATCCAGTGCACGTCTTGCCGCATGTATGAAATCCTTGAACAGCCGGTCGAGGGTGCATACTGCTGTGCGAGATGTGAGCACGTTGTGCATTTGGAAGCCCAGATACTGGATCTAAATGTGCAGCTGGCAACACTGAGATCCATAGACAATATGGAAAGGAGTCTTCTGCTCACTGAGCAGACGCTCAATGGGATAGATGAGGGGGGGATGCTAGGTTGGAGCTGCAGGACAATGAAGCAGCTAGCTGGGTGACAGTTAGAAGGCGGGGTAGAGGGAAGAGCACCAGGGAGGCTAGTCCTGATCTGGCACACCCCAATAAGTTTGCTAAGTTGGCAGATGAGGGGAGTGTTAGTGCAGGAGTAGCACTGCTGCAGCAAGGCATGTCCTCTGAAAGCCGGAGGAGTGTCTGCTCCAGCAAGGGGGGAAATAGGAGAGCAGGGCAGGCCAGACAGGTTCTGGTAGTGGGAAACTCAATTATTAGGGGAACAGATAGGGCAATCTGTCACAAAGACAGGGATCGTCGAACGGTGTGCTGCCTACCTGGCGCTCGAGTCCGACACATCGCTGATCGGGTTGACAGATTACTGGGAGGGGCTGGTGAGGATCCAGCGGTCATGGTCAACATTGGCACAAATGACAAGGTTAGAGGTAGGTGGAAGGTCCTTAAAGATGATTTCAGGGAATTAGGCTGCAAGCTTAAAGCAAGGACCTCCAAGGTGGTATTTTCGGAAATACTTACTGTACCACGTGCCACGCCAGAGGCGCAACGGGAGATTAGGGAGGTTAATAAGTGGCTCAGGAATTTGTGTAGGAAGGAGGGGTTTGGGTTCCTGCAGAACTGGGCCGACTTCTCAGTTGGCTACAGGCTCTACGCTAGGGACGGGTTGCACCTCAATGGGGAGGGTGCAGCTGTGCTGGGGGAGAAAATGGCTAGAAGGTTGGAGGAGTGTTTAAACTAGAGACGGGGGGAGGGTATTCCTTTTATAGGAGGGGAAGACAGTGCAACTAGAGACCTGGGCACAAATAATGAAATTGGGGGTGGGGGTGGCGGTGGCATGGGGGGTGGGGTTAGAACAGTTAATAATTTAAGAATAGAGGTACAGAGAGATACAGTACATAAAGTGCATGTATACTAATGCCAGAAGCCTCGCCAACAAGATGGAGGAATTGGAGTTAATGTTGTTGGAGCATAATTATGACATGGTGGGGATATCTGAGACATGGCTGGACGAGAGCCATGACTGGGCGGTTAATGTACAGGGCTATAGTCTGTTCAGAAATGACCGTACTAATAAACGAGGGGGAGGCGTGTGTTTATATGTAAAATCATCCTTAAAACCCATCCTTCGTGATAATATATATGAATCTAATGAAAATGTAGAGTCCCTGTGGGTAGAGATAAGGGGAGGGGGGAAAAATAATAAACTACTGATAGGGGTTTGTTATAAATCTCCAAAAATAATGGAAGCTACAGAGAATATCCTCATAAAGCAAATAGATGAAGCAGCGACTCAAGGAGAAGTCATTATTATGGGGGACTTCAACTACCCCGAAATACATTGGGGAACCGAAACCTGCAGTTCCAGCAAAGGTAATAGGTTTTTGACAACTATGAGAGACAATTACCTTTCACAACTGGTTCAGGACCCAACAAGAAGGGGGGCACTGCTAGACCTAATATTATCCAACAGGCCAGACCGCATATCAAATGTAAGGGTTGGGGGTCACTTGGGTAATAGTGATCACAAATTAATAAGTTTTCATGTATCCTTTAATAAGATGTGTAGTAGAGGGGTTACAAGGACACTAAACTTCAGGAAAGCAAATTTCCAACGGATGAGAGATGATCTTGGTGGAATTAACTGGGACGATATCCTGAGACATAAAAATACACAAAGAAAATGGGAGACGTTTATTAGCATCCTGAATAGGACCTGTGCACAATATATACCGTATGGGAATAAACATGCGAGAAATAGGAGGAAACCACTATGGCTAAATAGAGCTGTAAGGGGTGCAATAAGAGATAAAAATAAAGCATTTAAAGAATTAAAGCAAGTAGGTAGTGATGAGGCATTAACTAAATACAGAAGATTAAATAAATTCTGTAAAAAGCAAATCAAGACAGCAAAGATTGAGACAGAGACTCATTGCCAGAGAAAGTAAAAATAATCCCAAAATATTCTTTAACTACATAAATAGTAAGAAGCTAAAAAATGATAATGTTGGCCCCCTTAAAAATAGTCTGGGTGAAATGGTGGAGGAGGATGAGGAAAAAGCCAATATGCTAAATGACTTTTCTTCGACAGTGTTTACACAAGAAAATCCCATGACAGATAACATGATCAGGGATAAAAATTCTCCATTAAATGTCACCTGCTTAACCCAGCAGGAAGTACGGCGGCGTCTAAAAATCACTAAAATTGACAAATCCCCGGCCCGGATGGGATACACCCCCGAGTACTGCAGGAATTAAGCACAGTCATAGATAGACCATTATTTTTAATCTGTAAAGATTCCATAATAACAGGGTCTGTACCACAGGACTGGCGTATAGCAAATGTGGTGCCAATATTCAAAAAGGGGACAAAAACTGAACTTGGAAATTATAGGCCAGTGAGTTTACCTTCAACTGTGGGTAAAATCCTGGAGGGTTTTCTAAGAGATACTTTCCTGGAGTATCTGGAGAAGAATAACCTCATGACCCAATATCAGCATGGGTTTACAAGGGACCGTTCCTGTCAGACTAATCTGATAAGCTTTTATGAAGTGGTAAGTTCCGGACTGGACCAAGGGAATGCAGTGGACGTGGTGTACATGGACTTTTCAAAAGCGTTTGATACGGTGCCACACAAAAGATTGATACATAAAATGAGAACAATGGGGATAGGGGAAAATATGTGTAGGTGGGTTAAGAGCTGGCTCAGGGATAGGAAACAAAGGGTGGTTATTAATGGAGCACACTCAGACTGGGTCACGGTTAGCAGTGGGGTACCACAGGGGTCAGTTTTGGGCCCGCTTCTTTTTAACATTTATTAATGACCTTGTAAGGGGCATAGAGAGTAGAATTTCAATATTTGCAGATGACACTAAACTCTGCTGGGTAATCAATACAAAGGAGGACAATTTTATATTACAGGAGGATTTATGTAAACTAGAAGCTTGGGCTGATAAATGGCAAATGAGCTTTAATGGGGATAAATGTAAAGTCATGCACTTGGGTAGAACGAACAAGATGTATAATTATGTGCTTAATTGTAAAACACTGGGCAAAACTGTCACTGAAAAAGACCTGGATGTATGGGTGGACGACAAACTCACATTTAGTGGCCAGTGTCAGGCAGCTGCTGCAAAGGCAAATAAAATAATGGGATGCATTAAAAGAGGCATAGATGCTCAGGAGGAGAACATAATTTTACCTCTATATAAGTCACTAGTGCGACCACACTTAGAATACTGTGTACAGTTCTGGTCTCCAGTGTATAAGAAAGACATAGCTGAACTAGAGCGGGTGCAGAGAAGAGTGACCAAGGTTATTAGGGAACTGGGGGGTCTGCAATACCAAGACAGGTTATTACACTTGGGGTTATTTAGTTTGGAGAATCGAAGGCTTAGGGGTGATCTTATTACAATGTATAAATATATGCGGGGACAATACCAAGACCTTTCTAATGATCTTTTTACTCTTAGACCTGTGACGGGGACAAGGAGGCATCCTCTACGTCTGGAGGAAAGAAGGTTTAAGCATAATAACAGACGTGGATTCTTTACTGTACGAGCAGTGAGACTATGGAACTCTCTGCCATATGATGTTGTAATGAGTGATTCCCTACTAAAAATTTAAGAGGGGACTGGATGCCTTTCTTGAAAAGTATAATATTAGAGGGTATATACACTAGTTTCCTTAATATTGCGTTGATCCAGGGAGCTAGTCTGATTGCCGTATGTGGAGTCGGGAAGGAATTTTTTTCCCCAATGTGAAGCTTACTGTTGCCACATGGGGTTTTTTTGCCTTCCTCTGGATCAACATGTTAGGGCAAGTTAGGACAGGATATGGGTTGAACTAAATGGACTTAAAGTCTCCCTTCAACCTTAATTACTATGTTACATTTCCCACAAAACTGCTTTAGCCCCATTTTTTTTTTTTTTTTTAATTTTCACAAGGATAGGAGAAAATGGTTCCCGAAATTTGTTGTACAATTTCTCCTGAATTCACTGATACCCCATATGAGGTCAAAAACTACTTGAGGTGCCAAAACAGCAGAAACCCGCCATTTTAAAAACCACACTCCCCAATGAATTTATCTAGGGGTGAAGTGATCATATTTACACCACATCTGCCTCACCGATTTTTATACTATTGGGCAGTGAAGAAAAAATAATTACATTTTTACCACTAAAATCGTTTAGCTCCAAGTTTTATTAATTTTTCTAAGGGCTAATAGGAAAAAAATGAACCTTCGTTTATTGTAAAAATTTCTCTTGAGTGCGCCAATGCCCTACATGTAAACGAGAAATACTTTTCATGCCCAGTGCAAAGCTCAAAAGGGAAGGAACGCCATATTATAGTGCAGATTTTACTACTATGGTTGGCGGGTGCCTCCTGGCGCGCAGATTTTCCTAGAATAGTTTGCAGACTCCATAGACAGAGACCCTAAGTGATAAAAGTGACCCCATTTTGGAAATTACACCCCTTTGGAAATTTATCTACAGGTGTAGTTACTATTTTGAATCCATTGTTGTTTTCCAGAAACAAACAGCAGTGGATGTTACTGAGTAAATTGTAAACTGCCATTGTAATAATAATAATCTTTATACAGAGGCAACATATTCCGCAGCGCTTTACAATGCAATTATTATTAGGTGAAAAATTGGTTTTATTTTTGTTTTTTACACTTATCAAGGCAGCTTTATTCTTCGGCTTAGTTCAAATACAGCAATACCACGGTTATATTTTTTATGTTTTGGCCTTTTACACAATAAAATCTATTTTATAGAAAAAATTATTTCTGCATCGCTTTATTCTGAGACCTATAACTTATTTTTCCACTGATTGAGCTAAAGTGAAGTAAATAATTTGTATTTCTTCAATTTTCTTGCTATTGCACCAACAGTTGTCTCCTTCTCACTCAGCGCCTTACTTATGGCTTTGTTGCTCATTCCAGCTTTGTGCAGGTCTATGAACTTGTCCCTGTCATCCTTATAAAGCTCTTGGGTCTTGCCCATGTTGTAGAGGTTAGAGTCTGACTGATTAACTGAGTCTGTGGACAGGAGTCTTTTATAAAGGTGACTATGTAAGACAGCTGTCTTCAATGCAGGCAACGAGTTGATTAGGAGCCAGAACTGTTAATGGTTGGTAGGAGATCAAATACTTATTTCTCACTGCAAAATGCAAATAAATGCATTTAATTTATAAAAATGTTATTTTCTGGATTTTATTTTTGATATTCTCTCTGTGTTAAAATTAACCCACCCTTAAAATCATAGACTGTTCATGTCTTTGGCAGTGGGCAAACTTACAAAATCAGCCAGGGATCAAATAATTATTTCCATCACTGCATATGGCCGGCTTGGTTTTTGCAGACAAGAAAACATTTTCATATACCATTTTTATGTACAATCATCCTTTTTATGATGTTTTATTCGACTTTTTGTTCAGTGATGATGAAACAGCATAGTACCCCCCCCCTTTTTTTTTTTTTACGGTTTTTACTTTAGTAGTTAGCTAGTGGGACAGTTTTATGGGTGGGTCATCACAAAGATGGGGACACCTAGCATCATATTGCAATTCATTAGAACTGTCAGTGCTACACTGACAAGCCCGAGACCGTGCTCTGCGCATGGTCACAGGAGCTTGCCGTAGCATGGTGACCCAGATGTCGTTATGACGATATCTGGTCACCATGGCAACGGTCAGGCCATGCAGAGGGGGCTCTCCCCCTCTGCATGCCTGTTAAATGCTGCAATCTCAGTATTTAGGGGGTTAAAATGCCAGGAGCGGTGCAGGCACCACTCTTGTAAGGATTGCCGGGTGTCAGCTGTCAGAATCAGCTGACACCTGGCGGCGTAAAATCGCATGGACGTACTGAGTACGTCCAAGTTCAGTAAGTAACAGCCGACCAAGACATACTGAGTAAGTGCAAGGTCGGGAAGGGGTTAAAGATCCACTCCCAACAAAATCTTGGTTTCTACATCACTGTAAAGTTCCTGTCATGGGGGAGGGAGCAGAGCAGTCGGGTCAGGAGTTGAAGAGGAGGTGGAGCTGGGCTGCCAGTGACTTTGAAGGGATATAGAATTGTAGTTCTGATGATTACTCATATGCAGAGAAAATAGAAATCCTTTTTCTACATAGAGCTTATAGGGATTCAGCTAACCAGTGTTTAATCACCTGATGTCATAGACCAAATGGAAAAGAGAATAACTGGGTAGAAAGGCAAAATGAGCAATTGTAAGTACACAGTGCTGTGTTATGTGATGATTGCAATATGTTAGGAGTATAAAAACTTTGAATGGAGTGCTTGTATAAGTTAAAATTAAACAACGAGATAGAACAGTGGATGTTTTAATTGACAACAACGACTGGGTGGGAGCCATCAGCGTTAACCAGAGCATGGATGCATTCATGACAAAAGCCACAAAGGTCTAATTGCAATTGGAGGTAATAATTCTACTAGTTATTTTTCTTTTTTTAACAAAGTGCTCCAATGTAGACACACTCCAAATGTTGGGTTGTTTGGGGAGATTTAGAGGGTTCTCATTTTTATTGGCTTTGTGTAAAATGTTTTCTTTATTTTTTTGCTTCAGTTTCTATGAATAATTATCTGTTAAGTGACAGATAATCTATTTATTGGTCAATTTGAGGTTTATTTGGAAATCCAAAACAATGCCTTTTCTTTATTGCCGTTTGGCGGAGGTACCTGTGCCCTTAAAGGGTTCTTCCGGCTCTGTTCATTTCTTCATGGTAAGGAGAGTTGGGTGGGCAATGTCACATGCACCAATACCGGTGGGGAAACAAGTGAGACCTGTCCCATTCATGAGAGGGGAGGAGGTGGACTACACATCTACCAATAACTGCCAAGACACAAGTGTAAACCGCAAGTATCGTGTCCCATTCATGAGCGGAGAGGAGACGTCACAGTCTACCGATACCTCCTGAGATGCACACACAATACACAAGTATCGTGCACTTCTCCCAATCAACAGACGGATGCATGACAAGCCGATCGTGCACATTGTGGCAGGTACTGTCTTTTTCTCAGCTCATCTCTCAATTCAAAAGTGAGTAGGACTGATGTCTCATTAGGATTGAAAAACTGCTAAATCTGTTGGATTTCGCTCCACAAACGACCTAAAAACACATCAAAAAGTATCACAGTGGGTCCCATGCTCCGGTCCAGAGGCCTGACGGAGAATCAAAAGTCTCCTAGTTTGGGGTCTTCTCTAACCAGTTCCCACGCGTAGTTAATTTGGTCTCCTACTGAAGTGACAGGTGCTGTAACATGGACCTTTACCGCCAGCATTGTTCCACATCAGAACGCAAAATCTAGACTTACATACGCAAGTAGTGTCAGCGTTGATCAACTGACTATAAACTCAACCGCAGAATCTCAGAGCCCCGACCAATATCCGGCCGCTCATCTTTCTTCAGTAGCGTCTTAAAGTCCCAGCAGTTCTGCTACTATAGTAACCAACGTGAAGATACCGCTATTTATTTCCCTCTCTCTACTATAATTACGGCTACAATGACAACCATGAAATCACTGAGTGACGCTGGCTAAATAGAAGCCTCGAAATAAACCCCGTGGTGCTAAAGAGCAGCCTAACACATAACTGCAGTGTGATGGACAGAAACCATATAATATCCTGGACAAATCACACAAAAAGCCCTACATACATTCATCCACACCATAATGCATATCTCTAATCACAGCTACAGGACGCAGCCCAGGAGTAGACCGCACAAAGAAGGAAGAACATTTCCTACTTAGTAAAATATCCGTGCTGGAGAAAAGACGTGGAAGGGTCAATATCACTAATATTACTGCACTAGGGTGGGATAGTGAGGGAAGAGATGTTAGTGTTTCGCTGCAGCATGTGTGTTACAGTATATAGCTGTACAGCACACATTACACACACTCGGCAGCACCCACATTACACTCAGCAGCACCCACATTACACTCAGCAGCACACACATTACACACACTCGGCAGCACCCACATTACACTCAGCAGCACACACATTACAAACACACTCGGCAGCACTCACATTAGACACTACAGCATACACACTCGGCAGCATCCACATTACACTCAGCAGCACACACATTACAAACACACTCGGCAGCACCCACATTAGACACTGCAGGATCCACATTACACACACTCGGCAGCACCCACATTACACTCAGCAGCACACACATTACAAACACACTCGGCAGCATCCACATTACACACTCGGCAGCACTCACATTAGACACTGCAGCATACACACTCGGCAGCATCCACATTACACTCAGCAGCACACACATTACACACACACTCGGCAGCACCAACATTACACACTCTGCAGCACACAGACACTGCAGTATCCACATTACACACACACAGCAGCACCCACATTACACACTCCGCAGCACACTCATTACACTCAGCAGCATCCACATTACACTTTCTTCCACACACACTCGGCAGCACCCACATTACACACTCTGCAGCACACACAGACACTGCAGTATCCACATTACACACACACACACGGCAGCACACACATTACACACAGCAGCACCCACATTACACACACTCAGCAGCACCCACATTACACACTCTGCAGCACACAAACTGCAGCATCCACATTACACACACATGGCAGCACACACATTACACTCTCTGCAGCACATAGAATAAACACTCTGCAGCACACACATTACATACTCTCTGCAGCATGTACATGAACACACAAACTCTGCTACATATAGGAGAAGGTGGCACAAAAACACTATACTACACATACAAACAATACACATACCACAGGGAGTGAGTCTTTCGATAAAGGTTGTTGCAAATCATCATTTAGTTTGGCATCAGCAATACAGGCTGTCAGTATTAAAAACTAGGCTGCACGCAGTGCCTTGATCAATCCGCAGAATGAAGCAATGGTGTGCAGCGATCCCCTTTCCAGACTATTTTATTAATTGCTCTGTTCAAATTGTACTCACACACACACAAAGAAAAAAAGATACCATACACTGCTTTACAATAAAATAGTAATTTAATAAATACAACCTGTCACATGCCATCAACTTGTAGTTATGAACCTGAACCATTAATAAGATTTAATTTATTCCAGCCCCTAGGCAGAATCCCAGGGATTGCAGTGCTTTGGCCACCGGCCCTTTAATTCCTCCCTACACTGCAAGCACGTGTAGGAAGCATTCACTACTGAACGCTGTGGCGCATGCAATGTAGGATTACATCCTGACACTGACCAACGCAAGGATGTTCTTCATGGGTGAAGTTAGTGCCCTTTGCCTTTCCAATCCTCTAATGCCAGCTGCCACAGCGTCTCCTATATGATGCATATGCACCAGCCCCACTGTCTCCTATATGATACAGTGGGGAAAATAAGTATTTGATACACTGCCGATTTTGCACGTTTTCCCACATACAAAGAATGGAGAGGTCTAAATTTTATCATAGGTACACTTCAACCGTGAAAGAGAGAACCTTAAAAAAAAAAATCCAGAAGATCACATTGCAAATTAATTATCTGAAAATCATACATTGTATTGCATGAAATAAGTGTTTGATACAATAGAGAAACAGAACTTAATATTTGGTACAGAAACCTGTGTTTGCAATTACAGAGGTCAGATGTCTCCTGTAGTTCTTGACGAAGTTTGCACACACTGCAGCAGGGATTTTGGCCCACTCTTCCGCACAGATCTTCTCCAGATCTTTCAGGTTTTGAGGCTGTTGCTGGGCAACAATGAGTTTCAGTTACCTCCAAAGATTTTCTATTGGGTTCAGGTGGTGAAAGATCTGACACAAGACCAGACCGCCCCCGCCACATTAACCCTTGGCACACTGGGATCAAACATGATCGCAGTGTACCGGGGGCATAGGAGAGAAGCGCACAGGGAGGGCGCTCCCTCCGTGCTTCCCTGCGACCCCCGGAGCGAAGCGATGTGCTGCGTCGCTCCGAGAGTCCTCCTCCCCGCAGGTCCCCGGATCCAATATGGCCACAAGGGCCTTCGGGGTCCTGCAGGGAGGCGACTTCCTCACTGCCTGCTGAAAGCAGGCATGAGGAAGTCTGCAGCAGCGCCTGTCAGATTGCTGATCTGACACAGCGCTGTTCTAAGTGTCAGATCAGCGATCTGACACAAGACAGTGATGTCCCCCACCGGGACAATATAATAAAGTAAAAAAAAAAAAACCTGTAAAAAAAAAAAAAATTTTAAAAATCCCAAAATAAATTTTAAAAAATATATATATATATATTCCCTAATATTTTCTTTTATTTAGGAAAAAAAAAAAAAAGTACACATATTTAGTATTGTCGCATCCGTAACGACGCGCCCTATAAAACTGTCCCACTGGTTAACCCCTTTAGTGAACCCCTTAAAAAAAAAAAAAAAAAAAAAAAAAAAAAAAACCAAAACAAAAAACAATGCTTTATCATACCGCCGAACAAAAAGTACAATAACGCGCAATCAAAAAGACGTATATAAATAACCATGGTACCGCTGACACCATCATCTTGTCCCACAAAAAACGAGCCGCCACACAGTATCATAAGCAAAAAAATCAAAAAGTTATAGCTCGCAGAATAAAGCGATGCAAAAATATTTTTTATATAAAATTGTTTTTATTGCATAAAAGCGCCAAAACAAAAAAAAAAAAAAAAAAACAACAAATGAGGTATCGCTGTAATCGTACTGACCCGAAGAATAAAACCGCTTTATCAATTTTACCAAAAGCAGAATGGTGTAAATGCACCCCCCCAAAAGAAATTCATGAAATGCTGGTTTTTGTTCATTCTGCGTCCCAAAAATCAGAATAAAAAGCGATCAAAAGATGTCACGTGCCCGAAAATGGTACCAATAAAAACGTCAACTCGCAAAAAATAAGACCTCACATGACTCTGTGGGTCAAAACACGGAAAAATTATAGCTCTCAAAATGTGGTGATGCAAAATCTTTTTACAATAAAAAGCATCTTTTAGCGTGTGACAGCTGCCAAACATAAAAACTGCCATAAATAGTAAATCAAACCCCCCGTCATCACCCCCTTAGTTAGGGAAAAATACAATTAAAAAAAAAAAAATGTATTTATTTCCATTTTCCCATTAGGCTGAGGGCTAGGGTTAGGGTTAGCGCTAGGGTTAGGGCTGAGATTAGGGTTAGGGGTGTGTTGGGGTTAGGGTTGGAGTCAGAATTGGGGAGTTTCCACTGTTTGGGCACATCAGGGGCTCTCCAAACGCAGCATGGAGTCTGATCTCAACTCCAGCCAAAAAAGTCAAACGGCGCTGCTTCCCTTCCGAGCTCTGCCTTGTGCTCAAATAGTGGTTTACCCCCACATATGGGGTATCAGCATACTCAGGACAAATTGCACAATAACTTTTGGTGTCCTGTTTCCCATGGGAAAATAAAAATTGGGGGTGAAAAGATCATTTTTGTGGAAAAAATATGATTTTTTAATTGTACGGCTGTACGTTATAAACTTCTGTGAAGCCCTTGGGGTTCAAAGTTCTCACCAAACATCTAGATAAGCTCCTTGGGGGGGGTCTAGTTTCCAAAAAGGGGTCACTTGTGGGGAGTTTCCACTGTTTAGGCACATCTGGGGCTCTCCAAACGTGACATGGCGCCCAATCTCAATTCCAGCCAATTTTGTGTTGAAAAAAATCAAACGGCGCTCCTTCCCTTCTGAGCCCTGCCATGCGCCGTTACAGTGGTCCACCCCCACATATCAGGTATCAGCGTTCTCAGGACAAACTGCATAATAACTTTTGCAGTCCAATACCTCCTGTTACCCTTGGTAAAATAAAATAAATTGGACCCGAAGTAATTTTTTTGTGAAAAAAAGTTAAATGCTCATTTTTTTTTTTTAAACATTCAAAAAAATTCCTGTGAAGCACCTGAAGGGTTAATAAACTTCTTGAATGTGGTTTTGAGCACCTTGAGGGGTGCAGTTTTTAGATTGGTGTCACTTTTGGGTATTTTCCATCATATAGACCCCTCAAAGTGACTTCAAATGTGATGTGGTCCCTAAAAAAAAAAAAAAAACAATGGTGGTGTAAAAATGAGAAATCGCTGGGCAACTTTTAACCCTTAACTCCCTAACAAAAAAAATTTGGTTCCAAAATTGTGCTGATGTAAAGTAACCATGTGGGAAATGTTACTTAAGTTTTTTGTGTGCCGTATCTGTGATTTAAGGGCATAAAAATTCAAAGTTGGAAAGTTGCGAAATTTTCAAAATTTTTGCCAAATTTCCATTTTTTTCACAAATAAACGCAAGTTATATGAATGAAATTTTACGACTGACATGAAGTACCGTATTTTTCAGACTATAAGACGCACCGGACCATAAGACGCACCCCAATTTTCAATAGGAAAATGGGGAAAAAAAATAATGTGTCAAATGGGGGTCCGTCTTACAGTCCGAATTCAGCTTACCTGGGAGGGGATCCAGCACAGGTGGAGAAGTAGTCACAGGGGTCATTCAGTGGTCCAGGCTTGTGCGGTGGCGGCTCTGTGCTGGGGCAGGTTGGTTGCGCTGGGGTAGGGGCAGCTGCGCTGGGGTAGGGGCAGCTGCGCTGGGGCAGGGGCAGCTGCGCTGGGGCAGGGGCAGCTGTGCTGGGGCAGGGGCAGCTGTGCTGGGGCAGGTGGGCTCTGCGGTGGTGGCAGCTGTGCTGAGGCAGGGGCAGCTGTGCTGGGGCAGGGGCAGCTGTGCTGGGGCAGTGGCAGCTGTGCTGGGGCAGAGGCAGCTGTGCTGGGGCAGGGGCAGCAGTGCTGAGGCAGGGGCAGCTGTGCTGGGGCAGGTGAGCTCTGCGGTGGTGGCAGCTGTGCTGAGGCAGGGGCAGCAGTGCTGGGGCAGGGGCAGCTGCGCTGGGGCAGCCGGGCTGGGGCAGGTGGGCTCTGCGGTGGTGGCAGCGGGCTGTGCTCCGGTGCAGGGGCCGCGGCTCTGGAAAGATGGCCGCCGGTCCGGGGACGGCGCATGCGCGGGATCAGATCTCGTCCCGAGATCTCGGGGGGGACGATATTCAAATCTCGGCAACGAGATCTCGTCCCCCGAGATCTCGGGACGAGATCTGAAGCTGCGCATGTGCCGTCCCTGGACCGGCGGCCATCTTCCCGGCGTCCATACTCCCGGAGGCCACCGCAACATGGCGGCGGCCAGCAAGGGAACTGCGGGGTCTCCGGGAAGTGAAGAAATGCCGGCGGAGCCACCGCCCCTGCACCGGAGCACAGCCCGCTGCCACCACCGCACCGCAGAGCGCCGCCTGCTGCCACCACCGCACCGCAGAGCCTCGCCCGCTGCCACCAGCCACCAGGTTAGACCGTGTATTGCGACCATAAGATGCACCCCCCTACTTTCCCCAAAAATTTTGGGGGAAAAAAGTGCGTCTTATGGTCGGAAAAATACGGTACAATATGTCACGAGAAAACAATGTCAGAATCACCGGGATCCATGGAAGCGTTCCAGAGTTATTACCTTATAAATGGACAGGTCAGAATTTTAAAAATTGGCCAGGGCATTAACATGCAAACCACCCTTGGGAGTAAAGGGGTTAAAAAAAAAAAATTTGCGTCATTTTCTGAGACCCGAAGAGTCTCCATTTTTTGTGAACTGGGTGGGGGCTTTTTTTTGCGTGCCGAGCTGACGTTTTTAATTATACCATTTTGGTGCAGATATGATCTTTTGATCATCCGTTCTTGCATTTTAATGCAATGTTGCAGTGACCAAAACAAACCTAATTCTGGCATTGACTTTCTCGTTACGCCGTTTAGCGATCGGGTTAATTCCTTTTTTATATTGATAAATCGAGTGATTCTGAATGCGGCGATACCAAATATGTGTATGTTTGATTTTTTTTTCTTTTACAACTATTAAGTTATCACGCACCTACTGTGCTCCATCTCTGGAAGTCCCAAAACGAATGAGTGGAGTGTCGGGGGAACAATTCCTTGTTCTAGTGATCAGAGATACTCTTACTGATAACCCTATTGACCTAGAAGTTATTGCCTACCCCGTGGATAGGTGGTAACATTTTCGTAATATCCCTTTAAGCTTTAATATTTATTATAGTCACTACTTCCATAAAAAAATATCTTCCAAAGTAAAGTGGTTACCTGGGACTTTATTTATTTTTTGGTTCGAGAACAAGAACTTACCGGCAGGTAGTTGCTCTCCTGTTTCACTGCCGATGTCATGCTGATTGACAGCTGACTCCCCACAGTTAGGCAGCGAAAAGCAGGCTGTCAATCAGCATGACAACAGCAGTGACATCCCATTGATAGAGCAGCTTCTTTTCTGCTCTGCTCCATCAACGAAACAGGAGAATTGCCGGCAGAAGCGGACTGTGACTGTTCAGAACCAAAATGGATCAATGCAAGGCAGCAAATTCTAGTAAGTTTATAGCTCCATACTAAAAAAAAAAAAAAATAAGTTAAGCCCTGGATAACCCCTTTAACTTAAAGAGTTAAATCAGCATGTGTTCTAAATGTATTGATTGGATCAAGGTTTGACTTCTGAAAGCCAAGAACAAAGTAATGGAAGCACCAGTTCCGACACCTCAGAGAAAACTTTGTAGGGGCTATTCATTCATTAACCCTGCTGTTCTGTTCATATTGGCTATACACTTGTACTGTTCAGGAGGTTGATATGACCTATTAAAGTCTGTTAATTGACATTTAGTTACGGTACTCTAAGCATATTATTTGAATACCAGTTGTATTATTTAACTGTATGTGAACATGGTTGGTCAAAAACAAATGAAAATCAAAACTTAAGTGTGCTTTATTTTTAAAGAAAAAAGATGTACAGGTTCATTTCTTGCTATATTCAGACATTCGTACATTCTGCAAAAAAATAACTCACATGTGCTTTATGTAAATATTTACTACAACTGGAACATGTAATATTTGTTTTATCACAGAAGATAGACAAATGCTGCATCTTTTCCCCTTTAGTCTTTCTCCTGTGCTGCTGGAGGCCGTGGGTTCGTGTTGTGGAGCACGCTGCCGAATACGGCTTACTATGGCTGCTGCTCTTTCACTTAGGAGTTTTACTTTTCTTCCTAAAATAGATGGCATAACAAGTGACTTGCTAATTCTTCTAGAGTCTTTGTTTCTGAAGTTTATTGGCGTTCAAATCAGGGTTTATTTCACGCCATAAAACAAATGCATTGTAGGCAGATACATCAACAATGTTATAAAATAAAACCATTGGTTTAGAGTTTGCTTGTGTACATGGCTATTAGTTGATCTAGCAGAGCAGCTGCCCCTTTGGTGGAATTATGATCTAATATCATCTGCAGCTTTTTGCCATCTCGGCTACTGACTGAATCGTCATGGTCATCAGAATGACCCGTTTGTTGTTTTGGGGAATGTAAGAAATCACGGTCGCATCTCCAGCACAGTAAAGCGTTGAACTATGAGCATCTCTTTTGCCAACGATACGGTCACAGGTTTACCGCGACAGAAAGCAGCCAGAAGACCACAGCGTCTGATTTATTCTACTCCTGCAGGGATTAGAAGCACTTCACCTTCTAATTAAACGGTAGAATTTTAGCACTGCAGGGGTTAATCTGCTCTGTTGAGAGCTCCAGCTGTGCACTGTTAGCCATTCCCATCTCCTTTATAATCTGGGCCCTGGCTAGACCTCATTGTCAGAGCAAGTTTATGTTACATGGCTGGAGGTTGTTGGTGGTTGCTATAGGAGAAGGCTTTTGGTGCATTTATGGCTAGGATCACACATGCAAGAAACATGGTCAGGTCTCACATGTTAGCAACTCAGGAGCGTGCGGCTCCATGTATTGCTATGTGGCCGCACGCTCCGCTCCTGAGTGCCAGTGGCAGTGATGGGCATTAACATGCGAGACTCGGCCGTGTTTCTCACATGTGTGATCCCGGCCTATCAGTGACTGTTGCTAGGTTTCGAGTGAGTGATAATTCACTTTCTTCTCCTACTTTGGTTTAACACCATCCTCCACTCAAGTGCAATCCTCTGTTGTATGTGCAAGTATATTTGTATGTTTGGTATTTTCATTACCCCTGGTCGTATTACCTTGTTAGTCTGGTTGGTGTATTACAGAACACTACTCCTCCCCTCTTCCCTGGGTAGGGGAAGTGTACAGACTGAGGGTGGATTCAGGAGTTAAGGCAAGGTATGTGGCCCCGGTGTCTTCACTGTCAGAAGTAATCTGGGAAACAGGGCAAGCTAGGGCACCCCTAGCATTAGGGACAGGGAAGGAGCCTCTGGTCCCGGTGTGAAGTATTCAGAGAATCATAGAATCGTAGAGTTGGAAGGGACCTCCTGGGCCATCTGGTCCAACCCCCTGCTCAAAGCAGGATTCACCAAATCATCCCAGACAGATATCTGTCCAGCCTCTGTTTGAAGACTTCTATTGAAGGAGAACTCACCACCTCTCGTGGCAGCCTGTTCCACTCATTGATCATCTTGTTCTCAAAGACTCCATTTTTGTGTTTGCGACGCCATTTTGTTTTTCACGAGTTAAATTTTGTAACTAGGGGAAAGTTCACGGTTGTTATGAAACCAGACTGTTCCAGCTTGCACAAGATATGAGATATGAGACACTGAAGAATGTGCTATTGTTCTATTCTCTATGCCACGTAATTAGGGACATATTCCGATTTTCTTGCAATACTATTGGCTTATAAAGTAAATGTGTCACGATGATGCTATTGGTAGCTGAGTACTGTATATACTCTAGTATAAGTCGATCCGAGTATAAGTCAACCCCCCTAATTTTGCCACAAAAAACTGGGAGAACTTATTGACTCGCGTATAAGCCTAGGGTGGGAAATGCTCCATAGATTATTCCCCCATATGGTGTCCCCAGAAGAAGCTCCATAGATTATTCCCTCATATGCTGCTCCCATAAGAAGCTCCATAGATTGTTCCCCCATATACTGCCCCCATGCTGCTGCTGCTGCATGTAAAAATAAAAAAATGACATACTCACCTCTCCGTCGCTGGGTGTCAGATTCTCACCTGTCCTGCGTCCATGGCTGCTCACCGCTATCTGCCACGTCATCAGTCAGTGACGTTCAGACTGCAGGGGGCGCGGCGCGCACTAACCACGTCACCGCGCCCTCTGCTGTCTGAAGTCACTGACCGATGACAGACAGCAGCAAGCAGCCATGGACGCAGGACAGGTGAGTATCGCTATACTTACCCGTCCTGACGCTGTGTCTTGAGCCCCCAGCTTCTCCGCGCTCTCTCTTCCTGCCTTCAGCGGTCATGTGGTACCGCTCATTAAAACTCATGAATATACGCACATTCATGAGTTTTAATGAGCGGCACCACGTGACCGCTGAAGGCAGGAAGAGAGAGCACGGGGAGAAGCTGGGGGCTCAAGACACAGCGTCAGGACGGGTAAGTATGACCTGACACCCCCGCCCCCCCTCCCCCTCTGACCCCCTTTATATATGACTCGAATATAAGACGAGAGGGGGACTTTCAGCCCAATTTTTTGGGCTGAAAATCTCGACTTATATTCGAGTATATACGGTACTTTGCATAATTAAGCAAAATACTAAAAAAGGTGACATAATAAATGGGGTTAGCGATCGGCCTTGATCCTCCCATACAGAGGCATACGTCTCCGTCTGGTCATTCCCAGTTGCTAGCAACGCCCTGTGGATTAATTTGGAAATCACTTGGTCAACTGTGAAGGGTTAACTTAGCCCTCCCTCAATAGCTACCCCGACACCGGGACACCCAACAACAGAGTCATGACAGAAACCTTATGGCAGTTCAGGTTTGCTTTTTCTTACAGTGCCCACCATTGTAAGTTTTCGTTTTAGCAACAGCTGCCCCAGTTTGTGCAATGCAAAAAAAAAAAAATAATTGTCACATTCTGTCCTCTTTCTCCATATGTCAAATCTGAAATGAATTGCATTCCCTGATTCTTTTCAGGTTTCTCTCCATGCTTTTTTCCTATGTGTACCTGAGCGTTTAGAGAGTATGAACTGCTGCTGTCACACAGTGTCCATATCTTCATGCTGTACTTTGCTGGCTTACTCGGTATATATTGTTTGATCAGGCACCTGATTCGGAATGAAACAAGTTGTTCCTCCACAGTGACATTTTCACCAGTATTGTATAATTTTGGAAGACTCTATGTTTATCCCAAACTTCTCTAATAACGGCTCGTTATTAGAGAATTAGCTGATGTTAGGGGACAATTTTCCTGCCTGAGCATTTATATCCACAAACAAACTCCTCTAACCACAACTTTTCAGATCCTCAAAATAAATCTGCAGCTTCACAAACTTTGTTTTGCTCGAACAGTGCAGCAGAGTTGAGGTTTGGACCCTAGAGTTATGCATTACTTGCAACAGTGCTAAAATCACTTTAAATTATTTTAACTTTGCAGAGAAAATATTTCCTATAATCTCATTTATCAATCAATCCTACAACTGCATCTCCCTACGTCTCAGACCGGCATAGTGTGTTCTGCTCATCACCTCCAGCTTTGCTGGTTTCATCTCTTCATCGCTCGATAAGTCTCCCTGACATCTGCTATGAAGCTGTGAGTTCAATATGAAGACCTAAAGCCGAGCAGCACAGTGGAAGGAATCTTACAAAATGTTTTTTTATGTACTTGTTTGATGTCACTGCATTAATCCGGCACGCTTTTTTTTTTATGAGCACAGGCTATTAGAGGTTTGGATTTATCAATAGTGCAGCTTTTTAGTGCTCAAATACATGATTCGGCCATCACTCAAGATTTTATTGATTAATTAAAAAAATTCACTGAAGTCCCAATACTCTTAATAAATGTGACGGCCAAATATTACCATAAATATGTACATAGAAAAGCACCGGAGGCTCAATCTAAGTTGGTGGTAAGGGTTTTTTTTAATCCAGTATTCGTTTCT
This sequence comes from Dendrobates tinctorius, assembly GCF_039654945.1. Lineage (NCBI taxonomy): Eukaryota > Metazoa > Chordata > Amphibia > Anura > Dendrobatidae > Dendrobates > Dendrobates tinctorius. Next base: position 37,240,960 of record NW_027361743.1, on the reverse strand, counting down.
GCTCAATTTAGTCAGTTATTAACCCCTTTCCGACATTGGGCGTAATATATCGTTGATGTCGGACACCTTTCATTTGATGTGGACTCCTGCGGTGAGCCCACATCTTTTCCGGCACAAGTCAGCTGCTTTGCACAGCTGACATTTGCCGCTAACAGCTGCAGAAGCAAATCGCGAGGCACCCGCGGCTGTTAACCAGTTAAATGCCGCTGTCAAACTGACAGCGGCATTTAACACACACTTCCGGCAAGCACACCGGAAATCCCGACCATCTCACATGGCCGCGGATCACCGATGGGTTGGCATGACAACCAGAGGTCTCTAGCAGACCCCTATGGTTGTCACTGCCGGATTGCTATGAGCGCCGCCTGATGGTCGGCGCTCGCAGCAAGTGAGCAATTCTGCTACATTATTATTATTATCATCATTATTTATTGTTATAGCACCATTTATTCCATGGCGCTTTACATGTAAGGAGGGGTATACATAATAAAAACAAGTACAGTAATGTTAAACAATACAAGTCACAACTGGTAGAGGAGGAGAGAGGACCCTGCCCGCGAAGGCTCACAATCTACAAGGGATGGGTGAGAATACAGTAGGCGAGGGTAGAGCTGGTCATGCAGCGGTTTGGTCGATCGGTGGTTACTGCAGGTTATGGGCTTGTCGGAAGAGGTGGGTCTTCAGGCTCTTTTTGAAGGTTTCGATGGTAGGTGAGAGTCTGATATGTTGTGGTAGAGAGTTCCAGAGTAGGGGTGATGCGCGAGAGAAATCTTGTATGCGATTGTGGGAAGAAGAGATAAGAGGGGAGTAGAGAAGGAGATCTTGTGAGGATCGGAGGTTGCGTGCAGGAAAGTACTGGGAGACGAGGTCACAGATGTATGGAGGAGACAGGTTGTGGATGGCTTTGTATGTCATGGTTAGGGTTTTGTACTGGAGTCTCTGGGCAATGGGGAGCCAGTG